>NC_136412.1:170957587-171568420 GCF_051521515.1 Lactuca serriola
AGGGCCTCGCCCCAACTCCGCTAACTAGGAGATACGGGCCTCCGCTCACACTCCGCTAACTAAGCTGCTAGGGAATGCTATAGCTTACCCATAGTCTTACAACACCTTCCATACTCACTAACTGCTAGTGAATGCTAGTGCTACCCCGTAGTCTTACAACACTTTCCACCTTTGACTGCTGCTGGAGAAAGTTGCGGCCCTCCCGCCGCTCTACCATGCTCTACATGCTGTCTCTGCCACTGACTACTAACACGAAAGCATACCATGCTAACCATTCTCAAGATCCTCATTCCAACTCTTTCGAGTCCTACAGGGGATCCTCCAACCCGAATTCCAAAACCGATACTAACCATCTTGATTACATGAACTAACTGTTGGGAAGTCTCTCAAACTCCCAATGCTGAACTCCTCAATCCATCAATCACTGTGCTACTTCTTTTCCTTCTCAGAGGTCATGTACTCATTTTGGATCTGCGTGCTCTTACCATTGTACACTCGGAGGGTTCTCCCCCACTTTGGTCCTACTTATACCTCACTGCTCCATGCTTGAGAAGTATTCCCAATCTTCTCTACTATACCGCAATCAATCTGCCGAAAAACCCAAGCTTGACACAGCTAGGGATCTAACCAATCCATTACTCGATGACACTTTCCTGAATCTAGCGGGACACTACTGAGTCCCACATAAGCATGCTATAGTTACTGCATCCTAAGTAACCTGCTTCCATAGGGCACGAACCCTAACTACCATTTTAATATCCAAGGTATGCAAATGGCATATAACTAAATCACAAGCAAGCCACACAATTCTAAAATACTTATACCAATAATGATGCAGAACCATAATAATATAATCATGAACAAAAATTAACAAAGAAACGAAAGACACACACTTGCTACGTCCGACGTTGCTCGCGTCTCCATGGTAGTTATCTGAAAAGCCCTGCCTCCTACCGCAGGCGCCTCTGCTCGGCCCTGACGGCTGTCTGTGATCCTCAGAGTTGCAGGGGAAGGTGCTATCACCCGTCCTGCCGAAAGCAAACTGGGACACTAGGCCTTCTTGTGGCCTCGCTGACCACAGTGAAAACATATCAGGTCTGATCCATGTGTGGTGGTAGCAGTACAATCTCTGCCAAAATGACCAATCCGACTGCACTTGAAGTAGCCCGAATCTCCACCACTACCACTCCTGCACGCACCCTAGTGCATCCTGCTACACCTCCCGCATCGGCCGTGGCTATGGTAATCCATCGATCTTGAATCTGACCCCTTGGGCCTTTTGCTCGAACCTGTGGCTACCTGAACCTCATCCGGCTTCCTCTTCCGGATTTGCTCCAAATCAATCTCCCTTTCTCTAGCTCGAGAAATCATGTCTTCCAGCGTCTTACAGCCGGGCCTGCTCACAAACTCCCTGATGTCAGCCTTTAACATCTCATGATATCGGGCCTTCTTCATCTCCTCGTCCGCGACATACTGCGGAACACGGAGGGCCCTCTCCCTGAACTCGGCGGTGATCTCCGCCACAATCTCAGTAGTTTGTGTCAAATCCTGAAACTCCCGTGCCAACTGTTGCACCCCAATAATCGGTGAAAACTCAACCCTAAACCTGGCCAAGAAATCGCTCCATGTCATCGCGTGCAACGCGACATCATCACCAATGGCATGACCAATCTCCTCCTACCAATTCCTCACTCTGTCCTTCAGAAGACAGGAGACGAGTCTGACCTTTTCCCCCTCGGGACACCGGCTCGTACGAAAAGCATTAGCAACATCGGCCAACCACCTGCTGCTGGCAATGGGGTACCTAGCCCCGTGATAATCTGGTGCTCCACAAGCTCTAAACTCTCGGAATGTCATAGTACGCGCTCCCATCAAAGCCATTATCTTGGTACGAAAGGCTCCCAGCCTCTCATCCAAGATCTCCAATATACCCTCCTTGACCGTGCCAAAGATCACAGGAGTCTTTTCTAGGATACTGCGCGTAACCTCCGTTGATATCAACTCCCTCATCCGCTCCTCAAGTTTCTCAGCTCCTGAAACCGAGCCTGATCCCTCTCCAGTGCCTGATCCGCCCACTGGTCTCTCACGCAATGTCACCATACTGAAAACATAACACAATAACTATCAGAATACTCATCGCTGCTGAGGAATCATACACACACTGCAAGTTCCTCGGTCTCATCGCGGCCTTTCCTGAATCGAGTACGGATCCTCTACTTTCAGTAGTACGGGCCCATACTACCTTCCATATCTATCCGTACTTTCCTCAAGAACTGCTTCGACTCCACCATGTCCCTTTCTATACTACTACTGCTCCAAGCACTATCTCATCCTAGGCTTACCCTAAGGAAACCTCTGACTCCAACCAAACCAGTCCTCAGCCACTGAAGGCCTCCTTGTGATGCCAATTAGCCATCACCTGAATACCATCACATGTGATGAGGCTCAGATAATCCTTCGAGTACAAGGCCCGTCCCTACAACAGTTAGACTCAAACAAGAGCTACGCAATAGGGCTAAATCCAGCACTCTGAGATTATTCAACCCTGATCATATGTGACGTGACATATTCACCTAATGGCTAACTCCCATCATTTAGAATCCCACAATGCACAAAGCAAGCAGCATTCAGACAAGGGAAAATCTAACCATAACATACTCAAGCAATCACAATCTCATATCAAGAATTTGTACTAGCATGCAACATAATCTCGTGTACTCAGGCATAACCTAAACAGGCTACCCTACTACTGTCTAACCAGCACTATCATGCAACTCAAAAACACATATAACAGGCACATAAGGCATCCTCCCTATATCCTTAGTCCTAATCTAGCATGTTGTTCTACTAACTGATAATCATAACATAAACTTGTATGGGTATTTTGGGGTACTTACTTGAGCTTGGCTGATTGCATGCACCACACCCTTTTCTCTTATCAAATTTCTTTTCTTTCTGGATTCTTTTTGCTTTACTAAAACTTTTTTCTTTCTCAAAACTCTTTTTACAAAAATGTCTTTTCCTTTTGAAAACATTTATACCAATCCCTTAGTTTGAGTTCAGACACGCCCGGGGGTATGTCCGAATCCCTCAAACCAAGGCTCTGATACCAACTTGTAACGCCCCAAAAATCTGTACCAAATTTTTTTCCTTAATTAATTACTAAAACCATATTCATAAAAACATATCATAAACCATAACATAATTCAGAGTATTAATTCCAAATACATATTTGCATTATTAGAGTAAAACATCCCATGCTGACTATTCGATGGTGTGTGCCATGCGATCACCCCGAGCTCTTCCATCCGCTACCGAAAGTACCTGAAATCAAAATTGAAAACCGTAAGCACGAAGCTTAGTGAGTTCCCCAACCTACCACATACCATGCACAAATACATACAACATATACTGGGCCACACCCGCTATTTCGGGCCTCACCCCTACCTTGGGCCCCGCCCGCCACAACAACCTCGCCGCTCCAGGACCTACCTGGCTTCGAGCTCCGCTCAGATACATATATGTTTCTATTAGGCCCCGCCTGTCTCTGGGCCTCTCCCGCTAACTGTGACAACCCAAGTTGTTCCGTTACATTTCCCCATTACCGTTAACGGAATATTCCAGTTTTTGAAAGTTCCGTTAATTAGAGGTCGTCAATTAAATAAACATTCCATTTTTTTACATTTAATATGCCGTTAATTCGTGATAAAAGGAAATGAAAACGCATAACACATATTTCCATTTAGTTGGAAATAGTTAGTTTTTATTATTATTACCACTAAATCGGGTGCGACCAAAAGCCCCGTCTGACGGCAGTATCGGGTAGAATTCCACTGAGCCCCGACTCGAACCCCTATATAAAGGTGAGTGGAGTCCATTAGAGACTTTTTACACTCCCTAAACACTCTCTCTCTATACTCTCTCTCTAGACCCGTTTTCGCCCCAAATCCGCAACCAAACGCTTCCAAATCGTAAGTCCGCTTATCCTAGCTTGTTCTAAACATATTGATTCGTGTTTATAACTTAGAAATCGGAATTAGAAGCTGTGAAAGAGGAGTTTATGGCCTAAGCTCCTCCCTAGGCCGTAAACCCCTTAATCAACGCCAAAATGACCCGAACTTGTCCCTAATGACTTGGAAATAAATTGAGGATTTAGCCTAGGAGTGTTTGATCATTTAAAACAATCAAAATGGGACATAAAAGGGAGTTTACGGCCCAGGAATATGCCAAGGCCGTAAACACCCCTTAAGCATGTTAAAATGTCCCAAACACACTCCTAAAACACCTTTAGGCTTAATACAAAATTTAGGGACTTGATATTTGGGGTTTGGATCAATTAAACACAAAAAAATGAGGGGACTAAAGGAGTTACGTCCCAGGCATGTACCCGGGCCGTAAACACCCTTAAACATGCCCAAAACATTTATTTTGTCCCCCAAATAGCCTTATACTATTACCAAAATGCTTAGGAAATTACCCTCTACCACTTAAGCCCTTAAAACACCAAAAGAAAGAGGGTATAGGAGCTTACGGCCGTAAGCTCCCTTGCTTAGGGCCATAAACTCCTCAAGGGGTACATTTAATGCTTTAAACCCATTCACACAATTGATATTTGAGCCTAGCATAAATCTACAATTGGTATGAGACACATTAGCACACTAGAACCCATCACCATGAGTTTACGGCCGTAAACTCATGGTGAGTAGTCCTTGGGCCGTAAAATAAGTGATAAGAGTTTACTCTCGGAGAGTAAACTCCATTCCAAAGCCATACACACCTTTAGACGCTACCCGGGACACCCAAACACTTATCCAAAGTGTTTTCCGCTCCTTTGAGTGCGTATATTTGTTTAATTAGTATTAAATATACTAATTGTATGTGAACATATGTTATCATATGTTAAATAGGTCATTGAGTGTGTTTGACTCCTTATGTGACACCGAACTCCCAAACGACACCTTCGTCGGACCTACTTACACCAGGTGAGTTCATACCCCTGAATGAACCTTTCAATGTTTTTACGTGTTTTATAGGGGGGAATACAAGTTAAACATGCCAGTTATCATATCAATCACATGTGATTGATAACCCGCATGCAAAAGGATTTACCACACTGTACACTGTTTTACCGAGTAGGATATTATAATGGCTTTCAAAAAGGTTTTCACTTATTCAAAACTCTTACTTATACTGTTTTATCTAAATTCATTTTTAAACTGGTTTATAAAGGTTCCAAAGATTTCTAAAGGTGGTCACACTTATTTTTCCAAAGAATACCAAAATGTGATTTTCCCTGAGTATAAAGATTTTTTCCAAGATTTCATCAAAGTTCCCTTTCACGACGTATACTTTTACTTGTTAATTACTGCTGCTTCACTTTCACTTATTTTATACTCCTACTTGGTAACGCCTTCACTTCTTGAAGCGCTTATACCTATTATTGCCTCTATTTCACTTATACTGGTAGTCACTTATACCTGATAGACGCTCTTACTTCACCAGTTGTCTCTTCTTCTTCGTGGTACACTTATACTTGATAACGTTTCCACTTCATGATACATTTATACCTGCTGGACGCTTATACTTTTTCACACTCTTACTTAGTGATACGCTTCTACTTCACTTATACTTGATATCGCTTCTACTTCGTGATACGCTTACTTTTGGCACGCTTATACTTCACGATTCGGTTATTCCACACTGTACACTTATACTTCACGATATGAATCCACTTGTTACACACTCAAGCGTAGTTAGATGTATGCCTATGCTTGTCTAGATGCATATAAGTAATGATTGAAGGACTTAGGAAGGCTTGTCCGCCCTATTTCCTTTTCTTCATTGAGATGTGGTCTGGTGGGATCGAATGTCCATCCGAAGGTCGTTTGATTCATTAGTTATATATTATGTACACAAGCATAGACATATGGGTTTACTTCAGTCAGTTCAATTATGAGTCTCCACCTCTAGCTCAACACTTACATTAGAAACCCACTATTTGGAAGTCTCTACCCACTATTTGGGACGCATCTTCAGGACACGGCCTTCTCCGTCGTCTAGTTGGTAACCAGAGTCTCCTGTAGGGAGAGCGGACATTGTGTGTATAGATCTATACGGGATTGACACCCCCGCACCCTGACTGCTAGCTACAGTCCATGGCCTACCAAGCCAAGGGGTGACAAATGTTATAATTTATAGACGCTTGTAGGGCGTTTGGTACTCTAGTGTCGGTTAGTATGGTTACGAGTATCCCAGGTTGCCTTATAATTCATGGCCTTAAGGTAATGGTATTTCACCGGCAATTTACACTGTATGCTGGTAGCTCATTTTCAGAGTCACACTTTTTTGACCTTGCGAGATGTATCTTTCATTGATACTGTCTGCGGTCTGTATTCACTGTTTTGACCTTGCGAGATGTATCTTTCAATTGATACTGTCTGCGGTCTGTATTCACTGTTTTAGACCTTACCAGCTGTACCTTTCATTTGGTACCTTCTGGGGTCTTTTTCTCCATTTGTTAGACGGAACCAGGCATGTCGTTCGTTCGATACTCTCCTGGAGTCTATGATTCTCTTACCTTAGTCAGCAGTCCTCACTGCTGAGGCATATGTTATTTTCCCTGACTTCTCTTGCTTTCTTAATAATCAAATTATGTATTTTGATAATGATAGCGATTAAGGGAAAAACTACTTTTTACCACATAACTCTGTCCAGTCTTGGTAGAAGGCTGCATTTATTAAAGAAAATATAGGATTTTCTGGAAAGAACTCTAATACACTGAAATCTTTTAAACTACTTCATTATAAGGTTATTTGAATAAAATGTCACTAAATACTTATGAACTCACCAGCATTTGTAAAAATGCTGATACTCGCTTTTCAAATAACTTTTATTCTCAGGTCAGCATTAGACATGTACATTCCCGAAGCTGTTGATGAAGATGGCTTAGTACCTCGCTGTACTTATTATATTTGCTTGTATTACTTTGCTGTATTGTAATGTAAATCATGTAAAACTATTACTATTAATTCAATGTTTTGTTGTACTTTGATTACTATAATGCATGTGTTGTGATACTTGACATGACGTCATCCACCCCAGAACGTTTCCGCCGTTCCGGTTTTGGGGTGTGACAGATTGGTATCAGAGCATTGTTTATAGTGAGCTAAGTATATCAATTTTTAAAAGATATACAGCCTATAAATAAAAAGGGATAAAACACTCTTATACTTTAAAATATAACCATATTTTACCAAAGTATAAGAACATCCAAAACCTAAACACTCGAACACAAGTATCACAAGAAGAACAAGAATAAAAGTCTTCGGATGTTGAGCATTACCGTCAAATCTGGGCAGTTATGTAATCGTAAGTTGGAATAAATGTAACCTGATCAACTACATTTATTCGAGATGCGATGAGCGTGTGCTTGGGAGTGATAGTGGTGTTGCAACAGGTCTGAAACTTACCAACTAGGAATGCTAGAGCCAAACATAAAGTTTAAAATACTATAGGAGTATTTTAGAACACTAAAAGATTCACACTAATCCCAAAATCACATTCAGAAGATAAGAACACAAGCAAGAAATTAAAATACCATAGGGGTATTTTAGAATCCATAACCAACCTTGTGTGAAGAACTAAAAAGATCCTTATTGATATACCTACAACTACAGAGGGTATACTCCCAAGGTTATATATAATAAGGATCCCATAGGCTAAGAATGTGTGGTTTCGCCCTATTTCCTTTTCCTCGTTGGGATGTGGATCTAGAGTAGTATCACATATTCGAAGGCCTATTGGATCTAAGCTATATATGATTTGTATACCCTGTGTAATCGTAGCAGGACTCGATATGGATCATCCAGTGAAATGTTAATAATCTCTTAGGATTCTTTAGACATTTCCATTCTCGCACGAACCCCGTAGAAAACCCTATCCACTCTAGTGCTTGACAGAAGAGTTGAGTCCGACCCCGAAGAAGTTCATTGAGAAGATTTCCAGCTCGGAAACGAATGAACTAGGTCGAGACTATTGAATTCACCAAGTGCCTATATCTTTTAGGGACATCGGTGAGAAATTCGCCTAAACTTCGGAGATTCCCAGTCATCCATCATGAAGTGATGACACCCAGAGTTGGAATCAGAAGGAAGGTGGAGTAGAAATTCAATATGTCTTCATAAGAGAAGAACCCTAGGTAACTACCCGAAGGAAACCAACGCCGATACCAGCCAAAGATACGAGGCAGACAGAGGGAGCCAGTGCATGGAACCCGAGAATTGTCTTTTCCTCGTGTTCGTCACACTAATAAACCCGTAAAATAATACAATTTAGTGAGTTAGTGGTTACACTACTCACGCTATGTGTTAGGTGAATCGTCGTTTCCCGTTGCTAGTTACACGATTAGAGCGGATCCCCGTACCTCTATTGAAAGTATCTAGCCATAAGCCCTCATGAGCCTCTCTTTCCGCAGTTTCGTTCCGAACTGTTCTCAAAATCTTTCCAGGTCGGAGAGTGAAACCTTTCCCAGTATAAAGGTGACTTAGTAGGAATGAATCGCATCTTATGGCCTTTTCCGATACTCACACTCCTACCTTGCACACCAGGACTACATCATAGGGATGTCGGTCGACACTCAGACGACCAGTACCCAAGGCACGGGAAAAATTTATACCTAATACAGTCAGGACAGATATGTCCAGGGTTAGCCATCGTCTCTCATTACCTTGTATTCCTTTCCATGTAGGAGAAACCATGCCACCGAAGAAGCGTAACCAGTCCACACGCAAGAAACCTACTCTCTTATTCGATGAAGCTACGTTCCAAGCTGCAGTCTCGGCAGCCGTAGCAGCTGTCATGGCTCACCTGAATGCTAACAACGCCAATGTTAGTAAGAGCCCTATCGGGAATTCCGATCCTAGCAATGGACAACAACAACCAACACCCTCATACCCAGTCACCCAAGAACCTCAACCGAACTCACTGAAGAGAAAGATCGAGGAGGGAAGTACCTCGGCTCAAGGACCTTCCGAAAGACAACGAGCTGAGACAGTCAGTATCCCTGCCAACCCTCCCATCCCTACTCCTCGGAGACCATACTTAGGAAACCTTCCCCATTGCAGCAAGTGCAGCTACCATCATCATGGTGTCTGCCGGGAGCTCTATTGTGCTAGGTGCCACATGTTGGGGCATACTGCTCGCGTTTGCAGAACCCCGGTTGAGTTCATTACATCAACCACCAATGTGGCGACCCGTCCAGTTTGCCACCTATGTGGTGAAGTGGGACACTTCAAGAAGGACTGCCCAACCGAAGGGAAAGACAAAGATACAAGAGGAGTCTAACTCTAATGCTTAGGGAGAAGCATCAAGGAACCTGGTAGATTTTTGGTACGTCTCTCGATCCCAGATAACTAACTGAGAACATTAAAAGACTAATTCAAAATGTAAATACTTCCCCATTAAGGCGAAAGTCGCAGCACTGTTATAAAATTTAAATTCATTAGGTAAAACTATAATGGCTAAACGTATGCGTTACGGCCATGTATAGTTAAGATGGATAGACCTAGAGTGAGTGAATGCCGCCTCATTTCTTGTTCCTCGTTTGGTTGAGGATTTAGGGCGGAGTCACTCAGTCAACAGTCCTTCCCACCTTAAATATACATAACTAGTATATGTTAGGCGGTTATAAAAATGCCTCGTGAGAATCCATTCATGAAAAGATACTCTACTCGGAAACACTTAGGACTCTCTATAGTTCCGTGTCGACTCTATCGGTCCAAGTATCCACGGTAGTGATACACATGACGAAACCTTAGACGCCTAGAACTTGTGTGCCTGTTCGGTGCATAACTCTATCGATCTTCACTTTATATCATGTCGAGGTATGCCAACTTCGACGCCTCTACCGATCATGGTTTGACTCCGTTCAACCATGTGTTCATTCCTAAGTGTTGTGTAAAAAGAACTTTCTCTGTAGCCTCGTCGGCAAACAAAGGTTCTTCCGAACCTAAACCTAACACAAATAATCAAACCTAATGCGATCCGTCAATCGTCCCTCTTATCTCAAACCTTCCGAAGTACCCAAGAGAGGGTACCGTACACTGTTGACCGACCCCTCGTAGTCAGATGGACACCGAAGTGAAAGGCACTGCATGCATTCCAGAAGACGATAACAACCCGAAGCATACCTAGTAGATTCCCTAGAAAGACCCTTCATCCTATCCCATGGAGTGGGAGCTAGAGTCAAGAGAACCCTACGGATTGAGCTACTATAATGACCACAAATCCGAAATTTGTTGTCATCCCGGTTAAGCCAACATAGTAGCTAACACCCTCGGTTGATAAAGAAACCTGAGTCGTAAGAGTCAAGGACATTGACTACGACCATTCATTCACGCTTAATCCTCCGAATTAAGCATCGCGGCGAATATCCCGGGAATCCAAGAGCCGCGATAAAGTAAACTCTAAGAAGAATGGATGAAAAGATTAAAGTTCTGAGTGATGGGAACCTATACTCACTAGATTTGACCTAGACCGAGAAAACTCAGAACCTTCGAAAGAGTAGTTGCAGTAGATGCTCGCACTACTCAGGCACTCCGTCCATACTGTTATAGACAAGTAGTGCCTATCACCCTCCACCCTCTCGTATGGAGGAAATCATCGTCGCCCTGTAGACGATAGACTTCATTCTCCGAAGTAAACACTAGAATACCGAGAACCACAGGATAACCTTCGCAGCCAAGAATACTTGATCAAGTGCGAAAGTGATTGCGTTAAGCCTCATGACCCAGATCCCGAAGAGATTATAGACTTGAAACCAACCTTGGTGTTAGTCGAAGGATTATGCAGGAACATGCGCCTTCCGCACTAGAATGAACCAAAGTCTTAGAGATCCATTGGACTGTTAGGTGTTCCACAGATACTATCTCACGCAGAGATAGTAGAACCACCTCCCGAGATAGTCCAACACTCGTCTAGTGAAACCCTATCTCCCCGACCCTCAGGGTTTCTGTATCTCAAGATTCTTTAGTGCAGATCCATTTTGCACGAGCTTGAGATAGACACTCTACAGCAGACAGATAACCGTAGATACGCAACCCATCCGATGATCTAGAAAGCCCTAAAAGCCAATGGTCAGGAAACGCGAAACCAAGGACAACCCGAGCTTCCTAAGAACCAACCTGAAGGACTACACTACCAGTACGGGAGAGAACGTTAGGAACTTCGGAATGGCGATCACGCCAGTGATGATCTTGCCATAGAAGTACAATATGTTCCAAGTACTGAAAGGCTCTACCCTTCCGAGAGCCTAGGACCATCTGAGAATCCTCAGAGATTTGGTCCAACCTTTTCAGACCGCTACTACCTTCGGATATTCCACAAGATTCACACCCGATCAATCCACTTCTTAGACTAGATATGTGATTTCCCGACATCACTCTTCGTGCCTCACTCATCTTGATAGAAACCATTGAGAACCCTAACCTCGTAGATACACCAGTCGGAACCCACTAGCTACTCAAGACGAAATCCGCATCCCGTACGTGAAGGTCTGTTGGAATGACTAACACAGACTAGAGTTCACTTGGGAATGCGAAGGCAAACAGTATAGGAAGTACTCTCTTACCCCTACTTGGCCATTCATACCTACTTCCTTGCCTAGACCTGAATTTCAGGACGAAATTCCCTCTAACGGGGGGATGATGTGACAACCCAAGTTGTTCCGTTACATTTCCCCGTTACCGTTAACGGAATATTCCAGTTTATAAAAGTTCCGTTAATTAGAGGTCGTCAATTAAATAAACATTCCATTTGTTTACATTTAATATGCCGTTAAGTCGTGATAAAAGGAAATGAAAACGCACAACACATATTTCCATTTAGTTGGAAATAGTTAGTTTTTATTATTATTACCACTAAATCGGGTGCGACCAAAAGCCTCGTCTGACGGCAGTATCGGGTAGAATTCCACTGAGCTTCGACTCGAACCCCTATATACAGGTGAGTGGAGTCCATTAGAGACTTTTTACACTCCCTAAACACTCTCTATCATGACCCGTTTTCGCCCCAAATCCGCAACCAAACGCTTCCAAATCTTAAGTCCGCTTATCCTAGCTTGTTCTAATCATATTGATTCGTGTTTATAACTTAGAAATCGGAATTAGAAGCTGTGAAAGAGGAGTTTACGGCCTAAGCTCCTCCCTAGGCCGTAAACCCCTTAATCATGGCCAAAATGACCCGAACTTGTCCCTAATGACTTCGAAATAAATTGAGGATTTAGCCTAGGAGTGTTTGATCATTTAAAACAATCAAAATGGGACATAAAAGGGAGTTTACGGCCCAGGCATATGCCAAGGCCGTAAACACCCCTTAAGCATGTTAAAATGTCCCAAACACACTCCTAAAACACCCTTAGGCTTAATACAAAATTTAGGGACTTGATATTTGGGGTTTGGATCAATTAAACACAACAAAATGAGGGGACTAAAGGAGTTTACGGCCCAGGCATGTACCAGGGCCGTAAACACCCTTAAACATGCCCAAAACATTTATTTTGTCCCCCAAATAGCCTTATACTATTACCAAAATGCTTAGGAAATTACCCTCTACCACTTAAGCCCTTAAAACACCAAAAGAAAGAGGGTATAGGAGCTTACGGCCGTAAGCTCCCTTGCTTAGGGCCGTAAACTCCTCAAGGGGTACATTTAATGCTTTAAACCCATTCACACAATTGATATTTGAGCCTAGCATAAATCTACAATTGGTATGAGACACATTAGCACACTAGAACCCATCACCATGAGTTTACGGCCGTAAACTCATGGTGAGTAGTCCTTGGGCCGTAAACTAAGTGATAAGAGTTTACTCTCGGAGAGTAAACTCCATTCCAAAGCCATACACACCTTTAGACGCTACCCGAGACACCCAAACACTTATCCAAAGTGTTTTCCACTCCTTTGAGCGCGTATATTTGTTTAATTAGTATTAAATATACTAATTGTATGTGAACATATGTTATCATATGTTAAATAGGTCATTGAGTGTGTTCGAGTCCTTACGTGACACCGAACGCCCAAACGGCACCTTCGTCGGACCTACTTACACCAGGTGAGTTCATACCCCTGAATGAACCTTTCAATGTTTTTACGTATTTTATAGGGGGAATACAAGTTAAACATGCCAGTTATCATATCAATCACATGTGATTGATAACCCGCATGCAAAAGGATTTAACACATTGTACACTGTTTTACCGAGTAGGATACTATAATGGCTTTCAAAAAGGTTTTCACTTATTTAAAACTCTTACTTATACTGTTTTATCTAAATTCATTTTTAAACTGGTTTATAAAGGTTCCAAAGATTTCTAAAGGTGGTCACACTTATTTTTCCAAAGAAAACCAAAATGTGATTTTCCCTGAGTATAAAGATTTTTTCCAAGATTTCATCAAAGTTCCCTTTCACGACGTATACTTTTACTTGTTAATTACTGCTGCTTCGCTTTCACTTATTTTATACTCCTACTTGGTAACGCCTTCACTTCTTGAAGCGCTTATACCTGTTATTGCCTCTATTTCACTTATACTGGTAGTCACTTATACCTGATAGACGCTCTTACTTCACCACTTGTCTCTTCTTCTTCGTGGTACACTTATACTTGATAACGTTTCCACTTCATGATACACTTATACCTGTTGGACGCTTATACTTGTTCACACTCTTACTTAGTGATACGCTTCTACTTCACTTATACTTGATATCGCTTCTACTTCGTGATATGCTTACTTTTGGCACGTTTATACTTCACGATTCGGTTATTCCACATTGTACACTTATACTTCACGATATGAATCGACTTGTTACACACTCAAGCGCAGTTAGATGTATGTCTGTGCTTGTCTAGATGCATATAAGTAATGATTGAAGGACTTAGGAAGGCTTGTCCACCCTATTTCCTTTTTTTCGTTGAGATGTGGTCTGATGGGATCGGATGTCCATCCGAAGGTCGTTTGATTCATTAGTTATATATTATGTACACAAGCATAGACATATGGGTTTACTTCAGTCAGTTCAATTATGAGTCTCCACCTCTAGTTCAACACTTACATTAGAAACCCACTATTTGGAAGTCTCTACCCACTATTTGGGATGCATCTTCAGGACACGGCCTTCTCCGTCGTCTAGTTGGTAACCAGAGTCTCCTGTAGGGAGAGCGGACATTATGTGTATAGATCTATACGGGATTGACACCCCCGCACCCTGACTGCTAGCTACAGTCCATGGCCTACCAAGCCAAGGGGTGACAAATGTCATAATTTATAGACGCTTGTAGGGCGTCTGGTACTCTAGTGTCGGTTAGTATGGTTACGAGTATCCCAGGTTGCCTTATAATTCATGGCCTTAAGGTAACGGTATTTCACCGGCAATTTACACTGTATGCTGGTAGCTCATTTTCAGAGTCACACTTTTTTGACCTTACGAGATGTATCTTTCATTGATACTGTCTGCGGTCTGTATTCAATGTTTTGACCTTGCGAGATGTATCTTTCAATTGATACTGTTTGCGGTCTGTATTCACTATTTTAGACCTTACCAGCTGTACCTTTCATTTGGTACCTTCTGGGGTCTATGTCTCCATTTGTTAGACGGAACCAGGCGTGTCGTTCATTCGATACTCTCCTGGAGTTTATGATTCCTTTGCCTTAGTCAGCAGTCCTCACTACTGAGGCATATGTTATTTTCCTTGACTTCTCTGGCTTTCTTAATAATCAAATTATGTATTTTGATAATGATAGCGATTAAGGGAAAAACTACTTTTTACCACATAACTCTGTCCAGTCTTGGTAGAAGGCTGCATTTATTAAAGAAAATATAGGATTTTCTGGAAAGAACTCTAATACACTGAAATCTTTTAAACTACTTCATTATAAGGTTATTTGACTAAAATGTCACTAAATACTTATGAACTCACCAGCATTTGTAAAAATGTTGATACTCGCTTTTCAAATAACTTGTATTCTCAGGTCAGCATTAGACAGGTACATTCCCGAAGCTGTTGATGAAGATGGCTTAGTACCTCGCTGTACTTATTATATTTGCTTGTATTACTTTGCTGTATTGTAATGTAAATCATGTAAAACTATTACTATTAATGCAATGTTTTTTTGTACTTTGATTACTATAATGCATGTGTTGTGATACTTGACATGACGTCATCCACCCCAGAACGTTTCCGCCGTTCCGGTTTTGGGGTGTGACACTAACCACAAAATACAAATAACATATAACACATAACTGAACATACCCTACTGTATTCCTGTCCTAAGGCCTCGCCTGTCTTGGGCCTCACCCCTATCCTGTCACTAGTGAGTCATGGAACCCTGTCCAAGCTCCTACTGTAAGTGAGATACGGGCCCATGACCACACTCCATACCTATCTCGTGCCTCGCCCCTGTTCTACTACTAATGAGATATGGAACACCGTCCATACTCTGCTATTGGTGAGATACGGGACCTCGCCCATACTCACCTTTCTACCAGGCACATACATGCATCACACAAACAACAAGTATACTCTATCATGCAAACCATTCCTTGGGCACCCGCCCGACATCAGACCTTGGTCCTGAATATCCTACTAGAAAACAGTGCCTAGGGCTAACCCCCAAGCCTTCCTACTCATAACTACATGGGCCAGCACTATGGCCGTAGACCCATTCACACAAAGGGAAACTCACCTGCACTGCTGAACTTGCTAATAACCCTCTTGGTGCTGACCGACAATTCTCTGAACCGCTGCTCCACTAGCTCCCCGAGCTACCAATATCATTACATATATCACTTAGTTACAAACCGAACTCTAGAAGCCAAACTAAGTTAACTCTGGTCAACGCCAATCTTCCTGGCTGACTCTACTCGCCGAGTCAGTCCTTTGACTCATCGAGTACATATACTCAGAACTCTCATAATGTGACCCAACTCGCCGAGTCACCCTAAGACTCGTCGAGTTCAACGATCTCTGATTCCCATTCTGTCTAACTCACTGGGGCACCATTCAACTCACTGATCTGAGCCTTAACCAGAAGGGGTTAGTGTTTTGCGACCTGACTCGCCGAGTCCAAGAACAGACTCGCCGAGTTCATGACAATCTTCAACAGACTCGCCGAGTTGTTCTTCCAACTCGTCGAGTCCATGTCCATCTTCATCCAACTCGCCGAGTCCACCCATGTGACTTGCCGAGTCGCTTCAGTTCTTAATCCATACAATGGCTTTTCGAGTCATGCAGGGGCTCCAACTCATAGATCCACTCTTCCTAAGTCTATTCCTCACGTAAAGTTGCAAACTTTACGTGAAACAAAATAGATATGGGCTTAAAACACTCTAGGGATAGGGTTTGTGACAAAGGGGCTTCACCAACAACTTATTGGCATAAACTTTATGGCTGTCTGGATCCTTAATAGCCTAGAGTTGAGGTAGCAATCTCAGATCTACTCCAAACTCGAAATAAACCTCCTCCATACTCAAAATGCCCAAATCTCAATCATAAGATGGATATAAATGCAATAAGGTCATCTTATTACCTCAAAGGATCTAAAAAGTCACACCAACTCTGTACCCAAGGCTTCCTCTTGCACCACTATGAACCTCCTTCTCTTCCAAGCTTCAAATCACTTCACCAAGGCTAGATCTTGCTCAAAAATGGATATGGTGGCTAGGGTTCGGTATTCTGGGTGAGACAGACTGTAAAGGAACCCTAGGGAAGAGAATGAGACGTTTAAATAGGGCACCAAGTCCCGAACTTAGGGTTTCCCATTCCAGAACGGACTCGCCGAGTCCACTCTCCAACTCGTCGAGTCGGTCACTTACCCTTTGACATGGATCCCGCTCGGACTCGTCGAGTTCCACCCTGGACTTGACGAGTTGACCCCTTTGACTTAGATTTTTCCTTTCCTTTCTTGGTCTTTCTAAATATGGGTGTTACAGTCAAAGAGCGTGTTTTGGTTAGATAATTTGACAAGCGAGAGGTATTAGAGCGTGTTAATATCTTTCAGTACCAACTTAGAATAGCAATCATGAATTACATCAAGTCATAATCAAGTTGATCAACAACATTGAGAACTAGAACTAGAACCATTCAATCAAATTGTTTACAAGTATATTTCATTTTGTGCATGCTTTTAAAGTAGATTGTTATTTTATTATTTTACTTTTGCAAACAACTCCCCTTGTGACCAAAGTACCTTGCGCAAAGAGGTATAGACTTTTATCCCGTGTATCTGTGGTTCGACCACACTTGCCTTGTACTACTTTTTAGTGCATTAAAGCAATATATTTGAAATATGTTGTACCCCTTTATTTGTTGGGTTTGACATGCCTAAAAATTTGGCACTGTTTTCGGGACACGGTGTTACTAATTGTGTATGCCAAGATCTTTTCATACAGGTTCACCATTGCCAATTGACATAGAAATAGAGAAGACTGCGAAGAGGTTACAGAAGCAAGCCAAGCTTCGTAAGAGGAAACCGGGTTCCATAACTTCTTCATCATTTACCCCTTCGGTCATCAACATTTGGGAGGACATACCCCTCTCACGTGTCTCAGAAAGTGAAACAGAAAACCCCTCACCATCATCTCAACCATCCTCACCCATAAATACCACCCCACCTTCCTTACTTACTCATAACATCCTAAATCCCACACTTAACATGGGCGACAATCCACCCGAACAAACCCTTCGCCAATGGGAGAGGCAAGAGGTTACTCAACAACCTCTTTGCATAGCATATCCGACAGCCACAAAACTTGAACTAAAATCCAGACTCATCCACTTACTCCCAACCTTTAGAGGCCTAGAAAATGAAGATCCCCACAAGTTTCTCACCGAGTTTCATGTTGTGTGTGTTGGCATGAAACCACACAATGTCACAGAGGAACAAATAAAGCTTAGGGCATTCCTCTTTGCAGTGTAAGACTTAGCAAAAGATTGGTTTTATGACCTTCCACCAGGGATGGTCAACACATGGGTGGACCTTACACCTCTTCTTAGACAAGTACTTCCCAGAAATGAAAGCTTTAGACCTAAAAAGAGAGATAATTGGGATCAAACAACACAAAAGAAAAGCCTTTCATACATATTAGGAGAGGTTCAAAAAGCTTTGTACCCGTTGCCCAAAGCATTGTATTAGTGTGTATCAAATCCTCCAATGCTTCATTGAAGGCATGACTCCTTGGGAAAGAAGACTTCTTAATGCTTCAAGTGGAGGATATTTTGACCGATAAGACCCCAAATGATTTCGAGATCTCATAAAAAACATGGCAGAGGATTCAAAGCATACCAGTCCAGAAGAAGATTGGTACACAGATGCACCCCCGAGGTGTAAAAGAGGTGCACACTCCTCAAATTGAAGCTCAACTATCCGAGTTGACTAAGGTGGTAATGATGCTTGTTAACGACAAAGGTGTGCAATCCACACCACGTCCTTGTGGTTTTTCCACTCAAGTGGAACACCCAACCGATATGTGTCCTCAATTGTAAGAAGAAGAATATGAAGAAACAAATGCAATAGGAGGCTATTGCGGGAATAATCAAAGAGCTTATGATCAACCCCGAGACAATCAAGGGTGGAACCATAATCAATGCATGGGTTATCAACTAAGACAACCACCTCCATACCAACAATGACCATCATTTCAACCTCCTGAACCTGAGCCTGAGCCCTATCTAGCACCAGAACTGCCAACAGGTTTGCCTCGCAAGGTCACCATACTAAAAATAGACCATATAAACCATCAGAATAAGCATCTGAATATATCGAGGGATCACAAATTCTACAAGATTCATGGTTTCATCGCAACCCTCCTTGACTCAAGTACAGATCCTTTGCTTCTAGTAGTACGGGCCCATACTACCTTCCACATCTATCCGTAATTTCCTCCAGGATTGCCTTGAATCATCCAAGTCACTTTATATCTATAAAATTAACCCTTCTCAGAACAAAGCTCCCAACACTAGATCCCATCCTAGGTTTTCCTAGGGCAACTACACACAACTCTCCGCCATCAGTTGCAGAAGGAACTCCCGCTAACTTCCTTTAACTAGCTCACTAATACATTTACATATCACTAAAGCTAGATAATTCTTCAAATGAGATAAATCACACTACAACGGTTGAGCTCAAACAAGATCTTTACAATAAAGTTATAACCCAACCTTATAAAATTATTTAGTTCCCAAAATATGTAACTTAGCATACTCGCTTACTAGTTAGCTGAAGCTAATGAGAACTCCTAAAAAGCACAAAGCAAACAACATTCGAGCATCAAGTAATCAAGCGCAAGCATCACCTAGTCAAGCCATCCTATCACTGACTGATCAGTACTAGCATGCAAGTCTACAAGCTCATACAATAGGCATACAAAGGCATCTCTCCTAGCATTCTATCATGAAAATATTGAGCATATCCTTAGCCCTAACTAGCATGCGATTCACAGATTCACATATAAAATCTTATCAGATAACATGTATGGGTATTTTGGGAAAACTTACTTGAGCACAGTCAATTGCGTGCACCACACCCTTTCTTGTATTAGAAAACTTCTTTATCTCTTTAAGACATTTCTTTTGAAAAACTTTACCAAATCCTCAGTTTGAGTCAGACACACCCGAGAGTATGTCCGAATCCCTCAAAGCAAGGCCATGATACCAACTTGTAACGTACCAAAAGTAAGACCCAAAAATTTTCATTTTCTTTAAATTAATAAAACCAATATTCCAAAAACAATATCACAAAAATCCAAATATAACAAATGTATCAATCTTCATAACATAACAGAGTAAATCACAAAATGTGGAATGAGGTGGTGTATGCCTTGCACTCATCTCGGGCTCTTCCCTTCAGAACCAGAAGTACCTGAAACATAAACTGAAACCAGTAAGCACAAAGCTTAGCGAGTTCCCCAAACATACCACATACCATACATAAATAAACATATAATGGGCCCCACCCCTACTTGCATAACTGGCCCTGTCTAATAAGTATAAAGGGCCTCACACAAACTCGCATATCGGGCCCCGCCCATTGAGTATAACGGTCCCCGCCTAAACTCGCATAACAGGCCCCGCCCAACATATAAATCACATAAGCACATACACATACAAGAGTCACACATACATATAATATCCTAGAATAACCGATCATGGGCCGACATTGCTGCCTTAGACCCGCTAAACATGGTGAGGAAACTCACCACACACTGCCAGATCTCACAGATAAATCTCTGGTTGTTGGCCTGCTAAAAATCCCCGCGCTACCAATCACAAAATAATCATCCAATCAATAATCGGATCCTGACTCTGACTAATATTCCAAACTAAGGTAAGACCTTTTTACCCTATCCCTAACTGGGCCGAATCCAAAGGCCCAAGAAGCCCAAATTCCGAAATAATCATCCAAGGCCCAAATAAGGCCCAAACTAACTAAGCCCACCAAGTCCCAACAAGCACCAAAGTAATGGGCCCTAAGGCCCAAAAGCTCCAAGGGCAACCTTAAAGCGGTCAAATGACCAAAATGCCCTTCTTGAGTCAAAACAGTTGACCAAGGTCCACTTGGTCCAAAAAGTCAACGGTCAAAATTAGGGCAAAAGTCAAATCGGTCAACAGGCTAAGTACGCCCATCGTACAACCAAAACAAGATCAGGGTCCCAAATGAGTACGCACAACGTACTTAAGAGTACGCCCAACGTACTCTGAGTGAACCAAAACTCTTAATCAAGGCTTAATCCTTTAAGACTTCACGTCTAAAGCCAGATCTAGGTCTTAAATAGTGTCCTTAACCATAAAGTTTCCAACTATTTGTTTTTGCATGGCTATTAAGATCTTTACACCAAAAATCCCAACTTCTTAATTTAGTAAAGACACTATAACTCCTGCAATGAGGAAAACTAACGTCCAAGGCCCCATTTTTATGATTCTAGACTCATAAATATGTATACAAGGACAACTCAAAGTGTATGGAGTAACCCATACTCATCAAGACCAAAGTTTGGGTACAAAAGGAGCATAAGACCATAACAAGAAGAGATCTAAGCATTCAAAGATCAAAGTTGAGACTTTATACCTTCTTCCAACTGAGAAAGGTTCCTAGTCTCTAGATCCACAAGCTCAAGCTCCAACAAAGCTTCTTTACCAACTCCTCCTTCCACCAAAGGTACCAACTAACCAAGGATACACCCCAAAAAGGTCAAGATCACTCAAAGATGCTATTAGGGTTCGAGATTGGGGTTTTAGGAGAATGGAGTTTGTTAAAGAGTCCGTCTCTTGAGAATTAAGGTGATTATATAGGGCTTGAAACCTAAAAATTAAGGTTTGGGGTCTGAGCTTATACATCGTGCATAATCCACGTACGCCCAACGTACGTGGATGAGCTCCGCGTCCATGTAAGGCTAGTACACGCTAAGCATACTACTCCAGTACGCCCCGCATACAAGCTAAGGGATTGTTTTGCAAAATTTTTGATAACAAGGCCAAATAAGAAAATTACCAATATCCAAGTGTTACAAGGTTGAGTACAAGTTATAACATGCATGATCGATCCTATAGCCGAAGCATATGAGATTCGACTCATGGTATCTATTTCCTTATCACTACTGGGCCAATGAGCCTTGCTCAATTTTACAGAGAGATTCATGGCCAAGTCCCATTTATTGGAATTCTCCATATTGAAACGTTTCAATATTTTATCTAAGTATGTACTCTGGCTAAGTCCAAGTAAGCGTTTCTGCCTATTTTCTCCATTTCTTAGAATTATCCATATTTTTGTAAATCCTTATCCCATGAATGTATGCAACCTCTCTTAGATCGTTCATAGTGAAACATTTCCTAAGCCAAGACTTAACTTCTTGAAAAGTTGGAACAATGTTTCCTATTAGTAGTATGTCATCCACATACAAGACAAGAAAAGTCATTATACCCCCACTAGCTTTGAAGTACACACAAGACTCATCCTTATGTCTATAAAATCCAAGCTCTTTGAACTTTTCATAGAATCAAAGATTCTAGCTATGAGATGCTTGTTTCAGTCCATAGATGGACTTCTCAAGCTTGCAAAACTTATTAGGGAATTTGGCATACACAAAACCTTCTGGTTGAGCCATGTAAACATCCTCAGTCAGTTTCTTGTTAAGGAAAGAATTTTTGACATCCATTTGACATACTTCATAGTCATGATGAGTAGATATGGCAAGCATTATCATAATTGACTTAATATTGGCAACTGGAGTAAAGGTCTCACCATATTCAATCCCTTGGGTTTGAGTAAATCCCTTTCCAATTAGCCTTGCCTTGAAGGTCTATACATTACCATCCATACATGTCTTCTTCTTAAAGATCCATTTGCATCCTATAGTCTTTTGACCAGGTGCTTGCTCAACCAAGGTCCACACTTGGTTATCATACATGGATTAGATCTTGCTATCCATAACATATTTCCATTTCGTAGTCTCAGGCTTGCCATCACTTCCATGTAGTTAGTCGGGTCATCCAAATTTACCATTGTTTCATCACTGATAAATGTATCAACATCTGTCATTATATGGAAACCATAGAACGAAGGTGGTGTGCTAACAGGACTAGCCTCAGGTTGAGAGCTAGTGTCATTAAAGGTTCCTTCATTGGATGACTCTTCAATTTACTCAAGATCAATTGTACTCCCACTCTCCTCTTTGGAAATGAGCTCTCACTCGCGAAAGACTCCCCTTCGAGCTACAAACACCACATTTTCACTAGGTCCGTAGATCAAGTGTGCAAAGGATTTTTTTGGGTAACTTATGAAAATACACTTCTCGGCTCTGAGTTCTAGTTTATCTTGGGTATCATGCCTAACAAAAACCTCACAACCCCAGACCTTGATATGTATGAGCGATAAAGGTTTCCCTATCCACATCTCATGAGGTGTTTTGTTAACCTTCTTCCTAGGAAAACAATTCAGGATACATGCTGTTGTTTCTAAAGTATAACCCCAAAATGATATAGGGGGTGAAGCTTGACTCATCATGGAACAAACCATGTATAGTTTTATGTCTCTCAGCTACACCATTAAGTTGTGGTATCCTAGGAGGTGTCAATTGTGAAAAAAATCCACATTCCTTTATATAGTCATTGAACTCGATACTCTCCACCTCTATCAGATTGAAGCATCTTTATCTTCTTGCCAAACTGATTCTCTACCTCGTGCTTAAACTTTTTGAACTTTTAAAAGGTTTTTGACTTATGCTTCATTAAGTAGATATAGCCATACCTACTATAATCATCAGTATGCATTACGTAGTAGTGATTCACATCCTTTGTGGCAAATCTGAATGGTTTACATACATCAATATGGATGAGAGACAACAAATCTTCACCTCTTTCAAAAGTGCTCAAGAAAGGTGATTTGGTCATATTTCCCAACAAACAAGACTCGCATTCATCATCTGATTTTAGGTCAAATTCTTCCAACACACCAGCCTTTTGGAGTTGGGCGATGTGTTTCTTATTGATGTGCCCAAGACGATAATGCGATAAGCATATTTTTTCTAAATTATTAGAAGAATCAATTTTATAAACATTATTACCTAGTTCATTCATACAAAAAATAGTTTCATACAAACCATCACAAGGATAAGCTTTACAAATAAATGCACCATTACGATAAACATAAATTATACCATCATTATTATAAAAACCTTAATAAAATCCTTGTCTAAATAAAGCATGAAAAGAAATAATGTTTCGCGCCATTTTTGGCGACCAACAACAAGTATTTATATCAACCCTAACACTATCAAAGACGAGGTCATAAGTCCCAATCCTGGTAACACCTGACATTTTCCTATTTCCCATGATCAGGTTCAAATTCCCATGCTTGACCTCTTCACTTTCCTTTAGCCCCTGCATATCCGAACAAATACGGAAACTACATCCTGTATTAAGGACAATAGATTTGAAATACAATTGTTACTGATTTGAATAGAGTACATACTTGAAAAACTAGACACCTTGCCCTTAGCTTCTTTCACTTTTTGGAGGTACTTGGGGAATGTTCTTCTCCAATGGCCCTTTCATCCACAATGAAAGCACACAACCTCTTTTGGGTCTGCAACAGGAGGAGTATCAAAGTTGGCCCTTCCTTTTGACCCACTGGATTCTCCTATGTGGGCTTTCCCTTTCCACTTGGGTTGGGAATGGACATTTCTCTTCTTGTCCTTTCCTTGTTATATGTCCATGACTGGGGCAGTTGCAACACTATTGGAATGAGACTTATTCATTCCTGCTTCAGTTGTCTGCAATAGATTATGAAGCTCAATCAACATGGTCTCATTATTGTTTAGAGGATATGTCAGGAGGAACTGATAATAACTGTTGGAAAAGGAGTATAGCATCATGTTAATGGCAAGCTCCTTATCAAAGTTCACATTGAGCTTCTCCAATCATTCTACATGCCTCTGCATTTTCTGCACATAAGTGCACACAAATTCCCCATCTTTCAATTTGCAAGCCATAAGGGACTAAACGAATATGTAGCTCTCTTGTCTAGATTTCTTGAGAAACATTTTAGACAGAGCATCGTTCATATGATAGGGCCACTAGTCCTCATAGGTCTTTGGAGCTCAGGTTCCATGGTTGCAAGAGACCTTTGTTGCAAGCGACCTTTGTTACATCGTCAAAGTGTTGGTTATATTCAACTAATTCTTCAGGAGTAACAAATTCTTTGTCAATTTCATGAAATGGAGTGTCAAGAACATAATCTTTGTTCTCATATCTCAATGTCATTTTCAAATTTTGCAACCAGTCCATGTAGTTGGGAACATATAGCTTGTCTTTTAAGGATAGAAAAGAGAGGGAAGTTGTGAGTGGTTGGAGGAGGAGGAGAAGGAGGTTCACAATTTCTAGACATATAAAACAAGAGAAAATATTTTAGTTAGTTGATTTAGTTTATTAATATTTTAACCCAATTTAATATTCAAGGCTAGGATCCAATAATGCAATTCGAAATTAAGAAGAGGGATGTCATGATCTAATTGAGATTTCATTTTAGGTAGGTAAGGAATTTTACTAATTTCAATCTAATATGAAATTCCTAGATCATTTGAGACTCCTTGAACTTTTCAGTGGCATGTTTAATCTCGGTTATGCTCTTTAATTTGTGACTGGGATGTCGAGGATCACAAATAAGATGTGAATAACCATGCAAACCTGCTTGACATGCTCGAGGTCCTTTTTGGTCTTGCATTGACTTGTCGATAAACCACACACACTCCATCAAAAACCATAAATTTCGAGTATATGCCATCATTTCTACTTTGTAGTCCCACATTAGTGTATCGGTTAACTACCCATGCTCTACTAACGATTAGCAAATAAATGATTTCCGTTTTCGTGGACTAGCATACAATTTCACATTTTTCCCAAAGTAACTAGAGTGAGATTTTAGAATGTTCTAGTCCTTCATACATCATACTTTTAATGTGATTATGCCATATCAAACCCATTCGGCTAATGACCCTCCACCACACAAATAAGCGGTGGGTGAAAAGGACACCCATTAAACGGTCATTTTATAGGTCGTTTCCTTATACCTCTCTTAAAGTGTGGCTTCGTGAATGAGGCCTACTATTGATTCGACTGACTTTTTAATAATACATATAGTAACATACTCTTATACATATGTATAGGGTATATTTTAAACTTTTGAAAATAAAAGTTTCAAATCATATTAATTCAATTAACATTTAATAATTAATATTTGAATATGATTTAAGAATTATCTATTAACTAAAATTTTAATTAATTCTTAAATATTATAAGGATAATTATACTATCATATAATAGATAATTATCTTTTTTAATATTCCTTCTATTTTCAAATTAGGATTGTCAATTACATAGTTGATATATCAGATTTTATACATTTACAATAATGTACATTAAATAGTAATTATCCTATCTTTTGAATTAAGGTAAGAAAATCCGGATATTGCACTCCAGACAGATTTCACATCGTGACAGAGGACTGGCCACAACGTGACGAAGCAGATTGTCAAATTTTTTTATGTTTTCTGGTTTCATTTGTTATGTACAATTAATGTGAAAATAATGTCACTGGTACCACTATTGCGGAATTTAGGTTACCAATACAATGTATATGCGGAAAATCTCTTAACACTTAAGGGTACATGCAACCTAAATTGGATCTATGTCTTTTTCACATCTAATAACAACATACTTATGAAGAACACAACTAAACTCTTTGAATTCAAAATTCATTTTTAGAAAACATATCTCTTGTAGATCTAAACAAGCTAATCAAAATCTTATTGTCTCTTTGAAAAACCTAGCTCTAATAATGTGCAAGCATCTAATGTTTCACACCTATAATACAAGAAACTCTAATATTGATAGGAGAGAGGTGATATTTCTGGATTTCACTCTTAGGAAGAGGTAGTCGAAAATCCAAGGGGTAAAGGCTCCTTTTATAGCCGTCTCAAAAACCTAGAAACTCTAGATTTGACATTATAATAATAATATTTCAAATCAGATAATTATCTAGTTTCCTGGTTTTCAAACGGAGGCTTCCAGAACCCTGTCAAGGGCTCCCAAAAAACTAGCCACCATAAGAGGATTCTAGATCCTCTTCATTTTATAACTATTCTGTAGGGTCTGAAAGGTGTTGCGTCTTGGGCTCGCTATTTAGACCATTTAGTCTCCGGATTGGGCCTGTCCATCCGAGACTTTTATCTAGGGTTTTGTGTTTATAGGTGCTTGCATGCATCCTAGTACGTAAGTTTTTGAAGTCAATTACTCTAAAAGATTTAATCTTTATCGTTTGTAACCCTAACAGCCTCTATAATGGAAGTTCTTTATCGAGCTCTGCTGAGGCTTGTATCTATTGAATCATTCGATATATTTTGATTCATTCTTGTGTTTTATATTACTGTTTATCGTTTTTGTGATTAACCTGTTAGAAGATCTAAACGATCAAAGAGTTTCTTAACTCATCAATTGGTATCAGAGCAGGAAACTGTGTAATTCATACACATCTCTTCTGTGAAAGAAGTGATTAGGGTTTATTCCGCATTTACTGATATTTATTGAGTCGTCACTCCATAATTGACGTATCTCAGTATTTATTCATCTTACCCTAATATTAAGTATTACAAGTCTAATCTTACAACAGGTTAAACAATCAAGCATGGACGATTCTCAATCCAATCCTATCAACATCTCAAACAGTATAGGATCTACAACCAAGATTCCAATTCTCTACACTCAAGATTACGAAGTTTGGGCGCATCACTTTGAAAACTACGTCATTGGATCTGAAGACAATGGGTATTTAATATGGGAAGCTATTGTATATGGAGCATTTGCTCATTCAGGAACATCTAGAATTATTAAAACTCAAAAGGAGTATAATGATTTGTTAAAAGATGTGAAAGATGTTGCTCAGGACGAAAATGAGAAGTTTCAGTGCAACATCAAGACACTGAGACTGATTTGATTCGCTCTTCAATCTAACACGTTTAGATTGGTAAGTTCCTGCAGTACTACTAAAGAAATCTGGGATCGGCTGCGAGAGTTGTATTCTACAGATGAAGATCTGGAGCACTTAATTCAGACCTTGCTTATGTCTGAATTTGGAGAGTTCAAGCAAAATCCTGATGAATTTGTTACACAGACGTTTGATCGCTTCAATCATCTTCTCAGCAAGATGATCAAACATGATATTGAAAGGAAGCTTATTGAATAGAAGGTCACTTTTCTGAATGGTCTATGATCCGAATGGAGAGTTGTTGTGTCAACAGTTAAAGCACACGAGCAGTTCAAATCTTACTTGCTGGCGAACCTGGTGGGAATTCTGGAATCCCAAGAAAAGATTGTGTTGCAAGAGAAGAGTGTGGTCTCAAACTTGGGGTCTTTGGCCCTTTTTTCCAAAAGTAAGAATGTAGTAGAAGACGAAGATCTGAACCTAGGGGACTACGATCTAACTTCAGAAGATTATGCTATGATCGTGTCCAATCCCAAAAGGTTCCTCAAGAAGAAGTTCCCTACCAATAAGAACCGAAATTGGCAGGGAAGCTACAGTTCTGAAAAGGTGAAGGAGGAGCCGAAGACTGAAGAACCAAAGAAAGAGGCGAAGGTGAAAGCTGATTCTGGTGTCAGCTGTTATTACTGTGGAGGAAAGAATCATTATGCCAAAGATTGTGTTTTGAAGAAAATGACGGAGAAAGATGAGGAGGCAATTCTTCTGAAAAAACTGGAGGAGATTAAAAGGAAGAAAGCTGCTATTAATCCCTCTATGAATGCTCTTATTGTGCAGGTTTCGGCAGAGGATGACGAGTTTGGTGGTGTACAGGTGTGGTCGACCGACTCAGAAGATGATGAGGTGAGAAAGCCTTCTCATGGAAAGGCTTATGTCGCAAAAGTTGGTGAAACCGGTGGAAGATTTCTGATGGTGACCGATGTATCACAGATGAGGGGTTACAACACTGATGGTGGAAATGAAGAGGCCAAGGAGCGAGAGGACCTATGCTTTACAGCAAAACCTCTCAGTGTGCAGATCAGTGAACTTGATGAACTGATCAAGAAGGTACAATCTGTTTTTGTTTCGTTTAAAATTCCACAAAAATCATATGAAAAGGAATTAAATAACTTGAATTCAAGACTTTCAAATCTAGATAGTTGTTTAACTCAAACATGGGTCACAAATTCTAATCTGACTGACCAAATAAGCAGGGTGTCATCCAAGAGTGAGGAGCGAAGGATGTGGATTGAGCAGAAGGAGTCAGAGCTAATTAAGTCTAGAGATGAAAACATTTATTTGCAAAGAGACAATTTGAAATTGTTAAAACAAAGGAATGTTTTTTGTTTGATCGCTAAAAGACTTTATGCTAACATTACCCAGCTGCATCTAAATTGTGAAATAGGGCAGAAGATACATCGCATGATTCTACCCTTCCTTGAGTTTAAGGAGGATGAAATCGATACCGAAGCATACAACTATGAAAGTGTTGTATCTTCCGATGATCTTTTATAAAGTCCAAAGACCATAAGGACATGCTTAAAAATCTATCGGATGAAAATGATAAGCTGAAACTCAGTACCAAAACCATACAAAAATTCGACTCATTGACTACCAATTTAAGTCCAGAAAACAAAATTGATGTTGAAAACGCATCTGAACTTGATGAGGACGATGATATGAGTGAAATTTCTGTAGAGGTTGAAGTCGATTGTTCTGAGTTTGTCAAGAGCGAACCCGAAAACCACAAAAACCTGATTTCTAAAAATTCTGTAGAATTCGCTCGTTTGTCCAAAACTAAGCCCCCAGCCCTTAAAGAAAAGGCCGTTGTGTTTCAGAAGGTTAGAACTACTCCCAATCAGGTGTGTAAGGTCACAGGAGTAACCGAACATCAAACAGCCGAACTCTCTGCCATAGTGAACGAAGATAATGCAGATGGCTATGATGAGTTTTTCTGGTCAACACCCGTAGACAATGCAGACGAAACGGTTAGTCTGTCGGAGCGAACATCCTGGAAGACCAAAGGTAGGTATGTGCCCGAACCGCTGAATAAGCCTACCAACTTTGAAGTACCAAGTACAAGTGGCACAAAAGAAATTCCTGTAGAAGAAGTCACCTCCACAAGCGAAACCTCATCTATGAAAAGTGAACCGGTTGCCAAGAAGCTGAAACAAAAAGCTAATATTCACAGACAATCGAAACAGGTGAAAAATCAAATGCAGCAGAGAAACCTGAGATGCAAGAAAAATCTCTCAGAGCGAAAGTAGTTTTGGCGCTCTCAAAACCCTCATTACTCTTACCATGATAAAGATTCTAAGTCAGAGAGAAAGACTTTCGGGCTACACGAAGAACAGAACCGAAAGGATAGGTTCGGTCTCGAAAACAACAGCAACCGAAAAGCTAGTTTCGGTCCGCCAAATAATAACAGGCAAAGACCTGATTTCAGTCCTTCAAGCTTTTATAATAAAAGACCAAGTTTCGGACCGCCAACCAACAACACCCAAAAATCCAACTTCGGCTCATCATCAAGCGGCTACCGAAGGTCCAGGTTCGGTCCCTCTAATGACCACAAACGAAAAGGTCATTTTGAATCCCATGTCAAGAAAGACTCTCATTCTAATTTCTTTTCCTCTAATCTTCTCATTCTCAATCTTCTTCTAAACCCAATTCTGTTCCTACACAAAATTCAAGATCATCAACGAACTTGAAAGGAAAAAGGAAGATTTCCTCAGCCAAGGAAGACCGAAAGCAGTCTAAAGTCCATACTCCAGAATCTGAATCCAAAAAGCTTGCAACTAATCCTAATAAAATCAAAGTGGTTACCATTAAAAGAAAAGATGAAACAACCTTAATAAAACAAACATATCTTGTTGATGTTTCTCTTACTATTCATGTTCCTGTGAAAGGCTCACGTGGACCCAAGAAACTTTGGGTTCCTAAATCTGCTTAATTTTTGCAGGTTATTTGTGACGAGCAGTTTGATGAAGAATGGTATATTGACAGTGGCTGCTCAAGTCACATGACAGGAAGGAAGGAAGAGCTAAGGGAGTTTCGATCGCTTCAAAATGGTGGTAGTGTCAAGTTCGGTAACAACTCCTATGGAACAATAAAGGGTTATGGGATGATAACCAATGGAGACTTCACAATCAGAAAGGTGGCATACGTAGAAGGATTGCAGCATAACCTCATCAGTGTATCTCAACTGGTGGGAGGTACCGGTGTCAAAGTTTCATTCGACGACGAAGGCTCATAAATTATAGAGAAGAAATCCAACAAGGTCATTCTCAAATCAGATCGAAAAGGCGAAATGTTTCCTCTGAATCTCAGACCGATCAAAGGGAATCCAGCCATATGTCTCTTGTCCAAAGCTCATTTAGACGAAAGCTGGTTGTGGCACCGAAGGCTCTCACATCTCAACTTCAAAGACATCAACAAACTTGTCACCGGAGGTCATGTTCGGGGCCTTCCATTACTCAAGTTTGATCGAGAACACTTGTGTGCTGCATGCGAAATGGGGAAAGAAAGTCGTCGAAGTCACCCATCAATTATAAACACAAAAGTTGTTGAACCACTTGAGTTGCTTCACATCGACTTGTGTGGTCCATCATCAATCGAAAGCATTGGCGGTAGCAAGTATATTCTTGTTATTGTTGATGATTTCTCACGTTTTACATGGGTATTCTTTCTGAAAAACAAATCTGAGGCCACCCCTAAGCTAAAGATGTTTATCAAGCAGGTTGAAGTGAAACTGAGAAAAGTCGTTCGAAACATTAGGAGCGACAATGGACTGGAATTCAAGAACAAAGAACTCGAAGACTTCTTCGCAGATAAAGGAACCGGTCATAACTTCTCAGCCCCTTATATGCCTCAATAGAATGGTATTGTCGAAAGGCGAAACCGATCCTTGTGTGAGGCGGCCCGAACTATGCTAAGTTTTGCTTCTCTTCCCTTATATTTCTGGGCTGATGCTATTGCTGCAGCATGTTTTATGCATAATAGGTCTTATCTCAACAAGCGTTTCTCTCTCACTCCTTATGAGATCATCAATAACAGGAAGCCGAATGTAAAATTCTTCCATGTATTCGGTTCAAGGTGCTTCATCTTCAACTCCAAAGAACATCGTAACAAGTTTGATGTTAAAGCTGACGAAGGAATTTTTCTGGGATATTCTCTTACTTCAAAGGCATATCGGGTTTTAAATAAACGTTCTAGAAAGATTGAAGAAACCTATTATGTGACGTTCGATGATAATTTCGTCAAGAAACTAAAGACTACTGAAGAAGCAATTGGAGAGATTTTCTCTCAAACAGGTCAAGTCACAACCACAATTGCTAATTTATTTGATCAGTTTGTAGACTTATTTGATGAACCTGAGAAAGCCACTCTCTCGGAAGCCAAGGCGGCAGACAACAAAATCGATCGTCTGAAGCATATTGTCGAAGATGCAGCCAAACAAATGGGAGAAGGAGAACCAGTTCGAAACGAACCTCCTCAGCACGGCACTTTAGTTGATGGGGAAAATCAATTATCTTCAAATCAACCGGACTCACTGTTTCAGGGGGAGAATTCAATCCCTATAGCGCCCGAAAGTCCGGCTACACCCGAAAGTCCTGTAACACCCGAAAGCCTGGCTACACCCGAAAGTCCTCTAGCACCCGCAAGCCCGACTACACCTGAGAGTTTTGTAGCACCTGAAGGTCCAAATCAACCTGAAGATCCAAATGAATCATCGTCTGTCGAGGGGGAGAATTCCGACATGTTCTATGATGATGATATTCAATCCGAGTTGGAAGAAATGGTCAACGCTGAATTGGATCCATCCTATGATCCAAACTTTCCTCCTCTCACTAAATGGACCAGAGATCATTCTGTATCTCAGATAGTGGGTAATGTATCTGAAAAGGTCCTAACCCGATCTCAAGTGAAGGCAAAGCAAAATTCCATATTCTCCAAAGTAGAGTTCTGTATGTATAATTCCTTCGTATCCAAAGTTGAGCCAAAGACCGTCAATATTGCTCTTGATCATTCTGATTCGGTCCAAGCAATGCAAGATGAACTCAATGAGTTTGAAAGAAATAAGGTCTGGCATCTCATTCCAACACCAAAATATGCCTCAGTCGTTGGTCTCAAATGGGTATTCAGAAATAAAATGGATAAGGAGGGAAATGTGATTCGTAATAAAGTTCGTCTTGTGGTGAAAGGATACTGCCAGGAAGAAGGAATTGATTATGAAGAAACATTTGCTCCGGTAGCAAGGCTGGAATCTGTTCGAATATTTGTTGCCTATGCTGCACACAAGAACTTCGAGGTCTACCAAATGGATGTGAAATGCGCCTTTCTGAATGGAGAACTTGAAGAAACGGTTTACGTGGAGCAACCTCCTGGTTTTGTGAATGAAAAGCATCCAAATCACTGCTACATTCTAGACAAGGCAGTTTATGGTCTGAAACAAGCACCTAGGGCATGGTATGAAACACTAACTAAGTTCTTAAAGATGTCTAAATTCAAACAAGGTTCGGTTGACCCAACCTTCTTTCGTAAAAAGGAAGGTAACCACCTTATGATAGTTCAAATCTATGTCGATGATATCATCTTTGGCTCAACGAATCCTAGCTTAACAGCTGAATTTAGAAAGCTGATGGAGACTAAATTTGAAATGATCTCAATGGGTCCGATTAACTTTTTCCATGGTTTAAACATTAGACAGGGACCCGAAGGCATCTTTATCAACCAGGAAGCATATACCAAGACTCTTCTTGCTAAATTTGGCATGATGGGAGATTCAAAGTTCAAAGTTCCAATGGAGTTTGGTACCAAGCTTACACCATCCTTGGAAAAACCGGTAGTCGATATAACACTATACCGCCAAATGATTGGCTCTCTGATGTACCTCAGAGCTAGCAGGCCTGATATAATGTTTTCTGTGTGTTATTGTGCTAGGTTTCAGGCGAATCCTCATGAACCGCACATGCTAGCAGTGAAAAACATACTCCGATATCTGAAGCGAACCACCTCTCTTGGTCTCTGGTATCCCTCAAACGCAGGTTTCTTTGTTCAAGCCTACTCAGATGCAGACCTTGGAGGATGTGGTTTAGACAGGAAAAGCACCATAGGAGGATGTCAATTCCTCGACGGGAAGTTGGTAAACTGGCAATCTAAGAAACAAACATGTGTTTCACTGTCCACAGCCGAAGCAGAATATATTGCAGCCGCTTCTTGCACATCTCAAGTGATTTGGATCCAAAGCCAACTCTGGGACTATGGACTCAATATGAAAAAGATCCCACTATATTGTGACTCAGAAAGTGCAATTAGGATCTGTCATAACCCAGTGCAACATTCCAAAACCAAACACATTGCATTGAGGTATCACTCATTAAAGATCATGTAGAAGACGGAAACGTAGAGATTCATTTTGTTCGAACTACTGATCAACTGGCTGACATCTTCACCAAAGCTCTTCCTGAAGCAAGTTTTAATAAAATTCTACAAGGGCTAGGTATGATGGAATCAGAGTCAGTGCCAAAAACTACTTCTCAAAACTAAAAGTTGGAAGTGAAATGAACCGAACGTTCGGGTTCGGTTCATGTGAGAACCGAAATGAACCGAGCGCTCGGGTTCGGTCCTATTCATCTGTCTTCCCTTATCACTTAAAGGTAGTTTCTTTGGTTGTACACTTTTTGTACCCTTATTTCTCAATTATTTCTCTCTTATTTTCCAATTCTTTTTCTTTTTCAAACATTTTTTTTGAAACCAAAATGAACCGAGCATTCGGTCTATTTCGGGTTCGGTTCCAAATTTTTTTTGTTTGTTTTATTTTTGTTTCTCTTTAAAAACTCCAAAAATATTTTTTGTTTTATTCGTTAATTTTTTGTTCATTATTTTTTTTTCATTTGTGGTTAATCAATGGGGCAGGTATTGTTCTCACATATTTTAATAGTTAAGTGTCCCTAGAAGCATGCTGCTGTATGTTGTCCAAAGCCTCACCTGATTCTGAATAATCGCCTTACTGACTTGGTATATACAAACCTTGTCTTCCCAATTAGTCTATTACATTTATTCTAATCATGAGCTACCTTACTCTCTTCTCACATGAGATAAGAGTTTTCTGCTTGGTCCTTATTTTAACAGTAGAGGTACTTTGGTTTCTTTACACCATCTCCAATATTTTTCTCCATCCAATTCGCTTCATACACGTAACCCTTGAGACTCTCAACAATTACCACTGAGGTTTATGGTTACACAATTTATGTGTTTATGATCTTAGCTTCGTGCCACTACGTGCTAAGTGAAACCCACAATTCAGTACCTACTATGCATTGACGGTGAACAATTAAATTTGCTCTAGTTTTCACTAATGAATTAACGAATTCACCCATGGGGCTGTACCTTGAAATCTCTAAAAAATTTTTGTGTGATTCTAATGAAATTGTTAAGACCTATAAAATTTCTTCCCTTAGAATCCAATTTTAATTTTTTCTGAGATTTCATCCAAAAGTATTTTCAACATGCCACTTAAATTCTCTTCACACCTACTTGTTCAACATACCACATTGGTCTCACAAGTACTTCAGTCAATTTCTGTCTTATGTCAAGATTAGGAATTTTGAACTGAAGTGCAAGCCTCCCAAATTAACCTTTTTAAAAGATGCCTTTCAACACTTCTTAATAAGTGTCTGATCGTAATTCAACGGGAAACCACACAAACACTTTAAGGTCTCTCTTGACCTTGAAGGAAGAGATTCGTGCCCGGGATCCATTGTTTCGTGTCTTTATTGACATCACAATTTCCCACATATGAGTTGCTTTATTTCTTTTTCTTTTACACTCTATGCACGAAAATCTTTTTGATTTTCCTACAATCCGGTTTCGTTAATTTCAAGCAATTTTTTGCTATGGGAGTTAAGGTTATCAAAGAGATGTGGCTCACAATGTTACACGTAGTTATTTTTGCTCTAAGATGATAGCTCACTCTAAAGGGATAAGTTGATGACTCAGCCGAAAGTATAATCACTTTGATATTTCAAACGACGCTTGATGGGAAGGCGTGTGAAGTGGAACCGTTTTTGACATTTCAAACAGCGCCTGATGGGAATGCGTGTGAAAAGGGACAATCTTTCTCTCTCCTGCGTAATCATCGAGCCTCTAAACTGTCACACATCAATCACCTAAGGAAACGCTTCGTATTCTCGTTGAAGATTTGGGAACATATTTTTCTCTCTCTTCTCACCTCGGTATAAAAGGTAACTTCTACCGTTATTTACCTCTTTACTGCACCAAATATTCAGAGAGCAAGAAAAGATTTGTTTTTCCTACTGTTCATCATCTTCCCCAAAATCTTCGCTTCAATGGAGGACTTCTCTTTAGTTCATGCTACTTCTCAAATTCTGCCCATCCGTCCTCAACAAAGCCTGATCATTGATCTCACTCCACAAGCTTACGATGCGTTCATGTTTCCAATCGTGGAATGTCTCAAGCATTCACCACTGGTTCCAGCACTTACCAAAGTCGAGACTATTCCTATGGAGTGTCTATCACAAATCTTCTCCACAGCCCACTATGACAAGTCTGTCGATCGAATCTTCTTCGACATTCTTGATCACAAGGCCTCCATCTCCAAACAATGATTCTGTTCGCTCTTAGGGTTTGAACCTGATGAGTCTAGGGTTAACCCTGAATCCAACCCAGTGGGACAGTTGTTCTCCATGTTTTATAACATGGGTTACACTGAAATTCTGATGATTGTGACAAAGTTCAAGAAATCTTGCTTACCTCCTCAGTGGAACGGCTTCTTCACAGTTTTGTTCAAGGGGTTATCAGAACACAGTGCAGGTTCAGACGGGGCAAGTCGTCTGTTTATGACCATTCTTTATGGCCTGTACCACGACATCAACCTTGACTATGGGTCGGTTTTATGGCAGCAGCTGATTCAGAGTCTAGCGTCTACTTCTCGCCATTCAGAAATCTCCTATGCCAGATTCTGGACGCTGGTCACAAAGTGGGTGATGGACAAGTATCGCGTTCCCATTGTTGCTGATTCTCCACTCTCCTCAATCGGAACCTTTCACACTACTAAGATAATCGTCTCTGATTCATTTAAATTTCAGTTTGTTGGCTCAATCCCTGAGTCAATGTATGGGTGTGTTCCAAGCAGCAGCCGCATCATCAAAACTTACAAGGAGTTTTGTCGCTCTGGTCCCAGAGAGCTCACTCATGACATGATTCGGTCAATCCATGATGCTGATAGGCCTGCTCCCAGGGGAAAGAAAAATGAAAAGGGAAAAGACAAGAAGGTTGTCAAAGGAGCGAAAGGTCCTTCTCCGAAGAAACGCAAACCTACCAAAGCAGCTCAATCTCCTCCACCAAAGAAGAGGAAGACTCAACCCAGGCGAAAGCTTATTCTTGCCTCCTCCTCTAGCGAATCTGAGGAAGAGAGTTTTGACTCCGACGAGTCCCCTCGAGGTGATACTCCTCCACGTTCGCCTACTCCTGAGGTACCCGTTTCCACTAGACCTGTCTCTCCTCCACTAATCTCCATCTCTATTTCCGTTCCCCCCATAACCTCCACTACTCAAATACCACCCACTTCTATCCCTATACCACCTCCTATTTTCACTGAAGCAACCACCACAACCACTGCTGGAGTTAGAACCAATGTATCTGATACGAGGGCTCCTACTACAGCACCCGAACCCACTCCCGCTACCGAACATACATCCGTACCCGAACCTACTTCCACAACCGAGCCTCCACCCTTACCCTCATCTCCTGCTCACTCAGCAGATAATGAAGAACCTTTTCTTGGAGGAGAGGACATGACGTTTGACTCGGTCTATTACAGTCCATATCAAATGCAAAACGATGATGATGATGATGCTCCAGTCACCAAGAAGCATCTCAAGGAGCTTCATGAGAAAATCGATTCTCTCATTACTTCCTCCTCTTCTTCCTCACGATCTACTATCTCATAGAATGCTATTTAGGGGCTTTTTGATACGTTTACTAAGGCTCATGAAGCCTCTATCAACTTTGCCACTGGCGCTATCGATGCCTCTACCAAGGCTTGTGCTGCTGCGACCGAAAAAGTCGAAAAACTATTTGTTGACACTTCTTCTATTTTGCAGTCTTTACAGGAAACTGTTGATTCCAATGAAAAGAAGCTTGACTCACTTGTCAACAAGCTGGCCACTTCAGTTGCCTCCGAACTGGAGTCCTTTGCCAGTCTTTGTCAATCTCTCAGCGATGACAACAAATTGTTTCAGGCGACTGTTGAGGAGCGCCTGACAAAGCTGCAAGAAGATCTCGCTTCAGAGAACTCAGTGATGGATGCTCTCGCTCGCAAGACCACTGCTCTCAAAGTCAAGAGTCTTCATCTTTTACAATCTGAAAAAGAAGTTGCATCTCTTCGATCTGAGCGTGCGGTTATTTCATCGTGTGTTTCGGGTGTCCACGCCGCCCTTTCCAAAATCCTTGAAGCACATGATCCGATCCTGAATTATTCCGTCAGGCGTACTCTCGCAGAGAAGCTTGCTCCTGCCCTTGCCCTACTCAGCAAACTTGAAGGGCTTCTTGAGTTCGTGGCCCATCCGAAACAAGGGGGAGAAGATGTGTCTCAACCGCCTCCCACTTCTACAGCAACCAAAGCAACCGAACCTCCTCCAGCAGGTCAACCCTCAGGTTCGGGTGTCAAAGACAAAGGAAAGAAGATTGCTGAAGACAGTGATGATGATGATAAAGAGACCATCGCTGATCTCTTAAAGAAACAAGGCCAGGATAAAGATGCTGACATGAGCGCTCGCGTTGCCAGAGAGTTCGAGGCGAACGAACGAAAAATGAAGGAGGCTCATGACCTTCTTGAGAGTAGGAAAACTCTTTTTCCTCCATGGACTCTTGAGAAGCTTTTAAAAGAGGCAATTGAAACTCCCAGCATCCTGTGGCTCGAATCGGTGATTTCATTGGATCGAATCAATTCTGTCGATTCTCAGTTCGACATGCCACTGACTCGAAAAGCCTTCATCTTCCATGATTTTGATAACGTTGCTGATGTTCCTCATCCTCATCCAAAGGTTGATAGGGAACTTGTCGAATTCTATCTGAAGTCTGCTCAACCACAGTATCAGACTTGGAGCGCTCAGAAAATCATCAACGTTCGGGTCCTCAAGCCGTTTCGTGAGGGGAACTTCACGAACGTTCGATTCAAAGTGCTGAGGGGTTCTGCTAAAACCGAACACGCGATATCACTTGCTGATCTTCCCAACCTGAATCCACATGATTGGATTATTTTGCATAATGTCCTCCTCACCAACGAAGCAGAGTATGGTCCAATTATTGATCACTTCAAAAGGATGCTCGTATGCTACATTATGGAGGTTGTCAAGATGGATCAGGAGATCGCTAGCATATTCAAGAAAAAGCCTACTATTTCTCCTGTTGGCTCTGCTAGTGATTTGAACATGATGCAGATGGGAAGAATTGACCTGAAGCGGAATTCTGTCATGTTTACAAGGAACGAAGGCCAAAAATGCCTGTTCGCCTTGGCAGATAAGCACCTTTACACCACTGCATGCTTGGAACATGTTTTGGGAATCATTCATCGATGCAAGCAGAATTCAGCAGATGACAAGAAGTACTTTGATGACATGATTCAGTGGTACATTCGCTTCAGACAGACCATCCTTGCTCTCATCCCACGTCTGTTTGATACCACTAAGAAAGTTCCTGCAGCTGGACCCAGCAAGCCGAAGTAATTGTCTCGCTCCAATTGACGCAAAGGGGGAGATTGTAGGGTCTGAAAGGTGTTGCGTCTTGGGCTCGCTATTTAGTCCATTTAGTCTCCGGATTGGGCCTGTCCATCCGAGAGTTTTATCTTCGGTTTTGTATTTATAGGTGCTTGCATGCATCCTAGTACGTAAGTTTTTGAAGTCAATTACTCTAAAAGATTTAATCTTTATCGTTTTTAACCCTAACAGCCTCTACAGCGGAAGTTCTTTATTGAGCTCTACTGAGGCTTGAATCTATTAAATCATTCAATATATTTTGATTCATTCTTGTGTTTTATATTACTGTTTATCGTTTTTGTGATTAACCTGTTAGAAGATCTAAACGATCAAAGAGTTTCTTAACTCATCATATTCAGCAAATACAACTCAACCCTTTTTACTTTTTATTAATTATAATTAACCTAGAATTAATTTTGATTAATTTTTAATTAATTATTGTTATTTCTAATTAGTATATCAGTAACATAATATATTCATAAATCATATATCTCTCTCATCTATTTAATCCAAGCTATTTCTTGGTTATGAGGGCAACCCAAAAAGACTTTACTTTTATTCTTCAATATTGTACCAATTTAGTTAGGATCTTAGACACTGTAACACTGTAAATTTCAAAACAATTTTTCTTTTGAAAAATTATAATTTTCAGTACATATTTCACAAAACATCATTATTAAATCACAAAAATATAGCTCCATTTTTAATAAAATGATAATCCATGATCCTCTTAACTCTTTCTCTGGTGTGTACAATCAAGCCGGTGCCGTCCCGCGATCCAAATAAGAAACCTGAAACACATAACACATAACACGGTAAGCACGAAGTTTAGTGAGTTCCCCAAAATACCACATATAACACATATTAGCCACTCGAGGCTATAACTCTGTGGACCCTCTGGTCCTAACTCTGTGGACCTTCTGGTCCTAACTCTGTGGATCCTCTGGTCCTAACTCTATGAACCTTCTAGTTCTAACTCTGTAACTTTGGAACATACACAACATAAATCACATAGAAATAATGCAGTGTATCACATCATATAAATAATATACAAAATGCTCTGTCACATAACTCTAATTACCACTCTCGGTAAAGTATAGTGAGAATACTCACCTCGGATGAAGAACAGCTCCTATAACCACTGCTGCTACGTACCGGACTCTAACTCTGTGCCAAACCCACAATAAATCTCAATTAGGAGCTAAGTCCAACCTCTCACTCATTGGGTCTAACGATAAACCACCTAACAGTCCATTAATACCCTAAGCCCTTTGGGCCCACCAAAGCCCAATAATAAATGGGTCCTCACACGGCCCAAATCCCAACCAAAAAGGCAAGCCCAAACCAAGGGCCCCAAAACACATATATACACTCCGCTGGCCCAAGACTCTATGCATGAAGCCCAAACTCCAGGCCCAACACTCACTTAGCCTAAAAGCCCACAGAGGGGTTACGCGAGGCGTACCTCCTTTGGTACGCTCAGCATACTCAAGCATGCACAATTCAGATCGGGGACCTCAGCCCAGTATGCGGGGCGTACTCGGATTACGTTGGGCGTACTCTCAGTTTTGATTAAATCAATTTATGGGTCTTAACCCGTTAAGACCTTAACTCATCTCTTGGATCTGGACTTCCTAACATCTCCTACTTCATAAAGTTATCGACTTTAAGCCTTTGCATGGCTGATAAGGTCACAACACATAAAAACTCTTACTTTCTTAACCTAAAATGCTCATAACTCATGCATGGGTAGATTCACACGATTGAGACCTTATTTTTATGGTTCTCCACCACCAGAAACACTTAAAAGGACAGGTTATTCAGCTCTGGAGTGCATCAACTCATAAAGCCTCAAGCTTGGGACCAAAAACCCTAAAATGGACCCTAATATTCACAAAACAAAAAGAGAGGGAAAGCTTGGAGCTTTATTCCTTCAAATGGTGCTCTAGCCTCAATAAAGTTCAAATCCACAGCCTACTCTTCAACTTCACTCCCTTCCATGCTCCTTCTTAACTCTTAAAAGTCCACAAGAACACAAACAAGCTCATCATAGCCACCACAAGCTTCAAGAACGGATATTAGGGTTTGAGAGGGTTTAATAACTGAGGAAGGTGGCCAAAAATGAGACCGTCTCTTTCTTTTTATAGGGACACTTCACTTAATTAGAGTTTCCTTATGTGCCTAGTACGCCCAACGTACCCCATGGTACGTCCAGCGTACTAGGTGGCTCTTGCTTAAGAAACACACGCATCTGTATGCTAAGCGTACACATATGTACGCCCAACGTACTTCGCTGCCACACTTCTCCACATTAGGGACTCATCTTGCCAAATCTTCAAACTTTCATAGCTTGTTTGATATAACTCTGATTCCAAAGATCCTCATACCTATGGAAAGGTGATGAGATGCTTTACGATTCCAGAACTCGCCACAACCCGAGACTTCCTCATGCCCGACTCTTGGCCCAGGAACCCTAATCATGGACCATCCGAATCAGGATGTTACAGACACCTTAATCCAACCATCTCCCACTTAAATGAGTTGCTAACTACAATTGCAATTACAACTCCAAATGACCAGTAAAGAGTGTTTTCCAAAGACACTGCCAAACTCTAATACCAAACTCTGATTAGACGTTGGTCTTAAGATAAGTGATCAGCTATCCCTTCGTTCTTCTGAATATCGTACGGACATGATACATGGATTTAAATTAATCTCATGTCCAAGATTTTGTTTTCTGATTTCCCTATTTGTGACGACGTCATTAGACCACTAATTGAACACATCAATTTAGTCTTGGCTGGTCCCAACAATACAATGTCAACATCAAATCACTGAGGGGCCCAAATATATCGTTTTTCCTATTAAGGAAAAAGGAAAGAATAAACTTTGACTATATAAGCATCAATTTCACTCACCAAATAATGCATGGAATTCCACTTTATTACACCTAGTTACGAGATGCGTTGTAGTAAACCAGTGCACAATTGATTTATGAAATATGGCTTATACACCTATGTTTTAAGAATAGAAGATGTTATCGTATTAGAATTACTCGTGATTGAATCCATGAAGTATTCTCTAAGCACGAGTTTAACCAATACTTAAACTCTATTTTCAAATCACTCATGAATTTTGCAGCAATCCTTATGTTATGTCCAATCCCTAAGGACAATCTACAAACGATTCACAACGGTCTTAAATCAATACCTACTCCTAAAGTATGGCTGACTGTGGTATTTCGAAAAATTAATATTCTAGAAGGAAAACATGCAAAGAGATTTTTCAAAATTTAAAATATAAAAACCCATTAAAACATTTGTTTCAAAAACCATCTAGTAACATCCATTTGATTAAAAACTTACAATATCATAGTTAAGTTTGCAAAAATGTGAAAATGAACATATTCCATGTGTGTGTACAGTCCCGACGAGATCTTCTCACGAACGACCTGCAAATGATTAATCCAAAACTAGAAGCATAAAGCTTAGCGAGTTCCTCGATATACCATACTTACAATGCATCCACACAATATATCAGCTCTAGCATCAAGTAATCAAATCTCCCATCCATATACGTATATCATGCATAATGGGCCCAACCCTGACTCCATTGTTAGGGACTGAACCGTAGTCTTACATACAATTTTTGTGATTCAACCATAGTTTTTGCTATCAATGTTGTGACCCAACCACAGTCCTCCCTATCAATGTTTTGATCCAACCATAGTCTTTCCTATCAGTGTTATGATCCAACCACAGTCTTTCCTATCACTTTTGTAATCCAACCACAGTCATACCTATCTATGTTGTGGTCCAACCATAATCTTCCTCATCAGTGTTGTGAGCCAACCACGGTCTTCCCTATTAGTTTTGTGGTCCAACCACAATCTTTCCTATCAGTGATGTAATCCAACCACAATCTTTCCTATCAAATTATAAAGTCATATGTAGTCAGGGATCAGATAGACAGTCGAACAGATGACTCACCCGAGAGAAAACAACCAAATAAGAACATCACAATCAGGTATTAGACCAAGAGTTGTTGGGTTATCAAACTTAAACTACATAGAACCCAAGTTATCACTATCACATAAACATGTAACATAAGCACATAACAAGTACTAGTATGTCCATACCCTGAACAAATAGCCTTTCCTAGTTACCATACTATTGATCACTTCTCAATTAAGTCCTTTGTTGGTCAATCATATATAATTCTGATAACTTGTCTACCACAGTTACCCTAACCAACATAATCCCAAACAGTACACTAAGATCAACAGGCAAGACCATACTAGTCTAGCATACAATGACACTAAGTGTTCTATACTGCACATATATAAATATGAGTTATCTCAACCACTAACATACTTTTGCTTGATCCATTTATTGTCCATAATCCCGAAATAAGGAACTTCTCGAAACAGGATGCTACACTCTAACTCCTTACACTGATTAATCCCTCGAAAGGACTAACATCCAAAATAAATAAATCCTCAATTAACACCCAAATCCTCCAAGTTTGACCCAAAGTCAAACTAGTCAAAAGTCAATGGTTAAAGGTCCACATGGTCAATGCTCAGCTTAGTCAAAGTCAATGTGACATCGTGACCATTCCTTGGTCACGTCGTGAGGATGAAAAGACAGAATAATCATGATTCTGGGCAATGTCACGTCATGACAAATCCTGTGTCACGTTGTGACTTCTGGTCAGATAGCCAAAATCTTCATTCAATGCTTAATTCCTTCAGACCAAGTCTCATGCCCTCATATCTAGTTCCTTTCACCGACTTAATGGATAAAATTTCCAACTTTATCCATTAGGGCTCCATCCAAAGCTAGATCTACAACCCTAAGTCCATTAAGTCCTTAATATGACCCTAACTTGCTCATGGACCCAAAATAGCTCCAAACATAACTCATTTATCATTCTTAGAAACCCAAGGATCATTTGAGAGTCACAACAAGCTCTAGAGTTCCTGAAACTCCAAGAGGATTCATGGAAGGGACTACAACATCTAAATCAGCCCAAACTTGAAACAAGAAGAACAAGGATCAAGATGTGAACTTTATGCCTCCAACTACTCCAAAATATGAAGGAAATGAAGGAACCAAGCTAGCTCCTTCCTTCCTCGCACCACAATAAGCTTCCTTCTTCTTCAAGTTTCACCAAAAGCCAAGAACTTCCAATTGTAACATCCCAAAATCATAATAAAGTTTTTCATTTTTAGCTAAATAGAAATCATACTTTTCAATCAAACTCAAGTCATAAAAATCCAAGATCAAGTACAAATGTTCCCAAAATCAATGTATCATAACATCTCCAAAGCATATCACCAAGGATGTGTACGATCACGCCTTTGCTTTTCCCCAATTATCTAAAGTACCTGAAACATAAAACATAACTATAAGCCAAAGTTTATTGAGCTCCCCTAACTTACCACACACAACCAATACATATAACAACATGCATATATAAGCCTTCAGCCTGACTGGCCCGCTTTAGAGGGCCTATAGCCTATCTAGACCGCTCTTTGGACCTTCAACATGACTGGACCGCCTTGCAACCCTTAATTATATCCGGACTGCCCCATGTATCTTGGGCTTCAGCACAAGTAGGACCGCCTCAACCGAACAACCATAACATGTCGACATATGCAATAACAATCAATAACCAACAATACAGTCAATCATCCATATCTGCCAATCTAACGCATACTCAATGAACACAGGTAATCATACAGATCTGCCAGTCTAACACATACTCAACATAATATCAATCTGATATACCAGGATACATAATCCAGTGGGTCGGCATCAGTGCCTTCGACCTATAAGTACAATGATAAAAAAAACTCACCATCTGAAATGATAGCAGAATAGAACGTTACTCTAAGAGCCAACTCTATAGATCACCTGTACCAAATAATGACATAGTCTCAAAATTCTGCTCAAAATACCCAAAATGGCACTAGATCAAATGTGGTCAAAGTCAACGGTCAACGATCAAAAGTCAAAGTCAAATGCAGCTGATCACCATGTCGTGGCTTCCTTGGCCACAAATCGACAAAACAGACGTCTTTAGACGAGTCGCTAGGTCGTGGCGCCTAGGCCATCCAGTGGGCACTGGTCTCCCAAAAGCTTAATGGGTTAAGTCAATTTATTTGATCCTAAGGGCTCTAAATCCCAAATCTGGTCCATTCTAAGGTCCAAGTGGATAAAGTTTCCAACTTTATCCATTTAAACCCTCTAAGATATAGAGATCTCATTTGTAGATTTAAATAGGGAAAAATCATAACTTGGCTTAACCCATTAAGCACTTTCCCTTGAAGAGTACTAGATCCCCATTTCCAGAATGAATCAAGCATCAAATGACAACATAAAAATCCTTACTTTCTAGACATGCATGTATTGGACTCTATTAGGTCAAAATGAGGGTTTTTTTTTCCAAATCTCCCGTGCATGATGCTAAAACTTAATATTACTCCAAATCTAAAGTTTCAAAGGCCCAAAATGGCATGGACATTCATAAAGTTGCAAATTATATGAGATCACACCACCCAATAATCAAGAACATGAAGATTAAGAGACAAAATAGCTAGATCTAGTCACATAAAGCATAAATGTTCGATTTTAGAGGACTTACAAGAGTCCAATGGGATGTTACAACAAAGGTGATAGCTTGCTTGTAGATTCTAGGCTCACTTCTTCTTCTTCATTTCTTTAATGGCTTCAAAAAGCACCAAAAACAAGGTTCAAACAAAGGAGGGAAGGATTATGTTTTTCAAAATTTCTCAGAGGGTGATGGAGGATGAGGGTGATCAAACCCTAGCCTCCCCGGTCGTTTAAATAGGGAGCAAAACTCGGAAATTCGGTTTTGTCATTTGCCAGCAGCCACACTCTGGTTATATGTTGCCACGTCATGGCCATATGCTGCCATGCCGTGGTAGCCGTAAACGAGCTCGTGGTTTTCTTGAAACATCACTGTCACACCCTAAAACCGGAACGGCGGAAACGTTATGGGGTGGATGACGTCATGTCAAGTATCACAACATATGCAGTATAGTAATCAAAGTACAACAACCATTGCATTAATAGTAATAGTTTTACACAAGTTACATTTAATAGAGACATCAAAGTAATACAGAGACTAATATAGTTGCAGCTCGGTTCTAGGCTGGCTTCACAAAAGCTCCCGGGTGTACCTGTCTATTACTGACCTAAGAATACAAGTTATTTTGAAAGCGAGTATCAGCATTTTTATAAATGCTGTTGAGTTCATAAGTATTTAGTGTCATTTATGTAAGTAAACATTTTATTCAAAATAACTTTATGAAAAGTAGTAGTATAGAATCTACAGTGTATTAGCGTCCTTTCTAGAAAATCCTATATTTTTTAAATAAAAGCAGTCTTCTACCAAGACTCGACAGAGTTATGTTGTATAGAGTAATTTTCCCTTGAACACTATCATTACCAAAATACAGTATTTGACTTTAAAGAGAGTAGGAGAATATCACTAGTAGAATACTAGGGGAAAATAACATATGTCTCAGTAGAAATACTGCTGACTAAGGCAAAAGAAATCATAGACTCCAGGAGAGTATCGAATGAATGATATGCCCGGCTCAGTCTAGCAAAAGGAAACACAGACCCCAGACGGTATCAAATGTACGATACGGCTAGCAAGGTCTAAAACAAAGAAACACAGACCCCAGACAGTATCAAATGAATGATACAGCTAGCAAGGTCTAAAACAAGGAAGCACAGACCCCAGACAGTATCAAATGAACGATACAGCTAGCAAGGTCTAAAACAAAGAAACACAAACCCCAGACAGTATCAAATGAATGATACAGCTAGCAAGGTCTAAAACAAAGAGTAATCCTAAGAGTGTTGTTTTAAGAATACAGTGTTAATTCTCGTTACCTTAAGGCCATGAATTATAAGGTAAGCATGGAGATACTCGTAACCATACTGATTGACACTAGATTACTTGACGCCCTACAAGCGTCAGAATAAATGTGACATTGTCACCCCTTGGCTTGGTAGGTCGTGGACTGTAGCTAGCAGTCAGGGTGCGGGAGTGTCAGTCCCGTATAGATCTATACACACAATGCCCGCTCTCCCTACAGGAGACTCTGGTTACCAACTCGACGACGGGGAGATCCGTGTCTTGAAGATGCATCTCGTATTCTGAATTCTATTAGAGGCGTTGGAGAAATGATATAGACTAGCGTATGAAACGACTCCTGTGGAATTCTCGTACTAGAAAGAGTGAATAGAAGCTCCTAACTATTCCTATAATAGTTACTAATGTCTCTGATCTATGAATGATGAATGGAAGGATGCCCTTGCTACCCAAGGGAAATAAACTGATCGATGTAAACCTTTATGTCTATCCATGTATACATGATATATAATTAATGTTTAAATGACCTTCGGACGGATATCCGATACCCACCAGATCACATCCCAACGACGAAAAGGAAATAGGGCGAACTAGCCTTCCTAAGTCCTTTAAACATTATTTATATAACTATACAAGTACAGGCATGCATTTAACGAAGTAGAAGCATAGAAGAATAGAAGAAAACTTTGACAAAAACATTAGAAAACCTTTACACTTCAGAAAATTGTGACTTGATATCCTTTTGTAAAATAAGTTTGAAGACCTTTGGAAATCCTTTGAAAATCTTTCATAAACAAGTTTTGAATATAATTTTGATAAAAAAATATAAGTAAAGAAAACCTTTGTTTAAAATACTGGTGTAACTATTTTTGAAGTAAACATACAGCACGAGAGACAATTTGAGAAAAGATTTAAACAAGTAAAGACGTTTTAGAAAACCATCTATAGTATTATACTTGGTAAAACAGTTGAACGTGTAATAAATCCTTGTGCATTCGAGTTATTAATCACATATGATTGATATTATAACTAGCATGTTTTAACTTGTATTCCCCCCCCCCCCCCACAAAAGCATGTAAAAACATTTAAAAGGTTAATTCAAGGGTATGAACTCACCTGACGTTGGCGTTTCGGTTGAATGCACGGTATAGGATGCTAAGTGTCAAGTGAGGACTTGACCATACATGCGAATCCTATTTAACATGTAATGATACATTTAAGTATCTAATTAGTCATTTAGTAACTAATTAAGTAAGTAAGGATGTCTTACTACATAAAAACACTTTGCTACAAGTGCTAGAAGTATCAAGGGTTGCATAGGAGGTGTGTATGGACTCACATTGGAGTTTACTCTTCAAATGAAGGCCCTTATGGGTGTTTACGGTTTCAAGACCACTTCCCCCATGAGTTTATGGCTGTAAACTCATGGTAGTGGTGTCATGGGATGTTTAAAGGTCTTAACTCACTCATTGAATCATGCTAGAGTCGAATCAAGGGCTAAGTTACGGTCCATTGACCACTCCTTGAGGAGGTTACGGCCGTAAACACATGAGTTTACGGTCGTAAACTAATGTTTTCCCCTTTCTTTTGTTTTTTGGTGGTTCTAACTCATGCACGCAAGGTTCTAGTCACTTATATGAGCATAGGAAGGTGTTTAAGGCACTTAAACACCTTGGAAAGGTGTTTACGGTCTAAGAAGGTGTTCTTTGGGAGTTTAACACCTTAAACACATGAGTTTACGGTAGTAAACTCATGTTAGTCCATGAATCATGTGTTCTGGTGCATCAAATGAAGGTTTACAAGGCTCTACGCACTCATGGAAGCTTTTGGAGGTGTTTAAGGGGTAGTTTAACACCCAAAAAGGTGTTTATGGTCCTTGAAGATGGGTTTATGGTCTAAGAATGTTCTTAGACCGTAAACTCATGTTTACTCCCCATTTGTTACGATTTTAGTGTTCTAAGTCCTTTCATGCAAGCCCCTAAGTCATTACTAAGCATTAGAAGTGGTTTGGAGGGGTTTTTGGGCACCAAAACCCTCTTTCAAGGTGTTTACGGTTTTGGTATGCTCCCAAGACCGTAAACTCTTGTTCTTGGGGTTTTTGGATGTTTAAGCCACGAATTTGCAAGCTAGATAAGATAAACAACAAGCTAGGAAGGTTAACTTACCGATTTGAAGCTCGAAGGGGCGATTTTTGACCAAAACCCGTTTTGTAGAGAGAGAAATTAGAGAGAGTGTGTCTAAGGTGGGAAAAAGGTGGGAATGAAACCCACTCAACCCTTATATAGGGTGGAGTTTATGGCCTGGTTGGGGGTTCACCCGACACCAACCGCGAACAGAGTTTTTCACGACTACCGTTAAACACAACAAATTTTAAAATTATACCTCCTTGATTTTGGTTCGCTTGATGAATATTATTTAAAATATTCCAACGGGTTTAAATCCGGTCAAAAATATTTTCGGGATAAATTTGGCAAATTTTTGACGTACTTAATTCCGACGTTAAAACTAACGGAAATTTTTGGGTTGTCACAGTCACGTCATGGCGCCTTCCTCCACGTCGTGGCAACCTTAATGCTTAGTATTACTGAATTACCTCGGGATGTGGATGTTACAATTTTCCCCCACTTGAAGCAGACTCCGTCCTCAAATTCTGATGCTGAAAATAACTCAGGGTAGTGCTCCCGTGTCTCTGCCTCAAGTTCCCAAGTCCATTTAGATGCCTTCCGATGTTGCCACTGAACTTTTACCAAATGGAATATTCGATTTAATGAATAAATAAATAGATAAAAATTAATAATTGAATAATAGCCCTAAATCTGTAATAATTTATCAGTGTTAGCCATGAGAAGTTAGATGGTATAGTTTTTAGAATTCCTGGATCAATATTCAAACATTTGGACTCAAATTGTGATGAATTTTGGATGCTAGGGGTTGTTTGGTAATTAGTGGACTTAGTTTGAAAAAAATATTATGGTGAGGGACCTAATTTGGAAAAAAGTGAAATAAGTTTGAAAGAGACACGGGATAAACCCGGTGCCCCCTTCCCCCTCGTTTTGTGGATGCAACCCTAACTCATTTTTCCTCCAGCTGCCACCATCTTTGGAACACTCTCATCTGCCATTTGCTACTTCGCCGTTGGACGTCGACCGCCACAGATCATTGCTGGTGACGTCGTGAGCATCCAGGAGAGCCGCCGAAGACCGAAAATGGATTTGTGAACGTCGATGCATGGGTCGTGAGCGACTGCAGATGTTGTCACCGCTGCGCTGCTTGCGTGAAAAAGAAGCAATCGCCAGATGCCACAATTTCCTTGGTTGTTGTTCCGGTTCTCTTCTTCCTTTCCACTTTCTTCCATCGTTGCGTTGTCTTTGCCCCTTCGATAGTTGTTCCTTGGTCGCTATCTCGTGACTGCCATATGCCACCGCGAGGGTGGCTGAGATTGGGTGCACATTCGGTGTTGAACTCGTGTTTGAGTATGTGTGCGTGTACTGGTGTGTGTTGCTGGCAGGGAATTGAATAGAACCCATCAACACTACCGTGAGGTGGTTGTTGTCATTTCCAACAACCGCCTCCCACCGCGTGGTTGGTTGTGTGTGTCGTATGGTGTGCCTGTGTGCGTCTCCTCTATGATGATATGTTGTTTGGGAGGTCTTGGCCGGAGAAAAATCAAGGAACGCCCCCCCCCCCCCCCCACTACCACCACCGTGAGGCAGTGGCTGTCGCCGTTTGCCGTTGTCGACCACCACCGCACGAGGTGGCAGTGGGTGGTGCCCAACCTAGTGAGACCCTAATTAGCCTAAAACTTAACCATTGGACTAAGTGCATGTTTTTTGGGTTGGAAACCCTAATTAGGGTTTAGAAAACTCTAATCTTGGAGACTTTTGTTTAGGACTTGTCGGGGCCCGCGTTTTGGACCGTTGGATTGGAATAATGAATTATGCCCGACCATATTGTATGTTTGACCTAGTAGAGTGATGACTTAATGGATTAAGTTCTTCATGGGTTAAGAGTTTTTACTTAACCCTAATTGTCATTTTATGTGAAAACCCTAATTGGGTTAAGAGTTTTTACTTAACCCTAATTGTCATTTTATGTGAAAACCCTAATTTTGTTTGGGCTTTGTGTTGGCCTTTTCTGTGGGCTTAGGTGTTTGGGTTCTTGTTGGGCCATCTGAGAAAAAGTGAATGGACTAGGATATTTGGATGGCCTTTAGGGTAAGGCCCGTGTAAGGGGTTGGGGACCAATTTGGAAAATTGGGCCATATGTTGGGCCTTGGTTGATTGCTTGGCTTTTGGGCCTTCAAAGTGTGAGTTTAGGCCTTGTGCTTAGATCAAGCTAGGTTGGGGTAAAATAGTCTTTTTACCCCAAGTATGGATTTATGGTTATGCATTGGAACCTAATTATTAATTGGTTGTTGTTTTGATGTTGATAGTTCGGGGATCTATCAGCCAGCAGTTGGAGTTTTATTCGCAGGACTTCAGTAGTGTGAGGTGAGTTTCCTCACTAGGTTTAGCGGGTCGAAGGCACCAATGTCAGTCCATGTATATGTTATGTTGTTAGTATGCTAGCTGTCTTTGTGACTCTTGCATGTGTTTGTGTTTACATATTTTCCGGGCTAAGGCCCGATGTCGGGCGGGGCCTGATGAATATTTATATGTTATGTATATATGTGATTATTGCATATGTATGTGTTTATTTGATATGTGTTATTGTATATTAGGTGGGGCCCATTTTACCGAGCTCAGCTTGATACCGGGCAGGCCCAATGCTGGACGGGGTCCGAAGTCGGACAGGGCCCGATGACGGGCGGGGCCTACTATATGCTTATTGTATGTACAGTATGTGGTATCTTGGGGAACTCACTAAGCTTTGTGCTTACGGTTTTCAGTTTATGTTTCAGGTACTTCAGTTTTCGAAGGAAAGGCTCAGGTTGACTGCATGACACACACTTATGGTTCCGCATTTTACTTGTTCTAGAATTTATACTCTGATTATAATGTACCTGTTTTATTTAAGCAATTAATTGATGATCCTTTATTTATATATTAAACGAAATTGTATGTCAGTATTTTTTGGTCGTTAGAAGTTGGTATCAGGGCCTCGGTTTGAGGGATTCGGGCACAATCCCGGGTGTGTTTGAACTCAACTTGAGGATTTGGTAAAGCTTTTCAGAAATAAATAAATCTACTTAAGGAAAGAGTTTTCTAAAATAAGAAAAGGGTGTGGTGCATGCAATCAACCGAGCTCAAGTAAGTTTTCCTAGAATACCCATACATGTTATCTATTATGATTTGATTTGATTTATGAATCTATGGATTGCATGCTAGTTAAGGCTAAGGATCTGCTTAGTGTCTGCATGATAGAATGATAGGAGAGATGCCTTGTTTACCTATTGTATGAGCTTGTAGATTTGCATGCTAGTTTTGATTAGCTAGTGATAGGTTGGCCTGTTATGTGATGCCTGGTAGCCTAGGAAGCATGGGATGCTATATTGGGTTTGATTTGGATGCGTGGGCAGTCAGTAGCGGGAGTGGGAACTCCCAGTATGAGTTGTAGTATGTGGGATTGGAGTGATACTTCTCGAATGTTGCTTGCTTTGTGCTTTGTGGAACTCCTAGGTGATGAGGGCCAGCTACTAAGTGAATAAGACAAGTCACATGTAACAACGGTTGGATAATCTCAAAGTGACGTATTTGACTCTATTGCGCAACTCTTGTTTGAGTCCAACTGTTGTATGCATGAGTCTGTTACTTGAAGGATTATCTAAGCTTGGTTATGTGTGATTGCGTTCATGAGGTAAGTGACTGGCATTATGGGGAATTTTCAACAACCGATGGCAATATGAGATCGGGAACCTAGGAACGCCTTGGGATTGCTTCGGTAGGTTCTGTTGTATTGGGTCGCGAGTGTTTGGTGTATGGATTTGAGGAGGTGACTTGGAGGATTCGATAGGATTCTTGAGAAAGTATGGATAGGTGTGGAAGGTAGTATTGGGCCTGTACTACTGAAAGCACAAGATCCATACTCAAATTAGGGAGAGTCTTGGAGAATCTAGGAAGCCTTTGGGATGAGGACTCTTCATTATATTCGGATCTGTTGTGTGTTGTCTCGATGTGGTATGTAGCACTCAGGAATGCGGTTTAGATTTTGGTTCCGGCTCAGCAACAGGTATTGAGTTGATGGATATGCGGTCGTAGGAGTTCATCTCATCAGAGATTACTCGTGGTGATTCGGGCTGGACCTTGGTGGTATTTGGTTCATCCAAGGAAGAGATTTTGGAGCCTTTGGATGGTCATCTCGAGGCCTTCAGGCCGAGATTGTATAAGGGAAATTGGGAACTTGTACGGAGCCCAAAATTTGTGAATCTCTAGAATCCTTCAGGGAGGAGGACCCTGTGGTTAATTATTGTTATGTGGAATCGAAAAGGTATGTCAGGATTTCTTCGGGTGCTTTTTTGAGTATGTCATCTTCTTTTCTCTTCAGGGCTGATATCGGGAATTTATTCTTCATTGGAATTTTGCTGGTTTGGGATAATTATATCTCGAATCAGTTCTCAGCTATTTTTGGAATTTTATTATCAAGGATTGGGATATGCCATTCTGCATGCTAGGAGTCTTTGATGAATCTTCAGATGGTCATATCTCATGGAGTGGGGTCCGCATGTTTTGTTGTTATTCCTAGTCTTTGTCGGGATCAGTTAGGGAGTATTGCTTAGAGTATCTTTGGTTAGTGGAATAGTTCTCCAGTGAAGTCAGGGTCAGTGGTTCTATCATCTGTTCGGGTATGATTGTCAGTTGCCTATGGGAGAACTTTGGAGTTTAAGGCACTGTCGTTGCTAGGAAAGGAATCGTAGCAGGAAGATAGAAGTGTCAATTGTTTGAATTATTTGATCATTGAATGAGTCAAGCAAATTGTATCTTCTCATGGACTAAAGTCAGTTAGAGTTTAGTGACTTCTTGAGGATTATAATTAGAGTGGAGGTTTGCCGGTGCATGGCAGGGGTTATGGTTCTTAGTCGCGGGTATAGGAACTCAAGGAATAAGTGTGGTATCATGGGAGGTGATTTGGATCATCAGATTAGTTAAGGTCTCAATACTATTCTTCCAGATTCCAGGAGTTGTGCAATCGTTGAGATTGGCTAGTAATGGAATGCTAGTTTTGGTAAGCGCATGGCATAGACAGTTCACGCTATATGAGGTTCGATGGTTTGGGAATTCATCAGACTTATGGGATGAGAGAGCTTCGTCGAATCCAAGTGGGGAGAATCGATCATAATTTCTGGGAGTTTTATCGAGTGTGGAACTAGGACAAGTTTCACATTTTAGTCAGGAATAGAGATGATCCAAGTGGTTTTTTAGATTGATATGGTGTAAGTGGGAGTTCAAGGAAATCCCAGCAGCTGGTTGAGATCTTGTTACGCATAGTAGGTTTGTGGATGAATCCAAATTGAGGGTCTTGTTAGAGCCTCACTGCATGTTCTTGCCAGATGAGGGTTTTGGAATTCGAAGTATGACCCGGGCACCTGGTTAGATGTGGGTTTCGACTCAGGTGCGTGGGGTTGTGATGGTTAAGGGGTGGTAACCATGGTCGATTTGAAGCATTGTAAGACTGCGTTGGGATTATAGCATTCACCAATCTGAAGTACACGAACATTGGCGATGGTCATAAGTGTAAAGGGGAAATCAGTTGTGCCTTTAGCATGTCGGCCAGGACTGCCAAGGAGTATTTCTCTGTTTTGGATTGAGGACCATTGGGGTCCGAGGTGGAGTTAGGCATGTGTAGCCCTGGTTGGGATGTGACCCATGGCGAGGCCCGTGTGATTTTGGCGATACAGGTGGGACCTGGTCGAGACCGTTGGGTCGAGGATTTGGATCTTAAATTGCTGGATTTGTGGGTGGTTAGTGTGTGTCGCTCGGAGGTTTATAGGCTAGGTAGCCTTGTTATTTGGACTATTGGGAACCTAGTGGTTGGGCCAGGTGCAAGACTAGTAGCCTCAGCATTGGTTTGGGAACCTTTATATCTTGGTCTAGCAAGGACTGTCATTATCAGAAGGTCTTGGGTGAGATGCAAGTGTAGATTTGTGGATCTCGGTTCATGAGTTGAGTGTCGGGTTGATTTATGGGTAAGATCTCGAGTCGGGTATCACGAGAGTTTTGTGCAGAACTTTTGTGCCCGTGGATTAAGGATTGGGGTATTTATATGCTGAGGGAATCAATCAAAGGGTTCAAGGGTAATGAATGAATTCATTTTTGATGATAAGTCAGCTCTTGTGGTTGTGTTATGGATTGGTTCTAAATGTGAAGGGCATCAAGATAAGTTAAGGCGGTATTATTGATTTGGAACTCAAGTGTGGAGTAGCTTGTTATTCTTAGGAGATGTTAGGTCACTTGCAGATGATTTTGGATAACCTCAGAGTAAATGACTCGATCCTGTTGCCTAGCTCTCGTCTCAGTCTAACTGTTGCAGGGGTGAGCCTCCTACACGAAGGATTATCTGAGCTTTCTATCAAGTATAAGTGTTCTGTAGGGATATTTGGTTTGTGATTCTGTTTTCTAGTGGGGAAGCTCAAGTTATTAGAAGTGGCGCAGTTAGCTGGGAGATAAGTGGACGGGATTCAAAAATAATAATTTAGTATGGGCGGTCTCTCAGGGAGTTAGACCATCTCAAGACTTCAGATTCTAGATTAAGTAAATGTGATTATGTTGCAAGGATTTTGTTCATCTTCAGGTTGTAGAGCCCTGCGAGGGTTAGTTTTGGTTGCCCTGGGAAGGATGGGGTATGCTCGTGGATGTGACCGTATTGCTCAAGCTGTTTGGCGTGTTGGGAAAGGTAAGGAATGATCTCGAGGACAAAATCCAATTTAAGTAGGGGAGATTTGTAACATTCTGTTCAATAAATAAATAAATAGATAAAAATTAATAATTGAATAATAGCCCTGAATCCGTAATAATTTATCAGTGTTAGCCATGATAAGTTAAATGATATAATTTTTAGAATTTTGGGATCAATATTGAAACATTTGGACTAAAATTGTGATGAATTTTGGATGTTAGGAGCTGTTTGGTAATTTGTGGGCTTAGTTTGAAAAAATCTAGAGGTGAGAGATCTAATTTAGAAAAAAGTGAAATAAGTTTGAAAAAGACACGGGATAAACCCGGTGCGCCCTTCCCTACTCGTTTTGAGGATGCAACCCTAACTCATTTTTCCTTCAGCAGCCACCATATTTGGAACACTCTCATCCGCCACCTGTTACTTCGCCGTTGGACGTCGACCACCACAACCCCCTGTCAGTGATGTCGTGAGCAACCAGGAGAGTCGCCGAAGACCGAAAATGGAGCAGTGAACGTCAATGCGTGGGTTGTGAGCGACCGAAGTTGCTGTTACCGCTACACCACTTCCGTGAAGACGAATCCATCACCGGACGCCACGACTGCCTTGGTTGTTGTTTCCATTCTCTTCTTCTTCTCCACTTTCATCCGTTGTTATGTCGTTGCTGCCACTCCGGCGGATGTTCCTTGGTCGCTATTAGAAATCATAGCTCTTAAAAGCCTCTGTCAAACTCTGACATGCCATTTAGATAAGGGATCATATAATCCTCTGTTCTTCAAGATATCAGTCGGACAAATAGATGGAACAATGCCATACTTATTGTCCAGCAATTTGTTTATCGATTTCGATTTGTTTGACATAGAAATTAATTGAACGTGTCAATTAAGTTCTGACCGGGCCCGACACATAAGTCAAAACAAAATCATCTAGGGGCCCAAGATATCGCTTTTAATCCTCCAACGACTAAAAGGAACAGATAAACTTCGACAATATATGCTTGTACTAACTACTTGTTAAATCATACATAATAGTGTTTTTTATAACATCAAGTTACTAATCACTATCAATGTATAACCAACTCATAGTCAACAACTCATATATCTTGGTTGAAGACTTATATGATATTATCATCTCTAGATCAGTCGAGATAAATTCCATGAAGTGATTCAAATAAGCATGAGTTTAATCCAATACTCAGACCTTATGAGCACTCATGAATGTTGTAGCAAACTTTGCTATGTCTAATACACTTCATACAATCTACAAGCCAAATTCATGACAGTCTTGCCTCAATACCTACTTCCAAAGTATGATCGATTGTGGACAGTTTGAATAATATACATACTCTGGAAGTCAAAACATGCAAAATGAAACAATAGTAAATGATTCACACAAGATAGTAACATTACTTATAAATAAAAAATGCATTTTATTTAATCATCAAATGTCAATTACATTTCAACTATTACAAGTTTCTAAACAGCTATCTAATCATTAAAACTAATAACGTCCTTCAGCCTGATCGCCTCACATGTTGTAAGTGCTTAACCCTACTCAGTCCTTTCGTTAGGGGATCTATTGGGTTCTCCTCTAACGATACCCTCTTTGCTATAAGGGAGTCCTTCTTCTATTCGATGTCTTATGAAGTGATATTTCCTATCAATATGCATGGATCTACCATGATCCATTGGTTCCTTGGCTATGGCAACCTCACTCTCATTGTCACAGAAAATCTCCATAGGCTCCTTTATAGTTGGTACAACTCCAAGGTCTCCGATGAAGTTCTTCAGCCATAGTATCTCCTTTGCCACTTTGCTTGCTGTTATGTACTTTGATTCACAGGTTGAATCAGCTACAATCTCCTTCTTGGAACTTTTCCAAGTTATTGCTCCTCCATTCAGGGTAAATACCCTGCCCAACTAAGAGCGGAAATTATCTCTGTCGGTCTGAAAGCTGGCGTCACTATACCTCGTTACTCTCAAGTCATCACTTCCACCGAGGGTAAGGACCCAATCCTTAGTCATCCGCAGGTACTTGAGAATGTTCTTTACCATAGTCCGATGAGCCTTACCAGGATTCCCTTGATATCTACTGACCATGCTCAAAGCAAAGGCCACATCAGGGCGAGTACAATTCATAGCATACATGATCGAACCAACTGCGGAAGCATATGGTACTTGACTCACCTTAGCTATCTCAGCCTCTATACTCGGACTTTGAGTTTTACTTAGTTTGGTATTGTCTTGGATGTGTAAGTCACCTTTCTTGGAATCCATCAGGTTGAACCTTTTCAACACCTTATCCAAGTAGGTACTTTGACTAAGTCCAATTAGTCTTTTACTCCTGTCTCTCAATATCCTTAGCCCCAGAATATAGGCACCTTCTCCGAGGTCCTTCACAGTGAAACACTTCCCAAGCTAGTACTTAACCTCTTGCAAGGTTGGGATGTCATTTCCTATGAGAAGTATGTCATCAACATACAACACCAGAAAGCTAATTGTACTCCTACTAGCCTTGACATACACACAGAGCTCATCCTCGCTTCTCAAAAAACCAAACTCTTTGACTTTCTCACCGTGAACACACTCTATTAGGATACTTTGCATTGACAAAAACCTCTGGCTGACTCATGTAAACATCCTCAGCCAACTTTCCATTAAGGAAAGCGGTTTTGAAATCCATTTGCCATAATTCATAATCATGAAATGCAGTTATGGCTAGCATAACCCTAATAGACTTAATCTTCGCCACTGGTGAGAAGGTCTCATCATAGTCAACTCCCAGAGTTTGAGTAAAGCTCTTCGCAACCAATCGTGCCTTCTATGTGTGTACTTGCCCATCCATGACAGTCTTCTTCTTGAAGATCTATTTGTACCCGGCTGTCTTACAACCCGGTACATTATCAACCAGGTTCCAAAATTGATAGTCATACATGGACTGAATCTCGCTGTCCATAGCCTCTTTCCATTTAGCAGACTCAGGGCTTGCCATGGCTTCCTTGTAGTTGTTAGGTTCATCCAAATTTATCAGTGTGCTATCAGCATATCACTGATTAATGTATCACCCTCGATTGTTATATGGAAACCATATAACACAGGTGGAACACTAACTCTACTGGAGTGCCTCAGAGGTATGGACTCATGAATCGACTCAACAGGAGTTTCCTCCTCATGTTGATTGCTAATGTTTGAGGTTCCTTCACCGCTTGACTCTTGAAGCTCTTTAAGGTCAATTTGCCTCCCACTGTCTCCTTGTCCTATGAGTTCTCTCTCACGAAAGACTCCTCTCCTGGCAATGAAGTCAACATTGTCACTCGGTCTGTAGAAGAGATATCCAAAGGATTTCTTTGGGTAGCCGATGAAAATACACCGCTCACTATGAGGTTCGAGCTTGTCGCGAGTCTCACGTCTCACGAAAGCCTCGCAACCCCAAACCTTGATGTGTGCTAACGAGGGAACCTTCCCTGTCCACATCTCGTGAGGTGTTTTGGCAAACTTCTTAGTTGGGACTAGATTAAGGATATGGGGGCAGTCTTTAAGGCATACCCCCATAATGAGATAGGTAACAAAGCTCTACTCATCATGGAATGAGCCATGTCCAACAAGGTTTTATTGTGCCTCTCGGCCACACCATTAAGATGTGGTGTCCTAGGTGGCGTCAATTCTGAAACAATCCTACATTCCTTAAGATAGTCTTGGAACTCGATACTAAGATACTCACCACCCAGATCAGATCGTAGCATCTTTGTCTTCCTACCCAGTCGATTCTCCACTTCCTGTTTAAACTCTTTGAATCTTTCAAAAGTTTCTAACTTATGTTTGATTAAGTAGATATAGCCATATCTGCCCGTAATCATCGACAAAAGTCACATAGAAGCGGTTAGCATCCCTTGTGGTTAGTTCATCTTCCCGTGCTCCACATCCTTACTTTTTCTTAGTCCCTTCAAATCAAAACAAATGTGAAATCCACAACCTGTATCAAGGACCCAAGAACAAGAATGTGATGAGTTATTATATAGAATAGTATAAATACCTGCATGGGTGGCCTTAACCTTCCCATCTTTGACATCCTGCAAGTATTTGGGGCAGCTTCGCTTCCAGTGCCCTTTCTCATGACAATAGAAACACTCTTCTTCCTTAGGAATTGTAGAGGGAGCAACAGAACCAACCTTGGTCCCACTTGAATAGGATCCATCAAGAGATTTTCCCTTGCGAATCTTAGAGGGAGCCTTCCTCTTATTCCCTTTCCCATGTCCAATTGCCAAGACAGGGGCAGTAGCTGTAGGAGTATAAACAGATTTACCTTTGAGACTACTTTCAGCAGTCCTCAAAAGGCATTGAAGCTTGCTAAGAGTGACCTCCTCCTTGTTCATATGATAGGTCATACGGAACTGATCATAACACGGAGGTAAAGAGTGTAGAATGATATATATGGCCAGCTCCTTATCGAAGTTCACATTCAACTTCAGCAAGCAGTCCACAAACCTTTACATTTTCTGCAAGTGGGCCATGATGGCTTCACCATCCTTCATGTTTGTTGTTATCATGGAGCCGATGATTTTATACCTCTCTTGACGAGCACTCTGATGGTATCTTTCCATCAAGTCTTGGTGTGACAACCCAAGTTGTCCCGTTACATTTCCCCGTTACCGTTAACGGAATATTCCACTATATAAAAGTTCCGTTAATTAGAGGGCATCAATTTAATGAACATTTCCATTGATTACCTTTGACATGCCGTTAAGTCGTGATAAAAGGGAATAAAAACACAAGACACACATTTTCATTCATTTGGAAAATGTCAAGTTTTATTATTACGACCACTTAATCGGGTGCGACCAAAAGCCCCGTTTAACGGCAGTATCGGGTAAAATTCCACTGAGCCCCGACTGTGAAACCTATATATGGGTGAGTGGAGTCCATTGGAGACTTTTTACACACTCTCTCTATACTCTCTCTCTAGACCCGTTTTCGCCCCGAATTCGCAACCAAACGCTTCCAAATTGTAAGTCCGCTTACCCTAGCTTATTCTAAGTGTATTGATTTATGTTTAAAGCCCAAAAATCATCCAAGAAGGCATAGGATAAGGATTTTACGGCCCAGGAACATTCTAGGGCCGTAAACCCCTAAAAAGGTGCTAAATATGCCTTTAAACTTGACCATAAGCTTAGAAACTAATAGGGGATATAGCCTAGGGGTGTTTGAACACTAAAATGCATGGATTTAGGACTCAAAGAAGAGTTTACGGCCCAAGCATTTATCTAGGCCGTAAACTCCCCAAAACCCCCTCAAATGTTGGTTTTAATCACCCAAAATGGCATCAAACTTCATATGGAAATTCTAGGAAGGCAATAGGGACTTGAAACTTCACTAAACTCAAAGATTGAGAGTTTACGGCCATAAACTCCCTTGGGAGAGTTCTTAGGCCGTAAACTCCAATAAAATACCCTTAGAGGCCTCAAATCCACTCATGCCTTTTGAGAAAAGTGCTTAGAATAAATCAAGGAACAAGCTAGAAGCATCAAACACCAAGGATCATGACCTTGGGAGTTTACGGCCGTAAACTCCCTTGGTTTGGGCCGTAAACTCCTTGTTTGGTCCATATTGATGATTTAAACCCCTTTACACCCTTGATACTTGAGTATAGCAAAGTCCCACAGCTGATAGGAGACCCTTAGCACCCTTAAACGCTACCCGGGACCCCAAACACTCAACCAAAAGTGTTTTCCACTCCTTTGAGTGTGTATAATTGGTAAATTAGTATATTATATGCTAATTGTATGTGAACATATGTTATCATATGTTAAAAATAGGTCCTTGTGTGTGTTCAAGTCCTTGCGTGACCCCGAACGCCTAAACGGCACTACCGTCGGACCTACTTACACCAGGTGAGTTCATACCCCTGAATGAACCTTTTTAATGCTTTTAAATGTTTTCATAGGGGGGATTACAAGTTAAACATGCCAGTTATCATATCAATCACATGTGATTGATAACCCGCATGCACAAGATTTTACCGCTGTACACTGTTTTACCGAGTAGGGCACTATAAATGGCTTTCAAAAAGGGTTTTTAAATTGTTCAAGTTCTTACTTTCATAGCTTATCAAAGATTCATTTTCAACTGATTTATAGAAGATTCTCAAAGATTTCTAAAGGTTTTCACACCTAATTTATCAAAGAATACAATTGCGATTTTTCCTGAGTAATAAAGTCTTCAAGGGTTTTCATGAATACTTTTAATTGTTAGATACCGTTGCTTCGCTTATACCTATTTTAAACTCCTACTCTGTAATGCTTTCGCTTATACCTGAAGTCACTTATACCTGATAACGCTTATACTTATTTACCCTCTTACTTAGTGATACGACTCTACTTCGCTTATACTTGAGATCGACTTTACTTCACTTATACTTGATACGTTCTTACTTCACCTATTGTCATCTCCACTTCACGATGCGCTTATAATTATTCGACACTTATACTTCACTTGCGACCGCTCTTACTTCACTTATTAGACACTCCTACTTCACGAGAACCACTTTCACTTGATATCCACTTAGTCATAGTTAGATGTATGTCCGTACTTATATAGGTATATATAAGTAATGACTGAAAGACTTAGGAAGGCTCATCGGCCCTATTTCCTTTTCTTCGTTGAGATGTGGTCTGGTGGGATCGGGTAGCCGTCCGAAGGTCGTTTGGTCCATTAGTTAAATACTATGTATATGAGTATGGACATATAGGAAATTCTCTAGTTAAGTCAATTAAGAGTCTCTTCATCTATTCTACACTTACTTTAGAAACACACTACCCACTGTTTGGAAGTCTCTACCTCTAGTATATCACTTGCGTTAGAAACCCACTCCCCTCAAGAAACACACTACCCTCTATTTGGGATGCATCTTCGGGACGCGGCCTTCTCCGTCGTCTAGTTGGTAACCAGAGTCTCCTGTAGGGAGAACGGACATTGTGTGTATAGGCCTATACGGGATTGACAACCCCGCACCCTGACTGCTAGCTACAGTCCACGGCCCACCAAGCCAAGTGGTGACAAATGTCACATCATATATAGATGCTTGTAGGGCGTCTGGAACTCTAGTCAGTATGGTTACGAGTATCCTGGGTTGCCTTATAATTCATGGCTTTAAGGTAACGGTATGTCGTCAGCAATTTACACTGTATGCTGATGTCACTTTTCAGATCTACACTGTTTTGACCTTACTAGCTGTATCTTTCATTTGATACTGTCTGGGGTCAATAGTCTCAGTCTTGACCTTACTAGCTGTATCTTTCATTTGATACTGTCTGGGGTCAATAGTCTCTGTTTCGACCTTGCTAGCTGTATCTTTCATTTGATACTGTCTGGGGTCTATATTCTCTGTTTCGACCTTACTAGCTGTATCTTTCATTTGATACTGTCTGGGGTCAATAGTCTCTGTTTCGACCTTGCTAGCTGTATCTTTCATTTGATACTGTCTGGGGTCTATGATCTCTGTTTCGACCTTGCTAGTTGTATCCATCATTTGATACTGTCTGGGGTCTGTAGTCTTGGTTTTGACCCTGTGAGATGTACTTATTATTTAGTATCGTCTTTGGTCTATGTTCACTGTTTTGGACCTTACCAGCTGTACTTTTCATATGGTACCTTCTGGGGTCTGTGTCTCCACTTTGTTAGACTAAACCAGGCGTGTCGTAATTCGATACCCTCCTGGAGTCTACGATTCTTTGCCTTAGTCAGCAGTCCTCACTGCTGAGGCATATGTTATCCCCTGATGTCTCTTGCATTCTTTAATAATCAAATTCAGTATTTTGATAATAATAGCAATTAATGGGAAAACTACCTCTTACCTCAACACACTGACCAGTCTTGGTAGAAGGTTGCTTTATTTAAAGAAAATATAGGATTTTCTGGAAAAGACTCTAATACTCTGAAACCTCTTAAACTAATTCATTATTAAGTTATTTGAATGAAAAGTCACTAAATGCTTATGAACTCACCAGCATTTGTAAAAATGCTGATACTCGCTTTTCAAATAACTTGTAATCTCAGGTAAGCAATTAGACAGGTACACCCCGGAGCTGCTGATGAAGATGGCCTAGTACCTTGCTGCACTTTATATATTATGTTTGTATTACTTTGATACTATGAAATGTAACCATGTAAAATTATTCTATTAATGCAATGTTTTGTTGTACTTTGATTACTATATGCATGTGTTGTGATACTTGACATGACTTCATCCACCCCAGAACGTTTCCGCCGTTCCGGTTTTGGGGTGTGACAGATTGGTATCAGATCATTGTTTATAGTGAGCTAAGTATATCAATTCATAAAAGATATACAGCCTATAAATACAATGGGATAAAACACTCTGACCAAGAATTATACTTTAAAATATAACCATATTGTACCAAAGTATAATAACATCCAGAATCTAAACACTTGAACAAAAGTATCACAAGAAAAACAATAATAAAAAGTCTTCGGATGTTGAGCACTACAGTCAAACCTGGGCAGTTATGTAATCGTAAGCTGGGATAAATGTAACCTGATCAACTACATTTATCCGAGATGCAATGAACGTGTGCTCGGGAGTGATAGTGGTGTGCAGCAGATCTGAAACTTACCAAATAGGAATTCTAGAGCCAAACATAAAGTTAAAATACTATAGGAGTATTTTAAAACGCTAAAAGATCCACACTAATCCCAGAATCATAATCAGAAGATAGGACTCAAACAAGAATTAAAATACCATAGGGGTATTTTAGAACACATAAGCAACCTTGCGTGAATAACTAAAAAGATCCTTATTGATATACCTACAACTACAGAGGGTATACTTCCAAGATTTTATATAATAAGGATCCCATAGGCTAAGAATGTGTGGTTTCGCTCTGTTTCCTTTTCCTCGTTGGGATGTGGTCCTAGAGTAGTATCACATATTCGAAGGCCTATCGGATCTAAGCTATATAGGATTTGTATACCCTGTGTAATCGTAGCAGGACTCGATATGGATCATACAGTGAAATGTTAATAATCCCTTAGGATTCTTTAGACATTTCCATTCTCGCGCGAACCCCATAGGAAACCCTACCCACTTCAGTGCTTGACAGAAGAGTTGATTCCGACCCCGAGGAAATTCATTGAGAAGATTTCCTGTTCGGAAATAAATGAACTGGGTCGAGACTATTGAATGCACCAAGTGCCCATATTCTCTTAGGGACAGTGGTGAGAGATTCGCCTAAACTTCGGAGATTCCCAGTCATCCATCATGAAGTGATGACACCCACAGTTGGAATCAGAAGGAAGGCGGAGTAGAAATTCGATATGTCCATATGAGAAGAGAACCCTAGGAAACTACCCCAAAGGAAGCCAACACCGATTCCAGTCAAAGATACGAGGCAGACCGAGGGAGCTAGTACATGGAACCCGGGAATTGTCTTTTCCTCGTATTCGTCACGATAATTCACCCTTAAAATGATGTAGTTTAGTGAGTTAGTGGTTATACTACTCACGCTATGTGTTAGGTAAATCGTCGTTTCCCGCTGCCAGATACACGATTAGGGCGGATCCCCGCATCTCTATTGAGAAAAATTTTAGCTATTTGCCCTTGTGAACCTCTCTTTCCATGGTTTCGTTCCGAACCGTTCTCAAATCTCTCCAGGCCGGAGAGTGAAACCTTTCCCCGGTATATAGGTAACTTAGTAGGAACGACTCGCATCTTATGGCCTTTTTTCCGATACTCATACTCCTACTTCGATTACCAGGACTACATCATAGGGATGTAGGTCAACGTTCAAGCAACCAGTACCCGAGGCACGGGAAAATTTAGGCCTGACCTATCTAGGGCAGAAATGTCCAGGGTTAACCCTCGTCTCTCATTACCTTGTATTCCTTTCCGTGTAGGAAAAACCATGCCACCGAAGAAGCGTAACCAATCCGCAAGCAAGAAACCTGCCCTCTTATTCGATGAAGCTACGTTCCAAGCTGCAGTCTCAGCAGCCGTAGCAGCTGTCATGGCTCACCTGAATGCTAACAACGCCAATGTTAACAAGGGCCCTGTCGGGATTTCCAATCCTGGCAATGGACGGCAGCAACCCACTCTTCCACACTCAGCCACCCAAGAACCTCCACTGAACCCACTAAAGAGAAAACTCAAGATAGAGGAGGGAAGTACCTCGGCTCCAGGACCTTCCGAAGGGCAACGAGTTGAGGCAGTCGATACCCCTGTAAATCCTTCCCTCCCGACCTCAAGAAGACCATACCTAGGAGACCTTCCCCACTGCAGCAAGTGCAGCTACCATCATCATGGTACCTGCCGGGAACTCTATTGTGCTAGGTGCCACATGCTGGGGCATACTGCTCGTGTCTGCAGAACCCCGGTTGAGTTCATTACACCAACCACCAATGTGGCGACCCGTATAGTTTGCCACCTATGTGGTAAAATGGGACACTTTAAGAGGGACTGCCCAACTGAAGAGAAAGACAAAGACACAGAAGGAGCCTGACACTACTGCTTAGGGAGAAGCAACAAGGAAACTCGTTAGATTTTGGTACGTCTCTTGACCTCGGATAACTAAGCTAAGAACAATAAAAGACTAATTCAAGAATAAATTCTTTCCAGTAAGGCGAAAGTCGCAGCACTGTTATAAAATTTAAAAATCATTAGGTAAAACTATGATGGCTAAACATATACGTTACGGCCATGCATATTCGAGATGGACAGACCTAGAGTGAGCGAATGCCGCCTCATTTCCTGTTCCTCGTTTGGTTGTGGATTTAGGGCGGGGTCGCTCAGTCAACAGTCCTCCCCACCTTAAATATACATGACTAGTATATGTGAGGCGATTATAGAAACGCCTCGTGAGAATCCATTCAAGAAAAGATACTCTATTCGGAAACACTTAGAACTCTCTATAGTTCCGCGTCGACTCTATCGGTCCAAGTATCCGCGGTAGCGATATATGGGACGAAACCCGAGACGCCTAGAACTTGTGTGCCTGTTCGGCACATGACTCTATTGATCTTCACTTTATATCATGTCGGAATGTGCCAACTTCGACGACTCTATTGATCATGGCTTGACTTCGTGCAACCATGTGTACATTCTTAGTGCTGTGAGCTTTCTCCATGGCCTTATCGGCAAATAAAGGTTCCTCCGAACTCGAACCTAACACAAATAATCACATCTAATGCAAATCGTCAATTGTCCCTCTTATCTCAAACCTTCCGAAGTACTCAAGTGAGGGTACCCCACGCCGCCGACCGACCCCTCGTAGTCAAATGAACACCGAAGTGAAAGGCACTGCAGATACCTCAGAAAACGACAACCATCCAAGGCATACTCCGTTGAGTCCCCTAGGAGACCCTTCTCACCTCGCACATCAGGTTTGTGAACCCAGAGAATAGAGCTCTACCCCAGGTATACGACTGGCATCCATCAAGTATTGGCGGTTAGGCCAAGCATGAGCTCTACCCCAAACCTCTTCGCAAAACACTTTCACCCCATTCGATAACATAGGAGCAGAAATCAAGAGAACTACAGCGGATTGAACTAGTAAAGTTCCGAGTGAAGAGACCCTATACCCACTAGATTTGACTTAGACCGAGAAAACTTAGAACCTTCGGAGGAGCAGTTGCAATTTATGCTCTGACTACTCAGGCACCTTACCCACCCAGTTATAGGCAGGTAGTGCTTATCATCCTCCACCCTCTCACAAGGAGGAAAATCGTCGTCGCCTTGTAGATGATGAATTATATTTTCCGAGGTAAACACTAGAATACCGATAACCACAGGGTAACCTTCGCAGCCAAGAATACTTGGTCAAGTGCGAAGGTAGTTGCGTTAAATCTCATGACCCGGATCCCGAAAAGATTATAGACTCGACACCAGCCTTGGTGTTAGTCGAGGGATTACGTCGGAGCACGCACTTTCCACGCTAGAATAAACCACAGTCTTAGAGATTCCTTGGACTAATAGGTGTTCCCCGAATCCTATCTCAAGCAGAGATAGTAGAACCACCTCCCGAGATAGTCCAACACTCGTCTGGTGAAGCCCTGTCTCCCCGATTCTCAGGGTTTCCGTATCTCAAGCGTCATTAGTGCAGGTCCATTTGCACAAGCTTGGGATAGACACCCTATAGCAAACCGATAACCATAATCGTTCAACCCACTTGACGATCTAGGAAGCCTCTATCATCCAGTGGAAAGAAAGCATGAAACTGGAGACCACTTGAGATTCCTAAGCACCAACCCGAAGGACCACACTACCAGTACGAGAGAGAACGTTAAGAACTTCGGAATGACGATCACGCTAGTGATGATCTTGACATAGAAGTACACTATGTTCTAAGTACTGAAAGGCTCTACCCTTCCGAGAGCATAGGACCATCCGAGAATACTCATGGAGATTTGGTCCAATCCTTTTCAGACCACTACTACTTTCGGGTATACTACAAGATTCACATTCGACCGGTCCACTTCTTAGACTTGAGATGCGATTATCCGACAACACTTTTCGTGCCTCGCTCATCTTGATAGAATCCATCGAGAACCCTGACATCATAGATACACCAGTCGGAACCCGCTAGCTACATTAGACGGAATCCACATCCCTTATGTGAAGGACTGTGAGAAGGACAAACACAGACTAGAGATCACCTGGGAATGTGAGGGCAACCGTATAGGAAGTACTCCCTCATCTCTACTCGTCCATTCATACCTACTTCCTTGTCTAGACTTGAATTTCGGGACGAAATTCCCTCTAACGGGGGGATGATGTGACAACCCAAGTTGTCCCGTTACATTTCCCCGTTACCGTTAACGGAATATTCCACTATATAAAAGTTCCGTTAATTAGAGGGCATCAATTTAATGAACATTTCCATTGATTACCTTTAACATGCCGTTAAGTCGTGATAAAAGGGAATAAAAACACAAGACACACATTTTCATTCATTTGGAAAATGTCAAGTTTTATTATTACGACCACTAAATCGGGTGCGACCAAAAGCCCCGTTTAACGGCAGTATCGGGTAAAATTTCACTGAGCCCCGACTGTGAAACCTATATATGGGTGAGTGGAGTCCATTGGAGACTTTTTACACTCTCTCTCTATACTCTCTCTCTAGACCCGTTTTCGCCCCGAATTCGCAACCAAACGCTTCCAAATTGTAAGTCCGCTTACCCTAGCTTATTCTAAGCGTATTGATTTATGTTTAAAGCCCAAAAATCATCCAAGAAGGCATAGGATAAGGAGTTTACGGCCCAGGAACATTCTAGGGCCGTAAACCCCTAAAAAGGTGCTAAATATGCCTTTAAACTTGACCATAAGCTTAGAAACTAATAGGGGATATAGCCTAGGGGTGTTTGAACACTAAAATGCATGGATTTAGGACTCAAAGAAGAGTTTACGGCCCAAGCACATGCTTAGGCCGTAAACTCCACAAGTTATGGTCCCAAATGTGCACCAAACTCATCCTAGGGCTTATTACATAATTTAGGGACTTATTCCTTTGAGTTTAGGACACCTAAACACTCCAAAACGAATTTAAGAAAGGAGTTTACGGCCCAGACTTGGTCAAGGCCGTAAACTCCCTAAAATCATGCCCAAAAGTGTGATTTTGCCCCCCAAATGGCCTTAGACATTTACCATAAACTACTAGGATGGGATCTAAGGACTTAAACCCAAGAAAATGAGACATTTCTTGGAGTTTACGGCCCAAGCATTTATCTAGGCCGTAAACTCCCCAAAACCCCCTCAAATGTTGGTTTTAATCACCCAAAATGGCATCAAACTTCATAAGGAAATTCTAGGAAGGCAATAGGGACTTGAAACTTCACTAAACTCAAAGATTGAGAGTTTATGGCCGTAAACTCCCTTGGGAGAGTTCTTAGGCCGTAAACTCCAATAAAATACCCTTAGAGGCCTCAAATCCACTCATGCCTTTTGAGAAAAGTGCTTAGAATAAATCAAGGAACAAGCTAGAAGCATCAAACACCAAGGATCATGACCTTGGGAGTTTACGGCCGTAAACTCCCTTGGTTTGGGCCGTAAACTCCTTGTTTGGTCCATATTGATGATTTAAACCCCTTTACACCCTTGATACTTGAGTATAGCAAAGTCCCACAGCTGATAGGAGACCCTTAGCACCCTTAAACGCTACCCGGGACCCCAAACACTCAACCAAAAGTGTTTTCCACTCCTTTGAGTGTGTATAATTGGTAAATTAGTATATTATATGCTAATTGTATGTGAACATATGTTATCATATGTTAAAAATAGGTCCTTGTGTGTGTTCAAGTCCTTGCGTGACCCCGAACGCCTAAACGGCACTACCGTCGGACCTACTTACACCAGGTGAGTTCATACCCCTGAATGAACCTTTTTAATGCTTTTAAATGTTTTCATAGGGGGGATTACAAGTTAAACATGCCAGTTATCATATCAATCACATGTGATTGATAACCCGCATGCACAAGATTTTACCGCTGTACACTGTTTTACCGAGTAGGGCACTATAAATGGCTTTCAAAAAGGGTTTTTAAATTGTTCAAGTTCTTACTTTCATAGCTTATCAAAGATTCATTTTCAACTGATTTATAGAAGATTCTCAAAGATTTCTAAAGGTTTTCACACCTAATTTATCAAAGAATACAATTGCGATTTTTCCTGAGTAATAAAGTCTTCAAGGGTTTTCATGAATACTTTTAATTGTTAGATACCGTTGCTTCGCTTATACCTATTTTAAACTCCTACTCTGTAATGCTTTCGCTTATACCTGAAGTCACTTATACCTGATAACGCTTATACTTATTTACCCTCTTACTTAGTGATACGACTCTACTTCGCTTATACTTGAGATCGACTTTACTTCACTTATACTTGATACGTTCTTACTTCACCTATTGTCATCTCCACTTCACGATGCGCTTATAATTATTCGACACTTATACTTCACTTGCGACCGCTCTTACTTCACTTATTAGACACTCCTACTTCACGAGAACCACTTTCACTTGATATCCACTTAGTCATAGTTAGATGTATGTCCGTACTTATATAGGTATATATAAGTAATGACTGAAAGACTTAGGAAGGCTCATCGGCCCTATTTCCTTTTCTTCGTTGAGATGTGGTCTGGTGGGATCGGGTAGCCGTCCGAAGGTCGTTTGGTCCATTAGTTAAATACTATGTATATGAGTATGGACATATAGGAAATTCTCTAGTTAAGTCAATTAAGAGTCTCTTCATCTATTCTACACTTACTTTAGAAACACACTACCCACTGTTTGGAAGTCTCTACCTCTAGTATATCACTTGCGTTAGAAACCCACTCCCCTCAAGAAACACACTACCCTCTATTTGGGATGCATCTTCGGGACGCGGCCTTCTCCGTCGTCTAGTTGGTAACCAGAGTCTCCTGTAGGGAGAACGGACATTGTGTGTATAGGCCCATACGGGATTGACAACCCCGCACCCTGACTGCTAGCTACAGTCCACGGCCCACCAAGCCAAGGGGTGACAAATGTCACATCATATATAGATGCTTGTAGGGCGTCTGGAACTCTAGTCAGTATGGTTACGAGTATCCTGGGTTGCCTTATAATTCATGGCTTTAAGGTAACGGTATGTCGTCAGCAATTTACACTGTATGCTGATGTCACTTTTCAGATCTACACTGTTTTGACCTTACTAGCTGTATCTTTCATTTGATACTGTCTGGGGTCAATAGTCTCAGTCTTGACCTTACTAGCTGTATCTTTCATTTGATACTGTCTGGGGTCAATAGTCTCTGTTTCGACCTTTCTAGCTGTATCTTTCATTTGATACTGTCTGGGGTCTATATTCTCTGTTTCGACCTTACTAGCTGTATCTTTCATTTGATACTGTCTGGGGTCAATAGTCTCTGTTTCAACCTTGCTAGTTGTATCTTTCATTTGATACTGTCTGGGGTCAATAGTCTCTGTTTCGACCTTGCTAGCTGTATCCATCAGTTGATACTGTCTGGGGTCTGTAGTCTTGGTTTTGACCCTGTGAGATGTACTTATTATTTAGTATCTTCTTTGGTCTATGTTCACTATTTTGGACCTTACAAGCTGTACTTTTCATATGGTACCTTCTGGGGTCTGTGTCTCCACTTTGTTAGACTAAACCAGGCGTGTCGTAATTCGATACCCTCCTGGAGTCTACGATTCTTTGCCTTAGTCAGCAGTCCTCACTGCTGAGGCATATTTTATCCCCTGATGTCTCTTACATTCTTTAATAATCAAATTCAGTATTTTGATAATAATAGCAATTAAGGGGAAAACTACCTCTTACCTCAACACACTGACCAGTCTTGGTAGAAGGCTGCTTTATTTAAAGAAAATATAGGATTTTCTGGAAAAGACTCTAATACTCTGAAACCTCTTAAACTAATTCATTATTAAGTTATTTGAATGAAAAGTCACTAAATGCTTATGAACTCACCAGCATTTGTAAAAATGCTGATACTCGCTTTTCAAATAACTTGTAATCTCAGGTAAGCAATTAGACAGGTACACCCAGGAGCTGCTGATGAAGATGGCCTAGTACCTTGCTGCACTTTATATATTATGTTTGTATTACTTTGATACTATGAAATGTAACCATGTAAAATTATTCTATTAATGCAATGTTTTGTTGTACTTTGATTACTATATGCATGTGTTGTGATACTTGACATGACGTCATCCACCCCAGAACGTTTCTGCCGTTCCGGTTTTGGGGTGTGACACTTGGTGCATCTCAAAAGGGTAGAAGTCCTCATAGGACTTATGGATTTCAACTGTCATGGTGGCCAACATGATACAAGACACCTTCGTGGCATATTCCTAAACTCAGCGATCTCCTCAGGAGTAGCAGACGACTCATCAATTTCCTTAAGCTCCTTATCGAGGACATATTCCTTGTCCTCATAACGAGTGACCATCCTGATGTTCCTAATCCAGTCATTGAAGTTGGTACCATCAAAGATGACTCTCCCACACAAGTTCATGAGAGAGAAGGAGCCAGTTGGGTTTGAGCCAGAAGCAGTGTTGGAAGACATCTGAAAAAGAAAGACAAAGTTTAGAGTAGATAAGAGTCCTTAATATAACACCCAAAATGAAATATTAAGGCTAGGACCCAACACAATATTTTACAATTTGGAAGAGGGATGTCGTAATCCAAATACAAAATATTTGAAGGTAGGTAAATGACGATTTACCAATTTCCACCATGAAAAACGAAATTGATGCTTTAATTGGATTGAAATTCCTAGATTCATTTGAGATTCACTGAACTTTTCAATAGCATGTTTAAATCTCGATTATGTCCTTCAAGTTTGTGACTAGGATACCGATGATCACAAAAAATGTGTGAATAACTGTAACGTCGTGATTTTTACCATAATTTTTTTTTTCTTTTTAAAACATTTATTTAACAGAACACTTAGCGGAAGACTTAGTTTTTTTTTATTCAAAACATTTTCAAAACCACAACATTACTTAAAAAATTCAATCATAATTCCAAACCATTTAAAATGTAAACAATAGTAATTTAAAATAAATAATCAAAAACGTGTCCAAGAGTGGTATCGTTAATATAAATCTAGTACCCATAAGAACCCCTCTCACCAAGGCCAATCTTCTAAACTGCCTGCACCAATCATAAGGCACAAAAGAGAAAAGATACAAGTGTCAGCCCCTGCTGAGTGAGTTCAAAAAGTTGCACATAAAACATACAAACCCCAAATGGGTCAATCATTCATTTTAAGATGAAGCATAAAAATGATAGACAAATACCACTTAGAAAAACAACTGCATATCATAATTATTCAACCGTATATATGCATATATGTTTAATAACAATTCTACCACACAAGCAATCACATAACATATAATTAATCACATTTCATATATAAGCAACCGTTAAATGTTCAACCTTTTATTATTAAGCAACTTTTTATATATATATACAACCTTTTAATATGCAACCAACCTTTTGTTACATCTTCAACCTTTTGTTAATAATCAACCTTTTTTATATATTCAACCTTTTAATATATAACCAACCGTTTGTTACATGTTCAACCTTTTATTATATCTATCCAACTGATTGATAGAAAAGTGTCTCTTAGTGCTACCTAACCCAAGAGAAACATCACGTTCACTACTTGTGTGCACGGCCAACCGAATGCTCTAAGTGGATCATGACTTCCACCTAAACACCAACCCCGTGACTCCATTTGCGCTACTCCGATTTTGCAAAGTACAAGTACCCTGCGGTGTCGTTCAGGATCGGTACAAACGGTGCCAATTCCAACGATACGCCTCCCGATTTCCACGCGATGTTGCACTGGCCGCGAACGAGGGACCAACATCACTCCAGCCCACGAACACCGAAGTGCCCGCAAACCATGTGTCACACGGTAATCTAGAAAGACCAGCAACTAATCACCGTTGTGGCTATAGCTCTTCCTATAGGTACTCTTTCAACCTAGTAGGCACCCTCAATGATCCGGATAAGGTTTTAGGCAAAGATCATGAACTACCCAAACCCTCTACGCATAACCCCGCAATGTGATTTATAAATTAAGCAAGTCATATAATGCATACCATATGAATGTGTATTAAACATGCAATGTATTCATAACCAGCACATCAAAACATAACCATACATCATATTCAAGCAACTTAAGCTAGCACGTTATATACATCAAGTACATCAAAGTGTAAGCAACATAGTAATTACCTCATATCACGACATTAGCACAAAGCATATATTAGAATCACAAATATCATATCATCATCAAGCACAAGTAATGACATGGTCATCCTAAATTGAATCAAATCACCATCTACGGATTGCACGTTTCAATAATGCAACCTTAGTGAGTTAAAATTATGAACTCACCTTTAGCCTTGATGAAATCTTCCTTCTATTCCAAGTTTAAAACTTACTTGAAGTTCTCAAGGCTCCACCTAAACACCACACATAACATTCAATTAACAAATAAAGTATATGTTTCAAAAATACAATTTTATTCTAACTTTTATATTAATTTTTATATTTTCCCTGTCCGACCCCCATTCAGTGTTTTAAGCATAAAACCTAATCTACAGCTCCATTTGGGATGACACTAGACATTCTAGAAACTACACTCGATTTCCTAAAACTTCATGAGAGATCAGCATCTTCCAATTCTGCCCAGATTAGAAGTTATAGCTCTCACAAGATGGGGAAAAGTTGTTGTGCAGAATTCCAACATTCACCAAAAATCACCATATGCATTAAGACTTTCGGTAAAGGATTATAGTCACTCAATTTTACACACAAGATGATTCAATGATAGTATTAAGACATCGATTGGGTACTTTATGAGAATATCAAACAGATGACACAAAAATGTTGAGAGTTGAATGTCTAAACATATAGACAAATGTTTGGAACAAAATTCAAGATTTTGACCCGTAACAGCCACCTGTTCAAAGCCATTTTAACACCACCAAGGAATGCAAATTATACAATATTTTTGTATATTCCAGTAGTTTATACTTTTAGATTTTCAGAAAGTACTTTTAAAATTCCAAACGATTTTTCTACAATTTTATATGATTTTTACAGAACAGTCTATCTTTACAGCTAATTTCCAACCAGTAAGTGAAAAAGGCGATTTTCACCTAAGTTGGAGGCAACAACAGGTCTTGGAAAAATTCATGGACAAACTAGACTCGAATTTCAAACTTTTAGAATTTATGGATCATTAATCCAACTTCTAATGATTTTTCTATATTTTTTTTTAAAACAGGGACAGATTGGTAATTTTGTTGAATTTTCCAGCTTTGAATTTCAAGGACTTTTTGACCACTTAACCTATTAAGCCACAGCCAAAATCAACTATAAAGTTGTAAATTGAGTTCTTAACAGTAGCAACATGTCAAGAAGTTAAAATAACAATTTCAAACTCAAGCCATGATTCAAAGTACAATGCTTATATGAGAAAAATAAGGTACTTTGCTAAAAGAGAAAACAACACTAGGGCTTGAGTTTTCTCCACCATTAAGCCTCACATTAAGACCTTTTAGGGACTGTTTTGAGGACCTTTTGGATGGTTCAAAACAAGATCTTAGATGAAGGAAATTAATCACACGAATCTAAAAGAATGAAGATAACAAAAACATGAACTTGAACAAGGAAATCATTCAAGGAGTTCATAAGAAATTTTGACAGCAATTAAGCCATCAAAAACACCCTACACCAATGGAATTAAACTATATGAACTTTCAAAGGTTGCTAGTAAGAAGAAAATGAGATTGTAATCATCAATTAGGAAGGGGATAAACAACAACACTCATCAATTGACGAAGAGTTTGATATATGAACACAAGGAAAGAGATTAGAAGAGAATTTTTTTTACCACAATTAGCCAAGAATCGCAGCCCTTCTTCCTTCTAGGATCGATCAAGAAAATCCTTCTCTCTTCTTCCTCCTTGCTCGGCTCGACTTTTCTTCCCCTCCAAGCCGCTCACATTTTTTTTCTTTTCTTCTTGGCCTTCAACCGACGACGCACACAATGAAGGAAGAAGTAGTGATTGTTTTTTTTTCTTCTTCTTATGTATTCACGTGAATGGATGGACACAAGGAGAACGATCGATCCTTCTCCTTGGGGGTTACTCCAAATTTTTGCCATCTAGCCCCTTAATTCTCCATATTGTACCCCTTTCACACTAACCCTAGTATTCTTGACAAATTAGATTTCTATAAATGACACCTTAGCCCCTCAACTCATAATAAACCCTACAATGAATTATTTTTACCCTAATAATTCCATAAATCAATTTCATTAATTTACACATTTCTTGTGATTAATTCTTTTTGATATTAAATTGTAACACCGTAAAAATTAAAACAATTTTTCACTTTTGAAAAACACATTTTTAATTAAACAATTCGTTCACAAAACGTCATAACATCAAGTTTTCAAATCACAATGTCTCCCAAGATCAAAATACATCCAATTCCCATATGTGTGTACGAATCAAGCCGACGCCTTCCCGCGGTCATCACTGGTACCTGAAACACATAACACTGAACACTGTAAGCATAAGCTTAGTGAGTTTCCCTAAAATACCACGATAATAACCTAATAGCCACTCGAGGTTGTATCTCTGTTGACCCTCTGGTCAATGTGTCTCAGTGGGACCCTCCAACCGCAACTCTCTGTGGGCCCTCTGGCCCCGAAAGTCCCAACTCTGTAACTCTGAATCATGCATATCACATATCACAATAAATCACAACACATAATAACATGCAATCACACTGGCATATAACTCTATAATACTCTATATCTTAACTCTGTTACCACACTAGGTAAAGTATAGTGAGAAGACTCACCTCGGGTATCTCGGTAAATCTCTGACTCGGTAAATGCTGGCCTAGCCTCCGTCTAATCATATAAAAATAATACTCTATTTAGTATAACTCTAAAGGCTAGACTATGCTCCCTTATGACACTCTCAGAAGGGTAAAAGACCATTTTACCCCTCCCAAAGCTCAAAGGCCCCACAATAGACCATACCCTAAAAGTCAACCAAAAGTCAACTCTCCGGGTTACGCTGCGCGTACCAGATGTGTACGTTGGGCGTACCCGGCTGCACCATAGAATCGGGGAGCGCCTCCCAGTACGCGGCGCGTACTAGGAATTACGCTCGGCGTACTCCCCTGCACCAGCCCTCTTGCTCTTGAGGTCTTAATCAGTTAAGACCTACGTCCATATTTTAGATCTGACCCCTTCTAAGCCCCTTAATCCATAAAGTTGATGACTTTAAGCCTTTGCATGGCTGAACAAGTCACTAACTCCCAAAATGATTCAACCTTCAACTCTAGAAGGCTTAAAACACATGCATGACTCCAAAGGAACATCCAAGATGGGAACTTTATGGCTCTACATCACTAATAGCACTGAAAAGGGACAGATCTCGGACCATGGAGTACTTTACACTCATAACGTCTCCACCTTTGGGGTTTTTAGCCCTAAAAATGACACATAAAATAACAACCAAAAGAAGAGGAAAGTTTTGAACTTTATACCTCCAGAGTAGCTCTTTCCTCTGTAGATCTCAGATCCAAAATGGCACCTCAAGCTTTAGCCTCCAAGTTCTCCTTTCCTTCTTCTTCACCAAGCCTCTAAAGCACCAACAAGCTCAAATCAACACTCCCACACACTAAGAACGATGGGGCTCTCTTTTAGGGTTTCACTCACTGATATGGAGGCTAAGGAATGAGCCATAACACCCTTTAAATAGTGCACAAGGAGGATTAGGTTTTTGCACCTGGGCCGGGTACGCCCGGTGTAATTCTAGGTACGCCCAGCGTACCTTGCCGACTCCGCGTCTCCGACTCTGACTCCCAAGTCATCTCGGATCCCTTCCGATGTTGCCACTGAACCAAAACCGAAGGCACCTCCTTGTTCCTCAAAACCTTGATCTTCCGATCTCTGATTGCCACTGGTCTCTCAGCATAATTCAGGCTCGTATCCACCTGAATATCCTCCAATGGTAACACTGCCGACTCATCGGCTATACACTTCCGCAATTGCGACACGTGGAAAGTGTCATGGATCTGACCTAACTCTACAGGTAGCTCCAACCAGTAGGCTACCCTGCCTACCCTTGCAATTATCCGAAAAGTACCGATATAACGGGGCCCCAACTTGCCCCTCTTCCTGAATCGGATCACTCCTTTCCAAGGAGAGACCTTCAAGAGTACAAAGTCGCCGACCTGGAACTCGAGCTCGGACCGGCGCCTGTCCGCATAACTCTTCTGACGACTCTGAGCGGTCAATAACCTCTGCCTGACCTGTTGTATCTGCTCAGTCGTCTGCAGCACAATCTCTGTACTACCCATAACACGCTGCCCGACCTCACCCCAGCAAATGGGAGTCCGACACCTCCTCCCATACAACAGCTCAAAGGGTGGCATACCAATGCTCGAATGATGGCTGTTGTTGTAGAAAAACTCTGCCAAGGGAAAATATGTGTCCCAACTCCCCCTGAAATCCAACACACACGCCCGGAGCATATCCTCGAGTGTATGAATTATCCGCTCACTCTGTCCGTTAGTCTGGGGGTGATATGCGATACTAAAATGCAGCCTAGTACCCAACTCTTCATGAAACTTCTTCCAGAATCTGGAAGTGAAACGCACATCTCGGTCTGAGACAATCGAGATCGGCACTCAATGCCGAGATACCACTTCCTTCACGTATATCTCTGCCAACTTCTCTGCGGAAGAGCTCTCACTGATAGCAAGGAAGTGGGCGCTCTTTGTCAACCTGTCCACAATCACCCAAATTGCATCAACTCCCCTAGCAGTCCTTGGCAACTTGGTGATAAAATCCATGGTAATCTGTTCCCACTTCCATTCGGGAACCTCCAACGGCTGCAACTTACCATGCGGTCTCTGGTGCTCGGCCTTAACCCTACGGCAGGTTAAGCACCTCTCAACAAACCATGCGACATCCCTCTTCATACATGGCCACCAATACTCCCTCCTCAGGTCTAAATACATCTTAGTGGCCCCAGGATGGATCGAGAACTTCGACCGATGAGCCTCCTCCATCAAAATAGTATGCGTCCCTCCCACAAACGGTACCCAGATACGCCCATGAAAAGTCATAAGCCCTCGACCATCGGTAACGAACTCCGATACTAACCCAACAACTCGCTCTTTCTTCTGCATCTCAGGCTGCACAACCTCAGCCTGTGCCCCACGAATGGCGTCCAACACCGGAGCTATCATGGTCAATCTCAAACATACATCTCGCAATGGGGTGCTCTCCGCCGTGCAGCTCAGTGCATCGCCTACAACATTAGCCTTGCCCGGGTGGTACAGGATCTCACAATCATAATCCTTGACCACGTCCAACCACCTCCTCTGTCGCATGTTTAGGTTGGGCTGATCCATCAAATACTTCAGGCTCTTGTGGTCCATGTATATCGTACACCGAACCCCGTACAGATAGTGACGCCAAATCTTGAGGGCGAACACCACTGCCCCCAACTCAAGATCGTGGGTGGGATATCTCGTCTCATGAGGCTTCAGCTGCCTCGATGCGTATGCTATCACATGCCCTCTCTGCATCAGCACTGCTCCCAACCCCAAGATCGATGCATCACAATACACCACAAAGTCCTCCATCCCCTCTGGGAGGGCTAACACTGGGGCTTCACATAGCCTCTGGCGAAGCATCTCAAAGGAGGTCTGCTGCTCTGGTCCCCATGAAAAAGCGACACCCTTCCGGGTTAACCTGGTGAGTGGCACGGCAATCTTGGAGAAATCCCTGATAAATCTCCGATAATAGCCTGCCAACCCCAAGAAACTCCTGATCTCGGACGGTGACCTCGGCACCTCCCAACTCATCACTGCCTCCACTTTGGCCGGGTCGACCAAAATCCCCTTCTGGTTAACGAGGTGCCCTAGGAACTGGACCTCTCACAACCAGAAATCACACTTGGAGAATTTGGCGTAAAGCCTCTCCGATCTCAGAACTCCGAGTATTTCCCTCAAATGCTCCTCATGCTGCTCTCTGGATCTCGAATACACCAAAATATCGTCGATGAACACGATCACCGTCCGATCCAACATCGGCCTGCACACTCTGTTCATGAGATCCATGAACACTGCCGGGGCATTGGTGAGTCCGAAAGGCATCACCACAAACTCATAATGCCCATAACGAGTCCTGAACGCTGTCTTCTGGATGTCCTCATCTCGCACCCTTACCTGATGATACCCCGACCTCAAATCGATCTTGGAGAACCAAGATGCTCCCTGCAACTGATCGAACAAATCATCGATCCTCGTCAACGGGTAACGGTTCTTGACCGTCAGCTTGTTCAACTCCCGGTAATCAATGCACATCTGGTGTGAACCATCCTTCTTCTTGACAAAAAGGATAGGCGCTCCCCACGGCAAGCTGCTCGGCCGAATAAACCCTTTCCCCAACAGCTCCTGAAGCTGCGAGGATAACTCTTGCATCTCTGGAGGTGCAAGGCGATAGGGCACCTTGGCAATAGGCGCGGCCCCCGGAACCAAATCGATACTGAAATCCACTTGCCTCACGGGAGGTACACCCGACAACTCCTCTGGAAATACATCCGGGAACTCACGCACTATCGGAACCTCCTCAACTGACCTCGGTCTCCCTGAATCAACCCGCGTATCCATCACATACGCCACAAAGCCCTTACAGCCCTGCTGTAGACACTGCCTCACCCTAGCGGCCGAACAAAACGCTGACCCAGAACGTGTACCCTCGCGGTACACCGTAAGAACTCCCCCACTAGGGTCTTGTATGGTCACCAGTTGTCACTCGCAGTCGATAACCGCACCGAATCTACTCAACCAGTCCATGCCCACAATGACACAGACATCACCCATCGCAATAGGAATCAAATCAATCGGGAACTCAACACCGAAAATCTCGAATACACACTCTCAGATCACCTCTGTGGCATAAATCACCCTCTCGTCAGCTATGGAAACTCTCAGAGGCCGGCTCAACGCCTCACGACTAACACTGATATGCTGACTAAAAGTCAAAGATACAAAAGACCGACTCGCACCCGAGTCAAATAACACCAAGGCAGGTACAGAATTCACAAGAAAAGTACCTATGCATAACATAATATAAACACAATATCTCAACATCAAAATAAATACATGAAAGAATACATACCAGCCACGACATCGGGCGTTGCACGGACCTCCTCCGCGGTCAATTGAAAGGCTCTCCCTCGTGCCCTCGGCGCTTCGGCCTTCACTGGCCGACTCTCGGTAGTTCTGATGGCGGCAGGGGCAGATCCCTGAGGTGCTCCCTGTGCTGGTCCCCGCAACTGTGGACACTCTTCCTTCCGGTGTCCGGTCTGGTTGCAGTGAAAACATACTGCAAACCCCTTGGGGCAGTCCTTGGCCATATGCCCCTCCTTGCCACATTTGTAGCAAGACCCTGCTCTGCACACTCCGTCGTGGCTCTTGCCGCACTTGCCACAAGTGCAGCCCCTCTGGTTCCCTGATCTCGAATCGGCGGGCTTAGCCCGCTTGGCTACCGGCTGGGACTGCGCCAGTCGCCGATCCCTCCCCTGAGACTCAACCTCCTCCCTAGCCTGAGTCTCCAGATCTATCTCCCTCTTTCGGGAATTTGCCTGAAGCTCGGAAAATGTCCGGTAAGTCGAGTTCGCCACGAACTCACGTATGTCCCTCCTCAGAATGCTCAAATATCGACTCATACGTGCCTGCTCGGAGGACACGTGCTCTGGTCAGAACATCGCCCGCTCATGAAACATCCTCGTGATCACAGTAACAGACTCAGTACCCTGCTTGAGGGTCAGAAACTCCTGGGCCAAACGCTCCCTCTCCACCTGGGGAACGTACTCATCTCGAAACATAGCAGTGAACCTCTCCCAGGTCACTGCTGCAAGCTCAGCAGGCGTATAGTGCACCGTCAAAAATTTCCACCAGTCCTTCGCCCCCAAGCGAAGCTGGTTCAGCGCGAACCGGACTCTCAAATGCTCAGGAGATGAGCAAGTGAAGAAACACCCTTCTATGTCTGAAATCCATCTCATCGTCGCAATTGGGTCCTGGGTCCCGTCAAACTCCGGTGGTTTCGTGTTGCTGAACTCTCGGAACAGCAACGCATCACCACCCTGCGGCCTCGTCGCAGCTATGGCTGCAGTGGCTGCAGCAACAGCAACCTCAGAAAGACCAGCGTACTTCTCACCAAATGTCTCTATCAACGTGGTCTTGATAGACCCGAACATCTTTGGTATCTCTGCCCTGATGGCCGCAGCCACCTCCTCCTGGATGATCCTACGAATCTCCTCATCCCTCGTGTCACTGGTCCTGATGTCTGGCGAGTCCCAACCATGATCTCTCTCTCTGAAATACAACATAAGAATAATATCAGGGACTCGCTCGAGTATACTCACACTCGAGTACTCCATCCTACTTGTTCCCTGGTACTCCAAAGATTCTTACTTGGACTGTGCACTGACCCGGTGTCTTCAGTAGTACAGGCCCAATACTACCGTCTACACTGCATCAGCATCCACCCCAAGTCCTCCTCCCAGAGTCCCAAGTCCCAAGCACTCTACTCTCTCTAATCATATGATACTCGCAACAGATCTCTCAAAATCTCCTCGCTGCTACCTAACCACTCTGAAATATTCATAGCAGCAAGACTCCTAGACTCAGGCATCATATATCAAGCCACTCTAGTCCTAATAAGAATACCTAGTCTACTCTAGAATGCATATCATAGCTCATCAGATAACATATTACATCATATATTATAACACTTATAATGATGGTATTTTGGGAAATCACCGTTCGGGTGCTGGTTGTTCGTACACACGACTCTGCTCTGTTTATCTCGCAAGTTCTTCTTTTGAAAACTTGTTTTATTATCAAAATGTTTCTCAAATCCTCAGTTTGAGTTCAGATACGCCCGAAGGTGCACCCGAATCCCTCAAACCTAGGCTGTGATACCAACTTGTAACACCGTAAAAATTAAAACAATTTTTCACTTTTGAAAAACACATTTTTAATTAAACAATTCGTTCACAAAACGTCATAACATCAAGTTTTCAAATCACAATGTCTCCCAAGATCAAAATACATCCAATTCCCATATGTGTGTAAGAATCAAGCCGACGCCTTCCCGCGGTCATCACTAGTACCTGAAACACATAACACTGAACACTGTAAGCATAAGCTTAGTGAGTTTCCCTAAAATACCACGATAATCACCTAATAGCCACTCGAGGCTGTATCTCTGTTGACCCTCTGGTCAATGTGTCTCAGTGGGACCCTCCAACCGCAACTCTCTGTGGGCCCTCTGGCCCTAACTCTAGGGACCCGAAAGTCCCAACTCTGTAACTCTGAATCATGCATATCACATATCACAATAAATCACAACACATAATAACATGCAATCACACTGGCATATAACTCTATAATACTCTGTATCTTAACTCTGTTACCACACTAGGTAAAGTATAGTAAGAAGACTCACCTCGGGTATCTCGGTAAATCTCTGACTCGGTAAATGCTGGCCTAGCCTCCGTCTAATCATATAAAAATAATACTCTATTTAGTATAACTCTAAAGGCTAGACTATGCTCCCTTATGACACTCTCAGAAGGGTAAAAGACCATTTTACCCCTCCTATAGCTCAAAGGCCCCACAATAGACCATACCCTAAAAGTCAACCAAAAGTCAACTCTCCGGGTTACGCTGGGAGTACCCGGCTGCACCACAGAATCGGGGAGCGCCTCCCAGTACGCAGCGCGTACTAGGAATTACGCTCGACGTACTCCCCTGCATCAGCCCTCTTTCTCTTGAGGTCTTAATCAGTTAAGACCTACGTCCATATTTTAGATCTGACCCCTTCTAATCCCCTTAATCCATAAAGTTGATGACTTTAAGCCTTTGCATGGCTGAACAAGTCACTAACTCCCAAAATGATTCAACCTTCAACTCTAGAAGGCTTAAAACACATGCATGACTCCAAAGTAACATCCAAGATGGGAACTTTATGGCTCTACATCACTAATAACACTGAAAAGGGACAGATCTCGGACCATGGAGTACTTTACACTCATAAAGTCTCCACCTTTGGGGTTTTTAGCCCTAAAAATGACACATAAAACAACAACCAAAAGAAGAGGAAAGTTTTGAACTTTATACCTCCAAGAGTAGCTCTTTCCTTTGTAGATCTCAGATCCAAAATGGCACCTCAAGCTTTAGCCTCCAAGTTCTCCTTTCCTTCTTCTTCACCAAGCCTCTAAAGCACCAACAAGCTCAAATCAACACTCTCACACACTAAGAACGACGGGGCTCTCTTTTAGGGTTTCACTCACTGATATGGAGGCTAAGGAATGAGCCATAACACCCTTTAAATAGTGCATAATGAGGAGTAGGGTTTTTGCACCTGGGCCGGGTACGCCCGGCGTAACTCTAGGTACGCCCAGCGTACCTTGCCGACTCCGCGTCCAAATTAAGCGCGTGAGTACGCGCAGCGTACCCCCTTGGTACGCCCAGCGTACTCACTTGCTATACATTCTCCACTCAAGGACTAAAAATGACAATACAATAAAGAACAAGGATTAAAGATATGCACCTGAATCTCGAGGTGTTACATAAATAATACTATTTTTAGTTAATTTATTCCCTTTTAACCTCATAAAACTAAAATATTTTGAATAAATAGTTCTTTGAGTAATGGAACAACTAACGTCGTTTACGATAGGATTTTCGGCTCGTTTCAATAACCATGCAAATGTGCTTGGTACACTCGATGTTATTTATCACCTAATTAATGTGCCGGTTAACCACACACGCTCCATCGATCTATGAAAAACATCAAGCTACCCTTTGCCTCCCTTACTAGTTCAAGTTAATGTGTCGATTAACCACACACACTCCATTAACGAATTGGCAAGGTGTAAAGTGCAATTTCATGGATTAACATCAATTTCACATTTTTCCTAAAGTAACTAAGATTGGGAATTTAATAAAACATTTAGTTACTTTATAATTTTCATTATACTTTTAACGAGAATTAATGTCCAATCCTACCTGTTTGGCTAATGACCCTCCACCAGTCAAAGAAGTGGTGGGTGAGAGTGGACACCCATTAAACCACCATTTTATATGCAGTAACCTTATACCCCCTTATAGACCGGCTTCATGAATGAGGCCTACTAACGGTAAGACTGACTTGTCTTATACATATATATAATTATTAAACTTTTAATATTATAATAGTATAAGGGTTGAATTTTAAAATTTTAAAATTTTAGGGTTTGGAATTAAAGTATTCATAAGTGTGAGTTTACAAATTCCAAAACTTAAGGGCAAGTTTTGAAACTCTTCAAAACTTTTCATTTCCATCACTTATGGGTTTAATGACTTTTTAAAGAAAAGATTTTTCATTTTCCATAACTTGAGGCCAAGTTATGGGGTCCATTAAAGGCAGTTAGATCATCATTTTAATTAACATAATAATCAAATAATTAATCCATAATCTAATTAAAGCTCATAAGAATAAGATAATTCATACCAACAATCTTCAAGAAATTATCCTAATCATATAAACTAATACAAATCTTGAAATTATGACAATTATCTTTTAATTGGATAAGCATGATCATTACCATATCAAAAAACAGATTTCATGGTTCAAAAAATAGTTTGGGGTAATGATCCTAATCCAATTCTGGCAAAAAAACTCGAAATTCTGCACACAGGAGCACCAACTCGGCGAGTACATGAACTGGACTCGTCGAGTTGGTCTGTTACTGAGTGGGCTCGTCAAGTAAGCCAGTGGACTCGGCGAGTTCACCAGTCAGAAGGCAGAAAATCGATTTTTTCAACTTTGAAAACCAATAAGCATCAAGTATAACAGAAAACAATCATAGGCTCTAATACCACTTATGGTTTTTGAGCACTCTAACAACCTTATGGTGCACATGCAACTCTAAATTCTTTGTATCTATGTTTTCTCTAACTATACATGCAATTTGATTTTGAAAAGCATTATCCTAACTAGCATACAAAGCATGGGTACTTGAATAACAAAAAAAAAACTAGTTAGATGACTTAACTCTTCTTGTAGCTTGCTAACTTAGACCTTTAAGAGCCTAGCACCACAAGTGTGATGCCTCAAATGCTTCAAAAAACACCGCCAATAATGGAGGACTTGAGAGAGAGTGACTTGCACAAAATCGGCTCTTATGATCTCCTAGAACCACTAGTGCAGATTTTAGGAGCTAAGGGGCTTCTTTTATAGTGTGGTAAAGTCTAGGGTTACATCCATGTAAACCCTAATAGACATGACCTTTCATATTACCTAGGCTCCATGGGTTAAACCTCCATAGACCTATAGCCCATCCTAAATAACCATTGGCCCACACTATTAGAATCATTGATTTGCCAAATCAGTCCCCGTATATTTAATTAGTCTCTTTTGATCACTGAATTAATTCCAAATTAATTTCTGACCAATACTAATTAAATAATATGATTTCACATTAATGTATTAAAACTTATAATATATTAATAAATCATAAATAACTTCTTCTCAAAAGTCCATACTGTCAAATTGTTCCGGTGAAATGCAACCCAAATGGACCATGCTATTTTCGGGTCAAGTACATACCAATTATAGTTATGGACTTAGACACCTTATCCAACAGTGTAACCCTTACTGGTTACTTCTATGGTTACTTAGTGCATACAAGTTATAAATAATTAAGAGCAAACAGACAGTCGATTGAATGATTTTGCCCTAAGCCCACAACCAAACAAGGAACAGGAAGTAAATTGGAAATCACACATTCGACTGCCTATCAGTTCTTCATTTTATATAACCCTAACGCATATACTAAGAAATTATAGAGAGAACGATAATGTCCCTATCATAAATGTAAATTTCACTGTACTAGAAAATAGTATACTGTAATTGTATTTGTATTTGTATGTAATCCTTTTTAATGTATGTGTTTGGATTCACCATCTGTACTGTAAAATATTATATTATAGTTTTACTATTAAATAAAACTAACTGAAGTTATTTATGTATTCATACACTAATGGTATTGTGAGTTATTATAACCATGCTTGATGACCTAGGATGGCCTGATACGACGTTCTTTAGGTGTCAGAAAAGATACGACATTTGTCACCCTATGCCTGCTGGTCTAACTGTAGCTAACAGTTTAGGTGTGGGATTGTCAGTCCCATATAGATATATACACAAGTGTCATGCTCTCCCTCCAGGAGACTCTGGTTATAATGCCAGGTCTTTTGTTGGTACTTCGAAATGTACTTGAAGTGTGTCTCACAAAGCTATATTGACAGTTACGTGTAGAATAATGAAAAGCCTTTCTGTAATGCTTAAACTGTATATATGTCTCATAAACTATACCTATTATAGTTTATTTGTTTGTCTTCATAATGTATCCCGAACTTAGTGAAATAGTACGTATGTTCCTTAAACAATACCTATTATAGTTTAACATGTTTGTTTGTTAAGTACAATTATATAACCATTTATATAAATATGTAGTAATTATCATGTGTAGTTTTCAAAATATAAGGTTAAAACATTATGTTTTGGGTTGTAACCCACAAAATAGTAACTAACTAGGATGTACTCCCTTTGTTATGAAAGTTATATTTTAGTAAAAGCTTCAAAAATCATTTAGTTTTACAAGTCATAAATTTCTTATGATTTTGTAATCTAGATCATGCAAATAATATCTTATTTTTAACATAAAGATGAAAATATGTAAATATTTGTGTGATAAACAAAGTTTTACTTGTATCCCCCCCCCCCCCCTAAAACATGAAAAAGCTTGAAAATATGGGGGTATGAACTCACCTTAAGTGGATTTCTTAGTAGATAAAGAGATGAAGATGAAGATTTCGAACCTAAGTTCTTGTATGGAGTTTGAAAAGCTTCCTTGGAGATGGGATTATCCTAAAGATAATAACACATAATAATGTGTGTAAATATGGTGCTACTAAGATAAAATGCTTACATACACTAAGGTATTTCGAAAACTCTTACCAAATTTCTAAGAACCACTTGATGAAAAATCAATTTTTGAAGAGCCTAGTTCAATTTTGAGAGAAGAGATGAGAGAAGAATGAGATGAGGAAATTTGGAAGAATGAATTTTTAGTTTGGGGGGGGGGGGGGGGGAGTAAGGCCTCTCGGCTGAGATATATATAGAAGGAGGAGATTCCTTCATAGTTATTTGTTGGTTAATTACATGCCTTACATGGAGACCTGGGGGGTATTTGGATGTTCAACATGGATGTATGGGCGTTAAAACGATGTAAAGTTGTTTGTGGTTAATTGTGTGCTTCACATGGATGTTTGGTGGATAAAAGGGTGTAAAGTTGTTTGGGGTTAATTGGATGTTTTTCATGGGAATATGATGGGTATTTGCATGACCAACATGGAGGTACGTTGGGTAAAGGAGTGTAAAGGTGATCGGTCTTGTCATGAAATCAAATTCTCGAGCATTGCACCCAACCGAGATCCATAGACCGAGGAGGTGGTTCTCGGCTCTTAGTTCTACCGAGGCTTCGGTCCCTTATGGTCGAGAACTAGGTTCTCGGTTGCGAGGCTTCTAGTCCTAAGGGCTTCTGGGTCCACATTTGACACTTCTAAAGCATATTTGAGATTCCTAATTTCTTAATCCAAGCTTAAACATCTTTATACGAATTGAAATCTCTAGAAACTTTCTTCTCATTAAATTCTCAAATGTTTATTACAACAATGATGTGATGTGGTTTTATACTATCTATAGATACACTTTGTTTGGATCAAAATTTCCTGGTTGTCACATTAAGAATAGACGAAAATTAGTTTCATTTTGGAAAATACTTTGCAAGTGTTAATTAATTTACTTTCTTCAAATAATATCCTTTTGACATTTCTTTTTTGTAAAGCATGTCATAATTTTCCCTAAATTTGTTTATTGACCTCAATTGTTTTTTGAGAAAGCCAAGTATTATTTTTCATTTAATTTATGTAACAATAATATAAATTGTTTATCATTTTGAGATTGACTCGTTTAGTTTGTAAAATGTCAAGACTAAGGAACTATGAAGTTGAGGAAATCGACACTTATCTGAAAAATGCAATATCACAAGGAACTTATATATAACTATCATGACATTCCGTCATTACAACTTTTCAAATATGTTCAAATATAAGATTAATTTTAAGTTGTTTTGGGATTCATGACAACTTTAAATTTCATAATTTATTAGCTTTAATATCACAATAGTTAAATTATTTTAAGATCTATTCTACTAACACATAAATTTAATAGTACATGTATATTCATAAACTTTTAGAAAAAACATAATCAATTTACACATGATAACTAATTCAAATTATCTCATCGTTTTTTAATAAATCAATTATATCTAAAATATGGGTTTGTAACTTTGAAAACTTGTCATGAATGTTAAAAAATTAAAATATTTAATTAAAGGCAAAATTTAAGTTATTGAAAATCGAAAGGTCATTATGATATATTTAAAAATTGAATCAAATGATGTATATATAATATAATATTATTTTAAAATAATATGATACAATTTAAAATATAAAAAAACATTATTTCTTAGAATTTTTCCATCTGTGTATCACACCTTTCTTCCTGGATTGCTCATAGTAATATCCAAAAATAATAACGTAAGTTGTTCTAAAACAATAAAACAAATCTCTTTATCTTCTAATTGACATGAATAAAGTCATTTTTTCATGAAGATGAAGAAGGCAGATTGGAATGGGGATATCACAGATCGCCGATCTACCACAAGATTTTGTTTCTTCCTTGGTGATTTACTAATATCATGGCATAGTAAGAAACAATAATTAGTCGCCAGATCTAGCATCAAAGCTGAATATTAGGCTCTTGCTGATACCACCCAAGATCTCGTATGGCTGCGTTGGCTTCTATCAGATATGGGTATTTCTCTTTCTTCACCAACCGTCATATGGCATGATAATATAAGTGTCATTCAGATTGCTTATAATGACGTGTTCCATGAGCATAGGAAACACATTGAGATTGATTTCCATTTTGTTCGACAACATATCATTCGCAATACCGTCACTCTATCCTCAATCTCATCTACCAACCAACCAGTTGATATCTTCACTAAAGCTCATCATCTTAGACGCTTCTCTATTCTACTTTCCAAACTCAATTTGGTCCCTTATGAACCATCTTGAGTTTGAGGATGGGTATTAATATATTTATAAATATAGTTGAAGGACTCTTTTTGTCATTTATATATAGTTGACTATGTATTTAGTCATTGTATATTGGCTTTCTCCTTTTCTTTTTTTTTTTTTACTTATGGTGGATCCGGAAGGCAATATGTGCTCGGGTCTTCAAAAACCTTTGTATTCCCCCGACAAAAGTAGTGGATACCATAAAGTCTTAAGTTTACACGTGGATAAACTATCGAATGGCGAATTGTAACTACAAATGGGTGGAGTCGGCCCCATTTGATTGTTTGTAACCCTCCTCCTTTTATCATGTTTATCTACTTTGTTCCTTCTTTGCCCCGTCTAGTTAGTTGCTAGGCGGGTGCTTTTTAATATACTTGTCGGTTTTAAAAAAAATTGCATCATATAACTAGATTTTCAACCGATGGTGTACAAGATTGACCAACGAACATATGACAGCAAAAAATTACCAAAACTGGCTATAGCATATATATACATGTGATCCTCAAAACGAGGTGATTATGAAGATATGTAGTAGTAAAACTCAATAGGACAAAACCCGAAGATTGGTCCCTTAGCCGAATTCAACTATAGTTTTTTGACTTCTGTCATCTCTATAATAAATAAACAAAAGTTTATTGAGAAATAGATTAGCTATAGCAAACAATCCAAATGTCAAAGACACCAAAAATATAACAACTCCTGTATCCTCCATACGTTCTTGATTCACTCTCAACTTTGCAACCTCCGATCTGCGTTCACATTCATACATTAAGCGTTGTTTGGATAAATGTTTTAATAAATATTTGAGAAAATAATGGCATAATGGAGAAATGGAAGGAAGGAATGAATGAGGGGAATTTGTAAAAGGTTAGGAGTTAATGGGCAAAGTCTTTTTTCGTGACTTTCTCTATTAAGTCTTGTGTGCATTTAGTTAAAAGTACACACTCTTATATAACTTACCTGATTAATTCATATCTGCTAAGTCCATTACCGAAAAGAAAACAAAATCTTAGAATAATATAGACACCCATTATTTACACTATTAGTAACGGGTCACTACGGATTTGAGGCCAACTGGGTTACATAGAGTCTGGTTTCTTACTTTTAAGAGTCAACTCTAAGTACTTTTCAGCTTCAAATTTGACGTAGTTTTCTTTTTCGTTCTACATCTGGAATATCTCTATTGTATAACATATTTATACTGTTTTTCGTAGCTATAAAGTTTTTCTATACATAGATTATACTATTATCGATTATGGAATTAAGAGATAAATCATTAGACATGCAAAAGTCGAACTTGGACAATGTAAAAATCTAACCTGAGGAAGGCATTGTCCATCGTCATGATATCCACTTGAATGGACACAAGAGATTTCCATGATTCCAGCTCTTCCACATGTTCTTTCTGCAAAATAACAAAAAACATAACTCACCGAGGTTCAAATCAACAAGAAAGGCCAACCAAAAAAGGGTATTCACGTCTTTTTGCACAAACAAGCAATCACCTTTGTTCTATCTTTTTGGGTGGGACAAAAAACTGTTTTTTTGTCATGTCAATATCAATCCCAATGTAATGCACGCCATATACAGTATAATTTATAATTTATGCAGAACAAACATAATGGTCATAAACAAACACCAAAAACATACCACAACATCCTTGCTCTCATGCAAATCTCTCAAATCCTTGCGTACTTTTTCCACCACAACATCTCTTTCTCCAATTTCGGCATCTATTTCTTTAAAAAAATAACCATATCTCGAGTTCAATTCATCCAAAAACCTCTCCAAAACCTCTAAATTTATATCCAACAATCGAACTTTTTGCATCAATAACCTAAGAACACTGTCCCCAGGCAACCTTCCCACATGTGGATCAGGCACATTAGCTCTTTCCTCTAACCACGGTTCACCTTCCGGCTCTGGTTTTCCATCACCTTCATGTTCGTTAGACAAAAATTCATTATTTCGAGCAAAAACCAAATCCTCAAGCATCATTTCAACCGCATCCACACCATAAACCCGAACATCACTCAACGTACAATAAAACCCTGTTCCATAATGACTCTGTAGATTCAACTTTACATATCGCATCCATTTCGGATCACGGAGAACGAATCTTTGTGAGTTTTTCACATTTACTGCGGTATAAACTCCGAGTTTTACCCAAGATTCGGTAGGATATACCGAACTTCCAAACACCTCAAACCCCTTTAGATTTGATGAATAGTGTTCAAAGTTAGCAATTTCGATAGTGTCAATTAGGGTTTCTTCTGATAGTTCTAGAATGACAAACTTGTCCTCAGATGAACATGGGTTTCGAAGGTACTGATTTTGGTCTGTGTTTAAGATGTTGGGTGCACCCTTGGCTTCCTTGTTATGAGCCAAGACCTTTGCTCCCTTTGATGATGAGGCATAGTTGTATTTCGCACCACTAGGTTCAAGCCGGTGAATTATGTTTTCTGGATTAGGGTTTGATGGATGAATTTTTGCACCACCAAAAGCCTTGTTCTTGAATTCATCAAGATCTTGTACTAAAAATCTTTCGGTTTTTGTCTCTTTTAGTTCCTCATTAGAGAATGAGAAATGAATTTGTTGTGTTTTGTTAATGAAAGCATGGTTTTGGATAGTCCCGGATTTGGCTTCTGTCTGATAAGTGTAGGAATCTTTTGGAAGATCTATCAGACCATCTACATGAATCAACAAAAATGATGTTGTAAGAAAAGATATGAACAAATAAACTACAAACAGATATAAGTGAGACTTTCCCCATGCAGGAAGACACAACAAAATAAACTGTGGCAGTGATGACTTGACTGCATGTTTGGAAAATGAAAGGAAAAAATAAATAAGGGTAAACTTGTCATTTCCTTGAATATTTCTCTTAAATAGTTTTGTTCTAAATTAAGTAAAAAAGAAACACCCATATACAGCTTAACTGATTAGTTCATATAACTGTTAAATATATTAAGTAAAAGAAAGTAAGAAACAGCATGTATCTCACCTCTATAACCATCATCATGGCCAATCCGTATATATAGAAGGAAGAGAAGCCCCCACATAAAGACGACAGGTGGCAAGGACGCCTTATAAAAAAAGTTCGTCCTATTAGTCTTCCACAATGCTCTTCTAGTAAGAAGAGCTTTACGTGATCGTTGCATTGTTCATAAATAAACGAAAGAGTTTCTGCAAACAAATAACAAAATTTTCAATCAACCTTTTATAGACTTAGCCACTTAACTATTTCTTGTAATAATTAAACCGTTATACTTCTCTGACCATTAAAACCCCATTTTTCCTGGTTACCTAATTTTAATACCACCGACAAATACAAGAATGCACAACATACTTTCACCATTTTGTCTATTTAGCTACTGAACTATTATAATTATGGGTAACGGTTAAGTGGTTAAATTAATAAAACCGAGATACTAGGTTGTGTCCTGTATTTTTAACCAAAAATAGTAGATAGTTTTGTAAGATTCTAATTTCCTCTTGAATTGATATCTTCCATTAAACGTCAATAAATAAAAGATTACAGGGGGTTTATGGGCAATATAAAACGCCCGGAGAGGGCCTAAATATAATCATCTATACATAAGTTAAATCCATGTAAGTTCTATCGGGCGTAGTTGCCCACAGGACCTAATCTCTTTATATAAAGATGATCGTAAACCCTCGGTGAAGCACTTTAATCATGGGATAACCAAGTTGTTGATGTCAAAGAGAGGAACAAGACAACACCAAAGCTTGGGGAGAATGAGAAGTCTGGGAATTAGGCCACCAGAACTGTCACATCGATGGAGATATTAACGGGTCTTAGGGGGGCAGAGTCATGGCAAAAAGTGGGGGACGTACCCTGGTACCTCCACAACACCACTCCCTCCTCGGTGAGTTGGGAGTAGCGGGTTGTGTTGTTAAGATCCGTTGTGTTGAAGAGCTTAGTGAAAGTTGTGGCTCGATCATATGTGTCATTCGAGAACCATGTCTAAGGTGGTGATGACATTCCATGAGCTTGTTTGGCTAGGCAATGTGACATATTGGGTCTTGATGCTTCGCCCAACTTAGTAACGGTGAGTCGGCGAGTAGGCAGCTCATTAGGCTGACTTTATACAACACATGACATTCCAAGTAGCGTCCATCAAGGTTGTTAATCAACCCAATTCAACGGGTACGGTTGATCAAACCAATATATCGGTTGTTGGTTGTTGTGCAACTGTTGTATAGTGGCCTGATGTATCGACTTTATCCCAAGTTTTGGTAGCTTGATTTTGTATTAAGAACCGTAGGTGATGAGTGATGAAAATGGGAAGATTTTTGAGGGCGAACTTAGGCCATTCTTTAATCTTCGAGGAGTGTCATATTGGTGATTTTAGTGTCACCAAGACATTTTTGTGTAATTGGAGCTGACATGTGAACTAAATGGCTTCATGATTTGTACTTTAATATATGTTTGGGGTATTTGCGGAGTGCACACATGTATATGATCAAATTAGAAGTCGGTTCGACGACAAGTTGGAGGTCCGAGGGAAGCGCCCCTTGGTCTAGGGTTTCTAAATGGGCAGTGCCCCTTTGGCGGGGTCTAGGGGCAGCACCCCTAGTGAGGTCCAGGGGGCAGAGCCCCGGGGTCCCGCTGCCAGGTCAGGCTGGGTCGAGGGGCAGCGCCCCAAAAGGTCTTCAGATTTTACTAGTGGATACATAGTGGAAAAATCGAATTCTTGAGGGCGATTATGGTAAAACTGACCAAGATCTTCAGTTTTGGAAACCTTTGTTTTCCTCATTAATTTTGGATTCCCTTGACTTATTTCCTCATTAATTTCAGATTCCCTTTATTTGTTTCCAAGAACCCTATGATGGCCAACCCTAAAATTGAAACCCTAGATCTCGTTTACGATATAAACTGTTCTCCTCTTTGAAGGGAAGGAGATACACCTTTTAGCTCTTGTTTTTTCTTCATACGAACTCGGACTTCTCTAGCAATTTGGCTTACGTTTTCTGTGCCTAGATTCGTAAGTGTCCTATTGAAATTATCCTAGGCTAAAATTCTTGTAACCCGGATATAGGATAGAAATATCAATTCGAAAAGTGTTTACACGATCCAAGGGGTATCCAGATCTCCACTATAAACCCTACCCAATTTCTAATATGTCATTGATCTAGATTCCAAGAATGCCAAAAAAAGGCGATTGTTGACGGATGAGACTCACAAACTCACAATGTAGTCCAATTTAGGGTACAACCCATTTATCACATATGTAAAAAAGATTCTTCTCCGGAATAGGCAAATCAATATTATCAAAAAAATCCTGAGATAGTATTGATTCGGGTACATTACGTCGTCACTGAATAGTTTCTGATAACGATGTTTCTTAGTTCATTGTCAAGTTGTATGGATTTTGCATCTTTATTGTCACGAAAAGAAGTCTCCATATTAATTTATATTTAACAAGTCGTTGAGTATTTTTTAAGGATGATCCGGAGAAAGGGTTCAGATATTGTGTCGTAGATCCATACTTTAACTATGGATTCGATCTTGAGCCAGTTTGGTTCCTTAGGTATGGCAGGTTGGGCGTCATTTATGGATGTCAAAAACCCCCGAGGAACACCAACCTTATGGAACCCCGTTTCAATGGGGTATTGTTACAATATTTCTAGGTTCAAGTTTAGGTTTAGGGTAGGGCAAAGGCGGGGGTGGCCCTTTTACCTTCGTTTAGTTTTTGGGGTTGGGGTCGGGATTCGAGTGCTCTTTCCCAAAATAACCCTAAGGGATCGAAATTATTATCCTATATTTAATTATTTTATACATAAAACTAATAATTAAACTTAGAGTAACCATTATGTAATATGTATATTTTGTATTTGAATATTTAGTGTCATTTTTATGGTTAAACGAGTAAAAACAAGATGAATAAGGTAGAATGATGATAAATAAGGTTAAACGGGAGCAGGGTCAGGGTCTGGGAAATGGGAGAATTTGGGCTCGGGCTCTGGAAGAAACAGACGAATTTGGGGGCGGGGAGGCTATTTTTGCCTCCATTTAGCCATGTCAATATCCCTAACGTTACTGGAGCTACTATTGTGATTATGAGCACCAAACCCAATGCAATGCATTTCAAAGAGTTCTCTCCGGACATCATAATTAAATCGCTTAAGATGAAGGGTGAAGAAAATGAAGACCTTGATATTTATGATTCCATAACGTTTTAAGAGAAGTGGAATTAGTTTTACCAAAGAAAATCTGGTACAATCACTACCATGTAAGATTGTAATTTTCCCATGAATGGATTTCTTCCATAAAAGTCACTTTCAAAAGTAATCCCAAACACCCTCTAAATACAAGATTACAAGAGATTTGTAGGATGTATAAAGTGGGCCCAAAAAGGCCTAGCTATACATACACTAACAAGTTTGAGTGAAACATGGCATCTATACCATAAAATTTTCAACTCCACAAACAACTCATCGCAGTGCATAGTCTGAAAAGTCCATGACCAAACTCCAAAGACTATTACCATAAATAAATAAATAAAAACAACCAGACACACATAACAACTACATGTAATATCAAAAAACAAAGACATGGTATTACATCAATCCAAGAAGTTTCCTATAACTACGGTCAATGTTATGATTCATATTGGATTCTAAGATTCATAAAAAATTTTAACACCTCCAGTAAGCTTCGCCAATTAAGTAAAGTAGAAAACAGAACACTTTGTTTACAAGATACAACCAATATGATAACCAAAGTTGATGGGGATGCATTGATACAAATTCAAGTTCTTCAAACTTACTTTTTAAGTTCTAAGTTAAAGCAATTCACAAACTCATACCCCTCTTAATCTGAATATAATGCACAATAAATTTCCAAAAAGAAATATTTAAACGCTAATTACTAGTAGAAGCAATTCACAAGTTCATGTAAGATCAAATACTGAAATACCCATCTGAAATTGATTACAGAATACAGCAAAATCCACCGAGAAGCAGTGAAACCTAATTACAAGTTAAAGAAAGTAACAAACTCATTCATGATCAAATAAATACCCATTTGAATTTAATAAAAAACTGGTGCTTCAAACTGGGTTGATTGCATAAGGAAAACAGTTGAAAGTTTAAATTAAGCAGGGTAGCTACATTGATCAAGAAAGTGGTGATAAAAAACTTAAAATTGTAATTGAGAGGGTTTCGAGTACCTGAATTTTAGCTATTTGTTTCTTGAGATTTGGGAGTTTGTTGAAAAGGAGCTAACAGGATGATGAAATTGTGGAGATCGTCGATCTAAATAGTTGGTGAATGAGTGTTGAAAAGTACGACCGACCTTCAACAGTCTAAATCAATCAAATAATAAGAAAAAGGATTTGAATTTTCGAATTTGATTAAATTGGAAATTCTTTATTTGTCGACCTCAAATATGTGAATAATGTCCATTGCGAGTGTTCCCACTTATAAAAGTGTAAAAAAAAAATTATCATTTTAAAATTGTACAATGCATTTGAATAATAGTTTGGTTACTTCAAATAGGATAATTTTAAATCTTGTTTGTATTTGGTATATGATATGATATGTTGAAACTTGAAACCCAAATAATTTGATCTGAATGATATGCTTAATTCAAACCAGGTCAAATAGTCACCATTAGTTACAAGTTTTTATGCATGCAAAACACACTTGCATAAATGTGTATTTGTTTAATCTAAAATATGACTTTTTTAATTTTAATATGTTTGGAAATTTGAACGATTCTTCTCTCGTGAGATGTACATTTATATGGTTGTTAATAACCAAATTGTTATAAGATGCTCAAAATCATTTTAATTCATATTTTACTTTAGTTTAACTTTTTAAGGGTTTTTTCTTTAGTTATTTAATGATTGGTCCAAGTATTTTGATTAAATATATCAAATTAGTGTTATACAAAAAAAATTAATAGAAACATTTGGTTAATTAGGAATCACAATTTATTTTAATAATCTCATAATCTGTGCCATGTAAAATTATGTAGATATCGAAATAACTTTTTTCGTCAAAAAATAAATAACTGTATTATTTTTTAAAGTAAATCATAAAAATGAAATTTATTATTCATGATATTTTATTACATATGTCGACCAAGCCATTTTGTGGCGCAATTAATAGCGTTGTCGACATTTATTCTTCAACATATATATATATATATATATATATATATATATATATATATATATATATATATATATATATATATATATATATATATATATATATATATATATATATAGGGTTAGGTTCATGCAAGACGATCTAATTTTTTGAGACCGTGAGACACATTTTTTTTATTTTTTTTTATTTAATTCAAGTTCCGAAAATAATATTTAAAAAAAAGAATTTTTGTATTTTTCCATTTATTTTGCATTTTAAAATTATTTTTTAGAATATGTACAGTGTAATATTCTATTAGAATATTTCACGTATCTTTAAAAAAAAACGGAATTTTATTTTATTTTATTTTATTTAGTTAATTCAAGTTCCGAAAATAATATTTAAAAAAAGAATTTTTAGATTTTTCCATTTATTTTGCATTTAAAATTTATTTTTTAGAATATGTCAGTGTAATATTCTATTAGAATATTTCACGTATTTTTCAAAAAAAACGGGATTTTTTTTATTTTTTTATTTTTTTAGTTAATTCAAGTTCCGAAAATAATATTTAAAAAAAGAATTTTTAGATTTTTCCATTTATTTTGCATTTTAAAATTATATATATATATATATATATATATATATATATATATATATATATATATATATATATATATATATATATATATATATATATATATATATATATATATATGGAAAAGTTCAATAGAGAACCATTATTTTTCATCCTCTTTCCATGGAGATCCATGATGATATATAAAAAACGAACTTTTTTTTCGAAAAAAACCCACTTAATTTTCTTATTTTTTTTCAATATTTAAGTTTTTTTTTAAAAAAAAAAAAACTAATTATACCAAAAATATTAATTTTTTGTACTATATTAATAAACATCAACAACGATTAAAAAAAATCGAACAATGTAGATTCATACTGTGAATCTAAACTGTAAATATTTTAACTTTTAACATTCACAATATGAAAAATCTCGAACAGTTCAGATTCATATTGTGAATCTGAGAATTTCACAAAAAAAAAAAAAAAAAAAAAAAAAAAAAAAAAAACTCGATCACTTTATATTCACATTGTGAATCTAAACTGTAAATATTTCAAATTTTAACATTCACAATGTGAAAAAGCTCCGATCAGTTCAGATTAACACTGTGAATCTGAGGAGGTTCACAATGTGAATCTAAAGAGGTTTACAATATGAATCTGAACAAGTTCACAATGTGAATCTGAACTGAAATATCGTTTTTTTTAATAGAATCTATGTTTAAAAAGTAAAAAAAAAAAAATATGAATTTTGATATATTTATTAATTTTATTCTATAAAAAATAGACCTTAACTTTTTTCATTAAAGAAAATGAAGTGGGTTTTTTTCGAAAAAAAAAAAAAAGTTCGTTTTTTATATATGTCATCATGGATCTCTATGGAAAGAGCAGAAAAATCATGAACAACGGTATATTCGGTTTTTTTTTTTTTTTTTGATAAAAAACATGGCCTAAAAAAAATTTAAACGAAAAAAAGTGGTGGGTTTTTTGTAAATGGTGGATTTTTTGGTATAATCCGGTTTGTGTGCTTCCAATGTAAAAGTGTACATCTATTTTCTTGGTCGTTGATCGTTATGATTTCCGATGCTCACGATTGGTTCCTTGGTTCCTTGGTTAATTATGGTTCTCTATTGAACCTCACCTTATATATATATATATATATATATATATATATATATATATATATATATATATATATATATACTCCCTCCATCCCAATATATATAGGTTCAAATGTGGATTGATATCTATTGTGCGGACGTATGTACAATGATATTCTGTGAGAATGACAAAGAAAAATATATGTTGTTTGATAATGTAAATACGTTCAATCTTACATAATCATTGTCATTATCACATATTCTCACTAATTAAATCGTCTATAAGGTTATTCTAGACTTTTTATTATTATTCTCATTCTGTCAGAATGTTGTCAGAATTTTATTGAGTCGTATTCTATTAAAATGAAAATGAGTGAAAAACGATGTGTAAGAACAAAAATGAATAACAATTAGTGAGAATGCATGAAAATAACGATAGTTGTGTGAGGTTGAACATATTCACATTATTAAACAACCTATTCTCTTAGTAAGTCTCGTAGAATAACATTGTCAAGACGTTCGCACAATAATGATCTTGAGATTCAACCTCAGTCACATATTTCTCATTTGCCGTTCTAATGTTCCAACGTACCAGCAATAACAACGTATGCCTAATCATAAATGATTATATGGCAGAGAGGTATAATCATATATGATTATACATATTTATACGTATATGCCTAATCATAAATGATTATATATATATATATATATATATATATATATATATATATATATATATATATGTATGTTCACAGATTGAGTAATCATAAATGATTATGACAGTTAGTGGCAGAAGAGGTGGTGGTGACAAAGGTGGCGGTGGTATAAGTAACGAAGGTGATTGTGGTTGGGTCAACTGGTGTCAGAGGTGGTGGTAGTGGTGGTGGTGGTGGCGGTTATGGTGATGGAGATGGTGGCGGAGGAGAAAGCAACGAGCGGCACTGTATAATCATTTATGATTATACCAGGCTTGTCGTGTCGGTACGCCGGAGGGTTAGAGCAACAGATGTGAAATACGTAGCTGAGGTTGAATCTCAAGATCTCTATTTTATTTTTAATCTCAACGGAACCTATATATATATATATATATATATATATATATATATATATATATATATATATATATCAAGGTTGTAGAAATCGTGGATTAATCGATTGACGTTCTCCAACCGTCGAGGATTAGGATATTAATCGGAAATATATGATTAATCGGGTTTGGCGGGATTAATTGGTCTTGGCAGGATTAATCAGTGTCACACCCCGAAACCGTGATGGCGAAATCGTTCCGGGGTGGAGGACGTCATGCGTAGTATCACAACAATTGTATCATAGCAAGCATAGTAAACACAACTAGACATTGAATACATATGTGAAAGAGGTTTACATTGTTTAATACATAGTTTTGTTCTTATCAAAAGTAAAATAGAAAGAAGTGACTCTAACGCTCCGACTTCTCGAATCTCCTGAAAGTACCTGTCTACTAATCCCTTGAGAATACAAGCAGTTTTGAAAGAGTATCAGCATAAAGCTAGTGAGTTCATAAGCATTTAGTATTGTTGGAAAAGTGTTCTTTGAATCCTTTTGAAAAGTGTTCCTCAAGAAAATCTCATATTTTCTTATTAAAAGCGTGTTTGAAAACCCATTCATTTCATGATTTCCAGGTTCGTACAGAACATATACAATCCAATGTGTCGTGGAATGAATATGAATATCCGTTGGTTGTAAAACAATCCATTTTGAATAGCCGGTTTATCCCAGGAAAATCCTATATTTGATGAAATTTTGAGCATTCTAACACTTCCTAAGTGTACATGCAACCCTAATAACCTTGGATCTATGTTTGTCTAATAATCATGCAAAGTTGTTTTCCAAGGTTATGAACCTATCTAGCATACATGGGGTACAATTTTCTTTGATAAAAGATAGAACTACATAACTTGTTGTTGAAAGTGTTCCTTGAAACCTTGTGAGCCTAGCACCTCAAGTGTGATGCCTCAAATGCTTTACACAACACCAAATGCAAAGAATAAACTTGAGAGAATACTTTAACACATGCAAAATCGGCCAATCCCTCTTGTTTCTTAGTGTAGCCGATTTTTGGGAGAAACACATTGCTTATATAGTGTGTTGCATTAGGTAAACCTAATGTAACATGACTCTTCATTTCTTGATCCATGGGTTAACTCCATGGAGCATCCTATGGGTGGAACCCAACTTGACAATCCATGGAGCCTCTTAGCCCACTATATAAGATATGGAAGGTTTACATAATCTACCCATATATCTAATTAGTTATCTTTTGATCACTTAATTAATTCTAAATTAATTCTTGATCAAAACTAATTAAATAATATTATTAATATATTAGAAGGTATAATATATTAATAACCATAAGTGTTATTTCTCTCATTTAGTTTATTCAATTGCATGATGCCATGCAACCCAAATGGACCATGCCGGGTCGGGTCAAGTACATACCAGAAATAGTTATGGACTTAGACACCCGATGATAGGACAGTTTTTGCCTTCGGACTAGGGGGTGTGAGCCGGGAGTGCAGTGTCATAGAGCTTGCGAATCGAGTGGGTATATACACAACAGATGAGACGAGGAGTGTCCACTTCCCGGCATTCCTTGCTGATTGTCTCACGGACCGGCCAGATGACTATAACGAGAACACTTTTTGGGCCGAGATTACAGGGGGAGTATATACGCAATCTACTGCATGGGGGAGGATGATTCGGTCTACTACATACAGACTGCTGCACCGTTTTATTTCCATGTCTCTCACGCATCATAAGAACAGTGAGAGAGTGCCTTCAACAGACTTGTATTTCCTATGGGCACTTGTTACTCCAGGGAGGCACCTGAACCTTCCAGTTGCTTTAGCTGCATATTTGGGACGGAGGGTCAGGGGACTTCGGGAGGATAGTCTGATTTGCGGAGGGCATTTTATCACGCGATTAGCCCGATCATATCAGTTGTTGACGCGTGAGATCACGAGATCGATGGTGTTGCATGATATGAGGCCGATGAGCCTTCAGTTGTTAGAGTCGATGCGTGTACTTGAGCGGGGCAGAGATGGTGTCTTGCGAGTACGAGCAGATGACGTGGCGGACGAGGAGGGTACCGCCGAGCCACCGCCGAGACGAGTCCAGCGGCATAGACCTGTTCCTCGGGGAGAGCAGCAGGGACCTGAGCCGGAGATTGATATGCGCTACCTAGCTCAGGGAATTTACCGTCTTGACATGAGGGTTCAGAACCTTAGTTAGTATGTTGCACATGTGGACAGGCACGACATGATGGGGCCGGTACTTCTGGGACACAGCAGCATGATGATGGAGATGATGAGTGATTTACTTATCCTTTTTATTTTATGTTATTTTAGTTTATTTTTGTGTTGCTAGTATTAGTATTTTTTAATTGGTATGTAATTAAACTTTAATTTAAGGTGTTTTATTTTTGTTTTCCATGTTGATGCTCTTTGGTTGTTTAGATCTCTGCAGAATTTTCGCCCTTAGAAAGCTGGCAGTAAGTTCAGCAGCTAGGTCCGACTGTTGCTAGAGAAAGTCGTGTGAGAGTTCGAAGATTATAGTCAAGACCCACAATTTGTCATAAGTGTGGGGTGCATATTGATTTCGTGAGAGATTATTTCGAAGATTGGCATTGTTATGATATTTTGACTCTTATGATATCGATGAGCTGTTCCCACACCATAGAGTTTTATTTCGACGCGAGGAAGAAGTATCATCCCGGCTGCCACGACATGGTTGACACTTTCCTATGTTGTGGGGGATTTTTCATCGCGAGAAGAGGATGTCATTCTTGACGAGGCGTCGTGGTCGACACTTTCCCATGTCATGGTTATTACACATTGCATTTTTTTTGCAATCTTGTGCACCATATTTTTGAAGTCGGCGGTCTTGATTTTATTTTTCGGCAAATTCAGAAGCAGCAGTTCCAGTTTTCAGTCTTTCAGTAATATTTGGAGCAACTTGTAGCAGCCCCATTCGATCTCGCAACACTACCCAGGGGATTATGTTCCTTTTTCTCCCTTTTTATGTTCTTAATTCGTTTTAGCATACAATGAAGGCATTGTATGAAATAAGTGTGGGGTAGGGGGTCGGTAAAAGTAAATTAAAAGAAAAAGAAAAATGAAATTGCTAGATTTAGGAAATTTAAAAAAAAAATTATAAACTTGAAATAATAGTTTAATTTAGAAAAATCTAATGATAATTTAAATTTTTGCTAATATTGTATGAGATGATCCGATGAGAACTCAAATGTTTAGTTGAACCAATATACGTTATAGTGCATTTGTGGCCTCCCTTATTTTAGTGAAATCATGGAACAAAAACATAACCCGCTTGGTTTGAGGGATGCAATATGTTTAGTAGCCTAAACCTGAAATGTATCTAGGAAAATTATTATCATTAACCAATAAAGGTTGAGGTTGAGCGCCTCTGCTTAAGCATGTAGGTTTTAAGTGAAACAAGTGAGGTACATGTAATATAAAAAAAGAGAATTGCAAGAAAAGTTTGAAGAATTTTGGAGCAAATAAAGCGAAGATCAAAAGATCAAAATTCCAAGAAAGTCAAAAAGTTGAAGATACCAGAAATCAAATAAGGTGGTGAATTCAAAGAAATCAAAGATCAAGTTATCAAGGAAGTGAAGAATTCCAAAAGAGCTCTATAGTGGTATCATAAATTGTAATTCTAGATTAGGTATACTTAGGTTGCTCAACTTAAAATACCTTGAGGATAAGGAGGTTTTCTGCAAATGGATTCGGAGGGTTGCATAAAATGAGCATTGTTCGGAAAAAGTGGGCGAGTGTTTATGAAGATTGTGAGTATTTAAAGTATGGGGGTACTTTAGGAAAATTTTAGACACAAATGCATGCGTTGCGGTCTTGGCATAATGGCTGAGTTTTAAATGGATTGTTTAGTACGATATTGGTAAAATAAAAATAAATTTGCTTGGGGGCAAGCAAAGGCTAAGTGTGGGGTATTTTGATATGTGTATTTTTATATATTTTTATGCATTATATCTTAATATTTTGGCCTTTATTATTCTCTTTTAGAACTAAAAAGTACTCATAATGCTTTGAATTATGATTTGCAGCTATTCGTTGTCGATAAAGCACAAAAGAAAAGACTGAAGCGGAAATCGGGCTTAGAAGCTAAAAGAAAGGAAAAATGCTGGAGGAGCCATTTACGCCCCGCGTAAGTTGCAAGTACGCCGAGCGTAATGGCTAAATTCAAAGTACGCCCAGCGTAATATAAGGCTACGCCCTGCGTAACGACTGGAATCAGATAACTCCAATCGCGTAATAATCTTCACTACGCCCAGCGTACGTAAGTCGGTTACAAGGGTTATAAAAGTCGATTACCAGCTAACCAGAAGGGGGGATTCGACTTCCAACCTAATTTAGTTGATATTAAACTTCTGTTAAGCTGTTTTGAGGGTCTAGAAGGCGGCCGGAAGGCCGTTAAGCTAACGGGAGCGAAGATCGGAAGGATTGGAGAGCGGATACATGTCGGTAATCATATGGATTGTTAACGTGACCATGTTTAGCATTCCATTGTGATACTATTCTGTATTTAGTTTCTGATTTAGGTGTAAAAACCTTTTACTTTGCGTTTATGATTGAATGAAACTTTGATTATTAGACTAATTGCTATATTGAATTGCTTGTTTATGTTTAATTTATCTTGCCAAGCTTGTTAAAAGATCCTTGCGTGTTAATGATAATTATTTGTTGTTAATTATTAAGTAAATTGAGTTGTATGAACATCTGCTTGATTGTTTGTCTCTTATGATTTTGATGACCATCGAGATTATAAGTCTAGGAATAACGAATGTGAAACTAGGATTAACTTGGGAATAAGTAAGTTAATGTGTGAGCCTTGTCTGATGACCATCAACAAGAGGTTAATTGAAAGACCAATTTGATTAACTATATTTACAAGTCTTGCTTGATACGAGCTGAACACTAGGAAGCATGTTAGTTTAATCAACTGATCACTGTTTAAATTGACTTGTTTGCTAAAGGATTAGTTATAGTGAACGCGAATCTAATCATTTTAGGAATCGGTGAACATGAATAAATGAATTTGTGTATGCAATTGTCTATGTTTTTAAGGAGTAATTTATCTAAACCAAAGTACCTGAAGAGATTTGCTTTCCTGTTAGTTTATCGAAAGTTGTTAATTAATTGTTAGTTTGAGATTTATTAAACTATTTCTTTATTTTTTTCATGTGACCTGTAACCTATAATCAAATATTTTAAATTAATTCACCACCGTTCCCTGTGATCGACACCCGACTTACCTAAGCTATACTGTAATATGACTAGGTACACTGCCTATAAGTGCATAGTTAGTCTAAGTTTGTTAGGTTATAAATATTAAAATTAGTGGGTACTTTGGTGCACATCAGTCTCCCACTTGGATAAGTCTAATAACTATAACTGTAATACTTCAGGAGCCGATCAGCAATCGTAGCTCTTTCAAGGTTTCTCGGAACTGAGAAAATATTGATACGCCTTTTAAGATAAGTGATCACATAATCCTTTGTTCTAGATATCAGCCGGACAAATACATGGAACAGTGTCTTACTTATTGTCCAGTAGTTTGTTTCCCGATTTCCGATTTGTTTGACAAAGAACTTAATTGAACACATCAAATTAGTTCTGACCGAGCCCGATACATAGGTCAAAAAAAATCATCGAGGGGCCCAGATATCAGCTTCTAATCCAAGAAGCAACAGATAAACTTTGACTCATATGTTTGTTCTACTACTAGTTGAATTATACACAAAAGCACGTTTTATAACATCGAGTTACCAATGCGTTTTCGTACAATCAATGCATAATATATTCATAGGCAACAAATCATATCTCTAGGTTTGAAGACTTATATGATATTACCGTCTCACTATCACTCGAGATAACATTCCATGAAGTGATTCCAGTGAGCGTGGGTTGTTTCCAATACTCAGAACTTATGAGCACTCATGATTGTTGTAGCCATGTCCAACACCTTAGACCTCTGCAACCAATCATGACAGTCTTGATTCATACCTACTTCCGGCATATGACCGACTATGGAGATTCGAATAATATGATATACCAAACATAATTATTTTGGAAGTCAAAACATGCAAAAGAAATATAGTAAACAATTGACAAAAGATAGTAACACTTTACTCATAAATAAACACAACTTTTATTCATCATCAAATGTCAATTACACTTCACAAATTTCATAATTTATCTAACTACTAAAACTTATATCTGATGGGTTTTAGCCATAAGAACTTTCCTATGTGCGCATGCAAAACCCTAATGCTTGGATCTAGGCTTTCTAATAAACATGCTTTGAATCCAAGACTTCTAATTACTAATTAGGTTAAATAACAACATTAAAACAGATCTAGAATCATACCTTTGAGTTCCTTGTTGATCTTGAGGTCTTGGAGCTTCTAGAGTCACAAATGTCACTCCTCTAATGGCTTACAAACACCAAAGCAAGGAGGATGATTTGGGAGAGAGGAGAGGGGAGGAATTTCGACCAGAGTTCTCTTACTTAATCAGAAGTGTCGAATTCCCTATGCCATGGGGTCTATTTATACTTGTAGACTCCTTAAGGGTTACAACCTAAACCCTAATTGGATAATCTTCTCTTAAGGCTATCCAAATCCATTCCTAGATAACTCTAATGGACGATTTTAGCTATCCTAATCCTCTTAGAATTCGTCCATAGTATATCCAAATGGATTTACAGTCTAAAGCTTAACTATCAAACAATTGACAGTTTATACCCCTTTATTTAATTAATCTCTTTAAGTCACCAAATTAATTCTAATTAATTCTATGACTTATAACAATATATATTATTCATTATATTATTCCCATAATATATTAATAATATTTATTCTCTCTTAATAAATCATCCTATCAAGTTGCTATGGTGAAGGCAACCCAAAAGGACCATGCACAACCGGATATAGTTACAGCCTTAGACACTATTCCAACAGTCTCCCACTTGGATAAGTCTAGTAACTATACAAGTAAAATTCGGTTTGCAATCGTAGCTCTCTAAGACGCTGTCAACTCTGATCTAATCAATCTTGTCCTTTAGATAAGGGAACGTACAGTCCTCTGTCAGATATCATGCTGACAATCCTATGGAATGGTTAGTCAAGCATTTAGGTTTCTCGATCTCTGATTTATTTGACATAGAACTTAATCGAACACATCAATTCAGTTCTGACCGGGCCCGGCACATAAGTCAAATCAAATCATCGAGCGGCCGAGATATCGCTTTTACCTTATTAGATAAAAGTTACAGATAAACTTCGACTTATATGCATTTACTTATTCATTTACCAACTATACACAACAATACGTTTTATAACATCAAGTTACTGATGTGTTTTTCGTATTATCAATGTACAATCAATTAACAAATAATAAACCATATATCTAGGTTTTAAGACTATATGATATTATCGTCTTGCGATCACCTTTTATATCTTATTCCATAAGGTGATTCCAGCAAGCGCGGGTTTATTCCAATGCTCAAAACTAGTTCATAAGCACTCATGAACGTTGCAGCAATCCTTTGCTATGTCTAACATCATTTAGACATTCTACACACCAATTCACGACAATCTTCTTTCATATCTACTTCCAACATATGAACGATTGTGGACCATTTGAATAATTCGATTATTCCTAATAACCTCAATTATTCTGGAAGTCAAAACATGCAAAGTGAAACAATAGCTAAACAATTAACATAAGATAGTAACATTACTCATAAATAAAACTCCTTTATTTAATCATCAAATGTCAATTACATTTATCTATTTACACGTTTCTAATACTATCTAATCTATGCTAATATCATCCTTCAGCCCAATACTCCTAGCATGCTGCAAGTGCTTAACCCTACTCAGTCCCTTCGTAAGCGGATCTGCTGGGTTATCTTCTGATGATATCCTCTTAACTACGAGTTGTCCTTCTTCTACACGATGTCTAATGAAGTGATACTTTCTGTCGATATGTCTTGATCTACCATGATCCCTCGGTTCCTTGGTTAAGGCAACCGCACCTTCGTTATCACAGAAAATCTCCATTGGCTCCTTTATGGCAGGTACGACTCCAAGATCACCGATGAAGTTCTTTAGCCATATTGCCTCCTTCGACGCTTCGCTCGCTGCAATGTACTCTGATTCGCACGTTGAATCAGCTACGGTTTCTTGCTTGGAACTTTTCCATGTCACTGCTCCTCCATTTAGGGTAAAGACCCAGCCCGACTGTGAACGGTAGTTGTCCCTGTCGGTTTGAAAACTGGCGTCACTATACCCTCGCACCTTCAAGTCATCACTTCCTCCGAGGACTAAGAACCATTCCTTCATCCTCCGAAGATACTTAAGGATATTCTTCACCGCTATCCAATGGGCTTTGCCAGGATTCCCTTGATATCTGCTAACCATGCTCAAAGCGAAGGCTACATCAGGTCGAGTACAAGTCATAGCGTACATGATTGAGCCAACTGCGGAAGCGTATGGTACTCGGCTCATTTCTGCTATCTCAGCTTCGGTACTCGGACTTTGAGTCTTACTCAACTTGGCTTTACTTTGTATCGGTAGTTCTCCCTTCTTTGAGTTTTCCATACTAAAACGTTTTAGTACCTTCTCTAAGTAAGTATTCTGACTAAGTCCAATTAGTCTCTTACTTCTTTCTCTTATTATCCTAATTCCCAAAATGTAAGAAGCCTCTCCGAGGTCCTTCATAGCGAAACACTTCCCGAGCCAGGATTTTACCTCCTGCAGAGTCGGAATGTCGTTTCCTATGAGTAATATGTCATCGACATATAGAACGAGGAAGCTTACTATACTCCCACTGGCTTTGACATATACACAAGATTCGTCTTCGCTTCGTACAAATCCAAACTCTTTGACTTTCTCATCGAAACAAAGATTCCATCTGCGAGATGCTTGCTTAAGTCCATAAATGGACTTCTCAAGCTTACACACTCTATCCGGATGCTTCGGATCCACAAACCCCTCTGGCTGAGCCATGTAAACATCCTCAGCCAACTTTCCGTTAAGGAAAGCGGTCTTGACATCCATTTGCCAAATCTCATAATCATGAAATGCGGCAATTGCTAACATCACTCTAATAGATTTAATCTTCGCAACTGGTGAGAAGGTCTCATCATAGTCAACTCCGGGAGATTGAGTAAAGCCCTTCGCGACCAATCGCGCTTTATATGTGTGTACGTTCCCATCCACGTCGGTCTTCTTCTTGAAGATCCATTTGCACCCAACGGTCTTACGTCCGGGCACGTAATCAACCAAATTCCAAACTTGGTTATCATACATGGATTGGATCTCGCTATCCATTGCCTCTTTCCACTTTAAAGACTCCGGGCCTGCCATGGCTTCCTTGTAGCTATTAGGTTCATCAAGATTTACTAGTGTACCATCACTAATATACGTGTCCCCTTCGGTAGTAATATGAAAGCCATAAAACTGGGGATGAACTCTAACTCTATCGGAACGTCTAAGAGGTAAGGATTCGTCAATTGGTTCAACCGGAGTTTCCTCCTCGGGTTGAGTGCCAGCGGTAAAGGTTCCTTCATCCATCGACTCTTGAATCTCTTCAAGTTCGATTTGCCTCCCACTGTCTCCTTGGCTTATGAGTTCTCGCTCTCGGAAAACTCCTCTCCTCGCAACGAAGACAACATTGTCCTTCGGTCTATAGAAGAGATATCCAAAGGATGTCTGCGGGTAGCCGATGAAAATACATCGCTCACTTCGAGGTTCAAGCTTGTCGTGAGTATCTCGTCTTACGAAAGCCTCGCAACCCCAAACCTTGATATGTGCCAACGAGGGAGCTTTCCCTGTCCACATCTCGTGAGGTGTTTTGGCAACCTTCTTAGTAGGGACTCGGTTAAGGATATGGGCGGCAGTCTCTAAGGCATACCCCCAAAAAGAGATTGGTAGTGAAGCACGACTCATCATAGAGCGAACCATATCCAATAGGGTTCGATTACGCCTTTCTGCCACACCATTCAACTGCGGTGTCCTAGGAGGCGTCAATTGCGAAACTATTCCACACTCCTTGAGATATTCGTGGAATTCAAGACTTAGGTACTCTCCTCCTCGATCGGATCGAAGCATCTTGATTTTCCTGCCCAATTGATTCTCCACTTCATTCTTGAACTCTTTGAACTTTTCAAAGGTGTCTGACTTTTGCTTGATTAAGTAGATATACCCATATCTACTATAGTCATCGGTAAAAGTCACATAGAAGCGGTTCCCATCCTTCGTGGTTGATCTAAACGGTCCACATACATCGGTATGTATTAGGTCCAATAGACCCTCGCCCCTTTCACAAGTACTCGTGAAGGGTGACTTAGTCATCTTTCCAAGCAAACAAGACTCGCATGTGTCATCTTCCCTAAGGTCGAATGACTCCAACACTCCATTCTTTTGGAGTTGGGCTATGCGTTTCTTGTTGACATGTCCAAGACGACAATGCCACAAGGATGCTTTATCCATACTAGTGGAAGAATCAATATTCAAAACATCATTTCCAAAGTCATCAACAATCATAACAGTTTCATATATTCCATTACATGGTATAGCTTCAAAGTAAAAGACACCATTTAGATAAGCCAAAATAGAACCATTCTCATTATTAAAAGAAAATCTAAATCCTTGTCTAAATAAACCATGAAATGAAATGATGTTTCTTGCCATTTCTGGCGAATAGCAACAATTGTTCAAATCTAAACTATTCCTAAGAACTAAGGAATACACTCCAATCTTGGTTACAGGCGACGATCTTCTGTTCCCCATGATTAGATTGATCCTTCCTTGCTCCACATCCCTACTTCTTCTTAGTCCCTGCACATTAGAACAAATGTGATAACCACAACCGGTATCAAGAACCCAAGAAATAGCATGATTAGAATCGTTAGATTTGATTGTATATATACCTGCGAAAGATGGCTTGATCTTTCCTTCTTTGATTGCTTGCAGGTAATCCGGGCAGCTTCTCTTCCAATGTCCTATCTTGTGGCAGTGGTGGCACTCTGCCTCCTTCGGGTTAGAGCAGGGCTTGGCGGGATCAACTTTGGTCCCACTAGAAGAGGCACCATCTCGGGCTTTCACCTTGCGATAGTTCTTTGATGAAGCTTTCCTCTTCTTTCCCTTCCCTTGTCCAATAGCCAAGACAGGAGCAGCGGGCGGATTGGGAGTAGGTGCAACAGACTTGTCTTTGAAGTTGCTCTCAGCAACCCTCAAGAGACCTTGGAGCTTGCTTAGGGTGACCTCTTCTTTGTTCATGTGGTAGGTCATCCTAAATTGGTTGTACATCGGAGGTAAAGAGTGAAGCACCATGTCGATCGCCAAATCCTCACCGAAGTCAACATTTAACTTGCGAAGGCGGTCGACATACCTTTGCATCTTTTGCAAGTGCAGGGTAAGAGATTCTCCATGACCCATCTTTGCGGAAATCATGTTAGTGAAAATTTCGTACCTCTCTTGTCTCGCGTTTTGGTGATACCTCTCCAATAAGTCTTGGTGCATCTCGTACGGGTACATGTCCTCGTAGGACTTTTGGAATTCGGAGTTCATGGTGGCGATCATGATGCAATGTACCTTCGTTGCATCTCGCTCATGAGTTTCAAATGCGGTGATTTCGGCTGGAGTAGCGATTTCGGTGTTGATTTTCTCGAGCTTCTCATCAAGGACATACTCTTTGTCCTCATAGCGAGCAATGGTGCGAATGTATCTTATCCATTCGCTAAAGTTCGTTCCATCGAAGGTGACCTTTTGGCAAAGGCTCATCAACGTGAAAGAACTAGCAGCAGCGTTGTTTGCGTTTGACATCTACAATTAGAAAAGGACAAAGATAGATTAGAATAAGAATCCCTAATTATCACCCAATAAGAAAATTAGGGCTAGGATCCAACAATAACATTTACATACTAGAAAAGGGATGCCGTAATCTAACATGTAAATAAATTGAAGGTAAGTGAATGACGATTCACTAATTCTCCATCACGAAACTTAAACTATTAGTCCTAAGTGTTTTTGAGAATTCCTAGGTTCGGATGAGATTCATTGAAACTATTCAATGGCATGTTTAAATCTCGATATGCCCCTCTTGTTTGTGACTGGGATGCCGAGGATCACAAAGCGGGTGTGAATTACCATGCAAATTTACATAGTGCCTTCATTCTAACGATCACCTATTCGATGTGCCGGTAAACCACACACGCTCCATCGAACTATGATATACAATGAATCACCCTTTGCCACCTTCGCTTAGAACCAATTAGTGTGCCGGTAAACCACACACGCTCCACCAACATCTTAGCAAGGTGCAAAGTGTAATTTCATGGGATTGCATCAATTCACTTTTCCTAAAGTAACTAGGATTGGGAAATTTTAAAATATGTGTAGTTACTTTGTATTTCTTATTATACTTTTAATGAGAGGATGAGGTTGCCCTATCCTACCCGTTCGGCTAACGACCCTCCACCAATCAAGCAAGCGGTGGGTGTGAGTGTACACCCATTAAGCGCCATTTTATAGGCCGCAACCTTATACCCACCTTATAGATCGGCTTCGTGAATGAGGCCTACTAACGGTAAGACTAGCATTTAGTTATACATATATATATTATTCTAGTAATATCATATTAGTATAGGGTTGTATTTTAAAACTTTTAAAATCTAGGGCTTGAAATTTAATTTGTCTAAATTAAAACTTTTAATCACAAAAGTAAATTTCAAAACAAAAGGGTAGGTTTTAAACATTTAAAACATGGAGGATCAAATAACAAATAATTCCAATTAACAATTAATATCCTAATTATCTATATTTGATTTATTCAAGATTTCTTTTTAAGATAATTACCAAAATAATCAAAATAATCAATTAATTATCATATAAGGAAATTAAATATTTAATTAGTTGATAATTACCTTTAACTAGATCAAGATAATAGTTATATTTATCAGAAAAACGAATTAATATTGATCTAATTAGTTTATGGTAAGTTAAGATAAGATAAACACAAAGAAATCCCGAATCTGGCCATTCCTGACGCCTGGACTCGCCGAGTGCACAAAGGGACTCGCCGAGTCAGGCCTACTCGCCGAGTCCACTTTGAGACTCGCCGAGTCCATGACTCAGAAACCAAAAAATCGAATTTTGCAGGTTTGTTTCAGTTAATCAAGCAACAATTTACAGAAAACCAAGCTAGGCTCTGATACCACTGATGGGTTTTAGCCATAAGAACTTTCCTATGTGCGCATGCAAAACCCTAATGCTTGGATCTAGGCTTTCTAATAAACATGCTTTGAATCCAAGACTTCTAATTACTAATTAGGTTAAATAACAACATTAAAACAGATCTAGAATCATACCTTTGAGTTCCTTGTTGATCTTGAGGTCTTGGAGCTTCTAGAGTCACAAATGTCACTCCTCTAATGGCTTACAAACACCAAAGCAAGGAGGATGATTTGGGAGAGAGGAGAGGGGAGGAATTTCGACCAGAGTTCTCTTACTTAATCAGAAGTGTCGAATTCCCTATGCCATGGGGTCTATTTATACTTGTAGACTCCTTAAGGGTTACAACCTAAACCCTAATTGGATAATCTTCTCTTAAGGCTATCCAAATCCATTCCTAGATAACTCTAATGGACGATTTTAGCTATCCTAATCCTCTTAGAATTCGTCCATAGTATATCCAAATGGATTTACAGTCTAAAGCTTAACTATCAAACAATTGACAGTTTATACCCCTTTATTTAATTAATCTCTTTAAGTCACCAAATTAATTCTAATTAATTCTATGACTTATAACAATATATATTATTCATTATATTATTCCCATAATATATTAATAATATTTATTCTCTCTTAATAAATCATCCTATCAAGTTGCTATGGTGAAGGCAACCCAAAAGGACCATGCACAACCGGATATAGTTACAGCCTTAGACACTATTCCAACAATATCATCCTTCAGCCCTATGCTCCGAGCATGCTGGTGATACTTAACCCTACTCAGTCCCTTCGTGAGGGGATCTGCTGGGTTCTCATCCGATGATACCCTCTTTGCTACGAGGATTCCTTCTTCTATGCGATGTCTGATAAAATGATATTTTATGTCGATGTGTCTGGATCTCCCGTGATCCCTTGGTTCCTTGGCTAAGGCAACAACACTTTCACTATCACAGAAAATTTCCATGGGCTTCTTTATAACTGGTACTACTCCAAGGTCTCCAATGAAGTTCTTCAGCCATATAGCCTCCTTTGCTACCTCACTCGCTGCTATATACTCTGATTCACAAGTGGAATCAGCCACTGTCTCCTGCTTGGAACTCTTCCAAGTGATTTCTCCTCTGTTTAGGGTGAAGACCTAGCCTGACTGAGAGCAAAAATTATCCCTATCAGTCTGGAAGCCAGCATCACAATACCCTACAACTCTCAAGTCATCACTCCCACCGAGGGTAAGGACCCAGTCCTTAGTCCTCCCCAGGTACTTGAGAATATTCTTTACCGCAGTCCAGTGAGCCTTGCCAGGGTTCCCCTGATACCTGCTAACCATGCACAAGGCAAAGGCTACATTAGGTCGAGTACAAGTCATAGCATACATGATTGAGCCTACTGCCGAAGCATAAGGTACTCGACTCATTTATGCTATCTCAGCCTCAGTACTAGGGCTTTGTGTCTTACTTAATCTAGCATTACTCTGGATAGGTAACTCTCCTTTCTTGGAGTTCTGCATGCTGAATCTCTTCAACACCTTGTCCAAGTAGGTACTTTGACTAAGTCCAATTAGTCTTTTACTCCGGTTTCTCAAAATCCTTATCCCTAGAATATAGGCAGCTTCTCCTAGGTCCTTCATAGAGAAACACTTCCCAAGCCAGGACTTGACTTCCTGTAGAGTTGGGATGTCATTTCCTATGAGTAGTATGTCATGCACATACAATACCAAAAAGCTAACTATACTCCCACTAGCCTTGACATACACACAAGATTCATCTTCACTCCTAGAAAAGCCAAATTCCTTGACTTTCTCATCAAAGCAAAGATTCCATCTGCGAGGTTCTTGCTTTAATCCATAAATGGATTTCTCAATCTTACACACTCTATTAGGATACTCGTTAATGACAAAACCTTTTGGCTGACTCATGTAAACATCTTCAGTCAACTTTCCATTAAGGAAAGCGGTTTTGACATCCATTTGCCATATTTCATAGTCTTGAAATGCGGCTATGGCTAACATAACCCTAATAGACTTAATCTTGGCTACTGGAGAAAAAAGTCTCATCATAATCCACTCCAGGAGTTTGAGAGAAGCCCTTTGCAACCAGTCGAGCTTTATAAGTGTGTACATTACCATCCATGTCGGTCTTCTTCTTGAAGATCCATTTGCATCCTACAGTCTTACGACCTGGTACATTCTCAACCAAGTTCCAAACTTGATTGTCATACATGGATTGTATCTCGCTATCCATAGCCTCTTTCCATTTAGCAGAATTAGGGCCTGCCATGGCTTCCGCGTAGCTGTTAGGTTCATCCAGACCTACTAGTGTCTCATCACTAATAAGTGTCTCACCTTCTATAGTAATATGGAAACCATAGTAATGCTCAGGTGCATTCCTAACTCTCGTGGAACGCCTTAGAGGTACAGACTCGTCAATTGGCTCAACAGGAGTTTCCTCCTCAAGTTGAGGGCTAGGGTTTGAAGTTCCTTCACCACTTGACTCTTGAAGTTCTTCAAGGTCAATTTGCCTCCCACTATCTCCTTGGCTTATAAATTCTCTCTCTCGAAAGACTCCTCTTCTTGCTACAAAGACCACATTATCACTAGGTCTATAGAAGAGGTAACCAAAGCATCTTTGTGGGTAGCCGATGAAAATACACCTCTCGCTTCGGGGTTCAAGCTTCTCATGAGTCTCACGTCTCACGAAATCCTCACAACCCCAAATCTTGATGTGGTCTAGTTTGGGTACTTTACCAGTCCGCATCTCGTGAGGAGTTTTGGCAACTTTCTTTGTAGGGACTAGATTAAGGATATGGGCGGCAATCTCTAAGGCATACCCCCAGAATGAGATTGGTAGCGAAGCTCGACTCATCATGGAACGAACCATATCCAGCAAGGTTCGATTGCGCCTCTCCGCTACACCATTCAACTGCGGTGTTATGGGGGGTGTCAATTATGAGACAATCCCACATTCCCTAAGATAGTCGAGGAACTCTGAACTAAGATACTCACCACCTCGATCGGATAGAAGCATCTTAATGTTCCTGCCTAACTGATTCTTGACTTCCTGTTTAAATTCCTTAAACCATTCAAAAGTCTCTGACTTATGCTTGATTAAGTAGACATGCCCATATCTACTATAATCATCAGTAAAAGTCAAATAATAACGATTAGCATCCCTTGTGGCATGTTTGAAGGGTCCACACACATCCGTGTGTATAAGATCCAACAAACCTTCACCCCTCTCACAAGAACCTGTGAAGGGTGACTTTTTCATTTTTCCAAGTAAGCATGATTCGCAACTATCATCTGATTTTAGGTCAAATGACTCCAAGACTCCATCCTTTTGGAGTTGGCCTATGCGTTTCTTGCTTATATGTCCAAGACAACAATGCCATAATGATGCTTTATCCAAGTTATTGTTATTAAGAGAATCAATACACAAAACATTATTTCCTAAGTTATCAACCACAGATACAATTTCATACACACCATCACAAGGTAATGCTTTATAATAAAGAATATTATTAAAGAAAGCATTAATCGAACCAACTTCATTATAAAATGAAAAAGGTAAAACCTTGTTTATACAATGCATGAAAGGAAATAATATTTCTTGCCATTTCTGGCGAATAACAACATTTATTCAAATCTAAACTAAACTCACTACTTAGCGATAAAGTATAAACTCCAATCTTGGTGACAGGTGAAGCTTTCCTGTTTCCCATGATCAAGTTTATTCTTCCTTGCTCCACATTCTCACTTTCTTCTTAGTCCCTGGATGGTTGGGTTTTACTTTCCCATCCTTCACATCTTGCTGGTACTTTGGGCAGTTCCGCATCCAATGTGCCTTTTATGGCAATAGAAGCATTCAGCCTCTTTTGGGTCAGAAGAAGGAGTGACAAAACCTTTCTTGGTTCCACTTGAAGAATAGCCATCAAGGGTCCTAGCCTTGGTACCCTTCGAAGAACTCTTCCTCTTCTTCCCTTGTCCTTTCCCGATTGCCAAGACAGGGGCAGAGTTGGTAGGAGTAGGAGTAGTAACAACCGCCTTACCCTTAAGACCACTTTCCACGGACTTTAAGAGTCCTTGAAGTTTGCTGAGAGTGACCTCTTCCTTATTCATGTGGTATGTCATGCGGAATTGATCATAACATGAAGGTAAGGAGTGCAAAATGATATCTATTGCAAGCTCCTCGGGGAAGTTCACATTGAGCTTCAGCAAGCGGTCCACAAACCTTTGCATTTTCTACATGTAGCCCGTGATGGGTTTGTTGGATTAGGTGTCTAAGCCCATAACTATAATTGGTATGTACTTGAATTGATAGCAACACAGTCCTTTTGGGTTGCCCTCAAACCTAGCAACCAGACATGGAAATTATGAAATGAGTGATATTAATTTATTATAAGATTAATAAATTAATATAAATGAATTTATTAATATGTTAAAAGATTAATATATTAATAAGAAATCATTATGATTAGTTAATTGTTAGCCAGAAATTAATTGGAATTAATTTTGGGGTTAAAATAATTAATTATAAAGTGCAGGGACTAGTTTGCAATTAACTGATAGTTGAATGGAAGGTTCCAGAACCCCCTTGAAAGGAGGTGGACGAAAACCCTAGGGGAAACCCTATAGAATTCGTCCAAGGGGTCCAAGATAAGGCCCTTGGGTTTTGCTTAGGCCCTAAGCAAAGGATAACTAGGGTTTCCCTTAAACCCTAGATCCTTCAACTATTTAAGGAGCCTCCTGGTTCACATTTACACACACTGATTTCTTTGGAAGAAACCCTGGCCGAATTGCATACTCCCTCCCCTCTCTCCTCTACTTTCCTTCTTGCTAGTTTGGATGTGATTACATTAGAGGCATTACACTTGTGGTGCTAAGCATCCAAGAAGATCAATATCAAGATCAAGATCAAGATCAAGGGAATTGTCAATTGTCTACTATAACAATTGAAAGGTATGTAACTCCTAACCCTAGTTTATGAATTTCGAAAATAGTCACCTCCTCTAAGGTTCTTGTTTTGCAATTCAAAGTTGTATGTTTAATAGTTAAAACATAGATCCAAAGTAGGTTGCATGTGAACTTAGGAATTGTTTTCTAGTTTATTTGTTTTACCTAAAACCCATTAGTGGTATCAGAGCCAGGTTTTGTTTTAAATTGAATTGCTACAATTGTTGAATTGCAAATTAGGGTTTATAGCTATTAAACCCTAAAGGCCATTTTTCGATTTTTAGGGTTGTGGATCAAAGGGTTTTCGAAAACCCTAGCCTCCAAAGTACCCTAATCGAAATTAGGGTTAGGGTTTTGAAACCCCTAGCCTCCTCCCTTGTGAATTTCGAAAAATATGCTAGAAATTTTAGGGTTTCTTGTTTTGGATAATTGTTACTTGATTAGATTAATTGGATAATTATCCTTACCCTAATTTTCGAAATTTAGAGGGATAAGGATTAGGATTAAATTAATTGTTTAATTTAATTGGATGATCCTTACAAGATTTAATAAATTAATTAAAAGTTAATTAATAGATAAATATTAAATCTAATTAATTGGTTTATTTAAATTTAAAATTTAATAGTTTAAATTTCGAAATTTATATAAACCCTTGGAGTTTTAAAATGTTTCAAAAGACACCTTATATATATATATATATATATATATATATATATATATATATATATATATATATATATTATAATTAAAAGTCTAATATTATATATGTATAAGAATATGGTCAGTCAAATCGCTAGTATGCCTCATTCACGAAGCTAATCTATAAGGGGGTATAAGGAAACTGCCTATAAAATGGTAGTTGAATGGGTGTCCACTCTCACCCACCGCTTCCTTGATTAGTGGAGGGTCGTTAGCAGAACGGATTTGATAGGACAACTACTTCTCATTAAAAGTATAATGCTATTAAAGAAAGTACTAGAACATTATTTTTAAAATCCCAACTCTAGCTACTTTAGGAAAAATGTGAAAAGTATGCTAATCCATGAAATTGCACATTATGCTTTATTGGTCGTTAGTGGAGCGTGTGTGGTTAACCGGCACAGTAAAAGGCACTAATAAAGAGTAGTAATGGGTATCTTATAATTATCATTTTGATGGAGCGTGTGTGGTTTACCGGCACATCAATAGTTAATGATAAAGACATTAAGGTTACCAAGCACATTTGCATGGTTATTCACATCTAGTTTGTGATCCTCGGTATCCCAGTCACAAATAGTAGAGCATAATCCGAGATTAAAAACATGCCATTAAATAGTTTTAATGTATCTCAAAAGAATTAGGAATTTCATTTCGTTTATTTTGTCTAATGGTGGAATTGGTGAATCGTCATTCACCTACCTTTATGAGATTTGAACTTGGATCTCAGCATCCCATTTCTAGGTTGTAAATCGTCATAGTTGGGTCCTAACCTTGATATGATATCTTTGGGTTATTATATTGAGGTGTCTTGAAATCTAAACTAAAACTATCCTTCTTTTCAGGTGTCTACTCCTGGAAACACTTCTGCTTCTTCATCCTCTAGCCACAACTTCTGTTTGCTCAACATTTGCGCTAAAGTCGTTATGGATGGCTCGAACTATAACGATTGGATGCATAACATCAAGATGGCGCTCAGATTCGAGGACAAAGAGTATGTCCTTGAAAAGGAGCTCAAAGAACTTGATGAGTCCAAAGCCACTCCCGAAGAGTATGATGCATACAAGAAGCACTATGATGATGCTACCAAAATGGCATGCATCATGGTCGCAACCATGTCCCCAGAACTGCAAAGGTACTATGAGGACTACTGGCCTTTTGAGATGAACAAGGACCTTATGGAAAAGTACCATAAGCGAGCTCGTCAAGAAAAGTTTGAAGTAGTCAAGTCACTCATGGCTTGCAAGATGAAAGAGGGGGAATCGGTTGTGTCTCATGTGCAAAGAATGCAACGCTACATAGAGCGTTTGGTCAAGCTCAACATTCATTTTGATGAGGAATTGGCCATTGACATGGTCTTGAACTCGTTGCCTGATTGTTATGGGCAATTTATCTTAACTTACCATTTGAACAACACTGAGCAGACATTGGCCCAATTGCACAACTTGTTGCTGACTGCTGAAGCATGGATGAAGGATAAAAGTATAGCCTCCACTCCTGCAAGTGCTCCTAGTCTAGCTATTGGATAGGGAAAAGGGAAAAAGAGGAAAGTTCCTCCTAAGCAAAACTGGAAGGTAAAGGTCCAAGTAGGGTCATCTAGCAATGGCCCGAAAGCCAAGCCCGATGCTTCCATTCCCCATGTCTTTGATCCAAAGGAAGCTGTTTGCTTTTATTGCAATCAAAAAGGGCATTGGAAGAGAACCTGCCCACAATATCTGCAGGACATCAAAGATGGCAAAGTGAAGCCATCTTCGGCAGGTATTTACACTATTTCTGCTAATAACTCATTATCTCCTCGTTCATGGGTCCTTGATAAAGGATGTGGTTGTCACATCTGTTCTGATTTGCAGGGGCTAAGGGAAAGTGAGGAGATAGAGCGAGGTAGGATAAACTTGATCATGGGAAACAAGAAGTCTTCACCAGTAACCAAGATCGGAGTTTATCAACTTTTGCTTAGTAATGATGTTAGATTAGATTTGTTGAATTGTTGCTATTCGTCTGAGACGACGAGAAACATTATTTCATTTCATGCATTGTTTACCCAAAATAGTCTTTTGGATATTTGTTCTACAGACCTAGTGAGAACGTGGTGTTTGTAGCTCGAAGAGGAGTCTTTCTAGAAAGAGAGCTCATATCGTGGGAGTACCATTGACCTTGAAGAGATTCAAGAGTCAACCAATGAAGGAACCTTAGATGACACTAGCACTCAACCAGAGGAAACAGTTCCTGTTGAACCAGTTGATAAATCATTACCTCTTTGTAGATCCACTAGGGTGAGTGTGCCACCTGAGTTGTATGGTTTTCATATCACTTCAGACGGTGACACATTCATCAGTGATAGGACACTGGTGAATTTAGATGAACCAGTCTCTTACAAGGAAGCAATGGCAGGCCCAGAGGCTTCCAAGTGGAAAGAGGCAATGGAAAGCGAGATAAAATCCATGAATGACAACTAAGTTTGGAATTCGGTTGATAATGCACCAGGTCGTAAGACAGTTGGTTGCAAATGGATCTTCAAGAAGAAGACAGACATGGATGGGAATGTACACACATTCAAGGCTAGACTGGTTGCGAAAGGTTTCACACAAACCCCAGGGGTTGACTATGATGAAACTTTCTCACCAGTAGCCAAGATCAAATCTATCAGGATATTGCTCGCCATAGCTGCCTTTCATGACTATGAAATCTGGCAGATGGATGTTAAAACTGCCTTCCTTAATGGGAAGCTGGTTGAGGATGTTTACATGAATCAGCCAGAAGGTTTTGTCGATGCAAAGTTTCCTAATAGAGTGTGTAAGCTTGAGAAATCCATTTATGGATTGAAACAAACATCTCACAGCTGGAGTCTTTGCTTCCATGAGAAAGTCAAAGAGTTTGGTTTCTCTAGAAGTGAAGATGAGTTTTGTGTGTATATCAAGGGTAGTGGGAGTATAGTAACTTTTTTGGTGTTATATGTCGATGACATATTACTCATTGGTAACGACGTTCCAAACTTGAATGAAGTTAAGTCTTGGCTTGGAAAGTGTTTCGCCATGAAAGACCTTGGAGAAGCTACCTATATTCTTGGGATTAGGATATTGAGGGATAGAAAGAAGAGACTAATTGGACTTAGTCAGAGCACATACTTGGATAAGGTACTAAAGAGGTTTAGTATGGAAAATTCCAAGAAGGGATAGCTGCCTATCCAGAGCAACACAAAATTGAGTAAGACTCAATGCCCTAGTACAGACGAGGAAATAGCAGACATGAGTCGTGTACCTTATGCTTCCGCTGTCGTATCGATCATGTACGTTATGACATGTACTTGCCCTGATGTGGCGTTTGCATTAAGCATGGTCAGTCGCTATCAGGGAAACCCGGGTAAAGCTCATTGGACAACAGTAAAGAAGATACTCAAGTATTTGCGAAGAACGAAGGGTTGGGTCCTTGTACTTGGTGGCAATGATACTTTGAGAGTAGATGGTTACAGTGATGCCAGTTTTCAAACGGATAGAGATAACTTCCGTTCTCAATCTGGCTGGGTATTTCTACTGAATGGAGGAGCAGTTACTTGGAAAAATTCCAAGCAAGATACGGTGGCTGATTCTACTTGTGAATCAGAGTACATAGCAGCGAGTGAAGCGTCTAAAGAAGCAGCTTGGTTGAGGAACTTCATCGGGTATCTCGGAGTTGTTCCAACCATCCAGGAGTCTATGGAACTGTTCTGCGATAATGAGGGAGCGGTTGCCTTAACTAAGGAACCCAGAGACCATGGTAAAACCAGACATATCGACAGAAAGTACCATTTCATTAGGCATAGAGTAGAAGAATGCCATCTTGTTGTAAAGAGGGTATCATCTGAAGATAACCCAGTAGACCCCCTCACAAAGGGTCTGAGTAGGGTTAAGCATATTCCGCATGCTCGAAGCATAGGTCTGAAAGATGATATTAGTTTTAGTAGTTAGATTAGTTTTGTCCTGAAAATTGTAACAAAGTAAATGTAATTGACTTTAGTGATTAAATAATGAAGTATTATTTACGAATTTACTACCTTTTGTCAATTGTTTATTGTTGTGTTTCATATTTTGCATGTTTTACTTCCCGAATAATATGATTGTTCAAACTCCACAATCGCTCGTACTTTTGGAAGTAAGTAGTGAATTAAGACTGTCATGAATTGGATTGCAGATTGTCTAAGGATAGACATGCCAATAGAATTGCTGCAATGTTCATGAGTACTCAGAGAGTGAGATTTGAGTATTGGATAAACCCACGTTCAGAGTATTACTTCATGGAATTCATCACGAGTAATACTGAGACGATAATATCTATAATCTTGGAACAGAGATATATGAGTTGTAATTTGCAAGTCGGCTATATATTGGTAATACGAAAACGCATCAGTAACTTGGTGTTATAAAACGTATTGTCATGTATGGTTTGATGAGTAAAAGATACAAGCATATGAGTCAATGTTTATTCGTTCCTTTTGCCCTAATGGGAAAAGCGATATATGTGGGCCCCTCGATGATTTGGTGTTGACTTTTGTGCTGGGCCTAGCCAGGACTGAATTGATGTGTTCGATTAGAAGTCCTATATCATCACAAATCAGGAATCGGGAAACATAGATTCTGGACAAAAAGAGATTGATTACATTCCATGTCTTTTGTCTGGGGATATCTAGCAGAACGAAGGATTATATGATCGCTTATCCAAGTGGGAGACTATTGGATTAGGTGTCTAAGCCCATAACTATAATTGGTATGTACTTGAATTGATAGCAACACAGTCCTTTTGGGTTGCCCTCAAACCTAGCAACCAGACAAGGAAATTATGAAAGGAGAGATATTAATTTATAATAAGATTAATAAATTAATATAAATGAATTTATTAATATGTTAAAAGATTAATATATTAATAAGAAATCATTATGTTTAATTAATTGTTAGCCAGAAATTAATTGGAATTAATTTTGGGGTTAAAAGAATTAATTATAAAGTGCAGGGACTAGTTTGCAATTAACTGATAGTTGAATGGAAGGTTCCAGAACCCCCTTGAAAGGAGGTGGACGAAAACCCTAGGGGAAACCCTAGAGAATTCGTCCAATGGGTCCAAGATAAGGCCCTTGGGTTTTGCTTAGGCCCCAAGCAAAGGATAACTAGGGTTTCCCTTAAACCCTAGTTCCTTCAACTATTTAAGGAGCCTCCTGGTTCACATTTACACACACTGATTTCTTTGGAAGAAACCCTGGCCGAATTGCATACTCCCTCCCCTCTCTCCTCTACTTTCCTTCTTGCTAGTTTGGGTGTGATTCCATTAGAGGCATTACACTTGTGGTGTTAAGCTTCCAAGAAGATCAAGATCAAGATCAAGGGGATTTTCAATTGTGTGCTATAACAATTGAAAGGTATGTAACTCCTAACCATAGTTTATGAATTTCGAAAATAGTCACCTCCTCTAGGGTTCTTGTTTTGCAATTCAAAGTTGTATGTTCAATAGTTAAAACATAGATCCAAAGTAGGTTGCATGTGAACTTAGGAATTGTTTTCTAGTTTATTTGTTTTACCTAAAACCCATCAGGGTTCACCATCCTTCATTCGGGTTGTTATCATGGAGGAGATGATTTCATATCTCTCTTGTCTTGAACTTTGATGGTATCTTTCCATCAAATCTTGGTGCATTTCAAAAGGGTAGAAGTCCTCGTAGGACTTTTAGAGGTCGGCTGTCATAGTGGCCATCATGATGCATGCCACCTTGGTGGCATCTCTTTCATGTGCCTAAAGTCAGAGATCTCTTGAGGAGTAGCAACTGTCTCATCAATCTCCTTAAGCTCCTTATCGAGAACATATTCTTTGTCCTTGTAGCGGGTAATCATTCGGATGTTTCAGATCCATTCATTAAAGTTGGACCCATCAAAAGTGACTTTCCCACACAAGTTCATTAGAGAAAAGGAGCCATTAGGATTAGAGCCAGAAGCAGCAGTGTTTGCAGACATCTGAAAAGAAGAAAAGTTTTAGTTTAGAAATAGAGATAGTCCTTAATAAAACACCCAAATGTAGTATTAAGGCTAGGACCCAATCACAATATATTATACTTAGAAGAGGTATGTCGTAATCTAAGTAATAACATATTTGAAAGGTAGGTGAATGACGATTCACCAATTTCCACCAAAGATGAAATATTAAAAATATTTGATTTGGTTCTTAGAAACTCCTAGATTCTTTTGAGATTCAATGAACTTTTCAAAGGCATGTTTCAATCTCGAGTGTTCCCTCCAAGTTTTGTGACTGGGATGCCGAGGATCACAAAACGAGGTGTGAAGTAACCATGCAAATCACATGGTACCCTTAATGTTTATGTCTCAATCGATGTGCCAGTTAACCATACACGCTCCACCGATACTATGATAAACTTTAAGTCACCCTTTACCTACCTTGTTAAGTCCAAGTTAGTGTGCCGGTTAACCACACACACTCCACTAACGACTTAAACAAAGTGTAAAGTGTAATTTCATGGATTAGCACCTTATTCACATTTTCCTAAAGTAACTAAGATTGGGAATTTAATAAAAGCATTTAGTTACTTTATAATATTCATCATACTTTTAATGAGAATTTTATAAATCCTTGTCCTACCCATTCGGCTAACGACCCTCCACCGATCAAGGAAGCGGTGGGTGAGAGTGGACACCCATTAAGTTGCCATTTTATAGGCAACAACCTTATACCCCCCCCCCCCCCTTATAGATCGGCTTCATGAATGAGGCGTACTAGCGGTAATACGACTTGATCTTATACATACATATATATATATATATATATATATATATATATATATATATATATATATATATATATATATATTACTAACTTATAATATTATAAAGTATAAGGGTTGAATTTTAACTTTTAAAATTCTAAGGGTTGGAACTAAAGTTTTAATCAAGACTTTACTTGTTCCAAAACTTGAGGGCAAGTTTTGTAAACTTTCAAAACTTTTCATTTCTTGTAACTTATGAGTTAATTAGAGTATTAATGTAACACCCAAAGTTTTGAAGGCCAAGAAAGGAAAGAAAAACCCTAATTTTAAGGGGAGACTCGGCGAGTCCAAGGAGGAACTCGACGAGTCCGAGCGGGATCTGGGTCGAGGAGTAATTGACCGACTCGGCGAGTCAGCCAAGGAGACTCGGCAAGTCTGGTCTGTGCGAGGAAAACCCTAATTCCGGGAGTTGTATCCTATATATAGGGTGTTATGTCCCTCCCTTAGCCTCCATATCATACTAGAGAACCTGTAAACCCTAGATTTCGTGTGAGCTTCCATCATTTGAGAGAAATAGCTTTGGAGGAAGGAAATTTTGGAAAGGAACTTGAAGGTCAAGAAGGTTGCTTCAAAGGAGAGGTGTATATCCGAGATCTACTTCAGTTTGTGTTCATCTTGGAGGTATTAAGCTGCCATTTTCCCTTCCTTGCATCTAGATCTATTTTTGTTATGAGATTTGGGGGTCTTATGGTTGATTGAAACCCAATTCGAGTTAGGGGCTTAGATATGTTGTTGCCACTTCAGAACTAGTGTTGGGATGGTCCAATATGTCATAAAGCATCAGGAGATGAGTAGTTGGTGAAGCCCTTTTGTCCTTAAACCAAACCCTAGTATGTTTTGAGCCTAGATCTCTTTAGTTATACGTAAAGTTTGCAACTTTACATGGGGATTGAGCTTTGGAAGTATGGATCTATGGTTTGGAGTCCCTGCATAACTCAAAAGTCCTCTGCATGTTTGGAGATCTGAATGGACTCGGCGAGTCCTTTGAGTGGACTCGACGAGTAGCATGAAGACCAGGAGGAACTCAACGAGTGGGATGAACAGCTCGTCAAGTCAGATGATGTTGGGCAGGAACTCGGCGAGTTGGATGAACAACTCGGCGAGTCTGTTGAAGGTTGTCCTGGACTCGGCGAGTCAGGTCGCAAAACCCCAAACCCTTCGAGTTGAGACTCGAATCAGTGAGTCGAATGGAGACTCGGTGAGTTGGACAGGTCAGGAATCGGTAATCGGTAGACTCGGCGAGTCAAGTCGCAAAGAGAATGACTCTGAACATATGAACTCGGCGAGTCAATAGGGTGACTCGGCGAGTAGGGTTGACCTGGAAGGTTGACTTTGACCAGGACTTTGACTTTGACCAGAGTTGACTTGGTTGTCTTTCGGGGGTCAGTTAGACTCATTGTTGCTTTGACATTGGTAGCTCGGGGAGCTAGTGGAGCAGGAGTTCAGAGAGTTGTCGGTCAGCAGCTAGAGGATTATCAGCAGAGTTCAGCAGTGCGAGGTGAGTCTCCTCACTGTTTGTATGGGTCTAAGGCAGCAATGCCTGCCCATTTAGAATATGCATGACAGACCGGGGGCGGCTCCTGGCACACAATATGTTATTGTGTATGGTAGGAAGACCCGGGGGTTATCCCTAGGCAATATGCATGAAAGACCAGGGGGCGGCTCCTGGCACACAGTATGTTAATATGGATGATAGGAAGACCCGGGGGTTATCCCTAGGCAATATGTATGAAAGACCAGGAGGTGGCTCCTGGCGCATTGTATGCTATTATATATGAAAGACCAGGAGGTGGCTTCTGGCACACTGTATGCTGTTTAGCTAAGTAGAGTGGTATGTACGGTTGTCTTTGTGATACTTGGATAAAAGACCAGGGGGTGGCCCTTGGCACATGTCTGTAAGACTAGGGGGTGGCCCTTGGCACTTGTCTGTAAGACCCAGGGAGTGGCCCAGGCTTGACCAGGAAGACCACGCGCGGCCCGTGGCATAATGGCAAGACTATGTTTGGCACATAGCACCTTACTTGATTATGGATAAGTCGGTTATGTATGGTTCTTGGCTATGAATGGTTTGTATGGTATGTGGTATCTGGGGAACTCACTAAGCTTCGTGCTTACGGTTTTCAGTTTTGGTTTCAGGTACTTCCGGTAGCGGAGGGGAGAGCTCGGGGTGATCGCATGGCACACACCATAGACTACACAGCCTGGGAATGTTTTGCTCTGATAATGAACATGTGTTTTGGGAATTAATAATCTGATTATGTTTTGGATTGACGATTTTGCTCTAAGTAATGTTTTATTAAAAGAAATTTTTAGTCTTGAATTTTGGGTCGTTACAAGTTGGTATCAGAGCATTGGTTTGAGGGATTCGGGCATACTCTCGGGTGTGCCTGAACTCAAACTAAGGGGTCGGATAAAAAGTTTTCAAAAATGAAAAGACAGTTTTGTAAAAAGAATTTTGAGAACGAAAAACAGTTTTAGAAAAGCAAAAAGAATTCAAAAAGAAACGAACTTTGAAAAGAGAAAAGGGGGTGTGGTGCATGCAATCAACCGAGCTCAAGTAAGTACCCCAATATACCCATACAAGTTTATGTTATGATTATCAGATAATAGAACAGCATGCTAGATTAGGACTAAGGATCTAGGGAGGATGCCTTATGTGCCTGTTATATGCGCTTTTGAACTGCATGATAGTGGTGGCTAGACAGTAGTAGGATAGCCTGTTTAGGTTATGCCTGATTTATGAGCTTGTGTTGCATGCTAGTTCAGATTCTTGATATGATATTATGATTGCTTGAGTATGTTATGGTTAGATTTTCCCTTGTCTGAATGTCGCTTGCTTTGTGCATTGTGGGATTCTAAGTGATGGGAGTTAGCCATTAGGTGGATACGTCATGTCACATGTGATCAGGGTTGAATAATCTCATAGTGTTGGATTTAGCCCTATTGCGCAGCTCTCGTTTGAGTCTAACCGTGGTAGGGACGAGTCTTTTACTCGAAGGATTATCTGAGCCGCGTCACATGTGATGGTATCCAGGTAATGGCTAATTGGCATCACAAGGAAACCTTCAACAGTTGAGGACTGATTGAGTTGGGTCAGAGGTTTCCCTAGGGCAAGCCTAGGATGAGGTAGTGCTGGGAGCAGTAGTAGTAGAAAAGGGACCTGGTGGAGTCGAAGCAGTTCCTGAGGAAAGTACGGATAGATGTGGAAGGTAGTATGGGCCCGTACTACTGAAAGCAGAGGATCCGTACTCGATTCAGGAAGGGCCGAGACAAGACCGGGAACCTGGTAGTGCGTGTGTTTGGCCTCGCAGCAGTGATCAGTATTCTGATACTGGTTGCGTTATATTTTCAGCATGGTGACGTTGCGAGAGAGACCAGTGGGCGGGTCAGGATCCGGTTGAGGATCAGGTTCGGGCGCGGGATCTAAACCAGTTGATGATAGGTTGCGTGAGTTAATCTCATCTGAGATTACGAGAGGCATCCTTGAGGCGACCCCGGTCATTTTCGGGTCGATCGAGGAGGGGATCATTGAGCTGATGGAGGATCGCCTCCGAGCTTTCAGGAGTGATTTGGCGTCTGGCCAGACAAGTACGCGTACGCTGTCCTTCAAGGACTTTAGAGGGTGTGGTGCGCCGGATTTTTGGTGAAGAACCCCATTGCTGCCAGGAGATGGATCGTAGACATTGAGTCTGCACAGTTGACGAGCTTTTGCCCGGATCGTTCGAAGGTCCGCTTTGCGGCGGCATGTTTGAGAGATAGAGCTAGAGATTGGTGGGAGTCAGTTAGAGACTCATTGGGAGCCTTGGTTGTCGAGGCTATGACCTGGTCAGACTTCGTGACCAGGTTTAGGGCGGAGTTTGCGCCGGCAGTGGAGCTTCAGCAGCTGGCCAGAGAATTCCTAGACATGAGACAGACGACAGAGTCGGTGGCGGAGATTACCGCCAAGTTTCGGGAGAGGGCACTGTTAGTTCCTCAGTATGCAGGGGATGATGAGATGCAGAGGACCCGCTATCATGACATGTTGAGAGCGGAGATTGAGGAGCATGTCAGCTTCTCGGCATGCCCGACCCTGGGCTCTATGATTGCCAGAGCTAGGGAGAGGGAGATCGATCTGGAGCACATTGCGAAGAGGAAGTCAGATCAGACATACACTTTGGAGGGTCCCGGGAAGAGACCCAAGACTTCAGATCAACGATTAGTGGGTCGGCAGGGCCAAAGTCAGTGCAGCACGTGCGGGAAACCGCACAAGGGAGTGTGTCGTTCTAGGGGTTCCGGCTGCTACAAGTGTGGCAGTGATGCTCACGTCAGCAGGGACTGCCCACGGGGGGCAAGCCCATTATGTTTTCACTGCAATCAGGTGGGCCACAAGAGGACCGACTGCCCGACGATGAGGGGAGGAGCAGGGAGTGCGCCTGCCCCAACGACTATGAGGATTACAGATGGGCGAGAGGGTATTGCCTTGCAGTGACAGATGCGGAAGATCTGGATTACAGTAAGGAATGTTGCAGGTACGTATCTATGGCTATTTTCATTCCTATGTGAATTAGGGAAGTTTTTACCCTGGACTCAGGCGATTTTATGTATGATTTGTCTCTCTACTTGTATTTGGATTGTATTTTGGAATTGTCATATGCCAATTGCATACCAGGAGCTATTAGTAGCTAGTGTAGGTCATCTTTCACTTCGGGCTCGAAGTGCCCAGTATCATCTCGGTTACGGTTGAAAATGGTTCGGGGAGTGGTCAGCCACCATCATCAGGGTTTAATGGTTCTAATCTGGGCATTCGGAAGCATCAAGGAAAGCGGCTTATCACCAAGGAGTATGTTCCCAGTTATTCGGACTATAAGGATAGTAGTCAGAGCTTAGAGGATTTTTTTTAGCATCAGGGATGCGGGAGGTGCTCATCTAGTATTCGGTAATCATACGGTAGTTGGAGTGGGCTAGAGACGGATTGCTAGCAGGGATAGGGCGATGGTGGTTATCATGCCTATCGTGTAAGGAAGGAAGGAATGGAAATCTTCGGGTTTTCGCAGGCAGTAAAGACTTAGCTGAGGCTAAGTGGGGGAGAAACAATCAGGTTATGGGAGTAGAAGGGGTTTTGAAACTAGGATAAGTTTCGCTCTCCTTTTAGAAAGAAAGACGGCTCAGGTGACTGTATGATTGGAGGATAGTGTAAATTGGAAGTTGGGAAAACTTGTCAATTGTGAGACCTCATTCTCGAAATTTCTGGTCGCGGATTACATAGGAATCGGTTGGGAGTTCCATTTGGGACATGAGTACCACTTAGGGGTACTCGATTGTGCTGTATGATCGACTATGGGTTAGTCGTAGCATCCACTAGCAGCTAGTCGGTGTGGAAAGGTGTTGTCAGACTACCGGATGGCCATAGCATTCACCAGTGGCTAGATAGTAAGAGAAGTATATTAAGATTGCGGTGTGGTCTGTAGCAATCGTATGTAAGGATAATTAGTAAGACTGCGGTGTGGTCCGTAGCATTAGATTAGCAAGACTGCGGTGTGGCCCGCAGCAATCGTATGTGAGTATGGTTAGGCTACGGTGTGGCCCGTAGCACTGGTTTAGCAAGACTGCGGGGCGGCCCGTAGCTTTGGTTGGCTGGCAGCGTAGAAGTGTTGTAAGACTACGGGGTGGCCGGTAGCATTAATCGGTCCCTATTCGTTAGAGCGAATGTATCAGGTGTATGATTTAGTGGCAGAGTGGATTGAGCGGTTATTGGTGAAGTTTCTTCGAAAGTCGTTGGGAGCGACTAGGAGTTGAGTTGGGGCTAGCGACCGGTGGGAGCCGGTAATCCAGATATTGGTAGATTGGTAGGGACCAAGGTGGTCTCAGTTCATCCGGAAGGCAGATAAGGAATAGCAAAAATTTCCAGCCAGTAGCAGTGCTGGTAAGCAGTCTATGGTGAAATTCAGATAGTTGGTCGTGGGGTGCTCGACAACAATTATAGTAGAAAGAATGCCCAGTGGATACTGGCGATAATGACCCGTACTGGAAGTAGCGGGAGTAATGGATTTGGTGAAGATAGGATCTTCACAGTGGCAGGGGAGATAGTTGGATATGGAGCATTGCCTTGGGAAGGCAAGGAAATCGCGCAAGGAAGGAAGAGGTGAACCCCTATGGGTTCCGTGCAATACTCGGTGAGTACCAGAAGGATTGTCAGTTGAGTAAGTGCTGTTTCTAGAATGTTCAGGGTCAGGGTTGACCCGAGATTATTATCCGCAAGGATTAATGTTAGTCGGAATGACCGGGCGGAAGACCAGCAAAGGTAGGCAACTGGTGTTGGATTAATTGGTGAGTTATTGGAGGCAAATCGCAGGCGGTGGGCCATAGCAAACTTCGAGGACGAAGTTTAGTTTAAGTGGGGGAGATTTGTAACACCCAAAGTTTTGAAGGCCAAGAAAGGAAATAAAAACCCTAATTTTAAGGGGAGACTTGGCGAGTCCAAGGAGGAACTCGGCGAGTCCGAGCAGGATCCGGGTCGAGGAGTAATTGACCGACTCGGCGAGTCGGCCAAGGAGACTCGGCGAGTCTGGTCTGTGCGAGGAAAACCCTAATTCCGGGAGTTGTATCCTATATAAAGGGTGTTATGTCCCTCCCTCAGCCTCCATATCATACTAGAGAACCTGTAAACCCTAGATTTCGTGTGAGCTTCCATCATTTGAGAGAAATAGCTTTGGAGGAAGGAAATTTTGGAAAGGAACTTGAAGATCAAGAAGGTTGCTTCAAAGGAGAGGTGTATATCCGAGATCTACTTCAGTTTGTGTTCATCTTGGAGGTATTAAGCTGCCATTTTCCCTTCCTTGCATCTAGATCTATTTTTGTTATGAGATTTGGGGGGTTTTATGGTTGATTGAAACCCAATTCGAGTTAGGGGCTTAGATATGTTGTTGCCACTTCAGAACTAGTGTTGGGATGGTCCAATATGTCATAAAGCATCAGGAGATGAGTAGTTGGTGAAGCCCTTTTGTCCTTAAACCAAACCCTAGTATGTTTTGAGCCTAGATCTCTTTAGTTATACGTAAAGTTTGCAAATTTACGTGGGGATTGAGCTTTGGAAGTATGGATCTATGGTTTGGAGTCCCTGCATGACTCAAAAGTCCTCTGCATGTTTGGAGATCTGAATGGACTCGGCGAGTAGCATGAAGACCAGGAGGAACTCAACGAGTGGGATGAACAGCTCGTCGAGTCAGATGATGTTGGGCAGGAACTCGGCGAGTTGGATGAACAACTCGGCGAGTCTGTTGAAGGTTGTCCTGGACTCGGCGAGTCAGGTCGCGAAACCCCAAACCCTTCGAGTTGAGACTCGAATCAGTGAGTCGAATGGAGACTCGGTGAGTTGGACAGGTCAGGACTCGGTAATCGGTAGACTCGGCAAGTCATGCACTGACTCGGCGAGTCGAGTCGCAAAGAGAATGACTCTGAACATATGAACTCGGCGAGTCAATAGGGTAACTCGGCGAGTAGGGTTGACCTGGAAGGTTGACTTTGACCAAGACTTTGACTTTGACCAGAGTTGACTTGGTTGTCTTTCGGGGGTCAGTTAGACTCATTGTTGCTTTGACATTGGTAGCTCGGGGAGCTAGTGGAGCAGGAGTTCAGAGAGTTGTCGGTCAGCAGCCAGAGGATTATTAGCAGAGTTCAGCAGTGCGAGGTGAGTCTCCTCACTGTTTGTATGGGTCTAAGGCAGCAATGCCTGCCCATTTAGAATATGCATGAAAGACTAGGGGCGGCTCCTGGCACATAGTATGTTATTATGTATGGTAGGAAGACCCGGGGGTTAGCCCTAGGCAATATTCATGAAAGACCAGGGGGCGGCTCCTGGCACACAGTATGTTAATATGGATGACCAGGAGGTGGCTTCTGGCACACTGTATGCTGTTTAGCTAAGTAGAGTGGTATGTACGGTTGTCTTTGTGATACTTGCATAAAAGACCAGGGGGTGGCCCTTGGCACATGTCTGTAAGACTAGGGGGTGGCCCTTGGCACTTGTCTGTAAGACCCAGGGAGTGGCCCAGGCTTAACTAGGAAGACCACGCGCGGCCCGTGGCATAATGGCAAGACTATGTTTGGCACATAGCACCTTACTTGATTATGGATAAGTCGGTTATGTATGGTTCTTGGCTATGAATGGTTTGTATGGTATGTGGTATCTGGGGAACTCACTAAGCTTCGTGCTTACGGTTTTCAGTTTTGGTTTCAGGTACTTCCGGTAGCGGAGGGGAGAGCTCGGGGTGATCGCATGGCACACACCATAGACTAGACAGCATGTGAATGTTTTACTCTGATAATGAACATGTGTTTTGGGAATTAATACTCTGATTATGTTTTGGATTGACGATTTTGCTCTAAGTAATGTTTTATTAAAAGAAATTTTTAGTCTTGAATTTTGGGTCGTTACAATTAAAAATGAAGACTCTTCATTTTTATAACTTATGTGTTCTTTTTACTGGTTTTTTAAAGCAAAGTGACTTTTGGTTTTCCATAACTTGAGGACAAGTTATGGACTCCATTAAAAGACATAATGATCATGAATTAATCTACCACATAGGTTACAAACAATTCCTATGATCATCTAAACATCATAAGATTAAGAACATGAATATGAAAACTTTCATGAATCAAAAATTACACTTAAAAACTTGTAATTTTGATAATTTGTCATTGTAAATGGATTCATATGAACATTACACCAACTAAAACAAGTTTTAAAACACCAAAACAGTTTAGGGTAATGTTCCCAGTCCATTTCCAGCAACAAAAATCGAAATTCTGAAAACTGCAGCCTCTACTCGTCGAGTGCAAGAACAAACTCGATGAGTAGCTTGCATTTGGTCATGGACTCGTCGAGTCCCCCTATGGACTCGGCGAGTTCATACGGGCAGAAAGTAGAAAACTCGATTTTTCAAGCAGTTTGCACAAAAATCAAACAAGCAAGCCTAAGCTCTGATACCACTGATGAAATTTTGAGCATTCTAACACTTCCTAAGTGTACATGCAACCCTAATAACCTTGGATCTATGTTTTTGTAATAATCATGCAAAGTTTTTTTCCAAGGTTATGAACCTATCTAGCATACATGGGGTACAATTTTCTTTGTATAAAAGATAGAACTACATACCATGTTGTTGAAAGTGTTCCTTGAAACCTTGTGAGCCTAGCACCTCAAGTGTGATGCCTCAAATGCTTCACACAACACCAAATGCAAAGAATAAACTTGAGAGAATACTTTAACACATGCAAAATCGGCCAAGCCCTCTTGTTTCTTAGTGTAGCCGATTTTGGGGAGAAACACGTTGCTTATATAGTGTGTTGCATTAGGTAAACCCTAATGTAACATGACTCTTCATTTTTTGATCCATGGGTTAACTCCATGGAGCATCCTATGGGTGGAACCCAACTTGACAATCCATGGAGCCTCTTAGCCCACTATATAAGATATGGAAGATTTACGTAATCTACCCATATATCTAATTAGTTATCTTTTGATAACTGAATTAATTCTTAATCAAAACTAATTAAATAATATTATTAATATATTAGAACTTATAATATATTAATAACCATAAGTGTTATTTCTCTCATTTAGTTTATTTAATTGCATGATGCCATGCAACCCAAATGGACTATGTCGGGTCGGGTCAAGTACATACCAGAAATAGTTATGGACTTAGACACCTTATCCAACAATATTTTCCCTGAAGGTTGAAGGTTGATTATCAGTTTTAAACTGAGGTTTGTAAGTATCTGTTGGAATAGTGTCTAAGGCTACAACTATATTAGGCAAGTATTTGACCCAGTTGAGCATGGTCCTTTTGGGTTGCCTTCACCATAGCAACTTGACAGGATGATTTATAATGAGAGAAGGAATATTATTAATATATTATAAGAATAATATAAGGAATAATAATATTATTTGATTAATATAAGTCATAAATTAATTAGGAAGGAAGAGGTGAACCCCTATGGGTTCCGTGCAATACTCGGTGAGTACCAGAAGGATTGTCAGTTGAGTAAGTGCTGTTTCTAGAATGTTCAGGGTCAGGGTTGACCCGAGATTATTATCCGCAAGGATTAATGTTAGTCGGAATGACCAGGCGGAAGACCAGCAAAGGTAGGCAACTGGTGTTGGATTAATTGGTGAGTTATTGGAGGCAAATCGCAGGCGGTGGGCCATAGCAAACTTCGAGGACGAAGTTTAGTTTAAGTGGGGGAGATTTGTAACACCCAAAGTTTTGAAGGCCAAGAAAGGAAATAAAAACCCTAATTTTAAGGGGAGACTTGGCGAGTCCAAGGAGGAACTCGGCGAGTCCGAGCAGGATCCGGGTCGAGGAGTAATTGACCGACTCGGCGAGTCGGCCAAGGAGACTCGGCGAGTCTGGTCTGTGCGAGGAAAACCCTAATTCCGGGAGTTGTATCCTATATAAAGGGTGTTATGTCCCTCCCTCAGCCTCCATATCATACTAGAGAACCTGTAAACCCTAGATTTCGTGTGAGCTTCCATCATTTGAGAGAAATAGCTTTGGAGGAAGGAAATTTTGGAAAGGAACTTGAAGATCAAGAAGGTTGCTTCAAAGGAGAGGTGTATATCCGAGATCTACTTCAGTTTGTGTTCATCTTGGAGGTATTAAGCTGCCATTTTCCCTTCCTTGCATCTAGATCTATTTTTGTTATGAGATTTGGGGGGTTTTATGGTTGATTGAAACCCAATTCGAGTTAGGGGCTTAGATATGTTGTTGCCACTTCAGAACTAGTGTTGGGATGGTCCAATATGTCATAAAGCATCAGGAGATGAGTAGTTGGTGAAGCCCTTTTGTCCTTAAACCAAACCCTAGTATGTTTTGAGCCTAGATCTCTTTAGTTATACGTAAAGTTTGCAAATTTACGTGGGGATTGAGCTTTGGAAGTATGGATCTATGGTTTGGAGTCCCTGCATGACTCAAAAGTCCTCTGCATGTTTGGAGATCTGAATGGACTCGGCGAGTAGCATGAAGACCAGGAGGAACTCAACGAGTGGGATGAACAGCTCGTCGAGTCAGATGATGTTGGGCAGGAACTCGGCGAGTTGGATGAACAACTCGGCGAGTCTGTTGAAGGTTGTCCTGGACTCGGCGAGTCAGGTCGCGAAACCCCAAACCCTTCGAGTTGAGACTCGAATCAGTGAGTCGAATGGAGACTCGGTGAGTTGGACAGGTCAGGACTCGGTAATCGGTAGACTCGGCGAGTCATGCACTGACTCGGCGAGTCGAGTCGCAAAGAGAATGACTCTGAACATATGAACTCGGCGAGTCAATAGGGTAACTCGGCGAGTAGGGTTGACCTGGAAGGTTGACTTTGACCAAGACTTTGACTTTGACCAGAGTTGACTTGGTTGTCTTTCGGGGGTCAGTTAGACTCATTGTTGCTTTGACATTGGTAGCTCGGGGAGCTAGTGGAGCAGGAGTTCAGAGAGTTGTCGGTCAGCAGCCAGAGGATTATTAGCAGAGTTCAGCAGTGCGAGGTGAGTCTCCTCACTGTTTGTATGGGTCTAAGGCAGCAATGCCTGCCCATTTAGAATATGCATGAAAGACTGGGGGCGGCTCCTGGCACATAGTATGTTATTATGTATGGTAGGAAGACCCGGGGGTTAGCCCTAGGCAATATTCATGAAAGACCAGGGGGCGGCTCCTGGCACACAGTATGTTAATATGGATGACCAGGAGGTGGCTTCTGGCACACTGTATGCTGTTTAGCTAAGTAGAGTGGTATGTACGGTTGTCTTTGTGATACTTGCATAAAAGACCAGGGGGTGGCCCTTGGCACATGTCTGTAAGACTAGGGGGTGGCCCTTGGCACTTGTCTGTAAGACCCAGGGAGTGGCCCAGGCTTAACTAGGAAGACCACGCGCGGCCCGTGGCATAATGGCAAGACTATGTTTGGCACATAGCACCTTACTTGATTATGGATAAGTCGGTTATGTATGGTTCTTGGCTATGAATGGTTTGTATGGTATGTGGTATCTGGGGAACTCACTAAGCTTCGTGCTTACGGTTTTCAGTTTTGGTTTCAGGTACTTCCGGTAGCGGAGGGGAGAGCTCGGGGTGATCGCATGGCACACACCATAGACTAGACAGCATGTGAATGTTTTACTCTGATAATGAACATGTGTTTTGGGAATTAATACTCTGATTATGTTTTGGATTGACGATTTTGCTCTAAGTAATGTTTTATTAAAAGAAATTTTTAGTCTTGAATTTTGGGTCGTTACAATTAAAAATGAAGACTCTTCATTTTTATAACTTATGTGTTCTTTTTACTGGTTTTTTAAAGCAAAGTGACTTTTGGTTTTCCATAACTTGAGGACAAGTTATGGACTCCATTAAAAGACATAATGATCATGAATTAATCTACCACATAGGTTACAAACAATTCCTATGATCATCTAAACATCATAAGATTAAGAACATGAATATGAAAACTTTCATGAATCAAAAATTACACTTAAAAACTTGTAATTTTGATAATTTGTCATTGTAAATGGATTCATATGAACATTACACCAACTAAAACAAGTTTTAAAACACCAAAACAGTTTAGGGTAATGTTCCCAGTCCATTTCCAGCAACAAAAATCGAAATTCTGAAAACTGCAGCCTCTACTCGTCGAGTGCAAGAACAAACTCGATGAGTAGCTTGCATTTGGTCATGGACTCGTCGAGTCCCCCTATGGACTCGGCGAGTTCATACGGGCAGAAAGTAGAAAACTCGATTTTTCAAGCAGTTTGCACAAAAATCAAACAAGCAAGCCTAAGCTCTGATACCACTGATGAAATTTTGAGCATTCTAACACTTCCTAAGTGTACATGCAACCCTAATAACCTTGGATCTATGTTTTTGTAATAATCATGCAAAGTTTTTTTCCAAGGTTATGAACCTATCTAGCATACATGGGGTACAATTTTCTTTGTATAAAAGATAGAACTACATACCATGTTGTTGAAAGTGTTCCTTGAAACCTTGTGAGCCTAGCACCTCAAGTGTGATGCCTCAAATGCTTCACACAACACCAAATGCAAAGAATAAACTTGAGAGAATACTTTAACACATGCAAAATCGGCCAAGCCCTCTTGTTTCTTAGTGTAGCCGATTTTGGGGAGAAACACGTTGCTTATATAGTGTGTTGCATTAGGTAAACCCTAATGTAACATGACTCTTCATTTTTTGATCCATGGGTTAACTCCATGGAGCATCCTATGGGTGGAACCCAACTTGACAATCCATGGAGCCTCTTAGCCCACTATATAAGATATGGAAGATTTACGTAATCTACCTATATATCTAATTAGTTATCTTTTGATAACTTAATTAATTCTTAATCAAAACTAATTAAATAATATTATTAATATATTAGAACTTATAATATATTAATAACCATAAGTGTTATTTCTCTCATTTAGTTTATTTAATTGCATGATGCCATGCAACCCAAATGGACTATGTCGGGTCGGGTCAAGTACATACCAGAAATAGTTATGGACTTAGACACCTTATCCAACAATATTTTCCCTGAAGGTTGAAGGTTGATTATCAGTTTTAAACTGAGGTTTGTAAGTATCTGTTGGAATAGTGTCTAAGGCTACAACTATATTAGGCAAGTATTTGACCCAGTTGAGCATGGTCCTTTTGGGTTGCCTTCACTATAGCAACTTGACAGGATGATTTATAATGAGAGAAGGAATATTATTAATATATTATAAGAATAATATAAGGAATAATAATATTATTTGATTAATATAAGTCATAAATTAATTAGGAATTAATTTGGTGACTTAAAGAGATTAATTAAATAAAGGGGTATAAACTGTCAATTGTTTGATAGTTGCACTTTGGGCTATATATCCTTTATGGATAAGGGGTGGACGATTTCTAGGGCTAAGGATAGCCATAAAATCGTCCAAGGCTTATCATGGAAAGGATTTGGATTGCTTAGGGCTTAAGTTATCCAATTAGGGTTTAAGGGTGAAACTCTAGGAGCCTTACAAGTATAAATAGACCCCAAGGGCTAAGGGATTTCGGCACTTGTGCTTAGAGAAGAAACCCTGGCCGAATTTCTCTTCCCTTCTCTCTCTCAAATCATCCTCCTTGCTAGTTGGTGTTTGTAAGCCATTAGAGGAGTGACAATTGTGACTCTAAAGCCTCAAGGACAACAAGATCAAGCAAGTGATTCAAGGTAAACTTCTAATCTCTGATTTCATATTATTGTTATTGTATATTAGCCATTAGAAGTCTTGGATTCAATGTATGTTCAATTAGAGAAACCTAGATTCAAGCATTAGGGTTGCATGTGCACATAGGAATGTTCATATGGCCAAAAACCCATCAGTGGTATCAGAGCCTAGATTGGTTTCTATTGAATTCATACTTTGATTGCTTGTTTGTTGCTGAAAAAATTGTTTTTTTGTCCTCTGGCTGATGAACTCAGCGAGTCCCAAGGTGGTACTCGGCGAGTAGGCTCAACTCGGCGAGTCCATCTGGGTACTCGGCGAGTTCGAGCGTCAGAAAAAGGAAACTTCGGGATTTCTTGTTGTTTATCATTGAGATACTTGCCTTAATCATATTAGATCAATATAAATCCGATTTTATGATATATATATGAGTATATTCTTGACCTAATTGAAGATATTTATCAATTAAGAAAATATTTGTTTCCTTATGTGATAATTGATTAATTATTTTATTAAATTGGTAAATTATTTTACAAGAAATCATTAAATAAATTAAATATGGATAATTATGGAATTAATTGTTAATTAGGATTATTTGTTATTTGATCCTCTATGTTTAAAAAGTTTAAAACTTGCCCTCAAGTTTTGAAATTTATGTTTTGTGATTAAAAGTTTAATTTAGACAATTTAAATTTCAAACCCTAGAATTTTACAAGTTTAAAATCAAACCCTATACTAATATAATATTACAAGATATATATATATATATATATATATATATATATATATATATATATATATATATATATATATATATATATATATATATATATATATATTTGTATAATTAAAATGCTAGTCTTACTGTTAGTAGGCCTCATTCACGAAGCTGGTCTATAAGGTGGGTATAAGGTTGTTGCCTATAAAATGGCGCTTAATGGGTGTACACTCACACCCACCGCTTGCTTGATCGGTGGAGGGTCGTTAGCCGAACAAGTAGGATAGGGCAACCTCATCTCTTCATTAAAAGTATAATATAAAATACAAAGTAACTACATGTTTTTCAAAAATTTCTCAATCTTAGTTACTTTAGGAAAAGTGAATTGATGCAATCCCATGAAATTACACTTTGCACCCTTGCTAAGAAGTTAGTGGAGCGTGTGTGGTTTACCGGCACACTAATTTGTTCTAAGCAAAGGTGGAAAAGGGTGATTCATTGTTTATCATAGTTCGATGGAGCGTGTGTGGTTTACCGGCACATCGAATAGGTGATCGTTACAATGAAGGCACCATGTTAATTTGCATGGTAATTCACACCCACTTTGTGATCCTTAGTATCCCAGTCACAAACGAGAGGGGCATATCGAGATTTAAACATGACATTGAAAAGTTTCAATGAATCTCATCTAAACCTAGGAATTCTCAATATATTTAGAACCTAAAGTTATGTTTTTGTGGTGGAGAATTAGTGAATCGTCATTCACTTACCTTCATATTATTTGCATGTTGGATTACGACATCCCTTTTCTAATATGTAAATATTGTTGTTGGATCCTAGCCCTAATTTTTCTTATTGGGTGATAATTAGGGATTCATATTCTAATCTATCTTTGTCCTTTCTATTTGTAGATGTCGAACGCAAACAACGCTGCTGCTAGTTCATTCACATTGATGAGCCTTTGTCAAAAGGTCACTTTCGATGGGACGAACTTTAGCGAATGGATAAGATACATTCGCACAATTGCTCGCTATGAGGACAAGGAGTATGTCCTAGATGAGAAGCTCGAGAAAATCAACCCATAAATCGCTACTCCAGCTGAAATGACCGCTTTTGAAACTCACGAGCGTGATGCAACGAAGGTACATTGCATCATGATAGCCACCATGAATGCCGAATTCCAAAAGTCCTATGAGGACATGTATCCATATGAAATGCACCAAGACTTGTTGGAGAGATATCACCAGAACGCATGGCAAGAGCGTTACGAGATTTTCACTAACATGATTTCCGCTAAAATGGGTCATGGAGAATCTCTTACCGTGCACCTACAAAAGATGCAAAGGTATGTCGATTGTCTTTGCAAGTTGAATGTTGACTTTGGGGAAGACTTGGCGATCGACATGGTGCTTCACTCTTTGCCTCCGTGTTACAATCAATTTAGGATGACCTACCACATGAACAAGGAAGAGGTCACCCTAAGCAAGCTCCAAGGTCTCCTTAGAGTTGCTGAAAGCAACCTAAAGGACAAGTCTATTGCACCCACTCCCAATCCACCCGCTGCTCCTGTTTTGGCCATTGGGCAAGGATGAGGCAAGAAGAGGAAGGCTCCGTCTAAGAACCACCGCAAGGGAAAGTCCCGAGATGGTTCCTCTTCTAGTGGGACCAAAGTTGGTCCTACTAAACCCTGTCCTAACCCTAAGGAGGCAGAGTGCCATCATTTCCATAAAATAGGGCATTGGAAGAGAAGCTGCCCAGACTACCTGCAAGCCATAAGGGAAGGAAAGATCAAGCCATCTTTTGCAGGTATTGATACAATTAAATCTAATGATTCATCTCATGCTAATTCTTGGGTCCTTGAAATCGGTTGTGGTTACCATATTTGTTTCGATTTGCAGGGACTAAGAAGAAATAGGGATGTGGAGCATGGAAGAATAAATCTAATCATGCGGAACAGAAGATCGTCGCCTGTGACCAAGATTGGAGTGTATTCTTTAGTGCTTAGGAATGGTTTATTTTTAGATTTGAACAATTGTTGCTATTCGCCAGAAATGGCTAGAAACATCATTTCATTTCATGGTTTGTTTAGACAAGGTTTTAGATTTTCTTTTAATAATGAGAATGGTTCTATTCTTGCTTATCTAAATGGTGTCTTATATTTTGAAGCTATACCATGTAATGGAATTTATGAAACTGTTATGATTGTAGATAACTTAGGAAATGAAGTTTTATGCATGGATTCTTCCAATGGTGTGGATAGAGCATCCTTGTGGCATTGTCGTCTTGTACATGTCAACAAGAAGCGCATAGCCCAACTCCAAAAGGATGGAGTGTTGGAGTCATTCGACCTTAGGGAAGATGACACATGCGGGTCTTGTTTACTTGGAAAGATGACTAAGTCACCCTTCACAAGTACATGTGAAAGGGGTGAGGGTCTATTGGACCTAATACATAACGATGTATGTGGACCGTTTAGATCAACCACGAAGGATGGAAACCGCTTCTATGTGACTTTTACCGATGACTATAGTAGATATGGGTATATTTACTTAATCAAGCAAAAGTCGGAAACTTTTGAAAAGTTCAAAGAGTTCAAAAATGAAGTGGAGAATCAATTGGTCAAGAAAATCAAGATGCTTCGATCCGATCGAGGAGGAGAGTACCTAAGTCTTGAATTCCACAATTATCTCAAGGAGTGTGGAATAGTTTCATAATTGACGCCACCTAGGACACCACAGTTGAATAGTGTGGCAGAAAGGCGTAATCGAACCTTGTTAGACATGGTTCGCTCTATGATGAGTCGTGCTTCACTACCTATCTCTTTTTGGAGGTATTCCTTAAAGACTGCCGCCCATATCCTTAACCGAGTCCCTACTAAGAAGGTTGCCAAAACACCTCACAAGATGTGGACAGGGAAAGCTCCCTCGTTGGAACATATCAAGGTTTGGGGTTGCGAGGCTTTCGTAAGACGAGATACTCACTACAAGCTTGAACCTCGTAGTGAGCGATGTATTTTCATCGGCTACCCGCAGAAATCCTTTGGATATCTCTTCTATAGACCGAAGGACAATGTTGTCTTTGTTGCGAGGAGAGGAGTTTTCTGAGAGCGAGAACTCATAAGCCAAGGAGACAGTGGGAGGCAAATAGAGCTTGAAGAGATTCAAGAATCGATAGATGAAGGAACCTCTACCGCTAGCACTCAACCCGAGGAGGAAACTCCGGTTGAACCGATTGACGAGTCCTTACCTCTTAGACGTTCCGAAAGAGTTAGAGTTCAACCCTAGTTTTATGGTTTTCATATTACTACCGAAGGGGATACGTATATTAGTGATGGTACACTAATAAATCTAGATGAACCTAATAGCTATAAGGAAGCTATGGCAGGCCCGGAGTCTGCGAAATGGAAAGAGGCAATGGACAGCGAGATCCAGTCCATGTATGACAACCAAGTTAGGAATTTGGTTGATAATCTGCCCGGACGTAAGACCGTCGGGTGCAAATGGATCTTCAAGAAGAAGACCAACGTGGATGGAAATGTGCACACATATAAGGCGTGATTGGTTGCGAAGGGCTTTACTCAAACTCCCGGAGTTGACTATGATGAGACCTTCTCACCAGTTGCGAAGATTAAGTGTATTAGAGTGATGCTAGCTATTGCCGCATTTCATGATTATGAGATTTGGCAAATGGATGTCAAAACCTCTTTCCTTAATGGGAAGTTGGCTGAGGATGTTTACATGGCTCAGCTAGAAGGTTTTGTCGATCCGAAGCATCCGAATAGAGTGTGTAAGCTTGAGAAGTCCATTTATGGACTTAAGCAAGCGTCTCACAGATGGAATCTTTGCTTCGATGAGAAAGTCAAAGAGTTTGGATTTGTACGAAGCGAAGATGAATCGTGTGTATATGTCAAAGCCAGTGGGAGTATAGTAAGCTTCCTCGTTCTGTATGTCGACGACATACTACTCATAGGAAACGACGTCCTGACTCTGCAGGAGGTTAAGTCCTGGCTCGCGAAGTGCTTCGCTATGAAGGACCTCGGAGAGGCTTCCTATATTTTGGGAATAAGGATAGTGAGAGAAAGAAGTAAGAGACTAATAGGACTTAGTCAGAACACTTACTTAGATAAGGTACTAAAACGTTTTAGTATGCAAAACTCGAAGAAGGGAGAATTACCGATACAAAGTAATGCCAAGTTGAGTAAGACTCAAAGTCCGAGTACCGAAGCTGAAATAGCAGAAATGAGCCGAGTACCATACGCTTCCGCAGTTGGCTCAATCATGTATGCTATGACTTGTACTCGCCCTGATGTAGCCTTTGCTTTGAGCATGGTTAGCAGATATCAAGGGAACCCTGGCAGAGCCCATTGGATTGCGGTCAAGAATATCCTTAAGTACCTTCGGAGGACGAAGGAATGGTTCTTAGTCTTCGGAGGGAGTGATGACTTGAAGGTGCGAGGGTATAGTGACGCCAGCTTTCAGACCGACAGGGACAACTACCGTTCGCAGTCGGGCTGGGTCTTTACCTTGAATGGAGGAGCAGTCACTTGGAAAAGTTCCAAGCAGGAAACCGTAGCTGATTCAACGTGCGAATCAGAGTACATTGCAGCGAGCGAAGCGTCGAAGGAGGCAATATGGTTAAAGAACTTCATCGGTGATCTTGGAGTTGTACCCGCCTTAAAGGAGCCCATGGAGATTTTCTGTGATAATGAAGGAGCGGTTGCCTTGACCAAGGAACCAAGGGATCATGGTAGATCTAGACATATCGACAGAAAATATCACTTTATTAGACATCGTGTAGAAGAAGGACAACTCGTAGTGAAGAGGATATCATTAGAAGATAACCCAGCATATCCACTTACGAAGGGACTGAATAGGGTTAAGCACTTGCAGCATGCTAGGAGTATTGGGCTGAAGGATGATATTAGTATAGATTAGATAATAGTAGAAACGTGTAATAGATAAATGTAATTAACATTTGATGATTAAATAAAAGAGTATTATTTATGAGTAATGTTACTGTCTTATTTTAATTGTTTAACTATTGTTTCATTTTGCATGTTTTGACTTCCAGAATAATTGAGTTTATTAAGAATAATCGAATTGTTCAAATTGTACACAATCGTTCATATGTTGGAAGTAGGTATGAATGAAGATTGTCATGAATTGGTGTGTAGATTGTCTAAATGGTATTAGACATAGCAAACGTTTGCTGCAACGTTCATGAGTGCTTATGAACTACTTTTGAGCATTGGAACAAACCCGCTCTTGTTGGAATCACCTTATGGAATGTGATAAAAGGGGTGATCGCAAGACGATAATATCATATTGTCTTAAAACCAAGATATATGGTTTGTTATTTGTTGATTGGTTGTACATCGATAATGCGAAACCGCATCAGTAAATTGATGTTATAAAACACATTGTTGTGTATGGCTGATTAATGAATAAGTAAATGCATATAAGTCGAAGTTTATCTGTTACTTTTATCCCAAGAGGGTAAAAGCGATATCTCGGCCGCTCGATGATTTGATTTGACTTATGTGCCGGGTCCCGGTCAGAACTGAATTGATGTGTTCGATTAAGTTCTATGTCAAATTAATCGGAGATCGAGAAACCAAATGCTAGACAAATTGTTCCATAGAATTGTCAGCATGATGTCTAGATAGAGGACTGTACGATCCCTTATCTAAAGGACAAGATTGATTATATCAGAGTTTGACAGCGTCTTTGAGAGCTACGATTGCTAATCGGAATATACTTGTATATATAGTTACTAGACTTATCCAAGCGGGAGACTGTTGGAATAGTGTCTAAGGCTACAACTATATTAGGCAAGTATTTGACCCAGTTGAGCATGGTCCTTTTGGGTTGCCTTCACCATAGCAACTTGACAGGATGATTTATAATGAGAGAAGGAATATTATTAATATATTATAAGAATAATATAAGGAATAATAATATTATTTGATTAATATAAGTCATAAATTAATTTGGTGACTTAAAGAGATTAATTAAATAAAGGGGTATAAACTGTCAATTGTTTGATAGTTGCACTTTGGGCTATATATCCTTTATGGATAAGGGGTGGACGATTTCTAGGGCTAAGGATAGCCATAAAATCTTCCAAGGCTTATCATGGAAAGGATTTGGATTGCTTAGGGCTTAAGTTATCCAGTTAGGGTTTAAGGGTGAAACTCTAGGAGCCTTACAGGTATAAATAGACCCCAAGGGCTAAGGGATTTCGGCACTTGTGCTTAGAGAAGAAACCCTGGCCGAATTTCTCTTCCCTTCTCTCTCTCAAATCATCCTCCTTGCTAGTTGGTGTTTGTAAGCCATTAGAGGAGTGACAATTGTGACTCTAAAGCCTCAAGGACAACAAGATCAAGCAAGTGATTCAAGGTAAACTTCTAATCTCTGATTTCATATTATTGTTATTGTATATTAGCCATTAGAAGTCTTGGATTCAATGTATGTTCAATTAGAGAAACCTAGATTCAAGCATTAGGGTTGCATGTGCACATAGGAATGTTCATATGGCCAAAAACCCATCAGTATCTACCATACTCGTGTGTATAAAAGCAGTTTTCTTTTAAAAACCCTGGTTACACCCAGAGAAGTATATTAGCCTTAAAAACTAAATAAAAGAAAACCGTGATGAACTAAGTCCTGAAGATATTATTATTAATACCCTCCAGTAATTAAATCGGTTATTACTTTAAGGTTAGTTCACTTGATTCATTGTTACAAAAGTAAATCTCTGCTACCTAGGTTTTGAGTTTCATGACCATAACTGACTGGATATAGCCCGCAACGACCTGTATCCTTAATGACTTTGTCACCCACAGACCTGTGGGTCCGACTGTAGCTAGCAGTGAGGTGCGGGATTGTCAGTCCCGTATAGATCTATGCACAACAATCACACTCTCCCTAGAAGAGACTCTGGTCACAAGTGCTAGTCCTACACTCTGATTATGTGGGAGTGTTGCCAAGGACGTGTCTCAAACTCAGCCTAACAAATATACAATTAATAATACGGAAAATCATGTTTATGATTTGCATGAATCCTTTATAAAATAATACATTTTACTACATGATTCACAAGTTCATTGTTCTAGTTTTGAAAACTGTTTCTACGTGTTGATTTCTTAATCGGTTGGTAAAATTGTTTTCCGTGTTTAAAAGCATAATGAAAATATAATTATCTTAAACAAAATAATATATTGAGCACAAGTTCCCTTGTACTTTTTCTTGTATTCCCCCCCCCCCCTGAAAACATGAAAAACTCGGAAAAACATAGGGGTATGAACTCACCTTGGGTGATTTGAATGAAGGATCGACACGAAACGTTGGATGTTCAAGTGAAGCCTTGAACACGATTTGATCCTAAATTACATGCAATGCCACATAAAGGAGTCAAATGGAGGTATTTCACCACTAAATGTGATGGAGAACTACTCTAGGAACTTAGGACTACTTGTACTAAGTGTTAGAGCCCTAAAGGATTGCATGAGGTGGGTGTATGGCCACCTTTAAGGTGTGTGCGACCATGGGTGTACGGCCAGGCTGTGTGTGCGGTTGCACACAGGAGTGTGCGGCCGTACAGAGGGTGTGTGTGGCCAGAGTGTGTGGCCAGGGTGTGTGTGCGGCTGCACACGGGAGTGTGCGGCCGTACACTCTTCGTTTATGCTCCAAACGTCGATTTTCAAGTGTTTCAAGGCTCAAACCAAGTACAACTAAGATATAAAGGGCCAAAACTCTCACTTTGGAGAGTTTTTGAGGTGTGTACGGCCACCTTATGAAGGTGTGCGGCCATACACCTTCAAGTGATGAAGAACGCGAAGAACATGAAGAGTTTCAGGCTTAGATTTAGGTGTTTTACCTGTATAACAAGCTAAATGATGTAATTCTTCACGTTTTTTAGGCCCTTAGAGTGTTCTTGGATATAGTTTTTAGAGAGAGAAAGTAGAGTGCAGCCAAATGAAAGGAATGGGTGAAGGGGTCACCCTATATAAATAGGAATGAGTGTGCGGCTAGAGGATGGGTGTGCGGCCACACACTCGTGTGTGCGGCCATACACTCGGGTGTGCGGCCACACACTCATGTGTTCGGCGATACACTCGGGTGTGTGGCCACACACTCATGTGTGCAGCCATATACTCGGGTGTGCGGCCACACACTTATGTGTGTAGCCATACACTCGGGTGTGCGGCCACACACTCATGTGTGTGGCCACACACTCCTTTTGATGGAGTGTTTGGCCTATTTGCAACCCTAAATCTTAAACCAACCCATACCTAATTCAAAATTTGGTTGTACTCAAGGCTTTAAATGCTTAAATGAGCCCTTAATCAGTGCTAGGAGTTACAGAAATGAGTTTAACTTAGATTAACTGACTAGATGTACCAGGTAGAAGTTTTCGGGTTGTCACATCATCCCCCCGTTAGAAGGAATTTCGTCCCGAAATTCAAGAATAAGAATATAACTCATGGCCTTGGAAAAGATGGAGGTACTTAAGGTTCATGGGAATTGCAAATGTCTCATCGGACCGACACTTCTTTAGATTCGATACGTGGGAGGCGGAATGGAATTTGCTAAATTCTCGAGGTAACTGGAGTTCGTACGTTTACTAGACCGACCCTAGCAAGGATTCAGATGGTCCAACGTATCTTGGATTTAGCTTTCTAAGCTTTTTGCAGCATATCTGGCCTTTCCACGGTGAGATCTTCAAGGGACACGTCCACCAATTTCAGGGCTCGTGAGGGTGCTATTGTGGACTTAACTCTTGACTAGATACGTGTCGCCCACCTCAGCCCAACACAGAGGGGAGTTGTACTTACGACCATAGATCGCTTCGAACGGTGCAACCTCGATATTGGAAAGGTCGTCGTTGCTGCAAGAAAGTTCGACTAAGGGTAGATGTGTGTCCCATGACACAAGTTGACCGTCGAGCTATTGTCGATCGATTTTTACAACCTTGATATATATATATATATATATATATATATATATATATATATGTATATATATATATATGTATATATATATATATATATATATATATATATATATGTTTAAATGTTTCTCATATCTATTGTGTGCTACAATCCACCAATAAAAATTTAGTAAAAATTATATGTATATTAAATGATATCCATACTTATAATTTTTATTTATGGAAATTAATTAAATTCATCATTAATTTCAACAATAATATCTTTTCAGAATGAATTTGTATCTACAAGAATGAGAGTGTTTTCTAGTAGAATACAATATCGTTCTTCATATTCAATGCAATTTTATTGTATTTTAAGTGAGTGAGTACTTAAACAAAAAACGAACTCATACATAAAAACCTAGATGCGAATTCATTCTGAAAGAATGTTATTGCTGACATTAATGACGAATTTAATTAGTTATAATTATGGATATATATATATATATATATATATATATATATATATATATATATATACAAATAAAGAGAGTGAGAGAGAATTTGGTTCAAATGTTTTTAATAAATATTGTGTGCCTTTAACAACCAATCAGAATAGAACCAAAATAAATTCAATAATAAATCATAAAAGTGTATAATAGTAATCTTTGCTACACTTAATCTATACTAATAAATAAAACTCATTTTCTGCAACATGTCATGTCCTCATTGATTTGGACACATGGCATTTTAATAGATTTTTAGAATTTATTTATTTCCACATGTAATTTTCTTATTTGTTCACATATCATAATTTATTTCGGTTATAATATTGAGAGAAATAAATGCTTCCTTGAAAAAGAATTGATATATTTATAATGTAATAAATGTCATAATTAATGAGAGCTCTAAAATTGATATTGATATTAAATTTAATGTTTAAATATTGATATTAAATTTTTAATTTTAATAAACCCGTGTATTACACGGGTCTTACACCTAGTTATGGTAAATATTTAAAACATTTGATATTCTTTAAATTGGGTGAATTTGTTTGTTAAATTAGACGTCTCTTTCATTACCATCACCAGAAAAACGCCGACTTCAACCACAACCCTAAATCCTTCAATTGTCGACTACAAAAACTTAGTGGCAATCTCTACCGTTGGTCCTCCATTATTCGTTGCCATCACTCACCTCCATCATGTTCGTTTTTTCTGTCTAGTGAACAAGAAGATTTTTGCAAACACGGTGACCTCGCAAAGCAAAAAAACCAAGGAACCTACCCCTCTTCTTTATCGATGCAAGAATGAAGGCACGAAGAACTAAAGACGAGGTATAGAGGCATATTTGTGTGCATATGAATATATATCAGGATCATTAAGAAGGATTTTTAATCAATCAGAATAATCCTCAGATCTGTTCCTTTCCCAGTTAGTTTAAGGACTGTTAATGTTTCTTAAATGGTGAAGTCTTATTCTGTTACAGTCCCAGAACTCGACTTTCTAAGTTTTCTTTTTAAAAGTTTGGATTAACATAAAACTTTGATTTTTCTTGTTCCATAAACTAGCATCTAGCTTTAGATTAAAACAACATATGAATTTGCCCACCAACTGTTTGTTAAAATGCTTGAACCAAATCTTTCAATATTCATTTATTTGCACATGATGTCCACTGATAAATCTTTATATCCATTTGAAAATTAGCCAATACAGTTTTGTTAATATGGTTTGTATTGGTCTAATGAGGTCTTTATTTTCTCTATTTTAATTAGCTTTGCTTATGGTTAGCTATTCTATAAACATGATGATTTAGTTTTATTTCTTTGAATTAATTTTATACTCTTTAAGAATAATCAAAACCATTTTGGGAGAATATTTACGGTATCATTCTTGCAGAATAAACATATTTTATATAACTATTAGATTCTAAGTAATATCATGTTAGAATAAAGTATATGTATTCTTATAGAATATTATGTACTGTATTCTGTCAGAATTTGTTTGTATAAATGCATTCAATTATAATGTCTTTAAGAATGTTTGTTAATAAGAAGTATATTTGCTTAATTGGTAATACTAACGAGTAATGCATGTTATTCTTTTAGAATGGCTTGAAGAAGGAATCAAATATTAATCATACAAGAGAAAGACTTGGAATCGAACTCAACAACAAGTATATTTGCGAAGAATTACATTCATATACATCACATTTTCGTAAGAATAGTTGGAATCAAGTGGGTTATTTTGACCATTGAAGAAGCAAGTGGATTTGTTCAATAATTATGTATTTAAGAATTCTATTTCTTAAGATATTTACTCATTTTTTATGATATTCTGTTAGAATCTATGTAACTATATTAAAATGTATAAGGCTATTAGTCTATAAGAATATGTATGAATTTGTATTTAAGTTTGAATGTATATGAAGAATAAAATCATAGACTGCCTTGGATGTATATGAAGAATATGTAGAATTCTTAAATACGGTTAATTATCAAAAATACTTGAATTGGAACTATATTATGTAAGAATAAAATCGGAAATATCCTTACTAGTTTATGGTTGGCATTCTGTCAGAATGACAGAATAAATTTGGTTTATTATAAAACTTACGTTATAATTAAAATTGAATTAAATTAAAAAATCCAAAATTTTAAAATTAAGAGATTTAATTATCCCTAAAAATCCGAAATTTTCCTTTTTTAATATAGGTTAATTGACTAAAATACACTTATGTTGAAATTTGTGGGATTATAAGGTACATGTTACCCTATTGTAATATCTTAGAGCCTCATATTATAACCATTGATTCTATTCCATCCGTTGGTCCATATTTGTGTATACGAGCACACAATAGATGCTAGAAACAAATGAACCTAGCCCTATATATATATATATATATATATATATATATATATATATATATATATACAGAGAGAGAGAGAGAGAGAAATAAGATCGAGTGAGGACTCGTTTTAAAGTGAGGATTTGCGAGGACACTTTAAAAAGATCTTTAAAAAATATAAAACATAAAATCGAGCATAGATCTATGTCCGGGAGAAAAAAAATTGGAAAAAAAATTGGATTATTAAAATTGAATCATGGATCATAATGATGCAAAATAAAAAATTAAAATTGAATCATGGATCAATTTTCATGCTGCAAAAAAAATCCAATTTTTTTTCTACCGGACATGGATTTATGCTCGATTTTATAATTTGTATTTTTCTTAGATTTTTTTTTTCAATTTTTTAAGGTGTCCTCACCAGTCCTCACTTAAAAACGAGTCCTCACAGGAACCGGACTGTAACACCCATAAAAATCATGTCAAATTTAAACTTTTTAAAACATTAAAAACCAATAATTATTACAAAATTTGTTTTCAAAATAGTTTAGTGTCAGAATATCGCAGAATCAAATCATAAAAACAGAAGGAGGTGTACGATCTCGCCTAGGCCTTCCCGCAATCATCAGAAGTACCGGAAACAAAATCAACATCTGTAAGCCCGAAGCTTAGTGAGTTCCCCTAAAATTCCAAAGCCATAGAATGATAATCATATCATATAAACAAACAGCATGCAATATGAGCCATCAGCCATACTGGACCACCCGCATCGGGGCTACAGTCTATCTGGGCCGCTCTTCGAGCCTTTGACACGTCTGGACCGCCTCTCAGGGCCTTCAGCCTATCCGGGCCGTTCGTCAGGCCTTCGGCCAGACTAGTATGCCCTCCTGGGTCTGCAGTCTATCCGGTCCGGCCAGGGTATGTTGGCCTTCAGCACAAAGCAGTTCCGCCTCAACCCAACCCCAATCAAACAATCATGTACACAAAAATATCATACGCTAGCATGTATATAACAGCTAAACCAATCTAACAGATCAATAATCATAGCAACATCCTATAACCAGGATACCGACCAAACCGATCACTAACATACCATTATCCTATATACCAGGATGTCGACCTAACCGGTCTCTAACATAACATTATCCTATATACCAAGATACCGACCTAACCAGGTCACTAAGAATATAACCATCCTCACTACCAAGATGTAAATCAATAAGCATATCATGCAATAAACCCGAATACAAATTCGAAAAGGGTCGACATCGGTGCCTTCGACCCTATTAGTATAGTGAGGACAACTCACCTCACAAGTAGCTCAGAATGATAATGTCAACTCCTCCAAATACAACACCAACTCAAACACCTACATCCACCAATGATCCATCAACTCCCAAATTACTAAAATACCCCCCAGAAGTCAAACTGGTCAACCCTTGGTCAAAGTCATAGTCAACAGTCAAGGACAACAGTCCATGTTGACCCAACACGTCGAGTGTAACCCACTGAATCCTCGAGTTCTTCCAAAAATCGAGAAATCGTGAAAACCCTAGTTGACTCGCCGAGTATCCAGTCAACACGCCCAAGTCCATGTGATATCCAAATGTTGGGAAAAACCCTAACTAACTCGTCGAGTCTTCTCACTAGCTTGCCGAGTCCATGCAGAACCAAACGGACAATATCCATCCGACTCGTCGGGTTGGCCATGAAAATCGTCGAGTCCCTTCAGTCCATTTCTCATCCAGGCATTTTAAGCTACCCCAAAGCTCCAGATTGTAGATCTTACCTCCTAGGGCATGGTTTCCACGTAAAGCTGCAAACTTTACATACATGCAAGGTCCTACATGCCAAAACCAAGCTAAGGGAAAGGTTTAACCCAAAGAGAAGGGCCAAAGCTTGCTAAATCTGATAAATTTATGACTGTAGGGACTTAGAGGAGTCCAGATCTGAAGTTAAAACTTCAGATCATGCCCAATACCCGAAATAACCCACAACCAACTAGAAAATGGCCCTAAACCTTTACATGAAGAGATCTAGCTAAAGATAAGTCAAGGTAACGACTTGTTACCTTCAAAGTGATGCCAAGATGAAGTAGAGCCAGATCCACAAGCTTCTCTTTGCTCCAAGCTCCTTAGCCTTCAAGCCTTCTTCACAAAATCCATCTTCCAAGCTTCTTTACACATAAAAATGGAGGGTAGGCAAGATTAGGGTTTTCTAAGTTCAAGAGGGACGGTAAGGGAGGATGAGGGAGGCTAATGACCCTTTAAATAGGATGCAAAACCCTGGAAATTAGGGTTTCATTTTCCAGCTCATACTCGTCGAGTTAGGGTCCTCCAACTCGTCGAGTAGACCCCTTAAATGCACGCGCTCTTAATCGTTTCTACACGACGAGTTGGGGCATCCAACTCGTCGAGTAGGTCTAAGAACATGACTATAAACTTCAAATGTTATACCTGGGAGTCAAGATGTTACAATTCTCCCCCACTTGAACTAGACTTCGTCCTCGAAGTCTGCTGCGGTAAACAACTCAGGGTAATGCTCCCGCATCTCAGCCTCCGGCTCCCACGTCCACTCGGATCCCTTCCGGTGCTGCCACTGTACCTTTACCGAAGGTACTTCCTTGTTCCGTAGAACCTTTACCTTCATCTCAAGAACGGTTGTTGGCCTCTCCACGTAATTCAGGCGCTCATCGACCTGAATATCATCTAACGACACTACTGCCTCTTCATCCAGTGTGCACTTTCGTAACTGTGACACATGGAAAGTGTTGTGGACCTGACTAAGCTTGTCCAAGAGATCCAGCCTATATGCCATTTTGTCAACCCTGGTAATGATCTTGAATGGACCAATGTATTGGGGACCCAATTTCCCCCTCTTCCTAAAGCGAATCACACCCTTCCAGGGTGAGACCTTTAGTAATACCATATCTCCAACCTGGAACTCCAGCTCAGATCGGCGCCTGTCGACGTAGCTCTTCTGCCGACTCTGATCGGTCTACAGCCGCTGTCTGATCTGTTGAATCCTTTCGGTAGTCTGCAGAACTACCTGTGTACGACCCATTACCCTACGACCGATCTCACCCTAACAGATTTGGGTGCGGCAACTCTGTCCATACAACAACTCATATGGCAGGGCACCAATATTGGAATGAAAGTTGTTGTTGTAGGAGAACTCTACAAGGGGTAGGTAGGAGTCCCAGCTCCCACTGAAGTTAATAACGCAGGCTCTTTGCATATATCCTCGAGAGTCTATATGGTCCGCTCACTCTGGTCGTTTGTCTGCAGATGATAGGTTGTACTGAAGTGCAGTCGTGTGCCCAGTTCCTCATGGAACTTCTTCCAGAAATGGGAGGTGAACCTAACATCACGGTCTGAGACAATAGAGACCGAGACCCCATGGCGAGAAACGATCTCGCGGATATACAAGTCGGTCAGCTTCTCGACCGATGAACTCTCCTGTATCGCTAAGAAGTGGACGCTCTTGGTCAATCAATCCACGATGACCCATATAGCATCATAGCCCTTTGTTGTCCTCGTCAGCTTAGTTATTAACTCCATCGTGATTTGTTCCCACTTCCACATGGGAATCTCCAGGGGCTGCAGTTGGTCGTGCGGCCTCTGATGCTCGGCCTTAACCGTCCGGCAGGTCAAGCACCTCTCAACATACCATGCGATCTCCCTCTTCATGCATGGCCACCAGTAACTCAATCGCAAATCTCGATACATCTTGTTGGCCCCTGGGTGAATAAAGAAGCGAGACTTATAAGCCTCCTCCAAAACAATTTGTCTAACCCCACCAGACATCGGAACCCAGACCCGACCGTAACGGGTCAATAATCCACGGCTATCCTGCACAAACCGGGTGTTCTCACCCCTAATCCTCTCAAGCTTTCAATTCTCCTATCGCATACACTCAGCTTGAGCTTCCTTGATCAAACTCACCAGTGGAGAATCCACTGATATCCTCATACACGTCACTGGAGTAGAATATCCAGCTGAATTGCGGCTCAGAGTGTCTGCAACCACGTTCGCTTTAACGGGATGGTAAAGGATCTCGCAATCATAATCCTTGACCACGTCAAGCTACCTGCGCTGTCTCATGTTTAGGTTCGACTGATCCATGATGTGTCTCAGGATCTTGTGGTCCATGTATATGGTACAACAGACCCCGTAGAGGTAATGTCTCCAAATATTGAGAGCGAATACAACCACTCCCAACTCCGGATCATGAGTAAGGTATCTCGTCTCGTGCGGCTTCAACAGTCGCGACGCGTAGGCTATCACCCGTCCTCTCTGCATGAGGACCGCTCCCAGTCCTGTGATGGATGCATCACAGAATACTACAAAATCCTCAAATACCTCTAGAAGAGTCAATATTGGAGCCTCGCAAAGTCGCTGTGTGAGGGTCTCAAATGCCCACTGATGCTCGGGGCCCCACCAGAAATCCACTCCCTTCCTTGTCAGACGAGTGAGGGGTCCTGCAATCTTGGAGAAATCCTATATGAATCTCCGGTAGTACCCAGCCAATCCCAAGAAGCTCCTGATATCCGAGGGAGATTTCGGAACCTCCTACTGCATAACCGTCTTGATTTTGGCTGGATTGACCAAAATCCCCTCCTGGTTAACGATATGTCCAAGGAACTGAACCTCTCGTAACCAAAACTCGCACTTCGAGAACTTGGCATACAACCATTCTCGCCTCAAGACTACCAAAAGCTCCCAATCGGGTCTTGGAGTACACCAATATATCATCAATGAACACAATAACTGAGCAATCGAGCATCGGTCTGCAGACTCGGGAGGGCACCAGATTGGGATCAGGGTTTTGTTCAGCTGCTAGGGCTCGGCAGTACATTCAACACGGGTGTGCGGGTTATTTAGCGTATGTGAGTCCCACAGGTCCCAGGATCGAAACCTGGCTCTGATGCCAACTTGTAACACCCATAAAAATCATGCCAAACTTAAACTTTTTAAAACATTCAAAACCAATAATTATTACAAATTTTGTTTTCAAAATAGTTTAGTGTCAGAGTATCCCAAAATCAAATCATGAAAACATACGAAGGTGTACGATCACGCCTTCGCCTTCCCACGATCATCAGAAGTACCTGAAACAAAATCAACAACTATAAGCCTGAAGCTTACTGAGTTCCCCCAAAATTCCAACGTTATACAATCATAATCATATCATATAAACAAACAGCATGCATAATGAGCCATCAGCCTGACTGATCCGCCCGCACCGGGCCTACAGTCTATCTGGACCTCTCTCCGAGCCTTCGGCACGTCTGTACCACCTCTCAGGGATTTTAGCCTATCCATACCACTTGACGGGACTTCGGCCTGACTAGTATGCCCTCTTGGGTCTGCAGTCTATCCGATCCGCCCAGGGTATGTTGGCCTTTAGCACAAAGCAGTTATGCCTCAACCCAACCCCAATCAAACAATCATGTACAAAAAAATATCATACCACAGATCAATAATCATAGCAACATCCTATAACCAGGATACCGACCTAACCGGTCACTAACATAACATTATCCTATATACCAGGGTACCGACCTAACTAGTCTCTAACATAACATTATCATATATACCAGGATACCGACCTAACCAGGTCACTGAGCATATCACCATCCTAACTACCAGTATGAAAATCAATAAGCATATCATGCAATAAAACCCGGATACAAATCCGAAAAGGGTCGACATTGTGTAACGCCCGTAGATCCGGGCTAGTCAATTTAGAGATAATAGGGGTCGAAAATGAATTTTCGACAAAAGATTATTTAGAATAAATAATCTTAACCAATTTGTAGAATACGTCTTGAGGGTTCCGTACATATAAAGAATGCCGAAATCCGAGTTATAACGAAGAAGTTATGGTCTGTCGAAGTTTTACGGCAAAACCGGCACGACACCGGGAGACGTAAATATTGAATTTACGATGGAGGAATTTTTATCCTTAGAAATCTAAAAAAAGTTTTAGTATATGTTAAACCGAGAACATACAAAAAAAGAGCGCCCAAATCTGACTTCGTATGAGGAATTTATTAATTTTCTAAGATTTAATTTAGCAATGCACAGCCCGAAACTCGAATTTTAGATCGAGCGGTTTTTGGCCTATGTGATCTAAATGAGAATTGAAGATCTTATTAATAGGAACTCAACGGTAAAAAGACAGACGAAATTAGAGTATGTATGTAGAAGTTATGAATTTTACGCGGACATTTAACAATACAATCACCTCGTACTGTTAAATTTAAGATCGGTCGAGAATTAGCCGACATAGTCAAAATGAAAGTTGTAGATCTTACTTTTACCTACGCGTGGATATAAAGAACGTCAAAAATGGAGGTCGTATGTGAAAGTTACGGATTTTAGAAGTCGGAAGTGTGCTGTGCGAAAATGGGTGATGTGGCACAATCTTGGCCATTGCTTTCTCCCCAAGTCTTGCCATTAGATGGTGACATGTGGCACCAAGTTCAACCATTTTTCACCCTATAAATAGAACCTCTCTCACCCTCACTTTCTTTACACATTTCCCATTCTTTCTTCTCTTTACTCTCTCTCTCTTTCTCTCTCTAGAACCTCTCTCTAGCCCCGAAACCCCCCGAAAAGCCTAGGGAACCTCCCTAGCACAAGGCGGAAGCCCCGGAGTGCTCGACGGCTCCGAGAAGAAAAGCTTTTCAGCTCGGGAACGCTGCTCCAAGCAAAGCCCGATCTTCTATAAAACCCGCTGTAAGTGAGCTACGCCTACGTTATTTTTAATATAGCTTTTATTTAATTATAGTAACGTTATTAGGAACTTATAATAAGTACTTGGGCTATTATTATGGTTTATATAAGTATTGTTTGACGCTTATATAATAGTAATAATAGCTAGACTATTAATTAGTCTCGGCGAATAATAGACTAAACTCTAGTGGTAACAATACTAGGTTTCGTCGAAGGAAATTATTTTTTAAGAAGCGAAGTGTTGTCTGAGTTCGGAATCACCACCTTTTCAAGTGAGTGCATGGTACCTTTCATCTTACACACAGATATGAAGTATTTAATATAAATTACGTGCTATGTGTTCATATTGTCTGAATACTTGCTGTCTATGCTGGGTGAAATATTTTTATACATGTTTTAAATGATTTAAATGGTATATGTATTTTATATCTACAAAACGTGTTGGGTAAAACATGGGTAGATGTAATAGTTGTTGTGTGACCAAATAAAATAATGAGAGGCCTCGATATAGATGTTATTGATGATCCAGTCATCTAGCGGAGTATAGATGACGACCACGGACTATTCTAGACAGTTTAGTGGAACGCTAGCAGGCTCGCAACCTGTAGGTGTTTATTTGAACTGTGTGTTTATTTGAACTGTGTCCTCACCATCAGTACTCCATCCCCCACATGGTTGCCTTATTTGACATGAATTGTTGAGGAACCCCCGAAGCATGTGTTGTCACGCCGATGAAAGTACCTTAGACTAGGTCCCTTGTGTTAGATGTTTTAGGGACATAAAGTGAGGATAACAGGAACGTGTAATCAGGTTTGTTTGGTTTGATTAAGTTAATAAACTTATTTATTGTGGGTTGAAAACCCTATCTACTCACCAGGTTTCCCAACCTGACCCACTCAGTTTTTTTATATCACAAGTGTTGATATGAAGTCACATTACACTGAGATTAAGGAGATATAAATCACTAGTGATAATGAATGTAAGTTCTGTTTATGCTTATGTTTCGGTATTGACGATGACATCCAAAATGTTTTAAAATGAATAAAAATACTTTTATTCGGAAATGCTTTGATAACGTATTTATCATATTTTACTGGGAACAAATTCTGCAACATTTTTATTAAAAGAGGTACTCTGATTTTTATAAAGCATAAACAAAATCGGTCTTTTCTGGCCGTGAAAATGGGGATGTCACACATTGGCGCCTTCGACCCTGTTAGAATAGTAAGGACAACTCACCTCAAAAGTAGCTCAGAATGATAATGTCAACTCCTCCAAATATAACTCCAACTCAAACACCTACATCCACTAATGATCCACTTCCACAAATTCCCAAATTACTAAAATACCCCCCAGAAGTCAAACTAGTCAACCCTTGGTCAAAGTCAAAGTCAACAGTCAAGGACAACAATCCATGTTGACCCAACACGTCGAGTGTAACCCACTGAATCCTCGAGTTCTTCAAAAAATCGAGAAATCGTGAAAACCCTAGTTGACTCGCCGAGTATCCAGCCAACACGCCCAAGTCCATGCGATATCCAAATGTCGGGAAAAACCCTAACTAACTCGTCGATTCTTCTCACTGGATTGCCGAGTCCATGCAGAACCAAACGGACAATATCCATCCGACTCGTCGAATTGGCCATGAAATTCGTCGAGTCCCTTCAGTCCATTTCTCATCCAAACGTTTTTAAGCTACCCCAAAATCTCCAGATTGCTGATCTAACCTCCTAGGTCATGGTTTTCACGTAAAGTTGCAAACTTTACGTACATGCAAGGTCCTACATGACAAAACCAAGCTAAGGGAAAGGTTTAACCCAAAGAGAAGGGCCAAAGCTTGCTAAATCTGATAAATTTATGACTACAGGGACTTAGAGGAGTCCATATCTGAAGTTACAACTTCAGATCATGCCCAATACCCGAACTAACCCACAACCAACTAGAAAATGGCCCTAAACCTTTACATGAAGAGATCTAGCTAAAGATAAGTCAAGGTAACGACTTGTTACCTTCGAAGTGATGCCAAGATGAAGTAGAGTCAGATCCATAAGCTTGTCTTTGCTCCAAGCTCCTTAGACGTCAAGCCTTCTTCACAAAATCCACCTTCGAAGCTTCTTTACACACAAAAATGGAGAGTAGACGAGATTAGGGTTTTCTGAGTTCAAGAGAGACGGTAAGGGAGGATGAGGGAGGCTAATGACCCTTTAAATAGGGTGCAAACCCTATAAATTAAGGTTTCGTTTTCCAGCTCCTACTTGTCGAGTTGGGGTCCTCCAACTTTTCGAGTAGACCCCTTAAATGCATGCGGTTTGAATCGTTTCTACTTGGGGCATCCAACTCGTCGAGTAGGTCTAAGGACATGACTATAAACTTTAAATTTTATACTTGGGAGTCGGGATGTTACATGGACCCTATATATATATATATATATATATATATATATATATATATATATATATATATATATATATATATATATATATATATATATATAGGCTTAGCTTATAATGTGGTTTCTAAATATTATGTGGATGTAAGGGTAGTTTGTGGTCCAAGTGTTTTTCCTAAATTAAAGTAATTGTTTTTATTTAAAAAAAAGTAATAATTTAAAACAATCTATTAAATAAGAACGGATACCATTACATCTAATTAGGAAATATATAGATTATTTTGTAACATATTTTGAAAATCCCCAAATTAACGGAATCAAAAGCTACCTTCGTCTTTATCATAGCTCAAAGTTTCTTACGATTGTTTAGAATCAAGAAAGAAGAAGAAATTCCGGAGATGGTATTACATTATTGAATCGTTTTTTATATGAAATTTTATTTTGGTAAGCGATCGATTGGGTTTGTTTGTGATAAAGTTTCTTGAAGAATGCGAGGAACAAGGTCGACTTCATTCAAGTCTAAGTTCACGAACATGGCAAAAACGACATTAAATCTAGACGATGATAACGATTTTGTTTCCCCAACTCCAGGTATTAAGCGTATTATCAAAAAAATGAGACTTTTATGAAAAAAAATTACGAAAACTTGAGGGTTTTTCATAGGGGTTTTCAGTGACATAGTAGTTGGTTCCGTTTGTTGTCATGTATTTTGTTAAAAAAAAAAATTGGTATTTGAAACAAATCTTGGAATATTATTCTTCTGGATTCAGTAAAATTCTAATGCAATATAGTTACTGTGTTAGATTTATTGTGGGTTTTGTATTGGTGTCAACGTAGAATACTATTGTAGTTTCAAGAGTATGATATGTTCTTTCATAATTTTAGTATAATTGAAATTGATTGTTTTTATTTCTAATCATGATATTTGTTTAACTTCTAATGGAATTTAACGTATTCATGTAGAATTTGTATGTTTTGTTATCCAAACATGATTTTTCAATAAGAAAACTTGTGTATAGGAACTTGTTTGATTCTTAAATTCCTAGAGAATTGTATATTATTTGTTAATGAAATTTTTTGTTGTGTTTGTATTCACGTGTTTTGGTGAACTATTTATTGAGTAAAGATTAATGTTGTAGAATGTTTTTGGGTTAATTAGTTTCCAGCATCGTTACAATGTTTTGTTTACCAAGTATGATATGTTAATTAAGAATATTAGTAGATTGCCAATTTAATATTATTTAATAATGTTAATGTAATGATTTAAAGATGTTGTTTCTCATGCAGTGATTGCAGAAACAATAGTAATTCCAAGTACAAGTGTGAAAAAGAAGAAACGTTAGCACTCATCAAGATCAACCCCAGAGAAGAAAAAACCTTGTCCCTTAAATGTTTTAATAGAAGAAAGGGTACTTAGGTCAAAGACAAAAGTAGAGAAGGTGCCTATTCTATTAGAAGGTAAAAAGCTAGAACGAGAGGGAAAAAGAGAATATAAAGGAAAACATGAACAAGTTGGGGTAGAGGGGATGAAAAAAAAATGAAAATAATAAGAAGGTAAGCAAGGTGAATGAGAAGATAAGAAAATTTGAAAGAGACTATCCACCGAGTTTAAGAAGGCTACCTACAAGAATGACACCAAGTAGGATTAATGCAGTCATTAAAGTGTTGTCAGCAGCACAAAAAAAAAGCAGTTTATGATATGGAATTTGGTTCATTGTTGAAGTTAGATATGGAGGTTGTACCAAGGTTGCTAAACTATTATCTTTTAGATGTATACGATCCATAAACCAATAGACTTGTGATGGAGAATGGAGTGATTGAAATAACGAAAGAGCTGGTGCATAAGATGATGGGTTTACCAATGGAAGGGGATGATTTGAGTAGAATGCCTTACTGTGAAACCGGTAATGAGATTCTGGAAGAATGGAAAGAATAATATGTAGACAAAAAGTTTCATGGGGAAGTATACGTGAAACATATTATAATTACAGAAGAAGACAATATGATATTCAGGTTGAACTTTCTTATTTTGTTCATTAACACCTTCATAGAGTCAATGGTTGGTGGTACCAATAATATCAAAGTGGTTGAGAAGTTAGTTCTAGTAAAGGACTTTTCCAAGATTGATTGGTGTAAGTACATGTTGGACAACCTACGAACTAGAAAGGATATGTGGAGAAGTGATGACAAAACATGCTACTACTCGGGCCCTATTACTTTGTTATTGGTAAGAGATTGATTATTTTAGATTTAAATGTAATTATTTGAATATTAATCATATATTTAAACTTTTTTTAAAACTTTTTGTTTATGTATCCATTTTACTTCAGCTATCATATATGTATAACATGAGGTATGAAAATATAAAGTTAGATAAAAGGATACCATTTATTGCACATGTTAAGGGTGATAAGCTGATACAAATACAAGAAATGGAAATTAAGTTGGGAGGGTTCAGGAGGCAATTCAGAGATAGTAACCTAAATGATGAGAGAATGGGGTGTGAAGAAGAGGAGGAAGAATTTGAACTTTATGGTGACATTGAGGTAGAGTTAATATTGTTTTGAATTCAAGATTTTGTTTTTTTTATTTGTTGTGTTAAAATTAGTTTTTGTTAGTGTTAATTTGTATTGATTAGTTGTTATACACCATGTTATGTAATTAGAAGGTAATTGATTCTTAAATAGTTGTTGTTAACTACTTTAGTTATTTAGAATAAGTACAATTATATATTCATATTGCAGGCATTTGCTGATGTATTGGAGCACAATTATGGTAAACTACTATCAGAGAAGAGTAACATGGAAGTTGCATTAAAACATGGTTTGCAAAAATTTCCTGACAGTAAAGTACTGAAAGAGTGGGTAATGAAGAAGAATGAGTTATTTGATGGGAACAATTATGTTAAGGAGAATGATAATGAAAATGAGATTCCATACCATGGAAAGAAGTTGTTGAATATCAAGGACATTTGTCACCTATTAGAGGTTTGGTATGTAAGAGCAAGGATAAAGATGAAGGATGTAGTTATGTGGAACCACGTATGGAAAATGATTTAACACAAGATGATCTTACAATGACTCGGTTTTATAAGTTACTAGGTGTGATGGATGAAATGATAGACATGGCAAGTAAAACAAAGATGATGTTTTCAAATAGTAAATATGTAGAAGAAGAAGAAAATTCAACTGTTGTGGTAGGATTTAATTCGAATAAAGGAAGAAATCTAGATGAGGAGCTGAACAATGTTGCTAATGAAGATGATAATTGTAAAAGGGAAAAAGGGACAAGAAATCTACAAATTTATTTCATTCCCCTTTTATTGAACGGGTGATTAGAGTTGGTGATAAGTTGAAGAAGGAGGATATTGAAATGTGCACTTCAATATTTGCATCTAAAAGAAATAATGGGTTAGTGTAAAATATATTATATACTCAGTAATTGTAACATATTATATGATGTTATTAATTTTATTAATATATTTATTTATGTAGGGACCCGATTTGGGATATTGGAGTTGGTGAAGTTTTGCACCAAGGATTCGTGTACCATTTTAAGAGGAATGCGTATATCCATTCTAGAATAATAGATTGTTGGGCAACATTCATTAATAAGATGGAGGAGTATAGGGACAAAGGATCGATAATTAGATTGTTCTTGGACACAAAATTTCTGGTATGGAATGTACATTATATTTTGTAAATTTCAATGTAAATAATTAAGTGTAAGACTGAAGTTTGTGTTTTTCTTATTATTACAGACTAGTGAAATGTTGAACAAATCGGGTTTAGGAGTCAAAACATGCAGATTGTTTGATGGATTGCTGAGAGTTTACACTAATAAGTTTAAAGTGTTACCAAGTTTGAAAGATGTTGGGCCGCTTAGTTCATTTGGAATTAATTTTTTTACACATTCTTGAGAATTTAATATTAAGTTTTTGTGTGTTTTTAACAGGTTTTCATCCTAGTAGTGGATATGGCTATGTATTACGTGGTGTGTTTTGATTTGAGGACAGGAAAGTGCTTCATAGTTGATCATGTGAACCGAAAAGGAAGCATTGACAGTGTATATGGAACAACGCCTATGGTTTTGGTAATAGTACAATAATATAACCATTTATAATCAGTCTATCACTGAATATATATCTATTTTATTATTTTATATTAAATGTTTATTTTATTATGACAGTTGAAAATTTTGTGCAACTACTTATCAGTACAACATCATGCAATAGTAAAAGCTTTAAGTGCAGCCGAACCATATGTGATGAACATTCGTTGGCGCGTAGCGAAACCGGGACCAAATTGTGAATTATATCTTATGAGACACATGGAAAGTTATATGGGAGAAGGAGAAGGGCGATGGGATTCTGGTTTTACAGGAAAAGGAAATGCAGATACAGTTGCAGTTATGAATTTAAGGACCAGGTATTTGGCTAGAATGATGAAAGCCGAATTCAATGTGCATAAAAAAAATGCTAGAGAGGGATTATGTTGAATTCTCAAAGCTTGATGTAATTGAAAGAGAGTTACTTTTGCAAGAATCAACATCAGAAAGGAAGAAAACAAGAGTAAGGCGTCGATGTTAACTTTGTAGTCCGGTTTAATTAGCTTTTTTATTTTTTGGTATGAAGAACTTAAATGAAGAGTTCTGAATTTGGTTTTTTTGGTCTATTTTTGGTTTTTTTTTAATGGTTTTTATTAAGTAGGATTTATTATGAATTAAAAAAACATGTCTCTTCTGGATGAATATGGATGGTAGTTTTTAAACATAATATGTGGTTAACAGTTAAACTATTCAAGTCTTTAGAAATTTATTGATCTTTTATGTTTGTATGTTATATTTCTGGTAGAATGAACAAATAACTAGTGTTTCCACCAAATGTAGAATGGATGGTTGATAATATTCTGGTAGATAGTGTGTGGGGATTGTACATATTCCGTTAGAATATGTTATGAATGTAATGACTTTTGAAAATTGAAAATTATAATTTGTGTATTATATTAGAATGATGTTAAGTTGATATTATAATGTAAGTATAAGTTGTTAGTAACTCTCTTTATAGTAGGCATCCAAATTTGGTATAGTAGGCATCAGAATTTGGTAGTTTGTAGTATGTGTATTATATTAGAATGATGAATGTTTGATAATTGTTGTTTTCTATTCGATTGATGTTATTTGTAGATATGATGTCGTGATTGTACATATTCTACTAGAATACATAAAGACTTTAATGACTTAGGTAGAATGAAATGTGTAAGTCTTGTATTATGTTAGAATGATGTTAAGTCAATATTATAATGTAAATTGTAATTTGTTTTTAACTCTCGTTATAGTAGGCATCTGTCTTTGGTGTAGTAGGCACCAAAGTTTGGTAGTTTGGAGTAGGCATCATATTTTGCTTTATCTAAATGTTTATTATGTGTATTCCTATAGAATGATGAAAAAACGAATGATGTTAACTTTGTATTTAATATAAAGCGTATTTTTGTTTTCTTTTAGAATGATCTAAAATCGAGTTACGTTAAATTTCGTATATAATATAGGCATCAGTCTTTGCTAGTTTATAGTAGACATCAGACTTTGGTACAAACAATATATTGGCATATATGTTATATTAAATTTAAATTGTATTCTATTAAAATGGTGGTAAATTGTTCTTTATCTGAAAAAGTATACATAATTCTAAAGGAATGTGAAATGAGTAAAAAAACATTTGAAATATGAAATAATTAGTTTGACGTTAAAGGAAAAAAGAAAAATTCAAACAATAGTTTATTAAGCAAAAAAACAAGAAATTAAGAATAAAAATAAAGTCATTGCAAACTAGTTATCTTTATTTTTAAGAGGACAATTTTGCTTGTCATGATTAGCCATCTGTTGACATGATGTAAACAATCTCTTGGGTTTCAATCCCTGAAGTCGAAGCATTTCTTTCTTAGATTTCAATCTTTTCCCTCTACTGCCAGAACCTTGGTTCCGAATATCAGATGGATTCTCAATGTCCACCACATCAGGAATAATGACTTTTAGAAGGTTCTTATAGTAAGTGTCTCTGGTGGGAAGTTCATTTGATGGGCAATCGTCTATATACTTTTTCTTCAACTTATGTTAATCATCGGGATACACTTGTTACTTTTTTGTATCATGACTCAAGCTTGATACACAATTATCAACAATTGAAAAAAAATTCAATGGCATACTTGTATGTAAGTCATATTCGGAGTTCGAGAATCACTTCTTAAGTAATTTTGTTGGAATAATGTCCCTTCTCTAACGTTTCAATATGTACTGTGATAGAATTTCAACACGACTGTAATATTTAAAAACACAAAAAATGTGTCTACACAAAAGGCCAACATGTTCGAAATTCATGCAACTACACACGAAGGTATCTTCTACTTTTGAATATGTAACCTATAAAAAATGGAATATGAAAAATGAGATGATGTCATTAAATTTCACTTCAATGAAATGGAATATTATAAAATAATAAAGTATATGAACCTTGAATTCAGTATCCTTGAGAATTTTATTGTAATGATATTCCTGCACTGTTTCATCACTTGTTTCCTTTTGAGTTTGCCTAGTGATAATGTGTTTTTCTCCAATATAGTAATTGTGTCAACACCATCTTCAGATGACACACACTTTTGAAATCAGGTTTCCTTAGCTTTTAAAATCTCTTCTTGAACTTGGTAAAAAATGGTACGGGTGTACACTTTGGATGCATGAACTTCGTACGGAAGATGTTTGATTATTTTAGGAAAAGTGTTGGAGATCTTAAAATCATTGAAAATTTGATTATGTCTTTGTCGTTCCAAATTAGTCTCAAAAGAGATCATAAAAATGACAAGATACAAACCAGAAAGCGTATTATTTTGAAATGACCAATTTTGGCTTTCGGACAATGATGTAGTTCGCATAAGACCAAACATTGGTATGTCCTTGAAAAATGTTGGGATCCATAATCTACGCAACCCGTACATAGCATTCAACCACTTGTTATTTGTAATATTGAAATCCCTCAATAAACATTCCCAACCAGCCTCAAATGCTTGTGGTTCAATTTTAGAATTCCATATTAAACCATGGAAATGATTACGAAACTTTGGATTGGTAGAAATTTCAATTGATATCTATTTAAAATACATGGAGGTGTTAGTATCAATAAGAATTTATTTTAAAGGTAATGATATGCAAGATATAGTTTGTATTCAAATTTTATTGTGATGGAAGAATGCCAGTTCTTAATGAACTGGTATGATTCTGATGTAATTGGTATCGCTATATAATTAATATACGAGTATGAGAATTAAATTGTACCTTTTTGGTAACTTTTTAGTTATATGCCACATGCAAAGTCTGTGTTGTGTCGTTGGAATAAGTTCTTTAATAGCTTTGGACAATGTTGGATCGTGATCTGATAGTATCAATGTAGGTGGTTTTGTAAATGTCTTCACGAACGCCTTAACCAGCCAAGAATAAGAGTCATAGTCTTCTTTACTCAACAGACCAGCACCAAATGTTACACATTTTTTATGGTTATCTATACCAATGAGTGGAACAAAAACCATGTTATACCTGTATAGAAAATATGTTTTATATAAATGAAAATTAACTACATGTTTTAGTGAAGATAAATTAAGAAAAAAATAATAAAAACATACCTATTTGTGTTGAACGTGGCATCAAGTGATACAACATCCCCAAAAGCATTATAGTTAAACTTAGTTGTCTCGTCCGCCCAAAAAATTGTATTTAGCTTCTTGTCCATAACTCTATATTCAAAAGTAAAGTTTGGGACATATTTTTTCCTTTCGTTTATTTTGTCAACAAGAAATTTTGAATCCCTCCCACCTATGAAACAATTAAGATTTCTCGTACTATTTTTGAAGTTTGAAAACAAGCCTCGTTCAAAATGACAACCGGTTATGCCAGTATAAAATCTATGTGCTTTTGTCGCACTAATGTTTTGTTTGGACATGTGGTGAATAAAACTTTCCTGTGTGTAATCAAGTTTTCTCTTGGCACGTGATAAGTGAATAGTTTCTTTACTAAACAAAGTGTGACAATGTCTCTCGGTAAAATCATGAACCACATACTATACAGTGCCAGGTATTATCTTTAAAACAATCTTTGCTTTACAATCCACCCTAAATAAATCTTTTCTTCTTTTAGGCTTATTGTGTTGAATGTCCAAAGTATCCACTTTACTAGTGTTGGGCTTGCCTTCACGGTTGCAGAATAAATGTCTTTCCGTAATAACACGCAACGTTGATGTTCTATGAGTCCCAAGTCTCACATCAAATCCAGCTTCTACTGCATAGTTTCTATACATTCTAACAACATCAACATATGACTCATATACTGATTTGATCTTTGGCTTAATATGATCAGATACTTCGGGAGACCAATACAGTGAGCCACCAGGTGAACCGTAATCATGATCAGCAGTTGATTGTTTTGAAAGTAATAAATCATAAATATGTATACAGTCAATTTATTGGGTTAAAAGCTATGTTACCACGTAGTAGATCGATATTCTGTGTTATATCATCGTCATCAGATGAGTAATTGTCGATTTCTGCATCTTCAAATTCTGCTAACAAAAGGAATGAAAGTAAAATATATAGAGTTAAATTCTATTGGTATTGGGAACATTAAATAATTAAAAGAATCACCTTTATTAGATTTACTACTTTCACAAATTGACAATATGTCGTTGTAAAGTGTGTCAGAACCAAGGTTGGCATATGAATAACCGCCTTACAAGAAACTAATTCATAATTGACATTTAAATGTTTATTACAGTACATATTATGAAAAATGAGATACTTCATAAATAACAAAAAAACTCACAATCATTGATATTACTAGTATCAACAATCTGCAAATTTACATTATCAAGTGTATCGTACTCAGAAAATTCAAACTCTTCTTGTTGTTCTTCATAATTTATAGGAATTATTTGTTCATCAACTGAAAGTACTTGCTCCTCCATTAGAATGAATATGATAACATACACCGATCTGTAGAAAGAATAGAAAAATGAATAAAATCGACTTGATTAATAGGAATTACAAATCACAAACAATCCAAATCGGTGTAACTGATAACACATGATATCAAGGGCTATTAAGTTAATAATGATTTTATGATTTTAATTTATTTTTTTAAAGATATCATTCATTAATTTATAATAGCTTGTGTTATGAGAATATTTTGTTAATTAATTTTGGTTTTGGTAACTTGGCTCCTTTACAATATGTCCTAAAAATTTAATATATTATCTTAAAATTGAATAATGATCTGAAATCAAAAATAATTTACTCACGTAAAAAAATTATGGTAATGACCCGGAATTCTGACAGAATTTCTACAATATTTGTATTTTAGCAACTAAATACTTGACTCTTATAAACAATTTACATGATAAAAATTTTATAAACAACATTATACTAATGCAAATAATATAATTTTGTTTCACTTTTCTTTCAGGATACTAATAAACTTATGGTTTATGTTATCCTTATAAGCCGAGAATTCTAATAGAGTTGAAGCAACATTTTCATTTTATAAAATACGTATATGAATTCTATAAACGATTTAAATTACAAATATACTAAAACAACAATACACAAATGGTAAGATTATAAATTTGTTTTCCTTTTCTTTCAAAATCGCAAATTATATATTCATTTAGCTTCACATTGCATTATCACATTTACAATATTATTGAACATTTAAGTTTACATTGTTGAATAATTCAAACATACTTGTGTAACATCCAAACACAAACGATATTGTTCATTATATAGACTAAAAAAAACACCAATTACTATAATAAAATCTACCCATACATCAAATGACGTATGAATTTATTTGAATTACATAATGAAAATACCTAAAGCTTCTTTGATAGAATCAACCCATACATATAAGCGAAAACTTATTTTTATTGAAACATAAACTCCAAAACAACTAAAGTTTTAGGTTGATTTTCTGGTAAATGGGCAATTTCGCATGTCAAGATTCACCAACTTATTACAAATAGAACATCTTCTTTTTCGATTGAACTGTTCAATCCTACTTGAATTCGTCGAAGGAGGATCCATTTGAACATTGAAATCGTTGTTTGATTGTTGCTGAAAAAAATGATACTAACATATATTGTATCGAATTTGTTAATTATATAAACCCAAACTGTAATTCATGTGTACCTGCTCCTGATTATTGTTTGGATGCTCCATTCCCATTTTAAAGAAAAAAAAACGAACGAGAATGATGTACATGATGTCAGACGTACAAACATATATATGGGTTAAAGGATAACGAATACAAATTAAAATTATATCTATAATTAGGCTAAAAAAGGGATTTGATTAGGAATACTATCTTATTTAATTAATGAATTGTTTTTGAATTATTTGGTCTACAATGATCCCTATATCCACACAATATATGTGGATCCACATTTGAACCTCTCTCTCTCTCTCTCACACAACTAGCATTTTTGGCTAGGAAGTTCTGTATTCTTGTGATCAACTCTTGTACAACTAAAGTTCTAAGTTGATGTTATGTACCAATGTTCATTCTAAGAACAAAGCATTGAATCAAAACTCACTCAATAAGCCCACGACCTAATACAATACATTTCATACACTCGACTTTGGTTTGTAGCCCTAATTCATCCGGTTCAAACTCTTATTGGACCAGAACCCTCTTATTGGACCTAATGGGCCAATAAATCTTTAACTTGATTCTTTTGGGCTAAGAATCCTTACTTGGGCCCTAATTGGACCCATATTCATTAAACTATAGCATTTGGGCCATAATGGGCCTAGAATGTATCATATCATTTTCATGGGCCGTATTGGGCCAAAACCCACATAAATGATGCTAATGGGCCGTAAACAATACTCTTGGGATTCATTGGGGCCATGAACCCTCATAAGGGCCCAATGGGCCGAAAAAATATATTATTTGGGCTCCATAAATTCGAACTAGGTCAAGGAATGGCCCAAACTATCTCACTTCCTTTTTCTCTTAGCCAATTCTCGGTCCAATTAAAAAAAGGTTTAATTTGCAAGTGTCACCTCAATGTTGCATGGTGGTCACCCATGCACCATAACCACCATACAATAATGTAAGTTTCCCATGTATCTAGGAAAGTTTTCTCTCTTCCTCTCCCCTCTTCAAACTCACGGCCATAAGGCCTCCTCACCATCACTCCTCATTTTCAAACTCAACATTTTCTCTCATCTTTTCCTCCCAAAACTCAAAGAAATCCTCTCATAATTTCCTCCCAAATTTCATGAGTTGTGTGGGTGTTTCAAGAAGACTTCATCAAAAACTCATCCATTTTGGTAAGCTACTCTTACTCAAGAAGTTTAACTTCAAGTTACACCTTAAATCTCTTCTTAACCCACCTTATTTTATGATCGATGCTCTTATAACACCTTAGAGCTTGAAAATCATCTCAAGATCACACCTAGGGCCAAGATCTCCTCATCTCATCACCAAAAAACGAAAACATCAAAGAAAAGTGAGTTCATACCCTTTATTTTGATTTTCATAATGTTTTGGGGGAGAATACAAGTTGTGTTGTGTAAATCTATGTGTGCATGGATGATTTTGTGTGTTTTCATGATATATGTTGTGATATGTGTTTTACTTTTGGAGTTTTACTTGAACTTGAAGTTTAGCACTTGGATCTTCATAAAAACCTTGAGAAAAGTATGTGTTATCACATATATTACATTTAAACTTGTAGATCTGGGATTTATATACTTAAAATAGCAAAAATAAGTGTTGTGTACAAACATGGATAACTTAAACTAAAAAATCAGCCTTTAACAGAAAAGTTTTGGTCTAATCTTGGACTGTTTTGACCACCTTAATGGAAATAATTTTCAAAACTGTTTTACATGCAAAACTTTCAGGTTTATATCTTTAAAATGACTACTGTCTATCATATTTGAAATAATCTCGGACCACACTATGAAGGTGAGCAATTTCACACTAGTTTGAGGCCATTAAAAATTTTGAGAAAAATTGTGAACAAAGTAGACAAAACTTCCAAACTTCCAGAATTTACGGATCAAAATTCTGACTTACGATGATTTTTCTACAAATTTTCCAACAACCGGGTCAGAAAAGTTAAAAACCAGAAAAATTGTTTTTAACTTACTAGAAGTGTTTAAACTTGTGTTGAATGCAAGACTTGGCCTTTAAAAGGCCCTAAAATGTTATTTTTACTAAAATTAGGCCTTAAGTGTAAATTTTTGGCTTAATGGACCAAGAGTGTCATTTTTACAAAAAGTGGGCCTTTTATATCATTTTATTAAATAATTGGGCTAAAACTAGCAATATAATAACAAACGGGCTAATTAGGTCATTTTCATGTTTATTGGGCCTTAGTGACCCATTAACATGTTTGATAGGTCCTGAATACTATTTATATCTTTATTGGGCCTTATTGACCCATTAACATGCACGACGGACCTTGGATACTATTTGTGTGCTATTTGGGCCTGCAAATATCTTACATGTAAAAGGGGCCTTAGTTGTCCTTTTACATATATTTATTGGACCCATGTTATATAATCTCATTCCTATCGGGCCTGGAAATTACTTACATGTTTAGCAAGCCTTAGTGGTTTATGTTGGAATTAAAGTTCTAGTAGGATCGATATGTTCTAAACAGTGAATAAAGCAATAAGAACAAGAAACATGATTAGCTCAAACAATGCTGAATGATTAAACCTCAACACCCCAGAAGAGCTCGATGAAGAACTTCGACTGTAGAGGTGTTTTTGGGTTACAAAACGATAATCAAAGTAATAGTATCAAGAACGTCTCTAATGCATACATGCATGCACTATATATACTACATAACCCTAACAAAACACGGATGGACAGGACCAATCCGGTAAATACAAACAAATCCCATGACGCAACATATTTATCCTACAATCTCCCCCTTTGCGTCCATGGAACCGAAAGCTCAGTTCAGTTGAGCAACTGAAGACTTCTTAACAGTTTTGAACAGCTTCGATATAATGGCTAGAAGAGTGTGACAAAATGTAATATACCACCGAAGCATGTCTGTAAAGTTCTTCTTATCAGACTCAGTGTTCTTCTTGCACCGATGAATAATGTTGATGATGTGCTCCAAGCAATCGGTTGAGAACAGATGCTTATCCACAAGAGCAAATAAAAATCTGCTATGTTCGGCTCTTGTGAACATGACCGTTGGATGCGTAGGATCAATTTGACCCATTGTCAATTTATTCACATCTCCCGGTTTCGGAGTTAGCTTCACAATCGATTTCTTGTTCATGACAGTGGCAATCTCTTGATCCATCTTAGCCACTTTGTAAATATACGAACCCAACATCCTCTTTAAATGATTCAGGATCGGTTCATACTCCTTTGCATTTGTAAGGAAAATGTTGTATAACAAAATCCAATCATGAGGATTCAAGTTTGGGAGATCTACAAGGGAAATTATAGAGACCGAGTTGTCTGTACCTCAAGTAACTCTGAATCGAACATTGACAAACTTCCCTGCAGGTGTAGGCTTCAGCACTTTGACTGACGTGATCTTCTGTGCACTCCACGTCAAGTACTGACGTTGACCGAACTACAGATAAAAATCTATAAGCTTTCGATCAATTTGAAGATGAGGCGAATGGGCTTCAGTAGAATCAAAGCAGTGAAAAACGAACGCCTTCCTCGTCATAGGCATATCGAATTGAGAATCCATCGTGTTTCAATATCAAATGAAGCCACTTGTTCCAACCAGAAAACACTTGGGAATTAAATCGCCTCTTTTATCATCTTTTCCCTAGTCAATGTGGGAAAAAGGGTCATTTTACATCCAAGAGCATCATGCTCTGCTTTCCTCTTCCTTTCCTTCTCCTCTTCTTCTTTCACAATCCTATGAGTCTCATTTAACTCCTGATCTCTTTGCTTTCCTTTGAGTATGTCGGTTATTGTTTTCTGGTCTTCATCACTATCATCATTGGATGGACCCTTCTTTTCTTAACCATTAGAACCCGAAGCTTCATTACCCTTCGATTCAGGTTTGATCACAACTTTCGGTTGAACCGGAGGTTGGCCTGAAGGCTTTTCTACTGTAACTTGCACAATTTTCTGCTTGCACAACACATAGGTCAACCAAAATGCACTTGAAAACAATCATTAGTATTGTGGAAAATTAAAAAAAAATTCGTGCAAGAGTGACAAAGATAAAGAAATAAATCAAACGTGTATAGGATCTGAGTGATGTCTTAAACCGACATAAAGCAGTTGATTCCGGGCACCAATCTCTTCCTTCAAAGTCAAGATAGACTTGAAGTGCTTGCATGGTTCCCCGAAAAATTACGATCGAGTGTCTGTTAATAAACATCGAAAGGCTTCTTTTCAACTATCAGCTCTAAGGGTGGCTTATCTCCAACCAAACCTTGATACTTAATGTAAGACTGAAGGTCAGGCGAAGTACTTGTGAGACCGATGTGGTCTATTGAACAAGTAGGTGAGATATGTATATAAGTGGTTAGGAATTGAAATCTCAAAAATAAAACAAAACTGGACCTTTTGGGAAGAACCGCCTTGGTGTTAGACAATTTCATAAAGATCTCGCATAAAAAAGAAAAAGAGATTTCAATCGGTAACAAGTTAAATCTTGAATCTGAAAATTCACCGTTAATTCCTTATTGGTATTGGATTGTGGGTCTCACTCAACACGTGGTATACACAGCTAAGATCATCAACACAGATTTTGGGTAACCATAAACCTCAGTGGCAAAAACCGAGAGTCTCAATGGTTACGTTTGTGAACCGAAAGTAGATGAAGAATACTGATTGGGTGGTTAAAGAACCGAAAGTACCTCTGTTGTTAAAGAGTGACAAAGCAGTAAACTCTCAACTACTTTGAGAAGAGTAAGGTAGCTCGTGACATGAGAGAATTTGGCATGATTTGGTAGAAACGATAGGTATAGATCGAATCATTAAGGCCTTACTCAGAGTTTTTGAGGCTTCGGTCTACGTGCAACAACATGCTTCTAGGGACACCTAACTAGTTGTATAATGAGAAATTTCATACCTTCCCTTGTTTTAAGAGCACGAACTTTCTATGTCTTAGAGACCTAAAAAAATTAAGAAACCACACGAAAAGCAAAATAATTTTGGAATATTTATTTAAAAAAACTTAATAAAAAAAATATTTTTGTGTTTCTGTTAAAATAACTAATAAAATAAAAAAACATAATAAAATTTAAAATAAATAAGAGGAAAAAAATTGTGAACAAATTATACAACTGAAACTAACCTTTAGAGATTTTAAAGTGAGATAGACCGAGCGTTCCGCAAATATTGGTTCCTGAAAAGTATGGAGCCGAAATAGACCGAGCGAACGGCTTATATCGGTTCCCTAAAATTACGGAGCCGAAATAGACCGAGCGGTCGGCTTATATCGATTCCCTAAAATTACGGAGTCGAACTATAACGAGCATTCGGTTCATTTCGGTTCCTTAATTTTCATCAAAGCAAAATAGACCGACCCAGGTTCTATTACACTTAGCTAACCTTTTACATAGACGAAAGGTGTTTCGATACGGATTCTGCTTCAATCATACCTAAGCCATGTAGTATTCTATGAAAACTCGTTTCAGGCAACGCCTTAGTGAAAATATCGGCAAGCTGATTTGATGATCGAACAAAGTGAACTTCCACATTTCCATCTTCAACATGGTCTTTGATGAAGTGGTATCTCAGTGCAATGTGTTTGGTCTTGGAGTGTTGCACTGGATTATGACATATCCTTGTCGCACTTTCAGAATCACAGTAAAGCGGAATCTTCTTCATACTTAAATCATAATCTCTGAGCTGACTTTGTATCCATACGACTTGCGATGTACAGGATGCAGTTGCAATGTATTCAGCCTCGGCTGTTGAAAGTGACACACATGTCTGCTTCTTTGACTGCCAGCTGAAAAGCTTGCCATCAAGGAATTGGCATCCTCCCATTGTGCTCTTTCGGTCCAATCCGCATCCACCAAGATCTGCGTCTGAAAATGCTTGAATAAAGAAACTGGAATTTGTTGGATACCAGAGACCGAGAGATGAGGTTCGCTTCAGATAGCGAAAGATGTTCTTCACGGCTATCATATGAGGTTCTCTTGGATTAGCTTGAAATCTGGCACAATAGCAGACCGAGAACATTATATCTGGTCTACTACCCGTCAGATACATGAGAGATCCTATCATTTGACGATAGAGTGTCATGTCTACAGCCGGTTTATCCAGAGATGGCGTCAATTTCGTGCCAAACGCCATAGGAACCTTCACTTTCGAATCTCCCTTCATTCCAAATTTTGTTAGCAAGTTCTTGGTGTAAGCCTCCTGATTTATAAATATACCTTCTGGTCCCTGTCTAATGTTCAGTCCAAGAAAAAAGTTAATCGGACCCATTGCGCTCATTTCAAATTTAGTCTCCATCAACTTCCTGAATGCAACTGTTAGGCTAGGATTCGTGGAGCCGAAGATGATGTCATCGACATAGATTTGAACAATCATCAAGTGTTCGCCCTCTTTCTTACGAAAGAAGATTGGGTCAACCGAACCTCGTTTAAACTTAGACATTTTAAGGAAACGAGTTAAGGTTTTATACCATGCTCTCGGTGCTTGCTTTAGACCATACACCGCTTTGTCTAGAACATAGCAGTGATCAGGATACTTTTCATTTACGAAACCAGGTGGCTGTTCTATGTACACTGTCTCTTCCAGTTCTCCATTTAAGAAGGTGCACTTCACATCCATTTGAAAGACTTCAAAGTTTTTATGATCAGCGTAGGCAAGAAATATTCTCACTGATTCCAATCTAGCTACTGGAGCGAACGTCTCCTCATAGTCTATTCCCTCTTCTTGGCAGTATCCCTTCACCACTAGCCGATCCTTGCTCCGAATGACGTTGCCCTCTTTATCCATCTTGTTCCTGAATACCCATTTTAACCTGACCACAGAAGCATCCTTCGGAGTGGGAATCAATCTCCAAACACGATTTCTTTCGAACTCATGCAGTTCGTCTTGCATTGCCTGTACCCAATTGGTATGATCAAGTGCAGTATGGACTGTCTTTGGTTCGATTTTGGAGACAAATGAATTAAACATGCAAAATTCGACTTGAGAAAATAATGCAGTCTGCTTCGCTTTCATTTGAGAACGAGTAAGAACTTTTTCTGATGATTCACCAATGATCTGTGTTTTGGGGTGATCCCTTGTTCATTTAATCAGGGGAGGATAATTCGGATCATAAGTTGGATCCAATTCTACATTGACCTCTTCTTCGAGTTCTGATTCATCATCTTCATCATTTCTATTGTTATTCTCCCCCTCGAATGGCGAAGTATATCCAACGTCAGGTTCAGGTATTTCTCCCTCAGTTAGAGTGGGATGCTCCCCCTCGGTTGGAGATGGATTTTCCCCAGCTGCTGGATGCTCCCCCTTGACTTGAGCTTTGTTAGTTGGAGTTGGATGTGCTCCCTCGACATGCTGTTTTGTTATGTTGGAAACAGAGGTTTGACCCTCGACTGCTATAAGAGGATCGGTTTCAGCAGCATGTACAGCTTCATCGATGATTTTCTTCAGATGATCAACTTTGTTGTCGGCTGCATTTTCCTTCGAATTGATGGCCTTTTCTGGTTCATCAAATAACCTTGTGTATTCTTCAAACAAGTTGGAAATTGGAGTTGAGACTAGACCAGTTTCAGGGAAGATTTCTAGTGTAGTTCTGTCGGTTGATTGAATTTTCCTAACATAATCGTCATCAAAGGTAACATAGTAGGTTTCTTCGAGACGCTTGGATTGTTTATTTAGAACCCTATATGCCTTTGAGGTCAGTGAATACCCAAGAAATATCCCTTCATCTGCTTTGACATTAAACTTGTTTCGGTTCTCCTTGGAGTTAAAAATGAAACATCTGGATCCGAACACATGGAAAAATTTTATGTTGGGCTTTCTATTGTTTAAGATCTCGTATGAGGTTAAGGTGAATCTCTTGTTAAGAAGGGATCGGTTCTGAGTGTAGCAAGCACATGCGATGGCATCAACCCAGAAGTACAGAGGAAGTGAAGCGAAAGATAGCATCGTGCGGGCAGCTTCACATAGAGATCGGTTTCGCCTTTCAACGATTCCATTTTGCTGTGGAGTGTAAGGAGCGGAGAAGTTGTGAGTTACTCCTCTTTCAGCCAAGTAGTCTTCAAACTCCTTATTTTTAAACTCAAGTCCATTATCGCTTCGAATGTTCCTTACAGTCTTTCAGAGTTGCACCTCGACCTGCTTGATGAATGCTTTCAACTTGGGAGTTGCTTCAGATTTCTGTTTAAGAAAAAAAAATCCAAGTGAAGCGAGAAAAATCATCTACAATAACAAGTATGAACTTACTACCACCGATTCTTTCGATAGTCGAAGGTCCACACAAGTCAATATGCAGAAGCTCAAGAGGTTCAATGATTTTTGTATCGATGCGCGTGGGATGACTCATTCGGCTCTGCTTGCCCATCTCACATGTTGCGCAAAGGTGCTCTTTATTGAATTTCAGAGGAGGAAGACCTCGAACATGATCACCCAGCACCAGTTTGTTGATGTCATTGAAGTTTAAATGCGAGAGTCGTCTATGCCATAACCAGCTTTCATCGGATTTTGCTTTAGCCAGTTGACATATCGTAGGTTTTCCCTTGATGGGGTTGAGATTGAGAAGATACATCTCTCCCTTGCGTTGAGACTTCAACAAAACTTTCTTTGTGTTCTTCTCAATGATTTTTGATCCCTCATCATCAAACGACACATTCAGTCCAGTTCCAACCACTAGTTGCGAAACACTGATGAGGTTGTGCTACAAACCTTCCACATACACAACTTTTCTAATTGAGAATTCACCATTTGTTATCATACCATATCCTTTTATTGTTCCAAATGAGTTGTTTCCATACTTCACACATCCACCATCTTTTAGGGACCGAAACTCCCTCAGCTCTTCCTTCCTTCCTGTCATGTGACGTGAGAAGCCACTGTCAATATAGCATTCGTCGTCGAACTGCTCGTCACTTAACACCTGTAAATTTAAGCAGATTTAGGAACCCAAAGTTTCTTGGGCCCTGACAAGTTTTTCATAGAAAAGGGAATAACAATATCAAGATCAACCATATATGTTCTTTTAACTAAAGTGGTTTAATCTTTGTGTTTGATGGTGTACACCTTTATTGTATTTTTATCTTGTTTAAATTGAGGTGTATTAAATGGTGTTTTGTCAGCAGAAATTTTCTTAGGATTCCTAGGTTCAGCTGACTTTTTCGTATTGGTGTTATCTGTCTCAGAGCCAAGCTTTCCTTTTCCTTTAACATCTTTCAAGGATTGTTTCTTGTGTGTTTTGCGAGAATGACCGAAATAGGATTTTCGGCTTTCATCCTTGGGTTTTGAACCGAGACTGGAAGTTCAACTCTGATCCTTGAGTTTTGAACCGAGAAAGGAGGTTCGGCTCTGGGATATGAAGTTAGGATCAAAATTGGGATGTTGGTTATGAACTTTGGTATTTTGAGGACCGAAACTGGAGGTTCGGTTGTTAGAGTGAAAGGAATTTGGACCGAAACTTGGCTTTCGGTTCAACTGACTGCCTGCCTTGTATGATTGATTACCAGCTTAAGCATCCTTCTTGATTTGGACAAAGTCAGAATTTTGAGACTTCCAAAACTGTTTTCTCTCACTCAAGTTTTTCATGTACCATTGATTTCTTTGGCGTTTTTGATTGGCCAGTTGTTTTTAAGATTTATGGATATTGAAGCTTGGTTTTGGCTTTGGATTTGGATTTGGATTTGGATTTGGATTTTCCTTATGAGTCACGGCTGGATGGGACTCCTTCTTGGGTTCTTCTAGTATTTCTTTTGTTCCACTTGTGCTTGGTTTGGCGAAACTTGAGGGTTTGTTAATGGGTTCTGGAACGTATCTACCTTTCACCCTCCATGATGTTTGCTCTGACAAGCCAACAGTTTCGTCTGCATTATTAATAGGAGCTGACCAGAAGAAATCGTCACAACCTCCAGCGTTGTCTTGATCTACCAAAATTTCCAGTTCCGCTGTTTGTCTTTCAGATACTCCTTTCACAGCGTAGACTTGATTTGGAACCGTTTGTACCTTTTGGTAGACCACTTCCTTTTCTTTGAGTTTCTTCAACTTGTTATCTGACAAGCGAGCATATTCAACCGAGTTTTCGGATATAAGCGGTTTTTCAGTATCGGTTTCGCTCCTCAGAAACTGTGAGCAATCGATTACGTCTTCCACGGAGATCTCGCTCATCTTACTTTCATCATCAAACTCAGATGTACTCTCAATATTCATCTTATGTTCGGTCATCAATTTGGCATTTAATGAGTCAAATGATTTTAAGGTCTCGGTTTTAATTTTTAACTTATCATTTTCATCTATGATCAGTTTTAACATGCATTTATGTTCCTTAGAATCAATGAAAGTTTCAATTTTGTCCAGACCTATTTTATAAGGAATGGAAGTTTCTTCCAAGGACATGATTGATTCACATTCATCAATGACCTCATCCTCCTTAAACTCAAGGAAGGGCAAGATCATTTTATGAATCTTTTTCCCTATTTCACAATCTAAATGCAATTGCGCGATATTAGTATATAAACGTTTAGCAATCAAGCAAAAAACATTACGTTGTTTCAAAAATCTCAAATCGTCTTGTTGCAAATAAATTATTTCATCCCTAGCCCTAACTAACTCCTGCTCCTTTAGCTCAATCCATATTTGTCTCTCCTCACTCTTCGTTGACAACCTGCTAATTTGGTCAGTTAGGTTAGAATTTGTTAAGCGAGTTTGCATGAGACTTCCTCTTAGATTATTATATTTGAATTTTAGTTCATTTAATTCCCTTTCATAATCAATTGCCGGAATTTTAAGAGATTCAAGAAGGGATTGTACCTTTTTGATCAAATGATCGCAGTCGTTGATCTTTTCATTGACAGGCTTGGCTGCAAAACATTTGTCTTCATGTAGATTTGGTTCCTCATGCTCACTCTCGGTTGTTACTCCAACCTTCACCATCAGGCATCTTCCAGTCAATTTCTCATCTTATTGTCTCGTCACAAAAGCTCTACCGTGTGTTGGACTTCTCACCTCTTCATCCTCTGAATCTGTGGACCACACTTCAACCCCACCAAATTCGTCATCAATCACCTTTTCTTGAACAATCAAGACATTCATTGGACCAGCACTAGATTTCTTCTTCTTTATCTCTTCAAGCTTTCTCATATGATAAGTTTCATCATCTTCACTCTCTCTTCTCTCGGCTAACTTTTTCAACATGAAGTCCTTAGCAAAATGATTCTTGGCGTGACAGTAATTGCAATCATACCCCGAGTCACCCACCAGTTTGTTCTCCTTATTTTCATCATCCTTCTGAGATGTATTCTTAGACTCTTCCTTTACCTTTTCTGAACTATAGCTTCCTTGCCAGTTTCGGTTCTTACTGACAAGGAATTTCTTCCGAGCAAACTTCTTTGGATTCGACACCATCATTGCATACTCGTCACTCGTAAGATCACACTCCGACATGTCATCATATTCTTCTTCTTCAATCACATTTTTGTTCTTCGAGACAAGAGCAAGTGAGCCGACACCAGAGACCAACTTCGCTTCTTTTGACACCGTGCTTTCATGTGACTTTAGAATTCCCATAAGTTTCGCTAGGGAATAAGCCTTGAATTGTTCATGCGCTTTCACAGTTGAGACAACCGCCATCCACTCGGGTCATAAACTGTTCAGGAAGGTGACTTTCTGTTCAATACCCATCCTTTCAATACCATGCTTTGTCATCTTGCTGAGCAGATGATTGTAGCGATCAAATATCTGAAGCAAGGTTTCTTCAGTTTTTTGTGCAAATGCTCCGAACTCAGAGAGAAGCAGAGTTTGAATAGAGTGCTCTAGATCCTCTTCGGTTGAATACAGTTCTTTCAAACTGTCCCATATCTCCTTAGTTGTAGTGCATGAACTCACTAACCGGAAGGTGTTAGCTTGTAAAGCGAATCTGATCATTCTTAATGCCTTGACATTGCACAACAGTTTATCTTTTTCGTCCTGAGGAATCTTATCCTCGTCTGCCATCATTTTGTTATACTCCTTTTGGGTTTTCACAGTTGTATTCGTTCCAAAGTGAACAAATGGACCCAACATGATTTCTTCCCAGATGAGATACCCGTTATCATCAGATCCAACCACATAATCTTCAAAGTGATGCGCCCATACTTCATAATCTTACGTGTAAAGAATGGGTACTCTTGTAGTGGATCCAATGTTGTTGGAGATGTTGATGGGATTAGATTGTACGTCGCCTTGAGACATGATGAGCCTTCCTTGAAACTGTTAGAGTCTGACCTGTAAACTTGAGAATAGGGTTTTATTAAAAACACCAGTTTCCGTCGATAAGAAAATGACGGCTCCTATATATTCGATAAAAGCAGAAACCCTACAGTATTCTTCAAACATAAGGAATGCGTATTTGTTACACAGTCTCCTGCTCTGATACCGATTGTTGGAATTAAAATTCTAGTAGGATCGATATGTTCTAAACAGTGAATAAAGCAATAAGAACAAGACACAGGAATAGCTCAAACAATGCTGAATGATTACACTTCAACACCCCAGAAGAGCTCGATGAAGAACTTCGACTGTAGAGGTGTTTTTGTTAGATTAGTATCTAAGTCCATAACCATTTTGGTATGTACTTGACCAGATGGTGCATGATCCTTTTGGGTTGCCTTCACCAAAGCAACTTGATAGGATGAATTATGGAGAGAGAAGATTAATTATGATTTATTAATATATTATGAGAATAATATATTAAAGGAGAAATCATATTGTTTAATTAATATTAGTCAAGAATTAATTGATAATTAATTTTGTGGCTAAAACAGATTAATTAAACTTAAGGGGCTGGAACTGTATAAGATAATTGCATTTGGGCTATGGATTACCTTGGAATAATAGGTTGGACGAATTCTATGGGGAAACCCATTAGAAATCGTCCAAGGGTTATTCTAAAAGGGTCCATGGGCTGCTTAGGGCTTAAGCAGTCAAATTAGGGTTTCCTAGTTGAAAACCCTAATAGCCTACATGTATATATAGTACCCTTAAGCTCCAAAAACGTGGCCAAGAGTTCCACTAGGGTTTCTACACGTTTTGGGCAGCCTCCTCTCTCCTTATTCTTCATCCTTTTGCTCTTGGTGTTTGTGAACCATTAGAGGAGTGACACTTGTGACTCTAAGCTTTCTAAAGTCATTACAAGGAGGATTAGAGATTGTTATTGCTACATAACAATCAAGGTAAGATCAAAAACCCATTCTTATGTTAATATGATTAATAGTATGCTATATCTAGGGTTTAAAGTCTTGGATGAATTGCATGTACAATAGAGAAACCTAGATCCAAGCATTAGGGTTTGCATGAGCACATAGGATGTTCTTATGGCTAAAACTCATCAGTGGTATCAGAGCCTTGATTGGTTTCTATTGTATTGATGCCTAGTAAATTCATTCATGTTGCAAGATCGAGTTTTTGGCCATCTGCCTGACAAACTCATCGAGTTCCAATGTGGACTCGTCGAGTAGGGTGAACTCGGCAAGTCCATAAGGGGACTCGGCGAGTTTAGCTGTCATACAGGCGGATTTTCAGGATTTTTACCTATTTTGACTTAGGATAATTTCCATAATTGTTTAAAATTGATAAAATTCGAATTTTATTGATTCCTTATGATTATCTTTGTCAAAATAAAAGATTTTGGTCATCTAATTAGATAATTGTTACCTTATTTGATAAATGTTAAATTATTTGAATTATTTGGTCATTATCTTGCAAGAATTTGAACTAGATCTAATTAGATAACCACCAATTAATTGTTAATTGCCTTATTTGAATTATGTGATCTAGAATATTCTTGATAAAGTTTGGAAAAGTTTCAAATTAATCCCTTTAGGTTTTATAGTTTAAATTTGAACTTAAAAGTTTTTGTTTTGAAATTTAAATAAGTTAAACCCTAATGTTTTGAAATGTTTCAAAACTTTCCCTCAAGTTTTGGAATTTAAAAGTTGATTAAAAGGTTAATTTAGAAATGTTAAATTCTAAAACCTTAGTATTGTTTTGAAAAGTTCAAATCACGCCCTTATGGTTTTATTAATTAATTAACGTGTATAATTAAAAAAGACTTAATAAACCCATAAAGTTTTGGTTTACATTTAATTAAATTATAAGTATAATTTTTTAAATTAGAACACCTAGTATTTTAAAAAGTGTAAAATACACCCTATACTATATATAACATTAAAAGTCTAGTATTATATATGTATGAATAAACAGTCAGTCTTACCGTTACTAGGCCTCATTCACGAAGCTGGTCTATAAGGGGTGTTTAAGGAAATTGCCTATAAAATGGCGATTGAATGGGTATCCACTCTTATCCACCGCACTCTTGACTAGTGGAGGGCCGTTAGCCAAACGGCTAGGATAGGACAGAAACCTTCCATTATAAGTATAATGAAGTACAAAAGTAACCAAATGCTTTTACAAATTCCCAATCTTAGTTACTTTAGGAAAAAGTGAATTGATGTAATTCCATGAAATTACACTTTGTGCCCTTGCGAAGACGTTATTGACACACTAAATGGTTCTAAGCAAAGGTATCAAAGTGTGACTCAATGTTTGTCATAGTTCGGTGGAGCATGTGTGGTTAACCGGCACATCGAATAGATGACTGTAACATGTGGGGGCACCATGTAAGTTTGCATGGTTATTCACACCCGCTTTGTGATCCTCGGTATCCTAGTCACAAACTAGAGGGGCATATCGAGATTTAAACATGCCATTGAAAATTTCAATGAATCTCAAAAGATCTACGAATTTTCAATAGATTTAAAACTTAAATTTCTTTTTTGTTTTTCATGGTGGAAATTAGTGAATCGTCATTCACTTACCTTCAAATATTCTGCAACTAGATTACGGCATCCCTTTTTTAGGTTGTAGAGTATTGTGTTGGGTCCTAGCCTTAATATCTCATTTGGGTGATTTATTAAGGACTCAATCAATCAATTAACTTGAATTTAATTTTTCTCCCGTTTTGTAGATGTCAAAGTATGACAACTAGGTCTTCCCAAATCCCGTGGAACAAGCTTTTCACATGAAGATGATATTCCACGATTCGATCGAGGAACACGAGATCATGCTTCACTTCCTCCACCTCCTCCTATTATTCTCCATAACCCACAAGTTCAAAAGATTGAAAAGTTCAAACTCACTCAAGCCCTTTTGGCAAGTAAACATGAAGAAGTAAAGTCAGTGTGTGCACACATCCTAGAGATGAAGTCACACATTGATAGATTAAGAATGTTGGGATCTGTTGTCTGTGAGAAGTTGGCTGTTGACTGGGTTCTTCAGTCACTTCCTAACTCATATAGTGAGTTCGTAAGAGAGTACTATATGATGAACCACGACGTAGCCCTCATTGATCTCACCTATATGCTTATTGTTGCTGAATCAGCAATGATTTGGCGCACTGGAAAAGCAAAGTTGATTGGTGGATCGGCCTTCCAGACCTCTATGGATATAGGCAATGGCAACGAAAGGCATGCCATGATCGGAAAGTTTGATCATAAGAGAAAGGCAAAGTCATAAGTAGTTTCGTGTGCTGTTCCAAAAGAGTCAATTTGCTTTTATTGCCAAGATAAGGGGCATTGGAGACGAAGTTTCCCTATTTACCTAATAGATCTAAGAGATGGGAGAGTCAAAATGTATGACTCTACTTTAGGTAAAATCCATTAACTAACTCTTTTAAGTTCCTATTCTAGATTCTTAATACATGATGTGATAAGATTACATTTCGATGTTTTATAGGATCAAAGAAAAGAGAGGAAGCTTAAGGTAAGAAGTGAGCTGAATCTAATCGTGAAGAAATGGATTTCGATCGCATTGCTTGAAGATTAGAATTTTGAGCTACTACTTGGAGTTAGAATATATTGCTATGAAATATGTATTAACATAGCTTTTAAATTGAATTGCATTGTAAGGACAAATTTTTCCGCAATAAAATAAATTTTAATTTTATATTATTTATTTATCCTTGAAATGGCGTGTATGAAAAAATGATGTTTGAATGTTTCAGTTATTAGCAATAATGGATTATGTTATTTGTGGAAATGTTAAGAATCCATCAAATAGGGAGAGTTTCTCATCGCCCAAGTTTCAATTGGGCAGAAACTTGGAATCATGCAACTTGGTTGCATGATGAATGAGAAATTTCACATTTGGAAATTAGACTAATTCACTGACAAAGTGTCAAGTGAAGGACTAAGAGATCGACTACACAAGGTTGTGTGTTGATCAAGTCCACCACAAGAGTAACAAAGATATTCGTCATGATTTACTAAGGTTAAGTAAATATGATTATACTTATAATATTAAGTGTAATTCTGAGTTGATTGAGAGAGTTTCGATCAATAGCAGAACGAATTAGAATAATCACGTAGGCAGAAAGATAAAAGTTTCTCTATTCTAAGAAGAAGGGAGAGTACCTTTTATTATGTTTTATGATAGGTATTAATGATTAAGAACCATATCTCAATTGATCCTCTAAGTGAGTCTTGGTGCAATTGTATGTCTGAGAAGAGGAATCAAGAATTGAAGAAATGGTTAAATCAAGAATTCAATCATACTTCGTTCCAAAACCAAGTCTTAGAGTTAAGATTGTGACAATGAGTGACAAGTCTTAAGAAGGTTTATAACATTCATCAAATGTGGAATTTGAAAAAGGGTTTTCTTATTACTGCACATTTGAAATTGGAAAGTTGTGATGTCTTAGGTAAGACAAAGACCAACTAGGACCAATTTTGTGAAATGTTTAGTCTTGATAAAAGTTGATGGGTTTTATACAAACAATCCTAAGTGTGCATGTAACCCTAGTTTGGATCTATGTTTTTACTATTAGATACACAACATTATGAACACAAGAATAAAACCCTAATGTGCATTGCTATTTTCAAAATTAACATACAAGATTGGATTACATACCTCTTGTTGTTATATTGCAATAACAACTTAAATCTTCAAATCCCAAGTCTTGAAAGCAAGCACCACAAGTGTAGTGCCTCTAATGGCTCACAAACACCACAAGCAATTGGAGAGGCTTAAGATAGAGGAGGGAGGAGATGGAATTCATCCTTTAACAAGGATAAATATTGCCCTATCTTGCAACTATCTTAAAATTACAATTCAGCCCCTCTAGTTTAATTAATTACACTTTATCACAAAATTAATTCCTAATTAATTATTGACCAATATTAATTAAACAAATATGATTATTCCTTTAATATATTATTCTTATAACATATTAATAAATCACAATAACCTCTCTCTCTATTTAATTTCTCCAGTCAAGTTGCTTTGGTGAAGGCAACCAAAAATGACCATGCACAACCGGGTCAAGTACTTACCAAATATGGTTACGGGCTTAGACACTAATCCAACAGTCTCCCACTTGGATAAGTCTAGTAACCACAAATGTAACGTGCAACCCAATTAGCAATCGTAGCTCTCAAAGACGCTATCAAACTCTGATCTTATCAGTAACCTGTCCTCTAGATAAGGGATCGTACAATCCTCTGTTAGATATCATGCTGACAATTATATGGAATGATTAGTCAAGCATTTAGATTTCTCAATCTCCGATTTATTTGGCATAGAACTTAATCGAACACATCAATTTAATTCTAACCGGGCCCGGCACATAAGTCAAATCAAATCATCGAGCGGCCGAGATATCTCTTCTACCATCTTAGGATAAAATTTACAGATAAACTTCGACTTATATGCATTTACTTATTCAATAATCAACTATACACAACAATGCGTTTTATAACATTGAGTTACCAATGCGTTTTCGCATTATCAATGTACAATCAATTAGCAACTAATAAACCATGTATCTAGGTTTTAAGACTATATGATATTATCGTCTTGCGAATACCTCTTATATATCATATTCCATACGGTGATTCCAGCAAGCGCGGGTTTATTCCAATGCTCAAAACCAGTTCATAAGCACTCATGAACGTCGCAGCAAACCTTTGCTATGTCTAATACCATTTAGACAATCTACGCACCAATTCATGACAATCTTCATTCATATCTACTTCCAACACATGAACGATTGTGGACAATTTGAATAATTCGATTATTCCTAATAAACTCAATTATTCTGGAAGTCAAAACATGCAAAAATTGAAACAATAGTTAAACAATTAACATATGACAGTAGCTTTACTTATAAATAAAACTCCTTTATTTAATCATCAAATGTCAATTACATTTATCTATTACACGTTTCTAAAACTATCTAATCTATGCTAATACCATCCTTCAGCCCAATACTCCTAGCATGCTGCAAGTGCTTAACCCTACTCAGTCCCTTCATAAGCGGATCTGCTGGGTTATCTTCTGATGATATCCTCTTCACTACGAGTTGTCCTTCTTCTACACAATGTCTGATGAAGTGATATTTTCTGTCGATATGTCGAGATCTACCATGATCCCTCGGTTCCTTGGTCAAGGCAACCGCTCCTTCATTATCACAGAAAATCTCCATGGGCTCCTTTATGGCGGGTACAACTCCAAGGTCATCAATGAAGTTCTTCAGCCATATTGCCTCCTTCGACGCTTCGCTCGCTGCTATGTACTCTGATTCGCACGTTGAATCAGCTACTGTTTCCTGTTTGGAACTCTTCCAAGTCACTGCTCCTCCATTTAGGGTAAAGACCCAGCCCGACTGTGAACGGTAGTTGTCCCTGTCGGTTTGAAAACTGGCGTCACTATACCCTCGCACCTTCAAGTCATCACTTCCTCCGAGGACTAAGAACCATTCCTTCGTCCTCCGAAGATACTTAAGGATATTCTTCACCGCTATCCAATGGGCTTTTCCAGGATTCCCTTGATATCTGCTAACCATGCTCAAAGCGAAGGCTACATCAGGTCGAGTACAAGTCATAGCGTACATGATTGAGCCAACTGCGGAAGCGTATGGAACTCGGCTCATTTCAGCTATCTCAGCTTCGGTACTCGGACTTTGAGTCTTACTCAATTTGGCATTGCTTTGTATCGGTAATTCTCCCTTTTTCGAGTTTTCCATACTAAAACGTTTTAGTACTTTCTCTAAGTAAGTGTTCTGACTAAGTCCAATTAGTCTCTTACTTCTTTCTCTTACTATCCTTATTCCCAAAATGTAAGAAGCTTCTCTAAGGTCCTTCATAGCGAAGCACTTCCCGAGCCAGGACTTAACCTCCTGCAAAGTCGGGATGTCGTTTCCTATGAGTAATATGTCATCGACATATAAAACTAGAAAGCTTACTATACTCCCACTGGCTTTGACATATACACACGACTCATCTTCGCTTCGTACAAATCCAAACTCTTTGACTTTCTCATCGAAGCAGAGATTCCATCTGCGAGATGCTTGCTTAAGTCCATAAATGGACTTCTCAAGCTTACACACTCTATTTGGATGCTTCGGATCCACAAACCCTTCTGGCTGAGCCATGTAAACATCCTCAGCCAACTTTCCATTAAGGAAAGCGGTCTTGACATCCATTTGCCAAATCTCATAATCATGAAATGCGGCAATAGCTAGCATCACTCTAATAGATTTTATCTTCGCAACTGGTGAGAAGGTCTCTTCATAGTCAACTCCGGGAGTTTGAGTAAAGCCCTTCGCAACCAATCGCGCTTTATATGTGTGTACCTTTCCATCCACGTCGGTATTCTTCTTGAAGATCCACTTACACCCAACGGTCTTACGTCCGGGCACATGATCAACCAAATTCCAAAGTTGGTTATCATACATGGATTGGATCTCGCTATCCATCGCCTCTTTCCATTTCGCAGACTCCGGGCCTGCCATGGCTTCCTTATAGCTATTAGGTTCATCAAGATTTACTAGTGTACCATCACTAATATACGTGTCCCCTTCGGTAGTAATATGAAAACCATAAAACTGGTGCTGAACTCTAACTCTATCGGAACATCTAAGAGGTAAGGACTCGTCAATTGGTTTAACCGGAGTTTCCTCCTCGGGTTGAGTGCTAGCGGTAGAGGTTCCTTCATCTATCGACTCTTGAATCTCTTCAAGCTCGATTTGCCTCCCACTGTCCTTTTGGCCTATGAGTTCTCGCTCTCGGAAAACTCCTCTCCTCGCAACAAAGACAACATTGTCCTTCGGTCTATAGAAGAGATATCCAAAGGATTTCTGTGGGTAGCCGATGAAAATACATCGCTCACTTCGAGGTTCAAGTTTGTCGTGAGTGTCTCGTCTTACGAAAGCCTCGCAACCCCAAACCTTGATATGTGCCAACGAAGGAGCTTTCCCCGTCCACACTCGTGAGGTGTTTTGGCAACCTTCTTAGTAGGGACTCGGTTAAGGATATGGGCGGCAGTCTCTAAGGCATACCCCCAAAAAGAGATTGATAGTGAAGCACGACTCATCATAGAGCGAACCATATCCAATAAGGTTCGATTACGCCTTTCTGCCACACCATTCAATTGTGGTGTCCTAGGTGGCGTCAATTGCGAAACTATTCCACACTCCTTGAGATATTCGTGGAATTCAAGACTTAGGTACTCTCCTCCTCGATTGGATCGAAGCATCTTGATCTTCCTGCCCAATTGATTCTCCACTTCATTCTTAAACTCTTTGAACTTTTCAAAAGTTTCTGACTTTTGCTTGATCAAATAGATATACCCATATCTACTATAGTCATCGGTAAAAGTCACGTAGAAGCGGTTCCCATCCTTCGTGGTTGATCTAAACGGTCCACATACATCGGTATGTATTAGGTCCAATAAACCTTCACCCCTTTCGTACGTACCAGCGAAGGGTGACTTAGTCATCTTTCCAAGCAAACAAGACTCGCACGTGTCATCTTCCATAAGGTCGAATGACTCCAACACTCCATCCTTTTGGAGTTGGGCTATGCGTTTCTTGTTGACATGTCCAAGACGACTATGCCACAAGGATGCTTTATCCAAACTATTGGAAGAATCTATATTCAAAACATCATTTCCTAAGTTATCAACAATCATAACAGTTTCATAAATTCCATTACATGGTATAGCTTCAAAGTAAAAGACACCATTTAGATAAACGAAAATAGAACCATTCTCATTATTAAAAGAAAATCTAAAACCTTGTCTAAACAAACCATGAAATGAAATGATGTTTCTAGCCATTTCTGGCGAATAGCAACAATTTTCTAAATCTAAACATAAACTATTCCTAAGCACTAAAGAATATACTCTAATCTTGGTTACAGGCGACGATCTTCTATTCCCCATGATTAGATTCATCCTTCCTTGCTCCACATCCCTACTTCTTTTTAGTCCCTGCACATTAGAACAAATGTGGTAACCACAACCGGTATCAAGAACCCAAGAAATAGCATGATTAGAATCGTTAGATTTAATTGTGTATACCTGCGAAAGATGGCTTGATCTTTCCTTCCTTGATGGCTTGCAGGTACTCTGGGCAGCTTCTCTTCCAATGTCCTATCTTGTGGCAGTGGTGACATTCAGCCTCCTTAGGGTTAGAGCAGGGCTTAGCATGATCAACTTTGGTCCCACTAGAGGAGGCACCATCTCGGGCTTTCACCTTGCGTTGGTTCTTGGATGAAGCCTTCCTCTTCTTTCCCTTCCCTTGACCAATAGCCAAGACAGGAGCAGTGGGTGGATTGGGAGTTGTTGCAACAGACTTGTCTTTGAAGTTGCTCTCAGCGACCCTCAAAAGACCTTGGAGCTTGCTTAGTGTGACCTCTTCTTTGTTCATGTGGTAGGTCATCCTAAATTGATTGTAGCTCGGAGGCAAAGAGTAAAGCACCATGTCGATTGCCAAGTCTTCCCTAAAGTCAACATTCAACTTGCGAAGACGATCGACATACCTTTGCATCTTTTGCAGGTGCACGGTAAGAGACTCTCCATGACCCATCTTAGCGGAAATCATGTTAGTGAAAATCTCATAACGCTCTTGTCTCGCGTTTTGGTGGTATCTCTCCAATAAGTCTTGGTGCATCTCGTATGGATACATGTCCTCATAGGACTTTTGGAATTCGGAGTTCATTATGGCTATCATGATGCAGTGAACCTTCGTTGCATCACATTCATGAGTCTCAAAAGCACTCATTTCAGCCGGAGTAGCGATTTTTGGATTGATCTTCTCGAGCTTTTCATCAAGGACATACTCCTTGTCCTCGTAGCGAGCGATCGTGCGAATGTATCTTATCCATTCGCTAAAGTTCGTCCCATCGAAAGTGACCTTTTGACAAAGGCTCATCAATGTGAAAGAACTATCAGCAGCGTTGTTTGTCTTCGACATCTACAAATAGAAAGGACAAAGATAGATTAGAATATGAATCCCTAATTATCACCCAATTAGAAAAAATTAGGGCTAGGATCCAACAACAATATTTACATCTTAGAAAAGGGATGCCGTAATCTAAATGCAAATAATTTGAAGGTAAGTGAATGACGACTCACTAATTCTCCATCATGAAAAACCTAACTCTAAGTTCTAAATGTATTGACAATTCCTAGGTTCGGATGAGATTCATTGAAACTTTTCAATGGCATGTTTAAATCTCGATATGCCCCTCTCGTTTGTGACTGGGATACCGAGGATCACAAAGTGGGTGTGAATTACCATGCAAATTCACATGGTGCCTTCGTTGTAAAGATCACCTATTCGATGTGCCGGTAAACCACACACGCTCCATCGAAATATGATAAACAACGAATCACCCTTTGCCACCTTCGCTTAGAACCAATTAGTGTGCCGGTAAACCACGCACGCTCCACTAACTTCTTAGCAAGGTGCAAAGTGTAATTTCATGGGATTGCATCAAATTCACTTTTCCTAAAGTAACTAAGATTGGGAAATTTTAGAAAACATGTAGTTACTTTGTATTTCTTATTATACTTTTAATGAGAGAATGAGGTTGCCCTATCCTACCCGTTCGGCTAACGACCCTCCACCGATCAAGCAAGCGGTGGGTGTGAGTGTACACCCATTAAGCGCCATTTTATAGGCCGCAACCTTATACCCACCTTATAGACCGGCTTCGTGAATGAGGTCTACTAACGGTAAGACTAGCATTTTAATTATACATATATATATTTATTAAGCTTGTAATAATATAATAATATAGGGTGTATTTTAAACATTTTAAAAATACTAGGGTTTTAATCTTCAATTAAAATTTTCGAAATTTAATGTCACTTAAATTAAAATTTTAATTATTAAAACTCTTGATTTAATAATTATCTTAAATTAAACTATTAATTTAAATTATCAAATCATAAGGGATTATCTAAATCTAAAAGATAATTACCATTTAAACATTTAAGTTATCCTAATCCCTTAAATCCCTCTATAAATTTCGAAAATAAGGATGGGATAATTCATGATCTTTAATTACCATATTTAACTATTAAAGGATAATTACAAGATATGGGATTATCCAAATCCCTAAAATTTAGGATCTTATCATGGGGAAGGAGGCAAATCTCGAAATCTAAGGGTTTGCAAACCCTAGATTTCGAAATCTTGGATTGAAAGGAAAGGATTCAAAAACCCTTTCAAGATTTTCGCAAATTAGGGTTAGGAAACCCTAATCTCGAAATCTATGGCCTCCTAGGGTTTATTGGCTATAAACCTTAATTTGTCAAGTTCATACAATTGAATAAAACTAATTGAAAACAAGTTAACCAAAGGCTCTGATACCACTGATGGGTTTTATACAAACAATCCTAAGTGTGCATGCAACCTAGTTTGGATCTATGTTTTCACTATTAGATACACAACATTATGAACACAAGAATCAAACCCTAATGTGCATTGCTATTTTCGAAATTAATATACAAGATTGGATTACATACCTCTTGTTGTTATATTGCAATAACAACTTAAATCTTCAAATCCCAAGTCTTGAAAGCAAGCACCACAAGTGTAGTGCCTCCAATGGCTCACAAACACCACAAGCAATTGGAGAGGCTTAAGATAGAGGAGGGAGGAGATGGAATTTGTCCTTTAACAAGGATAAATATTTCCCTATCTTGCAACTATCTTATAATTACAATTCAGCCCCTCTAGTTTAATTAATTACACTTGATCACAAAATTAATTCCTAATTAATTATTGACCAATATTAATTAAACAAATATGATTTTTCCTTTAATATATTATTCTTATAACATATTAATAAATCACAATAACCTCTCTCTCTATTTAATTTCTCCAGTCAAGTTGCTTTGGTGAAGGCAACTCAAAAGGACCATGCACAACCGGATCAAGTACTTACCAAATATGGTTACGGGCTTAGACACTAATCCAACAAAAGCTACACTAACTCTTGAATATTTGTTTGTCGAAGAATGTTGATTGACAAGAGAATCTTATATGTCAAGGAGTCAGTGGGAGTCTTAAATGTCTTGAAAAGTTTCAAGAACTAATCAAGAATAAACCTTATCGATCATCACTAGCACACGACTTGAGGTTTACAACCTATCATGTTGACATTATCTTGTTTCTATGCCATTCCAATTGAGTTAATTATGCATGTAAGTTCTATGAGTTCTCATTTGAACGCATAAAAGGCAAGCACCTTGATCAATGAAAAGTACATTGATAAGAAAGGGTGAGCGGCTTAACTACTTGGAAGACATGGTGGGCAGCCGTGTTACCATAAGGCAAGAGATCAAGATTGAGAAGGTTCGGTCCATATGAATTTAGATTTGTCGTAACTTTGGTTTTGACAATTCGCATGGATAGGAACAAATACACCATTAAAATCTAAGTGTCATAAGATTCCCTCCTTCATGAAGATGACTGTGAGGAAATGCTTTCACCAAGAGAGATTTTAAGAAGATAGTGATTGTGAAAATTGTATTCTCGAATTTGATTATGGTTACGGTATCCCTTTCCATAACTCGAATTGTGAGATTTGGCAATTAGTCTGAATTGTTTAGACACACATATGAGTTATCTAAGGCAAAGGTGTATAAGTTTAAGAAGCTTAGATAAAGGATTATCATGTCAAATCTAGTGGGAGCATAAGTGTTATGCTTATTTGATAATAATCATCATGATAGTGGGAGCATAAATGTTGTGCTTGTATGATTATTAAAACAAGTATTGCAAGTTTGCAATATTAATTATAGAAAACAAGAGTTATCGTTTGCAAAGTCGTAAGGGTTGAACAGTTGTTTTGCTATAATTAAGGGAGAGAATATTATGCTTCATTTCAAATCTAAAGGCTTAGGTTGTGGAATGTTAATAAATTTAGTCAAGGATACATAATGTGTTCTCAAATTTCGATTATAATTATGGCATAGTTCGAATTGTGAGAACGTGACACATAAAATATTATGGAAAAAGATTGATAAAGTATCAAATCTTTATGTAAGACATTATGCATCGTGCCCCATACGCTTCGTGTATAGGATCGGTTGCAAATGCTATAATATTTGAACATTCTAAAATTTTCCAAATGTCTAGCACATTAAGAGGGAAAAAGGACAAGAATCGGTTTTGACTAAGATAATTAAACAATTATCAAAGGACGATCCAAAGCTCGTTGAGGATTGGTCGCTTGTGAATAGTTGGAAGTATGGTATTGGATGGACCATATCGACATTATTATGAATAGATAAGATTCTATTAAGAATGAGTTGTCATATGGCAAATATGGAAATGTTTCCATATTGGGAGTTAGATATTGAGAGTCTATGTCTAGATTAGAAACTTTTATGCAAGAAGGATGTTCAAAGGAATGTACTTTGAGTGAGAGACATCATACCTATATAATTGTTTCTGACAGAGATTAGCCAAGTCTTGATGATTTTGAGCCATGACTTTATGAAAGAATCATTGCATAAAATGTTAGAATCTAGCATAAGTAACAAGAATTTAATATTCTTATACTTATGATTGGGAGTTGTGAAATGAGTATGATTGGAAATGTGTTCATTTGATCTATTTCACAAAGTAAGGACTGTAGGTAAACATTGTGTGCATGCTGAGAGCATAGGACAAGTGTAGTAATAATTCAAGTAAGAAGTTGATTACCTGAAACAACAAATACTGAGTAATCAATATGGTGATTAAATAAAATGTTTTATTTATACCCAGAGTTTAGGGCCATATGGGATTAGTATTATTCTTGTGTTTCACTTTGCATGTTTTGACTTCCTGAATAATTAAATTGATTCAGAACAATCAAATTATTCAAACAGACCACAGTCGTTCATATGTTGGAAGTAGGTATGAATGAAGACTGTCGTGAATTGGTGTGTGGATTGTCTAAAGTGTATTAGACATAAGCAAATGTTTGTTGCAACGTTCATGAGTGCTTATGAATATGATCTGAGCATTGGATTAAACCCACGCTCACTTGGATCACTTCATGGATTTTATCATGAGTGATTGGTGAGACGATAACATCTTATATTCTTGAAACCGAGATGTGTGAGTTGTATCTTGCGAGTCGGTTACACATTGATAATATGTAAACGCACCAGTAACTTGGTGTCATAAAACATATTGTTGTGTGTGATTCGGTGAGTGAGTGCAAGCAAGAATTGAATCAAATTTTATCCGTTCCTTTTATCCAAAGTAGGATGAAAGCGATATCTTTGGGCCCCTCGATGATTTAGTGATGACACTTAAGCGCTTGGCCAAGCCTGGACTAATTTGATGTGTTCAATTGTAGTCTGATGTCATTCGTCATAAATCGAAAATTGAGAAACAACACATAGACAGAGAGAATGATTTAAATCCATGTCTCAGTCTATACGATATCTAGAATGGAGGAATATATGATCCCTTATCTAAAGGACGCGTATCTGATAAGATCAGATTTGACAGCGGCTTTTGAAAGCTACGATTGCAGATCAGGATCTGAAGTCATACGCATAATAGTTATTAGACTTATCCAAGTGGGAGACTATTGGATTAGTGTCTAAGTCCATAACTATTTTGGTATGTACTTGACCCGATGGTGCATGGTCCTTTTGGGTTGCCTTCACCAAAGCAACTTGATAGGATGAATTATGGAGAGAGAAGATTAATTATGATTTATTAATATATTATGAGAATAATATACTAAAGGAGAAATTATATTGTTTAATTAATATTAGTCAAGAATTAATTGATAATTTATTTTGTGGCTAAAACAGATTAATTAAACTTAAGAGACTGGAACTGTAATTATAAGATAATTGCATTTGGGCTATGGATTACCTTGGAATAATAGGTTGGAGGAATTCTATGGGGAAACCCATTAGAAATCGTCCAAGGGTTATTCTAAAAGGGTCCATGGGCTGCTTAGGGCTTAAGCCGTCAAATTAGGGTTTCCTAGTTGAAAACCCTAATAGCCTACATGTATATATAGTACCCTTAAGCCCCAAAAACGTGGCCAAGAGTTCCACTAGGGTTTCTACACGTTTTGGGCAGCCTCCTCTCTCCTTATTCTTCATCCTCTTCCTCTTGGTGTTTGTGAACGATTAGAGGAGTGACACTTGTGACTCTAAGCTTTCTAAAGTCATTACAAGGAGGATTTGGGATTGTTATTGCTACATAACAATCAAGGTAAGATCAAAACCCCATTCTTATGTTAATATGATTAATAATATGCTAGATCTAGGGTTTAAAGTCTTGGATGAATTGAATGTACAACAGAGAAACCTAGATCCAAGCATTAGGGTTTGCATGAGCACATAGGATGTTCTTATGGCTAAAACCCATCAGTTTTAGGGTTACAGAACGATAATCAAAGTAATAGTATCAAGAACGTGTCTAATGCATACATGCATGCACTATATATACTACATAACCCTAACAAAACACGGATGGACAAGCCCAATCCGGTAAATACAAACAAAGCCCATGACGCAACATATTTATCCTACAGTTTACTTACATGGTTCATTGGGCCTGGAATGAGTTTTATATGTTTTTCTTCGCATAAATTCGATTAAGGATCTAGTGAGACGTGTCAGTTGACACCTATTGAGTGTACGATCGTAGCCTGTAGTCATAACCAGAGTCTCTTGGAGGGAGAGCAAGGATTTGTGTATAGATCTATATGTGGATGACACCCCACACCTGAGCTGTTCGCTATAGTTAGACTACATCAGTCTAGGGTGACCAAAATCCTTATTCTATTTTCCGTCGGCGTCCAACAACGCCAAGACAGACGAATTTGTCATTAATTAGCATGGTTATAACGACTCACTTAGAGGAATTAATATTGTGAAATTTACGGGAGACCATTCTCTTTTCTCTTTGGGTTACTCAGGAACATACTCGCACTGGTACTCAACCTCGGGGGTTGGTGTGGCAGCATTCTCTTTTACAAACAACATAGGGTTGTCTGGGGACTTTCTATTTACATTCTCTTCACTTACTTTTGGGATTCTACTAAACAAAAACACACATGCATTGATACCAGATCGGACACAAACACACTAAACTATTTTAAGAAAATACATGATTTTCTTGTGATTACAAAGTTATACAAATTATTTTCTCAAAACATGCTTATGAACTCACCAACATTTTTATGTTGACCTTTTCAAGTTAACTTGTATTCTCAGGAAACCGGTGAAGCAGGTTGAGTTGAACAATTTAATGGATGTTCTGTTATATTTTATTCCATCGTACTTTTATAATTTTGGCATGTAATATTTAAACACAATACTCGATGTAAACAATGTACGTTGTTATATTACATGTGTGATGATGATGATGTTATGTTTCAATTATATACTATGTGATAATACTACAAGGATGAAGTCACGCGCAAGCCCCCGGACGTTTCCGCCGTCTGTTTCAGGGGTGTGACACACACACACACACACTCTCTCTCTCTCTTTCTCTCTCTCTTTCTCTCTCTCTCTCTCTCTCTCTATATATATATATATATATATATATATATATATATGTGTGTGTGTGTGTGTGTGTGTGTGTGTGTAATTGAGAACGCGAGAACAAATCTGGGTCATATTCTTTTTTTTCGCCGCAAAACCATGAGGGGCTTTGAGGGGGGGGGGGGCAAAATGGACAGTTGTACAAGGCATTTTTTATTTTATTATATATTATATATACATTTATTTAAAAATAAAAACTTATAATAGTGATAGGGGCCTTTTTTCTCTGACCCGTCCTAGGCATTTGAGGATATTTACATCCCCAAGACCGGCCTTGCAAAAAATCCTCCCGCGTACCGACGCGACGGAAAGACGAAATATTCATATATGAATATATAGAGTATATTCATATATAAATAAGTATATGCATATTCTCAAGTGAATATATATATATATATATATAAATAAGTATATGCATATTCTCAAGTGAATATATATATATATATATATATATATATATATATGTGTGTGTGTGTGTGTGTGTATTCATATATGAATATACTTATTCATATATGAATATTATTTGTTCCGTCGTCCTGATACGCTCCCTCGTCGCTCCAGTATGTTGGAGGGTTTTGCGACCAAAAAAATATGTGGCCCAGTGGAGGTTGTGTTAGTTATGGTGATGGTGGTTTATATTCACGAATGAATATTAAGTTCCTCCATCGCGCCGATTCACGGGAGGGTTTTGCGTGTGTGTGTGTGTGTATATACACTAAGCGGATGTCCGCGCGTTGCGCATAAACACCTATATAGTTGAAACTTTTACAAATATATGTTTTTTTAAATATAATAATAATGTTGTTGTTAAATTTGATATAATAATTCGTATACTAAATTGATATAATATATTGATTATTTTGAATTATATGATAATATATACATTTATTATAACTGTATTATCTCAATCGTTTGAATGACTTTTATCCGCGAGTTATTCATGAATAAAATAAAATATAATATATGGTTTAATGTTATTTATAGTTTTTTTATTGTTAATTAATTTTTTAAAATTTATTTTCTTAATGTTTTAATTTCTATCATTATCATTATTTAAAACATCAGACATTGTTTTTTGATTTTAAAGGTAACAATATAATCATTTATATAAAATTATTGTTAACTATTGTTATTGTAAGTTATTCTAAGCTACTTATTTGAAAACTTTTAACGATAATACAAATATCTTTAGGAAATGTTTTAGTTAAATTGATATTATAATTTAGTTTTTGCATTTAGCACTATAATTTATCACTTTAGCTAACTATTCATAAAATATTCATTAGGTTTTTTAAGTGGAACTGAAATTTATATTTAAGTTGACATTATAATGTTATATTCAAATTAACATTTTATGTATTTTGTCCAAATTGTTCCAAAGTTGTAGCTTTAAATTGATAATGGTTTACATACAACAACATAATAAATTAAGTAGAATATGTTAAAAGTTAAAGACATAACTTTATAAGTAAAAGTAAATATATTATTTTAATATTCAAATTTAGTTTATTTATGATTACACTTTATGTTTGATATTTAATTAACCTTATTAACCAAACTACAATCATCATTAGAAACACACTACAATTCATCACTTTTAACTATTTACAAAATATTATTTGGGTTGTTTAAGTTAAACTAAAATTTATATTTAAGTTAGTTTTGTAATGTTATATTTAAGTTTATAATTTAAATACTTTATACAAATTGTTGAAATTTAGTTTATATATGATTGCACTTTAGGTTTAATATTTATTTCACCTAATTAACCAAATTATAATTATTATTAGAGAGAAACTGAAAAGTCATGCGAGTTTCAAATGAATGTGGTGAAAGGAAAAATGATTCCTTTATAAGTGTGTGTGTGTGTATATATATATATATATATATATATATATATATATATATGTGTATATATATATATATATATATATATATATATATATATATAAGGCTGAGTTATTATGAGAACCAAAATATTTGTGAGAACATGAGAACTCATAATCCGCTCATCATTTTTAAAAACCAAAAACATCAATCTTCTCCAAATGGTACGTCTAAGCCATATTTAAGCTCAAAAAAAAGATTTGACATTTTTTTTTGAAAATTTGTATATATGCACAATCAGCAGTCATATCGACTGCGGACCTGCGGACGTGCACTATCAGCAATCGTAACTACTGATTGTGCTCATCAGCAGTCCGTACGATTGTTGATTGCGCATAAATCCTCATTTCCAATAAAAATCGTCAAATCTTTAGTTTAGCCTAGATAGACGCACCATTTGGAGAAGATTTGTGTTTTTGGCTTTTGAAAAATGACAAACAGATTATGAGTTCTAAAGTTCTCACAAATCTTTTGGTTCATTAATATCCGAAGTTTATATAATTTTTTGCAATTTCACTATTTTAGCTGGATAACCGGTTGTTCTCACAAATTTTTTGGTTCCTTAATGAATGAAGTTTATATAAAAAAAATTCAATTTCACTATTTTAACGGGATAACCGGTTAACAACACACGTGTCACGCCACATAGGCATTGTGATCTGACGAAGCGTCACATGGAGACTGGGGTGGTGTGGTTTTCTTATTCTTTAAAAAGAAGCGTACACACGAGGAAATAATAGTGATGGCGGGCTTCGAACTCATAACGTATTTGATATCAACATAAACGACTTACTATCAGGCTAAATCGCTTTATACATTTATTCTTCTCATTTCTTCATATATAATGTATAAAACAGTGATATTATTAGTAATTATTATTATTATTATATAATATGTTTTTAAATGTATAAAAAATTCTATACAAATATTTTTAAATACAATCTTATGTATAAAAATATGTTTAAACATATAATTACATTTTGAAAAAATATATTTATTTTTATTTAGTATTTATATACATTTGAAAGCTTATGTATGTTTTATAAAACATATTTTTATATTAAAAATATTTTATTTGTATTTAGTAGGATTAATATATTTTTATTTCATATAAAAACATAATATATATATATATATATATATAAACACATATTTGTATCGTTTACATTGTATAAAAGATATAAATTTATATATTTATACGTATTATTAAGTATTAATATGTATTTATATTGGTGTTTGCTTATTTTTGTTCATCATTAATGTTTAAAAAATGTTTTTGAATGTAAAATTTTGTTTTTAATTGTATACATATGTTTTGAATTGTATATATATGTTTTTATACATATAGAATCCTTTTATTAGGTATTTCAACATTTACAAAATACAATTTAAAACTTTTATATGTAATTTTTATACATTTATAGTCATAATATATGTATCAAAACATATATTTATGAAAAATGTATTTTTGTATATCAAAAATAAAAATTACGTTTTAAAAGATAAAAAACGTTTTTCTATTTTTTTAAACATAATTTTTATTTTTAAAAAGATTTTTGTATCTGTAGAAACATAATTTTTACTTTTAAAAATGTATCTATATCTTTAAAATCATATTTATATCTTTAAAAAACTTCATAAAATTATACAAACATGCGATACATATTTACTTATTTTAAAAACATATTTTTATATATTTATACATATTAACCACATATTTATATGTTTTATACTATTTAAAAACTTATCTATTTAATTTTAATGGTATAAATAAGATTTAAAGATATGAACATAATGTTTTTAAGCATATAAATATCTTTTAGAAATATTTATACATTCATAAACTTTATTTATATAATAAAAGTAACAAGATTAATAATAATAATAATAATAATAATAATAATAAATGATAATAATTCTAATATCAGTGTCTTTTATTATATTGAAAACCGCATGAGTATAAAAACAAACTTTGTTGCAGCCTAGTGATAAAGGCGCTTGGTTTTGGTATAAGAGGCCGTGTGTTCGAATCCCTTTGCATCTATTCTTCTTCTCTTGCCTGTTATGCTTTAAACAACCGAAAATGCAGCGCGATGTCAGCTAAAATAGTCCATTCAGTGCTGACGTGGCGCACCACATGTGCAGACAACCGGTTAGAAACCCGGTACCCCCTAAAAGGGTGAAAACGTAAAAAATTATGTAAACTTCAGGCACTAATGAACCTAAAAGTACTCATAGGTTAAGAACCCTAAGAACCACTTAATTTTAGCTTATTTTTATCTACTCTAATATTTTGATTTTTTTAAGCATTAATAAATAATCAAAAATCAATAAGGGTATAATAGTAAATTTTAACTTTAACACTAAATATCTAATATCCAACAACATTTCTAACACTTTCAAACATTTTTGCAAAAAAATTTCCCGAACTCTCCTAAGAACACAAAACCCCACACCACCTTTAACACCTACCTCTGCTACCTGTTGCGTATCGCCGTCATCATTTGATGCTTTCCGTCGTTGGAATGTCGGGTAGCCAAGGTTTTTCGCTTCAGATCCACCTTTGAACTCCAATGATCTCAGATCTGGAGTAAAAAACTCCATTGTCGAACACCACCACCGACGAACAACAACAACCAACCATGTCGTCACTCTTCTCCGATGTATTTCGTTCCAGATCTCAAATGTCCATATCTACCAGAGTTGTGACCACCAGATCGACGTTGTTCGTTTCCAACCACCAGGTCTATCCTCCTATGATCCAGATGTGCAAGTTCAAGTTCAAATATGTGATTCCCGCCACCACCGGCATCCTGCAAGTTCTGGTCCAGATCTATGATTTATGCCACCTACCGTTGTTGTCTTTCGTCGTCAGAATGTCGAGTAGCCAATGTTTTTCACTTCAGATCTATCTTCGGACTCCACTGATCTCAGTTCTGGAGTAAAAAACTCCAGATATGTCGTTTCGTCTTCCAGATATGCAAGCTCAAGTTCAGATCTATGTTTTCTGTCACCATCGACATCCAGATCCGCGAGCTCCGGTCTAGATCTATGATTTCTGCCACCAACAACGTCCAAATCTGCGAGCTCCCACAAGATTGAAGGAGTTCTATAGAGATCCGATTTTGTGTTCTTCAAGTCGCACACCTGGTTTTGTATTCTCCATTTCAGATAACTTGAAAAATGTGTGTTGTTTTTCTCTCATGATCTGGATTTGTTCTTATCGTCAAACCTCGTCGGAGAACCAAATAATGTCGCCTGGCGTTAGAGATGATGAGGCGTTGATATAATTGGTCAGATCTATTGTGTTTATGGTGACTATGGATCTGATGTATGCTGTGCACACAAAGTGTTTGATGAAATGCCTCAACGAAATTCAGTAAGTTATTAAGTTGTGAATATGTGTTTTTGTATGTATTGGTTTGTAAATATGTAAGTTATTAAGTTGTGAATATGATTTTTTGATGCACTAAGTTGTGCATTGGTATCTGAAATGTTGAATTACACTATGAATTAGTGTCTAAAATGTTGAGTTCGATTTTGAATTCTGATTTTTATTTATCCATATCTGATTTTTTTTTAGGGAAAGATGTTGTACTGATGTGTGTGAAACAAACTAGTTTTAATCCTACTAACTTAGACACAAAATAAACACACGAAAGGCAGTGTACCTATCGATTAGTAATATAGTTCAAGCAAGTAGGGTATCGAACACAGGGAATGGTAAACAATTAAAATAAATGCTAATATTATCTAAATAAAACAAGTAATAGAAAATGGGTTTTCTCTAGTTTTGCAAGACTAGAAACTTAAACAATTAACTAAAATTTAAACTAAAAAAACTAAGAACTAGATAAACAAAGATTCAACTAAATTCAATAACGAAGGGAACTTCTGTTTAGTTCAACTCAATTGATCCTATGGTTGATATTATGGTAATAGTGCAATGGATTAATTCTTTTATTGGCTACCGATTCAAGTGATTAGATTCACGTTCGCTGCACTAATCCTTAGAGAACATAACTCAAACAGTGGCCAGTTGTTTAATTTAATTCAATTCACTTGGTTATTTATTCGGGTTAATTTAGACTTGTAATAGTTAACTAATTTAATCTTTTAATTAACTTCTTGTTGATGGTCATCACACAAGCTTGCACATGAATTTACTCAATTTTCTTATTAACTCTAGTTTCATGTTCATTAATCCTAGACATATGATAAAGTGGTCACATAGCATATGAGGTTGATAATCAATAGATGTTCATGCTAATCAATTATCTTCCTATTAACAGAAAATTAATTATTATTCGCACACAAGGTTCTTTAGCAAGCTAAAATAACAAAAATCGCCAACTTAGAATTAATCCTACCAACAATCAAACCATATTATCAATTTTGTATCCCCAAACAGAAGTCTAAAGGTTTTAGCTCATAATTGAAGTAAATAATAGCAAACAAACAGAGTCTAATTGTTTAACCATAATCACAAAACAAAAGATTAAGTGGAATGATGAAATTTGCCTCAATTCTCCTTCGGAATTGAATTATAGCTTATGACTTCGTCTTCTAGGGTTTTTCTGACTTCTTAATCGCAACTAAATCCTTCTGAATCGTTCCAGAATTTCTCCCCATCGTTCTGAGGAGTTATCTTTATATATACGAATCGACTCGTCGAGTCACGTGCCGACTCGTCGAGTCCATCTCTCAGTCCCCGTATTGTGATAAGTCTCTGGGATCCCGAGTCTTTATCTTCTCGAATCTTCGCTTGGACTCGCCGAGTAGTCGACCCTACTCGCCGAGTAGGTGTTATTTTTAGTGTTTTTCTTCTTTGTTCCATTCTTGAGCTCTCAACCGCTTCTCCTGCTTCCTTTTGCTTCCGAGCTTCATTTTTGGACTGAAAATATAATTCAACCACTTTTAAGTACCTTTTGTCCATAAAATGCAATAATTTAGCTAATAAATGAATAAAAATCTATACTTAATATGAACTAAATATACACATATCAGTACTAAAGGTTGGTGGTGGTAATGGTTGATGGCAACGTATGGTAGTTGGAGGTGTTGATGTTGGTGGTGATGGTGGAGTTAATGTATGTTTTATTTCCCACTCATCTTCTTCGTTGATTTCATATAAGTTATCTTTTTTATGATTCATGTATATGTTTTTCTTTTGATGTTTGCTTCTAAAATATGAGATAATTTATATATGTATTAAATTGTGAATTAACTGTTAATACTCTCAAATATGAGATTATACTTTGTAAATGAGCAATAAATGTATTGTATTAAACTGTGAATTTGGTGTATTAACATGTAAATTTTATTCACAGCTTAATATAATAAATTCACAAAATATTGTATTATGTGTTATGATTTCTGGGAAAACTCTTATGTGGAACTTATTTTGAAAATAATATGTAATAAATGATGGTTTTTGGATTTATTTAAAATTTTAAAAATTTTCAAAATTTTATGGATGTTACAAGTTGGTATCAGAGCCTTGGTTTGAGTGAATTGGAGGAACACTCGTGTGAATCCAATCTCAAACTAAGGAAAAGATTTTCAAAATGATTTTTAGACAGTTTTCAAAATAGTAAAGGAGTATGCGATATGTACGATCAGCTGGAGCCAGTAAGTATACCCCAAAATACCATGCTATTATTTGGTATTGTGATATGTTAGAACACCATGCTAGTGATATGCTAGGGATCTTCAGGAATTGCATGATAGAATTGCCGGATTATATGATGTCTAATAGCCTAGGGCCTTTCTTTTATGAAATTGACATCATTACTGTAGTTTCTTAGTATATGCATTATGGTTATATACAACTAAGATCTTATAGTCTGAGAATGTTTGGTTTGGCCTTATTTCTTGTTCTTGTTTGATGAAGGGCTTAGGGTAGGATCAGATATTAGAATGTTTATAGGGTCCAGTGTTATGTATGGCTAGCATACACGAGTGTTGTAGGGTTGGTAGAAGTTTCATGGATGAGTTGTGAGGGGTCAGTCTACCAGTAGTGAGATGTTTAGCTTTTCCTCTAGGAATGAGGACTGCGCGTTCATCTATGTTTATGAGTATTGTTAGGGTGTTGTGATGATCCTTAAGACAAACACGGGTAGGTGTGGAAGGTAGTATGGGCACGTACTACTGAAAGCACAGGACCCGTACGCGTAGCAAGGAATTCACAACCCCTAGGGATTCGTTGGGAGTTGGTTCCTCGTTCTTTTATGTGGATTATCTTATATCTTCCAGGTGTATTTTCAGTATGGTAACTACGAGGCGAGTTAAGATTGGATCCAGTTCGGGATCAGGGACGGACAAGCATATAGGATTAGATGAGTTGGATGCCAGGATCAGGAGGATCCTCCATGAGGAGGTTGTGACCATCGTCCGAGATCAGATTCCGGAGATGTTCGGGTCTATCAAGACCGCGATTATGGAGTTCTTCGATGATTGCTATGCAGCTATTGCTAAGAAGGCTGTTGTTGAAGCCTCCACAATAGTGGCGACTGCAGGTGTTGGGACAGGGCTGGCTTTTTAGTATCGGGACTTCGATAATACGAAGCCCCCAACTTTCGATGGAGTCCAGGACCCGATTGTGGCCATGAGGTGGCTATCTGATATGGAGGGGTGTTTCTTCACGTGTTCATGCCATGTTGACCAGAAGGTTAGGTGCACTCTAAACCTTCTAAGGTCCGGAGCGCAGGATTCGTGGAGACTTGTGATATGTGCATAATTAGTTAATTATTTAGCATACATTTTTATTCATTTTTAACTAATTGTGTGTATAATGTGGACAAAAGGTACTTGATACTGTTTAAATTTTGTTTTCAGTCCAAAAGACATGCTTGGGAGTGAAAGGGAACAAGGGGGAAGCAATTAGAGACCAAAGAATGAAGATTGAGGGACAAAAGCTTTCCTACTCGGCGAGTACACGAGCCTACTCGGCGAGTCCATCAGAATATTCCAAAAGATAAGCCACGACTCCTGATTTGAGACGGATAACTAAGAACCTACTCGACGAGTTGGGTCTGCTACTCGCCGAGTACACCCTGTTTTGAGATAGTTATAAAAACCGAGCCTTTATCCAATGGGGATACTTTTCTGGTATTTTTTGAAGATCCATATACGATTGAGAACCCTTGAAGGCACTGAGGAACTCTAGTCTTCAATCTTTTGAAGAATCAAAGCAACTAGGTTAATCATTCCACTTAGCTTTAGGAATTAAGTATGTTTAGCCTAGTTAAACTTGTTTTTGTGTTTGTTTTTACTGCAACTATGAGCTAAATACGTTTTTGTTTCTGTTTGGGGAATACCAAGGAAATCCTATGGTTTAATTCTTAGCTTTTGATTGATTGTTTATTAGTGATTTATTAAATTAAGTTTGTTAAAGAACCTTATGCATTAATCACAACTATTTTCTATTAATTGGAAGACAATTAAGCTGCATGAACATCTCTTAGTTGTTAACCTCATATGTCTATGTGAACACTTAATCATATGCTTAGGAATAATGATTATGAAACTAAGATTAACAATACAATAGGTAGATTGATGTGTGAGCTTGTTTGAGAAACCATCAAACAAGAGGTTAATTGAACCACTAATTTGATTAACCACTACAAATCTTATTTAATCCAAATTATTAATCTAGGGAATTAATTAGTTTAAACACTTGATCACTGCTTGAAGTAATTAATTGTCTAAGGGTTAGGAGTAATGAACATGAACCTAACCACTATAATTGGTAGCCAATAACAATTAATCTATCATAAATACAAAATAACCATAGGAGTGAATTGGTTGAACCTAAATAGAAACATCTTTATCAAATTTGGTGAATTAGTTGTTTGCTTTAGTTACTTAGTTAATTAAGTGTTTTTGTGGCGTGTTTAAGTTTCTAGTCTTGCAAAACTAGAGAAAAACCTTTTACTTTCATTAATTGCCTAGTTAAAATTAGCCATTAGTTTAATTTTCTGTTCCCTGAGTTCGACACCCTACTTATCCAACTATACCATTAAAAGACAGGTTCACTGCCTTTGTGTGCTAAATCTATTAATAAAAAGTAGGAATAAAACAAGTGCATTTTACACACATCAACTTGTTACGGGATCATACTCTGATGAGCAGAGGGTTGCGGTATCTTGGGATCAGTTCAGAGAGATGTTTCGTACTCGCTACATTCCTCGAGTCGAGCGGGAGAGGTTGGCTCATAAGTTTTTAGACTTGAGGCAGGGATCGGAGTTGGTGACGGAGATTACCCAAATGTTTACTGAGAGGGCTATGTTTTGCCATGAGTTTGCTTCAGAGCAGGCTCAGATAACCCGTTATCTGAGCATGCTCAAGACGGACATCATGCAGTTTGTTTCTACTCAGCGGTGTGATACTTTGCTGGAGTTGCAGGAGGCCGACCGACGGCGTGAGCTTGAGATAAAGTTTAGGTTGAGAGAGTAGAGGCAGGCCCGGGCCCAGTCGCAGTCGGCACTGAAGCAGTTTAAAGTCGCTGATTCTAGGTTTGGAGGTTAGCGAGGCCACGCTTGTGGGAAGTATGGAAAGATTCACATTGGATCATGTCGATATGGTAATGGGTGCCACAAATATGGCAAGGAGGGGCATTATGCGAGGGACTGCCGCCAATCCGCCCCACTTCCGAGTATGAGGATTTGTTATCATTGTGATCAGGTTGGCCATGTGAAGGTTAACTATCTATTGCTCGCCGCCAAGCCGGCACAGGCTCCTGCGCCAGCTACATTGAGGATCACTGATGGAGTGATGGGAGTCAGGGCAGGGCGAAGCCCCCGAGGGATCAAGGTCGTGCTTTCCAGCTCACTGTTGAGGAGGCCAGGACAGAACCAAATGTTGTAACTGGTATGTTTCTATCCCTTATCTTATTGATTATGTTTGTTTTATGCTCATATGTTTGTACCTTTGTTAGGTATGTTTCTAGTGAACTCCTTGCCTGCTTTAGTGTTGTTTGACTCGGGTGTGAGTCGGTATTTTGTTTCTCGGTCCTTTAGTAGGGAGTTTGTTTTGCCCATGGGGGAGTTCGAGTGTCTGTTGCGAGTTTCTATCGCCAACGAACATGAGGTTTCTGATTCTTCAGTTTATCAGGATTGCGTTCTAGAGATTTTTGGGGTATCATTTCCGATCGATTTGATTCTGATTCCTATAGGGGATGTCTGTATGATCGTGGGTATGGACTGGCTGAGCCATTTTGGTGCCATGATCGACTGCGAGGATCAGCGTGTGGTGATTCGAACCCCAAGTGGGGGAGAGCTAGATATTTATGGAGAGGGCACCAGGATGGGTTCGGGGTTTTGTTCGGCATCCAGGGCTCGACAGTATTTTCAGAACAGGTGTGTGGGTTGTTTGGCGTATGTGGTAGATATACGGGGCAAGGATCAGGTGTCAGTTGTTGACCTTCCGATTGTCATGGAGTTCGTTGATTTATTCCAGGAGAAGTTACCCGGTGTACCTCCTGAGAGGTAGGTAGAGTTCCGGATCGAACTTGTTCCAAGTGCATCCCCTATTGCCAAGGAGTCATACCGATTGTCACCGCCTGAGATGCAGGAGTTGGCAAGCAGTTCATCCGTCCAAGCAGTTCTCTGTGGGTAGCGTCGATTTTATTTGTCAATAAGAAGGATGGTTTGCACCGGATATGCAGGGAGCATCTTCGTTCTCCAAGATTGACCTGAGGTATAGGTACCATCAGGTCAGGGAGAGGGAGGAGGACATGGAGAATACCGCATTCCAGACTCGTTATTGGCATTATAAGTTCGTGATGATGTCGTTTGAGTTCACCAATACGCCTTCAGTATTTATATTCAATGAATTGGGTATGTAGGCCGATGCTCGATCACTCATTTATTGTGTTCATTGATGATATATTGGTGTATTCCAAGACCATGGAGCAGCATGAAGAGCATCTATGCGAGCTTCTGGGGGTTTTGAGGCAAGAACGGCTTTATGCTAAGTTCTCGAAGTGCGAGTTTTGGTTGCAAGAAGTTTAGTTCCTTGGACACCGCATTAACCAAGATGTTGGGTCAAAAATATGGTTTATACTTTACTTTTCTGGGCAAATGTATTTTTCTGTAATATTTTATGAGTTTACGGTCAGGTTAACGATCAGTGGGTGTTTATGGCCGTAAACAGGTTTACGGCCGTAAACCCATTTATGACCCATGTTCACCAAGCCTATATATATAGGTGTTAGGGGCGAGGAGTAGATTGATGAACAGAAGAGAATAGGGAACTTAAGTGTGTGTAAGTATGTGTGAATCTTGTATCCGAATCTTCATTCATATCAATACATACACGATTCATCATTTTCTTCTTCTCCTTCTCTTCTATTTGATCTGACATCATCCGTTTGATTGGGATTCCGCACCATCAAACGGATCTGATTGATACACAAGCATATTGGGGACTTACAATTGGTATCAGAGATTGGATTGTATCAGTCAATTTTGTCAGATCTAGAGCTTATTTGATCTTATTTTTGAAAGAGTTTTGTGTTTTTGGATAGATCTCTGAAAATTAGGGGGGTTTGTTCTTCGCGTTTTTCATAAAAACGGGTTTTTGATCGAGTTTTGGAGCAAAAAAGGGCAAAAATCACTGTTTTTGGTCGTAACCTGCGAGGGGGTGGCGGAGTTTGCGGCCAGCAGCTAGGGTTTCCGGAGTTTATGGCCCGAGATTACGGCTCGGAGTTTACGGCCTCGGTTTGCGGTCCTTGGAGGTTTACAGCTCAGCAACGTTTACGGCCTCGTCCTCGCATCCAAGCATCCTCGCATCGCTTCTCAGCCTCGCATAGGATCCGAAGTTTGCAACAGCATCTTCCTTCGCATTTAAAAAAAAGGGGAAACAGATTTGGGGGTGCCGGGGATCGAACCTGCGAGCTCTGATTAATCAACGACGTGCCTTACCAGCTGATCTACTTTCCTAGATGGAACATTCCTTCGAAAATTAATTCAAAACCACTCCATGTCGATTCTAGTTTAGCAAGTTTGTCATTTTTAGCCCAAAATTCAAATTTCTTTTATTTTTAAATTCCATTTTCAACCAAATATAAAAAATAATAATAAAAAAAATAAACTAAAATAAAATAAAATAAAATTTTAGTTTTTACTTTTTGACTTTTATTTTTGACCTTTTACTTAAAATTTTGACTTTGACTTTTAAAATTTGACCTTTGACTTTAAACTTTTACTTTCTCATTTAACCTTTAAGTTTTCAAATTTAGCTTTTCGGTTTGACTTTTCAAGTTTGAGTTTTTAGTTTGACTTTTTTAAATTTGACTTTTGAGGTTTGTAGTCAAAGGGTTTGACTTTTAAATTTGATTTTGGCTTCTAGTTGTGCTTTTAATGGCTTTTGAGGTCAACAAGGGAATTGAAGACATGAAAGAGAATCGTCAGGATATGTTAAGACAAAATTTCAACATTTTCAACTACATTCCCGGAGAAACCCTGGAAGCTCAGTTGCAGCGATTTACCACACTCACTACTGAGATGAATATAGCTGGGATCTTCTTGACCAAATATGAGATAAACAAAAAGCTACTGAATTCACTTCCGAAATCGTGGGATATGAACGTAGCTGTCATCAAGAAGACAAAAGATCTTAATCGTCTTAGTATTGCTGATGTAATTGAAGAGCTTGATGCTTTGAAATGTGGAGAAACAATGAGTTCCACAAACATCCCGGCCAATGAAGTTTCGTGTACTCCATCTTGTGAAGATACGATTAAAATTCTTCGTGAACATAATGATTTGCTAAAAAGGGAAGTCGAGGACCTAAAATACGAAGGATATCAACTTAGGAAAGGATAGAAACCCCTGAAGGCTGAATTAGAAGCAAAAACCAAAGACTTTAGGAAGCTTCTGGAAGAGTATAGCAACAAGTGTGAAAATTATGACTATATTAAGAGACAACTTGCTGCTGTAACTGAAGAACTTGACACTTTGAAAATTAAGTGTCGAAAAACAGATGTTAGTTTCAAAAATTATACTGCATCAAGTCAGACAGTCGAGTCCTTATTTGAAACCCAATTAAAATTCAAAGATAATCAAAACAAGGGTCTAGGGTATGATAGTGTTCCTCCACCTTTCAATCATAACTACACATCCATCCCTATGACACAGGAAGAAATTTACAAGGAGGCACATCTTCAATATGGCAAACCAACTGGATTTATGTCAGGAGGTATTCAGGTTGAAAATACTAATGTTTCTACTTTATGTGCAGGTAAAGTAGCAGAAGATGAGAACAAGGAGAACACTATTGAACAAACCAATGACTCCTTGAACTTAGAATCTGTTGCTTCGAATTCTGTTACTCCTAACAAACCTGCCATTGAGAAATACATGCCTCCAATTCCAGCGCAACAGAGTGCTTGTTGCAAGTGTGCATGTGGGATCAATAAGAGACAAGGCATGGATACACCACCAGGGGCAGGAAGAGACAACCTCCCAGTGAAGAAAAAGACATGTTTTCATTGTGGAACACCTAGACACATTGCCAGAAATTTTCCTAATCGCGCATACATTCCCTACTACGCACAAGGATGGCAAAACGCGCCAAGTGGGAGATACTTTAAAAGAAACCCTTCCAGGTCACGTTCAGACAATGGTGACTGCAACGCGCATAAGGCCAAGAATCAAACCCACAAGGCTAAGAATCTGAATCCCAAAGGCAAGAAGGGAATGCCTACCAAGAAGCCCAATCTAAGAGATGCTCCAGTGAAACAAAGACCGGTTCGGTCAAATTCATCTCAACGGCCGACATCAAGATCAAAAGCAAGCACTGAGCCACCCATCATATCGAAAAAGAAATGGGTTAAACCCAACTACAAATGGGTTCCAAAGGCTTACTCTCCCAAATCTCCTAATGCTTCTAATATTTATGCATCTTCTGTTTGTGATAAAACAGAACATGTCATGGAAGAAAGTATCGTGTGTTGATGACAAAGGTCGACCTAGTTTCAAAATGGACTAGGTTCCAAAGACCAACTGATCCCGCTCTGTGTCGGAGCAGCTATAGAGGCATATCATCAGACTTTGGTTTGTTGGTAGTGGTTGCTCATGGCACATGATAGGGGACATCTCTCAACTGTACAACACTCAGAACATTGTTTGAGAGTACGTGTCCTTGCGGGAAGGAAAGAAAGGAAGTGATCACAAATGGGGTTAGTGCTTAATGACATGAAGAATTTTCGGATCTATTCTGAGATTATGCATGCTGTTCTCAGACCTTCGGGATGCAAATTCAATCGGTGAATTACGGTTTGCGCTTTCTTCTCTATACTCCTGAGTTATCTTAATCTGATTCGTTTTAACGACAATCTTTTATAGTTTTTCTTTAGTAGGTATTGTTTGGGAAGTGATATCAAGAAAGCGATAACGGGCAGTCTAAAACCAGTGTAAGGGACTAAATCTGAATTGTCTAGACTCTGTGTTTAATGTGCTGGCAGGTACGAAGGATTTGATAGTGTAGATTTAGTTAGGATTGTTTGGACTGACCATACGACGCTCGGGTATATTGAGCAGTGAGATAAACATGGGAACCTATAGGATACACTAAATTAATACGCATCTAGAACTGTGGTTCGACTTTTCCTTGATGTACGGACTTATGTCCTTAATTCTGGTTCTAATAGGGCGAATGGGGGGCTCTGATAAAGTAGGTCTATAGGAAATTATTTTCTTGCATTCTATTTGTCAGTCATATGTTGCTTCCTCTGCGTGATTGGAAGAAATCCGACCTGGAATGCAACATATGCAACTCTACTTCTACACACCTCCTTATCTATGAAATTCTTTCTATTTGTTAGCCATTTGTTGTCCCCTCTGCGTAATCGGAAGATCCGACCTGGGACACAACATATGCAACATTCTACCTCTCAATCCCTCTATCTTTGTTAGTCATATGTTGTCCCATCTACGTGATTGAAAAAGATCCGACCTGGGACACAACATATGCATCTATTTCTAAATCTAAGTTCCTCCTTAATAATTGGTTACTCACCTAAAGTAAGGAGTCCTTAGGAAGTTCTTAATAACCAGGGTATATCGGGAAGTGGGGAACACGTTCTAGTGCAACTAAAATTGAACCATTTAGAGGTTGTCTGTAGATCTTGCTGCTTAATTTAAGTGGACAACAATACTCGTGGTCGGCGTCAGCTAAATGATTTATTTAGAAAAGTTTATCAATATCCTTCGTGTTTAAGTGGACCACAATACCGACAATTGACCAGATCTACTCATGAAAGTGACGGTACTAATAAACAAGTTCAGGTTGTCTCACAACTTTGATCTCAAATATTCTTTTTTTTGTTAAATTTGTTCATAGTTTTCCTCTATGCACAAATTTAGGGGGAGAACTAAAAAAATTCAAAAATCAAACAAAAAAATTAGAAAATTCAAAATAAAAAAATAGTGTTATATTATATTTTATTTCTTGTTCAAGAAAATCAAAAATCCAAAAATATTTTTGTTTCTGTTTTATTTTTTCAGAAAATATGAAAAACCCAAAAATATTGTGTGCTAAATTTTCTTTTACTTTTGTTTTGTCTTGAAAAGTGAATTCAGGTGAAGATGAAACTCATGGAGTTTGTGTTGAAGATTTCCGAGCCAAGGCTTCATCCGTGAGCATCGGAAAATTTTCATTCAAAGGAGCAAGAAATGATGATTATTCTTTCAACATTCAATCCTTCAACCCCAGTAGCAAGGTGAAACTGTACTTGAATATTATGTGACAGATTGCATTGAATCCTCATCAATCAATTTGTAGCTATCTTGTACCTGCTGAAATGATCCAGAAGATTTGTTCTCTCTGAAGATTCTCAAGCTGAAAGCGCCATTTTTCAAGAATCTTTTTAAGAAGCCTCCTCACCCAATGTGCATTCAATGTCAAATTCTGAAGAAATGCCCAGCTGCTCAAGATGAAGTCAGTTATTGAAGATTCATCAAGTTCATATTGAAGTTGTGAAGAATTTGAAGATAAATGTTGAAGCCAATCTCCAACTGAAGATTAACAAGAAAAGCCAGCTACTTTTTAGGGGGAGCTTGTTGGGTCAGTTAAGAAAAGAAAGTTATAAACCAAGGGGGAGGTTGTTGGGTCAAAAATATGGTTTATACTTTACTTTGCTAGGCAAATGTATTTTTCTGTAATATTTTATGAGTTTATGGTCAGTGGGTGTTTACGGCCGTAAACCCATTTACGGCCCATGTTCACCAAGCCTATATATATATATATATATATATATATATATATATATAGGTGTTAGGGGTGAGAAGTAGATTGATGAACAGAAGAGAATAGGGAGCTTAAGTGTGTGTGAATCTTGTATCCGGATCTTCATTCATATCAATACATACAAGATTCATCATTTTCTTCTTTCCTTCTCTTCTATTTGATCTGACATCATCCGTTTGATTGGGATTCCGCACCATCAAACGGATCTGATTGATACACAAACAGATTGGGGACTTACACAAGATGGGATTTTGTTCGATCCGGCCAAAATCGAGGCGGTGATGCAGTGGGAGGTTCCAAAGTCTCCCTCGGATATCAGGAGTTTTCTGGGTATGGCAGGGTATTATCGGAGATTTATTCAGGATTTCTCCAAGATTGCAGTACCCCTTACTCGTCTGAGGAGGAAGGGGTGGATTTCCAGTGGGACGTTGAGCAGCATTCAACATTTGAGACCCTTCGACAGAAACTTTGCGAGGCCCTAGTATTGACCCTCCCGGAGGGAATTGAGGATTTTGTGGTTTTCTATGATGCGTGTATCATTGGCTCAAGAGCATTCCTCGTGCAGAGAGGATGAGTGATAGCTTACGCTTCGCGGCAGCTGAAGCCGTATGAGACGAGATATCTCACACATGATCTTGAGTTGGGAGCAGTGGTTTTCGCTTTAAAGATTTGGAGGAATTACCTTTATGGGGTCTATTGTACTATTTACATGGATCACAAGAGTTTGAGGCATATTATGGATCAGCCGAACCTGAACATGAGGCAACACAGGTGGCTGGACATAGTCAAGGATTATGACTGTGAGATCCTTTACCATCCGGGTAAAGCAAACGAGGTAGCGGATGCCCTGAGTCGCAAGACAGCTGGACTTTTTGTTGAGGTGGCATTTATGAGGATATATGTGGATTCTCCACTTGTAGGTTTGATTAGGGAGGCTCAGACTGAGGATGTTCGAGAGGAGAATTGGAAGATTGAGAGGATCAGGAGGTGAGATCACCACATTTTTACCGGACAGTCGTGGTTTGTTGACCCGTTGTGGTCGAGTGTGGGTTCCTGTGTTTGGTGGGTTCATAAAGATTGTGTTGGAGGAGGCTCATAAGTCTCGCTTTTCTATCCATCCGGGGACACCAAGATATATCGAGATTTGAGACTGAGTTATTGGTTATCGTGCATGAAGAGGGAAATTGCTTGGTATTTCGATAGGTGCTTGACCTGTAGGATGGTTAAGGCTGTGTATCAGAGGCTACATAGCAAGTTGCAGCCTCTAGAGGTTCCCATGTGGAAATGGGGGCAGATTTCGATGGACTCCATCACCAAATTGCCAAAGACGGCAAAGGGTTTCGATGTTATCATTGTCATCATGGATTGTTTGACCAAGAGTGCCCATTTTCTGACAATTTGGGAGGGCTCATTGGCCGAGAAGTTGCCCAATGTGTATATTCGCGAGGTCGTTTCTCGCCATGTGGTTTCGGTCTCTATTGTTTCAGACCGTGATGTTCAGTTTACCTCCCGATTTTTGTAGAAGTTTCTTGAGGAATTGGGCACGAGGCTACACTTCAGAAACGACTTATCATCCGCAGACCGACGGTCAGAGCGAGCGGACCATTCAGACCCTCGAGGATATGCTGCGAGCATACGTCATAGATTTTGGTGGGAGCTGAGACTCCTACCTACCTCTTGCAGAGTTCTCCTAAAACAACAACTTCCATTCTAGCATCGATGCTCTGCCCTATGAGCTTTTGTATGAGCGGAGATGCCGCACCCCAGTTTGTTGGGGCGAGGTTGGCCATAGGGTCATGGGTCGGACCGAGGTGGTTGTGCAGACTACCGATATGATCCAGCAGATCAGGCAGAGATTACAGACTACACAGAGTCGACAGAAGAGCTATGCCGACCGACGCCAATCTCATTTATGCATGATGTTGTCTGTTATGTTTATGTGGTGGTATTTTGGGGAAGACTCACTAAGCTCTGGGCTTACAATTTTTTATTATGTTTCAGGTACCCCAGATGATAGCGAGAAGGCGAAGGCTTGATCGTGCACCTCCTCATATTTTGTGTTATGATTTCTGGGAAAACTCTGATGTGAAACTTGTTTTGAAAACAATATGTAATAAATGATGGTTTTTGGATTTATTTAAAAGTTTAAAAATTTTCAAAATTTTGTGGATGTTACACATTTGTGACTGGGATACCGAGGATCACAAACAACACGTGAATAACCATGCAAATTAGCTTGGTGCTCTTGATGTCATTTATCATCAATGATAATTTTCGATACACCCATTGTCACTCTTTATTAGTCCCTATCAGTGTGCCGATTAACCACATACGCTCCATTAACGATTTATAAAGTGCAATGTGCAATTTCATGGGTTAGCATATAAATTCACATTTTTCCTAAAGTAACTAAGATTGTGATTTAAAGCAAAATAATTTAGTTGCTTTTAATCACATTATACTTACTAATGAGAATTAATTGTCCTATCAAGCCCGTTCGGCTAATGACCTTCCACCATACAAGAAATCAATGGGTAAGAATGAATACCTAATGACAGTCATTTTATAGGCCGATTCATTAAACTCCCCTTATAGTATGGCTTCGTGAATGAGGCGTACTAGCGGTTCGACTGACTTATTCTTATACATATAATAATAATTAAACATTTAATTTTACATATAATATAAGGTGTATTTTAAACTTTTCAAAATACTAGGGTTTATATTTTAAATTTGGAAAATTAATAAATTAATTTTAATTTAAAATTAAGCCAATCATGAATTCAAGATAAGGATATCTAATTACTTAGATAATTATTCAGTTTTACATAATTAAAACATTATTTAAGGTAATTATTCTAATCAATTCATGAGATAAGCAATAAAAACGATTTTTATGGATTTGATCGTCCACCACGTCATGGTAAACAATTACCACGTCGTGGTCGAACGAATCCACAGGTCACCACGTGGTGGTGGAAGTCACCACGTCATGGTGGCAGAACATAATGACGATTTTGTTTTTCTTCTCCTTGTTCAAGTTCAACAATTATAACAATTCAACAGAAAACAAATCCTACGCTCTGATACCACTAATGTGTTTTATGCAAAACAATAAACTTAAATCATTAAGTGTGCATGCAACCCTAATAAAGATCTATGTTTTCTCTATTGAATATATAACTATGAACAACAAATCAAGAACCCGAAGAACGCTAGGCTATTTTCAAAAAATACCAAATTAGGGTTAGGAATGTATACCTTGATTCTTATTGTTGTAAATAACAATTAACACCTTCTTCTTTATCCTTTGGAAGCAAGCACCATAATTGTTGTGCCTCTAATAGAATCACACCCAACACAAGCAAGAGGATGAGAGGAGAGAGGAGGAGAATTTCGGCCAACCCAAGTGGAAGAAGAGAATGCCGAAATTGTGAAGCCCTAGGTTATTTATATAGCTGAGTTAGCTTGTTGCTAAAGTTAGGGTTTAAGGAGGTAACCCTAAAGCCCTTTGATTGGTAACCAAGCTGCCCATTCCCCTCATCCAAGGGGCTTTGGACGAAAATTCCTTGGGCTTGCCCAAGTGATTTTCTTCCACCTCATCCATTGAGGTCTATGGGCTTCTTTCCTTAACTTCCAATAAATAACCACACAGACCCTGCATTTTTAATTAATCCAATTAATTCCAAAATTAATTCCAACTAATTTATGATCAATTATTAATTAAACAATATCTTCATAATATATTAATAAATCAAATATTCCAATTTATTACTCAAATAATAAATCAACCTCTCTTTCTCCAATATCATCATGTCCAGTTGCTAGGTTTGATGGCAACCCAAAAAGATTGTGATACTATCAATTCAAGTTTATACCAATTATAGTTATGGGCTTAGACATCTAATCCAACAGAGGTAACGATTTCTTCTTTAGATGAAGCTTTGAGCTTCAATGGTGAACTTGTTAGTTTGGTTAGACTGCTTGAGTTAATCAGTTTATAACTCAATTATTATGTTGTTGAGAGTGATTTGAAACTTTAAATAAGCTTTATATGTGATTTTGATAGTAAAATCCAAATATGGAAAGTTAGGGTTTGAAACTTTAACTAGTGAGGAAGATGAGTTCATGCATTAGATAAAATAGATTTAGAGGTAGAAGATGAAATGTTAGAATTATGATCAATTAAGTGATCATTTTGATATAAAGAGTGATTAAGCACTTAATAGGCCAACACACGTTCTAAGGAGCTTAATATGTTGTATGATTAAGCCTTCAGTAAAGAAGATGGATCAAGATGTGTCAATTGAATATTAGAAGCCAAGGGTAGTTAGACTTCACTAACTAACAATGTGAGTTATAATTCACTCTCTTATTAGATTATGTATGCATTTAATATGTTGATGTTATTATATATGCATGTTTATATGTTAGGCTGTTGTGTTAAATACCCAAGATATATAAGATGTAGATAGAATGTGAATGGTATGGTTAGATGTAAATGATATTACCTACAAGCTAATAGACGAAGATAAAGTATATATGTAGGGTTATATATTGATGGTATTATGTTATATACCCATCATATATATTATACGAAGACAGAGTACAAATGTATGACTAGAGGTTTGTTAAATACCTACAAGCTAATATATGAAAATAAAGTATATGTGTATGTTTAGATAGTAATGGTATTATGTTAAATACATACATCTTAGTAGATGAAGATTTAGATTAAGTACTTAATGAGTTAAGTACTAGAGTGGTAGTAGAAAATCTCTTAAGGAGATGATGAGATAAAATGATATGAGGGATGTGGTGTATAAGACTATGGTGAGACCATAACATTCACATGAAAGATTATGTGAATGAGGTCATGTTTCCTTTGGGAATGGAGATAGATGATTCATTTGGGAATGAAGATAGATGATCCCATCGGGAGTGGAGATAGATGATTCCTATGGAATAATATGATGATTCCTTCGGGAAAGGAGATAAATGATTCATTCGAGAATGGAGATAGAGGATTCCTATGAGAATGAGATGATGTGTGGTTATAGAAGATTGAGAAAGGGTTCCATAAGTGGAACAAGGTAAAAATTTTCTTTCGATAAACTTGGTATAATCCATGAGGGATTAAGTGTAGAGGATTCGTAAGGGATAATTGTAATCCACGAGGGATTTAAGAAAAGAATAGTTTTCAAGTGATCCATATGGGATCATGATGATGGGACTAAGTCTGGATGAATGTACACTGGTAAGGTTAACGTATGTTGTCCCCCTACATAATAGGTGAAGCTATCATATATGATTAGACTGTTTGCTCTAAACAAAAGTAGAATGGGAATATGAAAAAAAGAAATAAGAGCAAGGATGAGATAGGACGAAGATAGGAGTGAGTATGCCATAAAATGAGAACGGAGTATTAGTTGAGAGAGAAGTGATTAGGAAGAGGTATGGATAGAGTAGAACGAGAAGAAAGAAATGAGGTGAGATGGGGGAATAAGAGGAGTCGGGGAGAGGCTGACATAGAGTATGAATAAAGCATGAAGTGAACATGAGAAGACATGAAGATAGAGTATAAGACAAGTATGAAAAAAAGATGAAAAGGCATGATGTGAGATAGAGTAAGACAAATGAAAGAAAGAGCAAGAGTTGTAGAATATGAATACATGATAACAGATTAAAGTATAACTTACCAGTGGTCTGATGTTGTAGATTCTTTCATGTTTTCATGTGTTGAAGGTTCAGGTAGTAGCCATTGTACGACAGGAGTTGGAAGCGTCAATGACTTCGAATATAAGTAGTTATACTTATGACATTTCCTTGTTGCACTAAATTAGAGTTATGATTTATTGTAAACCCGAAACAACGTGGGATGTAAGATGTTTTGATTTTAGAATTTCGCATTTTTAGAGAAAACTCTGATAGATCCGTAGATACTCAGAGTGAACATTTTGGTTCATTACAATAATGTCCTATTAAAATCATCCATCCTCCACACCATAATCAGTTTGGGAGCCCAAGAAAAAGAGAAAACAATATGAGGTGGAAAGAAGCCACGATAAGGGACATAATGGTACCGGTGAGAGTCAAAGTCAGGTGCTAGTGGATTTCATACCCATGGTCCAGGTGGGAGTAGAAAGCTTACAACGAAGTTTGTAAGAGTCACTTGAAGCAAGTGCAAAAATAAAGGACATGTTGCTAGAACTTGCAATGGCCAAACAGGGAACCGATAGAATTGGAGCTAGTTTGATGTCTTTTGGTGTTTATGTGTCAAGTGGTGTTATTGGATAATGTAATGTTTATGTTTATTGTATGTTTAATTTTTTGGCACTTGATGGTATGGTATGGTGTCTATGGGAATGGTTGATGTTATGTTAATGTTTAACTACGGTAATGTTGATGTTTAAAAATTAGTGTCATTGTTATATGTATTTTTGGCTAGAGTTTTTTTACACATTGAGTTAACTTGTAGCACTTCACCTTTGTTACATTTTACACAAAACAACTCATTGTCATTGACATTGTCTAACTCATAAACGGAAGATTGGTCAAAATATACTAACATATAATTACCATTGACATTATGATACAAGACATGTCTTACATTTTTCAACTTAACCAAAATATACCCAAAAGATGTAATTGTCTTACAGCTTAACCAAAAGATTACAAAAGATAACCAAACCACATGTATACTACTTCTTGAGTGCCAACACAATCACAAAGAAAATCCAACTGCATAACAGGTAACATTTAGAGTTTTATAGATTATGCCTTCAATTTGTTGATTGATCACAACAACCTAGGCATTATATCTTTTGAACGTGCACACATGGGACCATCAACCCATGCAATAAACCGACAATTCGATTCCTTGAAAGAAAAAACAAACTTACACCCCCGATCAAAATTATTTTTTGAAAATCCAAAAAATAATTACTTATTTTCGTAGGGCATTCCCATAAATGACGATGATGACCTGGTTTTTATTAGGGCAACTAAAGAAGATGACGACACGAAGGTAGCACATGGTCTTTACCATATTTAAATAGTCTAATATATTAATTAAATAAAAGGAAGGAAATAGAAGGAATGACAAAATTACCCTCATGTAGGCGAGAGAGTATACACAACTGTTAAATTATTGGACTAAACTTGCAACAAAATCAAAGTTTTGGATCGATAGTACTAGTCTAAAACTTGTTGGATCAAAATGTTAATTTTCAACAACCACCAATTTTACAGTTTTGTCTAATAAATAATTACTCTCTTATATTGAATCAAATATTATAAACATTTTTATAAGTTAATAGTTTGTTTGAAAAGGGTTGAAAATAACAACACTCTAGTAAAGAGCGCAATCTTGTCCTAAATTCTGCAAATCCGGCCAACTGTACCTTACCTTGCTTTTACTCACAGTAATGAGTAAACCCCCCTCCTTTCAATTCTCAATTCAGTTTCAGCTTGACGCATTGGAGACCGCTCTCTCAATTCAATTTCAGCAAATCCCCTTGAAAACCCATCTCAGTTTCAGAAATCTGTGTGTGTTGATGTGTGAACTCTACCCTAAAACTTTCTACTTTAAGTTGTTGGGAAGCGGCCAAAAAATATGGTCATCTCTTGTTTACTAGTGTAGCCCACAAAAAAAGTAAAAAAGAAAAAAAGGGCATTTGTTTCTTACTCTCAAAAGTTTCTGATATGGAGAGTGGCAGCAACAGTGGTGGTGCCGCCGCCGCTGCTGGTGGTCGGTTGCTGGTGGACGAATCTTCTTCTGATGTACAGAACGACAGGAAGCGATTTCAGATAGAATTGAAACCTGGTGAAACAACGATTGTTTCATGGGTTAAGCTGCTTAAAGAATCCGGCATTCCAGTTGATCAGTCTCCTCCTCCATCACCTGAGCCTCCGGTAAGAATTCTCCTTGTTGGTTTTATGTATATAATATTCTGATGATTCTGTTGTTGAATTTTTATTATTTCTCCATTACTAGGGTTAAATGATTGTTAGATTTGTGCAAATTTTGTAAATTTTGTTTAATTTGGACACAATTCGGCATGCTCTTGTACAAAGGAAGCCTCAATGTAAAAGAATTCAGCAGGGGAGCCCAAAATTTCTCAAAAAGGAGGCAAATTTTACAAATTGATTACAACTTTTATTTAGGGGTGGAAAATTGTTTAATTCTCCAATTTTTACTAAAAATTTCCCTACTTAAGAACTCACAGATCATATGAGATTCAGGTACTCATGAAGACACCATTCCGAGTTAAAATTCATTGATCCCTTAAGGGATTGAGGCTGCAATAACATTTTTATCAGATTATTTTGATCAAATTTTGTCAAAAAACTCTGAAAAATGATTATTGCTACTTAAAGTTGCAATAATCAGTTTAAACACACATCCAAACACCCCCTTTGTATCAAAAGATTACGTGCACTTACAAGTCTTCTGCTTTATATGCGAAAAGAATGCTCTTTTAGAATAGGAAATAGGAATATACATTAATATTTTGTGATGCCAAAAGCTAAAACTGCAGATCTTCCTTATGATGAAGGATTCTATTTATTTGATGGTTCACAAGGGGTGAATCTATGCTGTATATATATCTTGCTGATTCTACGTTACTGGTGGATTTATCTCATTAAACCTTTAGGAATTTGTTGATAAATTCAATGTCTATCTTGTGCTTGGTGGTCTTACAGATGGAGTATCGCATTGTAGCAAGAGATGTTCCCAATAAAAGAAAAACTAGAAGCCAGGGGGACCTTACACCTGAAGCTACCCACTTTAAACCTTCTCCTAGGAGTGTTTAATGAGTGTTGTAGGGTTGTAACTGGTTCCTTTGCTTGGTTACATATAATCTATATAGTGTTTAAGTAGTATTATCAAAAGACAATGGGGTCCGAAAATGGTTTGAACTATTTGGTAGAATATGCACCTTTTCGTAATTATGTTATATATAATATGCGTAATCGACTAATGATATGTATATGTCTTGTGATATCTACTAATGATGGAAACCTACAAAGAATTCCTAACAGATTCTCTATATTGACTTGCTTGATCCTACTGAGCTTAGTGCATACATGACAACTTCCAACTTCCTGATTGGCGCTATACATCGTTGCATCTTATATATGACAAATGTTATGATCTTTTTTTCATGCTTTTAGACATGGGGTAGGACTTAGGAGTAGAAGTAAGGGTAAGTGTAACCCCCCGCGTAGAGTTGTTGGTGTTTTGATGTAATGTCTGTTACTTTGGCTAAATGTGAGTGAACTTATGCATGTGTTGATGTGACATGCTTTTTGCTACTATGGCTTAATTTCATTTCACCTAATGCCCGTCACTCGATAAACTCATATCACCCATTACAATTTGAGATCTTATCATGTCCACCTTGACTGTCTTTCCAAATGATGCTACCATACTTTCTTGGAATATTTATCACTCTAATCCTTTCTTTTATCATGGGGCTTGAAATGCAATTCAATATTTGCATTCTTGCTACATTATTATAAGAAACATGTTGCATCGTGGCATCTTCACGCTTAGAACCTTATATTATAGAAAGTATGAAATATAGACCTTACCCTTCACTAGAGAGTATTGATATATATCTCTCTCTCTATGTGTGTATACATATGTACGAATGCATATGTATGTGTGTGTGTGTGTATTATAACATATAAGTAACTTTAGGGACACTTGTCACCTTCCCATGTTCCTAACTATCTAATTTTCCCGCTGATCCCAAATGTCTCTAATTTAGGAAAGTTGAAACACCCTCTCATTTTTAGAAATCTTTGATGTTACTTATTCCTATGTATTCCTAGCAACTAAACCTAAGTAGGCGCATCGTTTAAACTTAGTAAATTCTCCAAGGAGTTCCTCAACCAAGTAAATATGTATTCCCTACATGCCTACATATTATTAGCATAACATTACTCTAAACATGACTTATTTATCCCTCTATTAACTATGTTAATGCTTGTAACGTCCATACATATGAAACGACATGCTATCTACCAAGATATGGATTTAATATTCGAGGCAAATGATTATGAAAATTTTGCCAAAGGACTGTAGTCAAATATGGTAAACGCAAACTCGAGCAACCTCCAACTAATTAACCAACATGAGGAAGGTAAATCTTAATGTCTTGAGAGCAAGGAACCTTACACCTCCTTTGTGGAATCTCATCTCCTTACCACTAAGGTAAGCATGTAGGGACGACTTCCGTCAAATAGGGCCTAAGTGGGCTTGTAAAAGGGTAGACCCAAAGCCCAATACATTCAAAGCATTTTAAAGCAACAACCCAATCGAAGCCCAATACCCAAAAAACAATTTAGAGCAACAACTCTACATGGGCATAACTTTAACGGGGTCTTTTGGTTTCTTTAGAGAAACAAGACCTTGTGACAACCTATATATAGAAAAAAACTCATAAATGACCTTCAACTCATCACCTCATCTATGCATACTTTCTCTAAACCATGCTTTATTTTGCTTTCTCCTAGAGGCAAATCAAAGAGTTAAAATACCAAAGCATACATCGTGCTTTTGGTGGATATATCTAATCGGAAGGGATGAGATTCAACATGATGTGAATCCAACATGTCCTTACTGTTAACTTCGTAATTACTCATTTGTTTTATGAACCAAATTTCCTTGAATATGTGAGGATCCAAAGACATACCCATATTTCTCTCTTGAAAAAGTAGTAGGAACATTTCCTTCAACTTTGTTTGGCTCATATATATGATGAGACTATTGATTGTTGGATATGCTTCCTTACATAACCTATCTTCGTTAATTTAGAACCCACATTGTTGGAAACTTCTATATCATGAATGAGACAATGAGAATGATGTATTCACCATCAAGCATAACCACATCTTCCATTCCTTCTATAACGAAAGTTGCTTTCAACGCGTTGATTCTTGATATCTCAATTGCTATAATTTAGAGTTTTTTTTTTTTTTTTTGAACGGCAGCTTGATTTGTTAGGTGTTGGTGTTAATACTCCAATTCTTGTTAGCACCAAGGATCAAACCCTGGCCTCCCCATCCTTGCAAACTAAGAGACTATGCCTCTACTAATTGGGCTATTCCCAATTCTTCTCAACAACAATCAATTTATGCCAAACTAGTTATGGTAAGTAATAATGAAAACGGAAGAATCATTATTTTGCATTGATAACATATGCATATACTCCATTTCTCTCTTGCTACTCACCTACCCCCCATATATTTCCTCAATCGGTTTTTTGTAGTTGATGTTTTTGAAAGTCAATGTAAATTTAAAGGAAAATAATATATATCACAAATCTTGGCATTCCAAACATAAAAGAGTGGATCGCAGTCTTGAACATAGGTTTACTTGGGGGTGTTTGGTTCAACGGGTTCTGTGGGAGTTGAGTGGAGTTGAATTCCATTGGAACTCTCAGAGTTGAATTCCCAATCGAAGCTTAATACCCAAAAAAAACAATTTAGAGCAACAACTCTACATGGGCATAACTCTAAGGGGATCTTTGGTTTCTTAAGAGAATCAAGACCTTGTGACAATCTATATATAGAAAAAATCTCCTAAAGGACCTTCAACTCATCATTTACGTATACTTTTTGTAAACCATGCGTTATTTTGTTCTCTCCTAGAGGCAAATCAGAGAGTTAAAATACCTAAGTCTACATCATGCTTTTGGTGGATATATCTAATTGCAAGGGATGAGAATGAGATTCAACATGATATGGATCCAAAGACATGTCCTTGTTGTTAACTTCGTAACAACTCATTTGTTTTGTGAGCCAAACTTCCTTGGATATCTGAGGATCCAAAGACATACCCATATTCCTCTCTTGAAAAAGTAATAGGAACAACTCCTTTAACTTTGTTGTATATATATGATGAGACTATTGATCTCCGGATATGCTTCCTTACATAACCTATCTTCGTTAATTTAGAACCCACATTGTTGGCAACTTCTATATCATGAATGAGACAATGAGAATGATCTATATTCTCCATTAAGCATAACCACATTGTTTCGTTCCTTCTATAACGAATGTTGCTTTCAATTTGTTGATTCTTGACATCTCAATTGCTCTAATTTAGAGTTTCTATCACCCCACTTCACAACAACAAGCAATTTATGCCAAACTAGTTTATGGTAAGCAATAATGAAAACGGAAGAATTATTATTTTGCATTGATAACATATGCATATACTCCATTTCCCTCTTTCTACTCACCTACCCCCATCTATTTCCTCAATCAGTTTTTTGTAGTTGATGTTTTTGAAAGTCTATATAAATTTAAAGGAAAATGCCATATGTTACAAATCTTGAACATAGATTTACTTCAGGGCGTTTGGTTCGACGGGGTCTATGTTACTTGAGTGGAATTGGAATTAAGTTCCATGCTAATCCCGCGTTTGGTTGGAATTGAATTCCTTTGGAATTCACCAAATCCGTTGAGGATTTCAACATTCCATCCTAAACCCACATAGTTGAAATTCTCCACATTTCCTCCTTTGTTAATAAAACTCATATACCCTTTTAACCATAGAATTTCACAAGTAAACACCTCTCGCTTCTCCATGTGCTTTGCCTCTTCTTGCGAATTTCCTTCCATTTCCTGCCAACCAAATGCCAAAATTCAATCCCTTTAGATTCCAAATCCTTCAATTCCAATTCCTTTGATGGTATCCGATTCCTTCAAACTTGTAGCATTCACTTTTTCGCACACTTCAATGGCATATCTAACTATAGTTATTTTTAATGCAAAGATGCTATTCCATAATTGAGACATGATTTGTAGAAACAGAAACAAAGAATTTATTCGTCTTCTTCTCAGTTCAGTTAGCTACTTGTAAATTTTTAATCCTTTTCTTGTGTTTGATGACATACTATTTATACTTGATTTGTTTCCTGATGTGACATATAGTTACAATGCGTATCTAAGATTATATGATAGTTTTTATTACACACACCTTCATTTTCTCTATATTCACAGTCATTTTCTAAATCACATATTTTGGTGAATAAGTTAATTATTTATTCACTTATTATTTCTCATAAGTGATTGAATGTCTTCACTCCTCACCAATTATGGCATCTACATCTCTTAATTGTAATGGTTTCTTTTAAATACTTAGGCTGATTTCAGGATGAATTTGGTATTAATTGCTCATTTGACCATGAACTCTCTCTTTTGCAGAAGTGGTTTCATGAAGAAGATGAGTCAAGAAGAGAGTACTCCAACATCATTCTTAAGAAAGAGAAGGAAGAGCAAAAGTGAGATATTGCTAACTCCTTTATTTTTTGTGAAAATTATTTATTAAAAAGCAACCCAATATTTTTGAATAAAGCAATTAATGTAGTTTTGTGATTGTTAGCTATAGATCTTCCACAATAGAGCATTGCCAACCAAAAAAGCAGAGGACTGATATCTCACAAGTCTTGGAAAGGATCAATGTAACCAAAAACACAAAAATGGGACATGCGAGGGTAAAATCGTCAACTGATGTGAATTATCATTATGATAAGAAGAACAAATCAGGATCTCCTTGTGGAATGACATCTGATAGGGCTGCTGTATGTGTTGACCTTAGTGAAGAACATTCGGTCAACAATGGAAGGAATGAGCTTCCTGACCTTAATGTTCCTTATACAGTGCAGACAACAGTGAGTAGTATACAATGCATACACACAAGCATAGATTTTCTATGCTTATGTGTTGTTTGACTTTCTTTACAAACTTCCCTTTTTGACAAAGCTAAAAGTATACGTATTTATCCATCTCAAACCAGTATTCTGTCATGATTGTAAGGCGATTTTAGGCATTTTTTGATGAATAGTTATCCACTTCTGCTAAACTAAATGGACTTAATGGTGATATGACTTAATCCAATAAGCTATATAATTATATATCAGTGTTTCTTTTTTATTTAAGACAAAAAGAATGACTTAGGCGAAGGATACTTTCCCCATTAACGTTTCCTCATTTATTTTTTCCTTTACTTTCCCAAGTGTGCCATTATTTTTCTTTAAACATCATTAATATAGTTTTTTTGCAATTAATAGAGTACTTCATCAAGAGACATTAAGGATGAATCTTGTGGTTTGATGAATGGATCAATGCTCGAAAGTACCATCTTGGAGATGGAGACAATGGTTGCAGAGTGTAAGTTCAATTTTCTCAAATAATTGATGTTCAATTCATGAAGATTGCAATATTTTTCTTTTTTCTTTTGAAGTTTTCAAAATATAATCACTTGCCCATTGTCATCCATTACAAAAAACCAATGATATTGATTTGGGTCGACATAGTTGCCCTAATTTGTCTTTATTGAAGAATATCGAACACATTTATGTCCCATTTCTATTTTATTTTCCATTTAGTGTTGTCTGAATAAAACATATATGATAAATTTTGTAAAAGCTTAGGCCCTGTTTATTAAGTTATTCTTTCTGCATTAAGTCATATATCCAAAATGTGTTTCTTTTGCAGCAAGACAACTGCATGGTGATGTTCAAGATTCAGTTCATTCAGTAGCATCTAAAAGCCATTTGCCTCCAGAACTTAAGAAAAAGCTTGAGACTGTTGCTAGATTAGCAGTATGTAATACCATTATAACATCATTGTGTCATAAATCTTTTTTTTTTCACATGGGCTATTTTTTGAATACGAAAAGAAAAATAATTTGATTCTTTTTTTCTTCTTTATAACACTTTTCTTTGGGAATTTCAGCATTCAAGCCAAGGGAGAATATCAGATGAACTAATGATGCGTCTTATGAGCATTCTTGGACACTGGTTGAAGCCAAGAACACTAAAGGTATCCAATGATTTTTAACAATTTTCGTTTCTCTTCACTTGAGCTACAAGAGAACTGTTATTTAGAGTGCACAATTTTAAAACATTTTGGTGAAAACGGTTCCTTTTTGGATTATATTTTATTGCTACAGGGTCCAAAGGGGGGAAAATGGATCAAACATCTTAAAAGTTGATTAAAATAGTATCTAACTTTAGACAATCTACTAAGTTGCTTTATTAAACAAAATTCACAACCTACTTTCATTATCTTATCGATTTATCCACCACTGACTTTTTTTTTTTTTTAATTAATTTAGCTGTTGTACTATTATTACAATTATCATAGAATCATAAGAGTCCAAACTCAAGTGACTAAATCAATAAAAATGGTAAAAGTAGGCTGTGTTTTTCTGTATTTTAACTTTTTCAAAACCGAGTAGCCAGGAAAAATGGTTACCCAAAAGATCAAAAAAGAATATTGGTTTAATCACAAACTACAGAAAAATTGTCAAGTGGCTAAATAATTAATTACTCATAAGTCATACCCGTTTTCTTGGTGTGTATAGAGATGCTTGAGGGATATTGTTTCATCATCAACATGTGGATTGGATGATATCCGGTTTATCCAGATTAAAAAGGAGGTGGTTGAAATGATCAAATTACGGGTCCCATCAATGGAAACAAAGGTACCCTTGTTACACAAATGCTTACATTTTTTTTAACAAAAAGAGCTACATAATCTAATAAGTTATATAATGCAAAAAAAACGACTTAATAGAGAAACTAAAAAAAAAAAAAAAAAAAAACGAAGCATTCCCCATTAAGTCCTAACTTTTTACAAACGTTATTTTTTTTTAAACAAAACATAATATGAAAAAAAAAACATGCCTTAGGGCTTAGACTAGTTTCTTAAAAATAGAATTTGCTTTGATTGGTTTGTTTAAGCTCATATAGGCTCACCAACTCAATGTAAAAGAGGGGCATTTTCGGAACAAAAGCAAAAAGATATGCATACATATTTTTCAAAGGATGATATTATTGAGCATAGTTTTATATGAGGGGTGTTTTGACTTTTGAGGCATAAAAACTCAAATTTCCCAATATGATTTGGTCCATAAACAAAAACAACCATTGAAATATAAAAATTTGCAGGTTGCTCATAATGCAAAATACAGTATGGACCATGAGATGGAAGATAAAATATGCGATTTCTATGACATTTATGTCCAGGTATTGTTTTTAATTCCATGACTCGGGTAAAGGGCACTAATGTCTTTTGCACACCCGACAAAAAAATGCAATTTTTGTCCTATTGGCATTGGTCCCGGTCTGAGTCCAATGTATGCATGCCACCTGTCATGCTGAGTAACAAAAGGGGCCTATAAGGTGTTGCAGTATTTTTGTTCTGTTATATTGGACTTAATAATGGACATATACTTCATTTTCCTTGTTATATTAAACAGGCGATGGATGAAATTAAAAACTCAGAAATAAGAAAATTCTACATTCAGGTAGTTGTTTTCTTGGAATACCACCCTCTTATTTCTTTCCTTTCTTTTGTATGCCGATTTCTTTATTAAAAGTTGCTTTGTTGAAGGGTATTTATGACATTTGACTGATAGTCAAACATTTCAAGAGTAAAATGCTCATGATTTTTTTTTACTTGATACTAATCTAAAGCTTCAAGATTCTAGTTTACCAAACATAAAAACTAAACTAATAGCTTGTTAAAAAAACATTTATATTTAGAATGTACTACAATAGTCTATATTACCCTTGCTAGTCTTCTTTTTTCTCTTCTCTACCACATTACCTTGTGCCTATATAATAACATCATTCAATTCTTCAAGGACATGATGGTCATCTTATCTGTTTTCATGCTATGTCTTACTTACTCCTCTTATGTTAGTGTTTCATCATGTTGTTTTTAAATATAACAAGTGAATTGAAGGGCATAATCGTCATCTTATCAGTTTTCAGTGGCTTTTTGACTGAATTTGGCATAAATGACATTCTTTACCGGTTTTGAGTTCAATGGAATTATGGAAACTAAACCTAATCCTAACCTAAAAGGGTTCTATCTTAATTTAGGAGATAATTCCAAAATAAAATGAAGCAATAAATATCTCCCATAAAATGGATTTATCTAATTTAGGAAAAATATTTTTCTTTTATGTTGTCAAGCTTGCGTCTTTGTGGCCAAAAGGGAGCATGGACAACCATGGAATACGAAATGCAATTTGTAGAGCCAAAGAACGTAGAAGAACACTATTGCAAGAAAAGGTTCGTAGCTCTTGTTAATTTATAATTATTTTATCCAAGGGTATTTTAGACTTTTGACACATAGTAGATGACTGTTTAAATATTGCAATTTATATGGCATTTATCAGGAAGTCTCATTATCCAGTCTACATGATTAAATTAATGTACATATAATTCTCTATTGATTGAACAAAAAAACATTGCTTTGCAATGAACCGAGTTAAAAACCGAAAGGGTATATCTGGGAATAAAATTTAAGGTAGGTTTGTTAAGATTGTCTGGATAACTGCTGATTGGATAAAAAAGTCTTTTGATCATGTTCAGGGGCATGAAAAGAAGCCTACTGCAGGGGTGGATAACAATCTCCATGAAGAAGCTAACTTAGTAGCCGAACAGGGAAAAACGGTAAATGACCATAATGCCCCTGTTGTAAATTTTCCGGACACTGTTGTCCCTGGCACGCCTGAACTTGATCGGAAACTTGGTGCACCTGCAAAAAGGTTCAGCCCACCATCAGCAGGTGATTGCTGAGTTGTATAGGACACTACCTGTGAAAATGTATATAAATGGTAACATTTATGTGACCATGTTGCCCCTGTTCTAAAATGTTTAAACCTCTCAATCTTGATTTTTGTTACATTTATGTGAAAACAGGCCAATTGTACCAGTTTTTTTCTTCACATAAATGTTAATATGTTTAAAACAATTTCATTAAATAATAACCAAGTTTCAGTTTTGCTCTATGTTTGGTAGTTGGTACCTCAATTCTTTTTAAGAGGCTTAACTGCTTAAATTTAAGTTTTCATGTCATTTATATAAAATCAATGAAAGTCACAACCAAAAGCACTCAACTTTGTGGCAATATTACATAAAAAAAAGTAGTTTACATGTGTCATCTTTTCAAATGTATTAAGTTGGCACTAGAAAAGATTAATAAAATGCATTCAACACAAAACATTTAAATCCAATCGCATGTACTCTAGTATCCAATCACATGTAATCCTTTAGTTTTATATGACCTGCATTTGACGTGCAGTGAATTGAGACATACTGCACTGAGACATGAATGAGAAAAAATGCAATCTTTTGTCCCACCTCTTGATCTCTTCTGTTCAAATGAATGCTCTCGTCATCCTTATTATCGAAAATAAACCAAAAAAGCTTCTACAATCTTGTAAAGTTTTATCAATCAGAATAGCCCTACAAAGCTTGTCCATTCCACTCCATTGTGTGTCACATGACATCAATGATGTGAAAAACAAAGTTTCATGTCATCGATCTTAAGCTAGAAATCTTGAGATGCATGCTAGAGATTATGTTGGAACTTTGGTAGTTCTTTTAATTTTCTCTCTAACGATTATTTTGTTGTAGAGGATAGTAGACACACAACCCAATCACCTTGGTTAGCCATAACTCATAACATAGTAACCAGGCTTTTAAATTTGTTTTAGTTAGGTACCTTGAACCTTTTTTCAAATTGTCACATGCTTATTTATTTGATATGGAAATGAGTCAATGACATGACAACATATTTGAGACGATTTGATTAACTAATAACAAAGTTTTATTTTTGTGTCACTTACGCACCTTTAATTATATTAAGGGGTTAAAATTAATGTTGGAAAGCGAACTCATTGTTTTTCTTATCAAGCCATGTATGGTAAATTGGCTGAATAAGTAATGATATGTCTAGATAAATGTATACATAGTGTTTGTTTTATTTATGGACTTCTAAATGAGACTAAACAACCATTTTACCATTATATTTTAAAAAAAAAATCAACATTTTTATTTAAGTTTAACATTATTTATCAATTTTAATATGTGAGGAGCTGGGAGGTAAAATGAAAAAGATAATATTGGTAGAGGGTTGGCATCTTAACACATTAAGCGATTAATTCATTTTGTCTGTGTTAAGTAAAAAAAAAGTCATTTATGGTCGATTCATATTAAGAACTCAAGACATTAAGAAAAAAAAAGTCATCACACATGTATATATAGAAGTTTGAAATGATATTATAGTTTGAGCCATGGATGAAAGTCAGCCCATCGTTTCTTTACATCGAAGTTTCAATGACATAAACACACACAAAAAAAAAGCTTAAATTTGCACGAGACGCTGTTCTTGGTGAGCATTAGGCTAATGGAAGTGAGAGGTGCTAAGCCCTCGTCACCCCTTGCCAAGAAGTCGTCAAACACTACTCATTGGCTCTTGCCAAGGGTCCAGCCAAAGAAGGGTCGACAGTCGGCTAGCAAGAAGAGATATGAGAAAGAAAGTGGAGAAGGTGGGTTCTGATTGGTGCCGGACATATGTTTTCTTTTTCAAAATGAAATCACATCTCCACAACTCCCTAATATTACAAGGTGAATAAATTTTCTGACAAATTCTTAAGTGACATGTATAAATCTAAGGTGGCGATGTGCTAAAAATGACTATTTTACCATTTTGTTATGTTTTGTGTTGAATAAAATATATATGTTGATAAAATATTGAAACAATGACTACAATTTGAATAAAGAGGGATAATTGTCTCTCCTAAGTCCCAACATTTGATTATACGATAATAGAATTCATAATCTCCATACATAATCAATAAAGAATCACAAACTAGTCGAGATAAGCATACGAATGATCATATGCTCCAATTTCTAAAAAATTACAAACTTCTTAAGAATTACATCGATTTTAATAAGCTCAATTGAAGACCATTTATTTCCCGAGAGACGACAAAGACCATTGTTTACAACGTACGCATCGGATAACTCCAAAAAGCTATAATAAACTTCGGACAATAATGTTTGCTCCCGTGAAATCAACCAACTTCACATAAATTAACTCTCAGTAAGGAACCTGAAAGAAACATGCTTCTATCATCTATTTCAAAAAAAATGCTTCTTCATATCATTGTTATATATTGGGCACGTCACACGTGTATGGGTCAAGAAACATACATACATGGTTTGTGGAGTTGAGGGCATTGTTGCAGTTTAGGTCTCTCTCTCTCTCTCATATCTAATTGATACTTTTAATTATTAAAAAAAATTATTATCCATCTTATCTTAAATATACAACCCAACCAAATCAAAAAATTATCACTCATTAGCAATCAAACCAAACTCAATTTTAAATTTACATAAATTTTATATCAAAATTGACTTTATTTTGTAGAAAAAATAAAATTTATTTCATTTTTTTAACAAAGATAAAACGTAATTATTTACAAAAATAGTTTTAGTTATAAAAGTTAATTTAGTACTATCATTAACTAGCGAACACTTGGGCATGGATAGATCAAGAAAAACGGACGAGTATAGTTTGTAGGCTTCTTTTAAAAAAGTTAAAATAAAATAGTGAGCTTACTCCTGCCCTCGATAGTTTTATACTTGTTTATATGAGTATAGAATGTTGGAAACTTCTAAAATCGTTGGTCTAGCCAGATGTGATTAATTGCATTAGTATTTGAAAATATTTTTTAGTGTTGCCAATTATCTATAAAATCCAAGAAAAAAAAACTTTAGGAATTGGGCTTTTGGTGTAATGATAGGTCTTGAGTAACCTAAATTCCGCCCATAATCCATAAAAGACTAGTTTATAACCCATGAAAACCATTGTCGTAAAATTATTTAAACTTTTATAGTGAAAACTCAAAATTATTAATCAATTATTTTAAATAAATTATTAATTAAAAGATATTTTTTTAGTTACATAAAATTATAATAATTATTGATTTAAATAAATACATGAAATTATATCATATTTTTTTTTTGAACGGCAAAATTATATCATCTTATAATATATATTAATTTTATTTTATTTTTTATTCTAATGTTATTAATTTAATGTAATGAGAGTGTGAAATTTAAAATTTAAAATGAAGAATCAATTATTAATTTAATATAATTAAAATAAAAAAAAATTAAAATTTAAAATTTAAAATAAAATTTGACATATCACATATAATATATAACACTACTCATTTATTAAAATATAAAATAAGGACAAGATACTCCCCTCACAATTTCACACCATTCTTCCGACCAAAACTCCCGAAACAAGGATGTACCCAATTTTGTTAGTTTGATATATTCATGCATAAAACACTAAAAGTAACACAAAATTGGGCCGATAGTCCATTAGAGAGGGCCTAGGTCTAGGATGGGATATTTATACTAATCGTTAGCCTTTATTTTGAAATACGACATTCACAATCTTAAGAGAAGAGAGAGAGGGGGGTTTCCAAACAGAGACAAAGAAAAAGAAAAGAGAAAAAAAAAATGTCGTACAAGCGCGGGAAAGGCAAGGACAAGGACCGTGACGACTTCATCTGCGACGACGACGCTCCTCCAAAGAAAATGCACAAGAAAGACACATCCGGTGATGATTCCGGCGACGATGACACCATCTTCATCTGCGAAGTTTCCAAAAACCGGAGGGTTAGTGTCCGAAACTGGCAAGGGAGGGTTTTTGTTGATATACGTGAGTTCTACGTCAAAGATGGCAAGCAAATGCCTGGGAAAAAAGGTTTACACTTCACTACCTTTCATTTATTCACTGAAATCCTCATATTTCATGATGTAATCATATAGGGTTTTTTTAGTTTAGCATTTTCCGTGTTTGAATTTATAGTTTATCTAGGGTTTCATATTGTTTAAACTGTATTGACCTAGGGTTTACTTACCTTAATTTACACATTAGGGTTTTCAGTAAACGATGGTTTTAAACTAGAATTCGTATTAGAATAACTTATAAGGAACTTAGCCCCATGGTTTATTTGCACTAGGGGTTTTCTTAGTGTCAGTTTGCCTTCAGTATTATTGTTTTTATCCGTCTTCATTGGGAAACATTAATCTTCACATTTTATCAAATAGCTTATAAAGAACTTAGACATGGTTTATGATTGATTTTGTTTAGTGTTCATCCATGTACGAAGTTCAATCTGCAGAAGGCAAAGTAACAACTACTGATATTTTTTCTTTTACTGTCATTTCAGGTATCTCATTGAGCATTGATCAGGTATTTAATTGCAGCTCTTCTCTTGTGTTACAGACCTTACTTAAGTGTTGTTTCTTTTTGACTTAATAGATAAAGTCAGGGAAACTATGATTTCCTAATCAAGTCCTAACTTTTTATAAATTTATTATCATTTACTTATCTAGACAACACTTAATGTTTTTGGTCTTATTAACAATGAGGTTTTGTTGCTGTTGTATTTGGCAGTGGAAAGAACTTCGTGCTCATGTGGATGAAATTGACAAGGCGCTTGCATAGTAAATGGTGCACTATTTGTAACAAGTAGAAGACTAAATTGTTGTCTCTTTTTGTTGACTTTTGACGAGAATCATTAGTGCAAGTATGCTTATATGCTGTATGTAGTTGTAGATGGTGGATATGGATTCTAGCGTGGGGTGTTTTGCATGGTTTTCTTTTGAACGAGAAGCATATATTTGCAATGCTATCTTTCATCCTATTAGAGCAAACTATCACTAAATACATTGAATGTTGAAAAGATATTACCCTTAGATTGTCCTTTCCCAAAAGACAGAAAGCAAGAATTGTGAACCTGTTAGGCTGGTGCTGGCGGTTAGGGCTGTTTATTGTTTGTCTAAAAAAACCAAATTAACAATTTATTATTTATTTATTTTAATATATATATATATATATATATATATATATATATATATATATATATATATATATATATATATATATTTATTTATTATTTTATTATTTTTTTTTAAATAGATTCAAAATGTATCATCTATTAAAAAACCTTAGTATGTATTTTCTCTCAAAAGTTTTTTATTTATAAAATATAAAATTTTAATATATTTTTTTAATAGTTGTTTATAGACTTTAAACCACAACTAAGTTATTTGTTTTTTTATAAAGTTGGGTAATATTCTAATTATATGTGTGTTTAAAAAAATAATCCGATTTTTGAAAATTTAATTATAAAAACCGATCTAACTAAATTGTAATTTGATTGAATCGAATTGGATTTGAATTTAGTTTGAGCTATTTGAATCTATTTTTTGAAAATCGAAATCAATTTGGATTCATTTGATTGGGTCGGGTCAAACTCATCCATCCAAAAGAACACCCTAGGAAATGGGCTTCTCTTACTATCTTTCATTTCTCTCTTTTTAGTAATATATAATATATATTGATATTAGGATATAATATTGATATGGGTTCTCATTTTTACTTCTTCTAACCCACAACAAATAAAAAAAAAAGATATTATATAAGTGTATGAAAAGAAGACAGGGTTGAAGAACCCGTGAGAAATCCTATTTGGCGGTACCGTCGGCTACACGTATAGGAAGTTGAACCTTCCAAGGCCGATAAATATATAGAGTAGTAGAGATCCAACTAGTTGGTTCAAGGTAAAAACGAATTTAATAATGAACTATGGAAGTGACTTGGTGACACATGCATTCTTTCAAGAAATCCTATCTAAAGTCAACTTGTAACACCCAGGTCTTGGAGGTACTTATTTATTGATTTTCTAGCTTTTGTGATGGGGGTCATAACGTGAGGCATGGTTGTCACGTCGTGAGTGACATTGACTTTTTGACCCGAGTTTTTGAGTCTAACGACGTGAGGCTTTGGGTGCTCACGTCGTGAGAATCCTCTGATGGCCAAAACCCTAATAATTTGGGTATTTAATGGAATGAGAGGGCTAGGGTTGCCCATCCTTAGCCTCCCTCACTCTCTTGCATCTTGAAAACCCTAATCTCGACCTAGAAGCCCTTAGCCATTTTTGTGTCATTGAAGCATTCTTTGGTGGTTTTTGACTCATTGAAGTTGATGAAGACCTTGGTGGAGCAACCTCTTGGCAGTCCAGCTTCTATATCACCTTCTTGTAGATCTTTTGGACCATTGTAAGCCATAAAGCTATGGCCTTTTTCCTCTTGCATGCTAGATCTAAGTTTTAAGCTACTTTTTGCATGGTTGTGAAGGATTGCACGTATGGGATCCATAAAGGTGGCAACTTTATGGATCATTGAGACATCCTCTATAATATAATCTTTAGATCTGAGTTTTGAGTAGTTTTAGACTCCAAGCATGAGCCTTGATCCCATTTTCCCCTATTTTGACCTAATGAGTGTTTGATTAATGCATTGGTCATGCATGACCAAAAAGTTATGATTTTTATCATCCTTTGGGTGAGGGAAGACCCTCTAGAAAGTCCCAAGTATTGGTTGAATGGAATAAGAGCTTAATGCTCAAAGCTGACCAATGCAACACTCACAGGAATAAGCATGCCATCCCGACTGTTTTGTCCGGATTAGGTCACGATGTGACCCTGGAAGTGGTCACGACTTGACGACGGTTGGAATTTGGACCGTTAACTTGAGGCCATTTTGGAGCATTGGGCCTTAGGGTTCTCTAGATGGGTTGGGCCATTAGTGGGCCTAGTTTGGACTTGGGTTGTAACGACCATAAAAATTCAACCAATTTTAAACTTTTCAAAAACAAACCGATTTCATAAATTTATTACAAAAAGGTTTTCAATACAATTATTATCAGAGTCTTCCCAGAACCACATCATAAAACATAATCATGAGGAGCGGTACGATCACGCCTTTGCCTTGCCACGGTCTCCTGAAGAACCTGAAAAACATTAAACCACAACTGTAAGCCCGAAAGCTTAGTGAGATATCCCCAAAATATCAACCACATATACCATACACGCATAACATGTCATAACATAACAGAACACAGAACAGCCATGCATTTCGGGTCTACTGTGGGACTGGTCCGCTGCTCCGGCCTTCAGTCCACCTGGTCCACCCTCCGAGACTAACCACATACATCGAGTCTACAGTGTGATTGGTCCACCCGTACCGGGCCTTCAATCCACCTGGTCCACTCCCTGAGTCTACAGTATCACTGGTCCGCCCGCACTAGGCCTTCAGTCGGCCTGGTCCACTCTCCGAGCCTTGGCACGTCTGGTCCGCCCTCTTGGGGCCTACAGCCTATCCGGACCGCTCGCTGGGCCTTCGGGATAACCGGTCCGCCCTGGGTATGTTGGCCTACAGCACAAAGCAGGACTCGCCTCAACCCAACCCCAGTCCAACAACCACGTGCACATAAACATTCAAACATATAACAATTTGCATTCAATCAAACCGATCTAGCAGATCACATAGCATATCATCATCCTAACCAGGATACCGACCTAACCGGTCACTAGCATAGCATCATCCTATATACCAGGATACCGACCTTAACCAGGTCTCTAACATAGCATCATCCTATATACCAGGATACCGTCCTTAACCAGGTCTCTAACATATACCATCCTAACTACCAGGATGCAAACATAGCAAAATAATAACATAACAACGATACCCGGATCACGATCCGATAAAGGGCCAGCCTTGGTGCCGTAGACCCTGTCGATATAGTGAGGATAACTCACCTCACAACTGCCGACTGAACAGATAAACCCAAGCTGCTCCGGCCACTGATACAATCTCCACCACTAGCCAACACCAAAACACTGAATTCAAAACAAATGCCAACAATTACCAAAATGCCCCTGGAAGTCAACTGGTCAACCCTTGGTCAAAGTCAAAGTCAAAGTCTTCCCCTGACTGACTCTACTCGCCGAGTCAACCCGATGACTCGCCGAGTCCCCATGCTCAGAACTTCCCAATGCGCGACTCGACTCGCCGAGTCCCATAGCTCTGAGTCCTTTCTCACTCAACTCACCGAGTCATCCCTTGACTCACCGATTTCACGGCTCAACCAGAAGAAAGGTAGGACCTCACGACCAGACTCTCCGAGTCCAAGGCTATCTTCAACAGACTCGCCGAGTTGTTATTCCAACTCATCGAGTACCTGCCTATCTTCATCCAACTCGCCGAGTTGTTCTTCCAACTCGTCGAGTTCCAGCCTATCTTCAAGCAACTCGCTGAGTACACCCTTGTGACTCGCCGAGTACCCCTAGATCTGAAACCATACAGAGGCTTTCCAAGCCATGCAGAAGCTCTAAACCATAGATCTACCCTTCTACAAGCCATCCATCACGTAAAGTGGCAAACTTTACGTGAATCCAAGTAGATCTAAGCATTTTACACTCTAGGGTTTGGGTTTGGGACAAAAGAACTTCACCAACAACTCTTGAGCATAGACTTTATGGCTTTCTGGATCATTAACAACCTAGATCTGAGGTAGCAACCTCAGATCTTACACCAAACTTGAGATGGACCTCATTTATGCCCCAAACCCCCCCCCCCCCCACAAATGATAGTTCTAGATGCACAAAAGCCCAAACAGAAGATTATTACCTCAAATGAAGGCTCCCACTGATGAATGAACCAATTCTCTACAAAGCCCCTTGCTCCAATCTTCTTGCTCTTCAATTTCCTTCCAAGATTACCTCCTCCAAGGCTCTAATCTCTCACCAACGAAAGCTCACACGAATTTAGGGTTTCTGGAACTCAAAGGGAAGGTAAAGAGGCTGGGGAAGAAGTGTTATGTTCTTTATATAGGGCTCAACCCCCGGAATTAGGGTTTTCTCCACTCGGCACCAACTCGCCGAGTCCACCCATGCTACTCGCCGAGTTGGTCACTTAACACGCGACCAGGGTCGCGACCCTACTCGCCGAGTCCACTCGTGGACTCGCCGAGTTGCCCTTTCACACTTACACTTTTAGCCCTTCAACTCTACTTTTGATATTTCGGGATGTTACAATTCTCCCCCACTTAAATTAGGCTTCGTCCTCAAAGCCAGCGGCAACTCAACTCCAGAACTACTCTTGCAATGCACCACCTGGCTTTAACCAGACCAGGTTCCTCAAAACACAACCACCGAAACCCAAAACCCAATTTTCCTTTCCGCGGTGTTCTGACCACCGCTTCAAGCCGGCCACCGGACTCGTCCTCTGATAACCACACTTATCAACTAAGTACCACTCCATGATACTTCACTCGCTCCAAATCACAACAATCACTCGACTCATACGAACTAGAAATAACCATGAACCACCGGAATTCCCGGTCGGAGCCCAACTTTATCCACTCCATGCTGACAGGATGACACATCCTTCAGCCTCAGAGCAACTCCCATGAGTTCTCCACCGCAATCTCATACCTATGCTGAACTGGCTCTAGCATCTTCGGGTTGGGAAAACCCGATACACTGACGACACCTCCAAACATCCCCCAGGATGAATTTCCACCACATACATAAATCCTTGATCAAAATCAAACTGGAAGTTCAAGATTCCATCCCTGCATTCCTTCCGAGCCTTTTGGCTCTACACCCTCAGAAATTCCTTCCGTGACCTCAACAAACATCCAACCCGGATGTGATTCCATACCACAGCCGCAGACACACTGCTCATCAACCATGATTGGAACACCCCAATCATAACTCTGCACTACTGCTTTCACTTTCGTGAACTTACACTCCCTCTCAGAGCTACATTCATTTCCCTTTCCTTACCAAGGAAATCGACTTGGCCGCCTTGTCACTACAACAAGTGCCACGGTGCTCACCCAATACTACACCATTTCCTCATAGCATAACCACTATCCCATGCACCACACATACTCTAGATCTACTCGCAAGGACTCTCAAGTCCATGCACTACCTTCCACTAATCACGATCAATACCCGAGGCCAGACCTCCTGATGCTAACACATCGCGACATACTCATTCCATTTCCTCATACCGATCAATCAACACATGCAGAGTCTTCAGCATGACTAGACCGCCTTACCAGGCCTTTAGCCAATCTGGACCACTCTCAGAACCTTCTGCAGGTCTGGACCGCCCTCCAGGGCCTTCAGCCTGTCTGGACCATCCTCCGAGCCTTCGGCCTGACTGGTACGCCCACTGGCCTTCAGTCTATCCGGACCGCTCAACTAGCATTCGCTATCCCGAAATATCCTTCTAGGGAAACTCTCCCATGCATACTGTTCTAGCCCGCTAGGGGTTCCGAACTCTATCTCTCTTCTACCTACTCAATCCCGGCCCGATCCCGGCCTTCCACAATCAATCACCCTTGGTCTGTATCCCGCCCCGTCTGACTGACACTTTCTCATACCAGCCTACGCTCGGCTGACAGAACCACCGTTGAATCCCAACAGCTAAACAACTTCTCATACTTATCGAACTTCCGGAGAATTCTCCAATTCTCCCCCACTTAGAGCACTGACTATCAACCACCGGTCGCCATCACCGACCTTCCTCGACAACCCTACACAACACAACCCTTACACGCAAACTGATTCCCACTAGAACGAGCAACCTTCACAAAATTACATAACAATACTGATCATCTCGGGCTCGAAAGAAACCCGACCTTCACCAACCACTCCTCAAACTGCAGATGTTACCCGACATTCGGACCAAAAGCCAGATTCCCACTAATAACCCTCATGAATGATAACCAACGAAATTCCCAACACCAACTCATAACCATGCCACAACCCTCAAGGAACAACGAATACAATACTAAAAATCACAAAACGAGACTAGCAAACATACAATACTCCAAAATAATCACAAGATAACAAGATATCAAGAAGGAAACATATCCGCAGCTGCATCCGGCACTGCCCTGACCTCCTCTGATGTAAGCTGAAAAGCACGACCCTGAGCCCTTGGGGGCTCCGCTCCACCCTGACCTCCACCCGTAATCCTCAAAGTGGCCGGTGCTGGAGCCTGCACCGATCCTGCAGCAAGCTGTGGACAGTTGACCCTCAAGTGTCCAACCTGATGGCAATGATAACAAATCCTCAAATCCAAAACCGGGACTGTCTGCCGACAATCCCTCGCATAGTGCCCCTCCTTTCCGCACTTACGGCATGCACCACCGGACCTACAAACTCCGGTGTGACCCCTCCCACACTTCCCACAAGTGTGGCTGCTCTGATCTCCCAATCTAGAATCAACGGTCTTGGACCGTTTCGGCGCCGGCTGCGACTGTACCGGGACCTACCTCTGCTCTCTCAACTGCAACTCAATCACCAACTCGCGCCGCCTGGCGGCCTCCTGCAACTCTAAAAAGGTCTCGCATCTTTGGGGTTACTTACTGGCTCTGGCTGATGGTACCTCCGCGTCCTCCTTTACTCAATTTGAAAACCATTTTAAATCCTCTTTTGAAAACTCTCCTTGATTTGAGACTGGATTCACACGAATGTTCCTACAATTCACTCAACTCAAGGCTCTGATACCAACTTGTAACGACCATAAAAATTCAACCGATTTTAAACTTTTCAAAAACAACCCGATTTCATAAATTTATTACAAAAAGGTTTTCAATACAATTATTATCAGAGTCTTCCCAGAACCACATCATAAAACATAATCATGAGGAGCGGTACGATCACGCCTTTGCCTTGCCACGGTCTCCTGAAGAACCTGAAAAACATTAAACCACAACTATAAGCCCGAAAGCTTAGTGAGATATCCCCAAAATATCAACCACATATACCATACACGCATAACATGCCATAACATAACAGAACACAGAACAGCCATGCATTTCGGGTCTACTGTGGGACTGGTCCGCTGCACCGGCCTTCAGTCCACCTGATCCACCCTCCGAGACTAACCACATACATCGAGTCTACAGTGTGATTGGTCCACCCGTACCGGGCCTTCAATCCACCTGGTCCACTCCCTGAGTCTACAGTATCACTGGTCCGCCCGCACTGGGCCTTCAGTCGGCCTAGTCCACTCTCCGAGCCTCGGCACGTCTGGTCCGCCCTCTTGGGGCCTACAGCCTATCCGGACCGCTCGCTGGGCCTTCGGGATAACCGGTCCGCCCTGGGTATGTTGGCCTACAGCACAAAGCAGGACTCGCCTCAACCCAACCCCAGTCCAACAACCACGTGCACATAAACATTCAAACATATAACAATTTGCATTCAATCAAACCGATCTAGCAGATCACATAGCATATCATCATCCTAACCAGGATACCGACCTAACCGGTCACTAGCATAGCATCATCCTATATACCAGGATACCGACCTTAACCAGGTCTCTAATATAGCATCATCCTATATACCAGGATACCGTCCTTAACCAGGTCTCTAACATATACCATCCTAACTACCAGGATGCAAACATAGCAAAATAATAACATAACAACGATACCCGGATCACGATCCGATAAAGGGCCAGCCTTGGTGCCGTAGACCCTGTCGATATAGTGAGGATAACTCACCTCGCAACTGCCGACTGAACAGATAAACCCAAGCTGCTCCGACCACTGATACAATCTCCACCACTAGCCAACACCAAAACACTGAATTCAAAACAAATGCCAACAATTACCAAAATGCCCCTGGAAGTCAACTGGTCAACCCTTGGTCAAAGTCAAAGTCAAAGTCTTCCCCTGACTGACTCTACTCGCCGAGTCAACCCAATGACTCGCCGAGTCCCCATGCTCAGAACTTCCCAATGCGCGACTCGACTCGCCGAGTCACCCCGAGACTCGCCGAGTCCCATAGCTCTGATTCCTTTCTCACTCAACTCACCGATTCACGGCTCAACCAGAAGAAAGGTAGGACCTCACGACCAGACTCGCCGAGTCCAAGGCTATCTTCAACAGACTCGCCGAGTTGTTCTTCCAACTCGTCGAGTACCTGCCTATCTTCATCCAACTCGCCGAGTTGTTCTTCCAACTCGTCGAGTTCCAGCCTATCTTCAAGCAACTCGCTGAGTACACCCTTGTGACTCGCCGAGTACCCCTAGATCTGAAACCATACAGAGGCTTTCCAAGCCATGCAGAAGCTCTAAACCATAGATCTACCCTTCTATAATCCATCCATCACGTAAGGTGGCAAACTTTACGTGAATCCAAGTAGATCTAAGCATTTTACACTCTAGGGTTTGGGTTTGGGACAAAAGAACTTCACCAACAACTCTTGAGCATAGACTTTATGGCTTTTTGGATCATTAACAACCTAGATCTGAGGTAGCAACCTCATATCTTACACCAAACTTGAGATGGACCTCATTTATGCCCCAAAACCCCCCGCAAATGATAGATCTAGATGCATAAAAGCCCAAACAGAAGATTATTACCTCAAATGAAGGCTCCCACTGATGAATGAACCCATTCTCTGCAAAGCCCCTTGCTCCAATCTTCTTGCTCTTCAATTTCCTTCCAAGATTACCTCCTCCAAGGCTCTAATCTCTCACCAAGGAAAGCTCACACGAATTTAGGGTTTCTGGAATTCAAAGGGAAGGTAAAGAGGCTAGGGAAGAAGTGTTATGCTCTTTATATAGGGCTCAACCCCCGAAATTAGGGTTTTCTCCACTCAGCACCAACTTGTCGAGTCCACCCATGCTACTCGCCGAGTTGGTCACTTAACACGCGACCAGGGTCGCGAACCTACTCGTCGAGTCCACTCGTGGACTAGTCGAGTTGCCCTTTCACACTTACACTTTTAGCCCTTCAACTCTACTTCTGATATTCCGGGATGTTACATGGGTCATCATTGGGCCTCATGGTTATGGGCTTAACCTTAGAAAGTAACTAGGATTTATATTGATTATGTTCAGCAATGTGAGGAGCCGTTGGGCAGCAGACTTAGGTGTGAGATTCGCTACCTTTTGATTGAGGTGCGTTTTCCTCATTATTCTTGTGGGTCGAAGGCACCAATGTCAGCCCCTTTAGTTATGTATCATAGTATATAGGATGTTGCTAACGGTAGTGATCTGTAGATCTATATGCTAGTATGTTAACTAGTTAATTATCTGTTGCTAGATATGTGTTATTTGTTATGTATATGTCGACATAGTAGATGGGATTGAGACTACTGCTTTGTGTTGACAGTCAATAGACCGGGCAATCCAACCGTAAGGTTGTGGGCCAAGGGTAATCCAACCAGGAGGTTGCGGACCCGTTATGAATTGGGCATTCCAAACGAAAGGTTGTAGGCCGGGGGTAATCCAACCGAGAGGTTGTGGACCCGATACTTGTCGCTTATATGTTTTGTGCTTGTACTTTGTGGGAACTCACTAAGAGTGTGTTTGGGATTCCTTTTAAAACAACTTTTGACTTAACTATTCCAAAAAGTCAAAAAAGTGCCAAAAGATGTTTGGCTAATGGAAAAGATCTTTTAAAATAACTTTGTGTGTAGAAGGAAAATTTGGTTTTTCAAAAGTCACAAAATCCTATCTTTTTGTGACTTTTGTGACTTTTAACCTCAAAAGTTGGCTTTTACCTTTTTAACTAATACAAACACATTTTAAAAATTTTCTTTTGGAAAAAGTCACCACTCAAAAAGGACTTTTAACCTTAAAAAGTAATCCCAAAAACCCCTTAATCTTTAACTTACAATTTCAGTTTATTGTTTCAAGTATTTCAAATGATTGTGGCAAGGCGAAGGTGTGACCGTGTTTTATGTTATTTGGATTTTGGGATACTTTGATTATCGAATTACACTTTTAAAATAATGGTTTTGTAAACTTTTATGGTTTTGGGTTATTTTTGCAAAGTTAAAGTTTGTTATGATTCTTGGATGTTACACAACTTTTTTTTTACGAAATTACCAGATAGGTTTGAGCCTAGTATAAGGAAAAAAAACACCCCTGTGATAAATTTTTCATAAAAACCCACTAATTAATTAATCATACATACTTATAAAGCTAGCATTTTTTCTTGAATCTCATGCATTTGAAACCCCCATTCTTTTTTCCTTTCACCACATTCATTTGAAACTACCATGACTTTTCAATTTTTTTATAATAGTAATTATAATTTGGTAATTAGGTTAAATAAATATCAAATCTAAAGTGTATTCATATATAAACTAAATTTCAATATTAAAATAATATCTTTAATTCTACTTATAAAATTATGTTTTTTAACTTTTAACATATTATACTTAATTTATTAGTTTTAATATATTGTTGGATGTAAACCATTATCATTTTAAAGGTATAATTTTTGAATAATTTGTATAAAATACTTAAATTATTAATTAAAATATAACATTATAGGCTCAACTTAAATATAAATTTTATTTAAGTTCAACAACCCAATGATTATTTTATAAATAGTTAAAAGTGATAAATTGTAGTGTCTTTCTAATAATGATTGTAAGTTGGTTAATAAGGTAAAATAAATATCAAACCTAAAGTGTAATCATAAATAGACTAAATTTCAATTTTAAAATAATATATTTACTTCTATTTATAAAGTTATTTCTTAAAATTTTAACATATTATACTTAATTTATTAGATTTAAAATGTTGTTGCATTTAAACCATTATCAGTTTAAAGCTATAATTTTTAAACAGTTTGGACAAAATATTTAAATTGTTAACTTAAATATAACATTACAGTTTCAACTTAAATAGAAATTTCAGTTCCACTAAAAAAACCAAATAATATTTTGTAAATAGTTAAAAATGATAAGTTACAGTGAGAAATGCAAAAACTAAATTGTAATATCACTTTAACTCAAATATTTCCCAAATATATTTATATAACTGTTAAAAAATTTCAAATAAGTAGCTTAAAATAACTTATAATAACAATAGGTAAAAATAACTCTATATAAATGATTATATTGTTACTTTTAAAATCAAAAAATAATGGTTGATGTTTTAAATAATTATAATGATAGAAATTAAAACATTAAACAAATAAATTTTAAAAAATTAGTTAAAAATAATAACTATAAATAATATTAAACCATATATAATATTTAATTTTATTGATGTGTAACTCGCGAGTAGAAGTCATTCAAACGATTGAGATTATGATGTTATAATAGATTTATATATTATCATATAATTCAAAATAATCAATATATTATATCAAATTAATATACAAATTATTATATTAAATTTAACAACAACGTTAGTGTTATATTTTAAAAAATATATATTTGTAAAAACTTCAACTATATAGGTGTTTCTGCGCATTACAATGTCAACTCAAATATAAATTTTAGTTCCATTTAAAAAAACTAAAGAATATTTTGTAAATAGTTAAAAGTGATAAATTGTAGTGATAAAAGCAAAAACTAAATTGTAATCTCAATTTTACTAAAATATTTCTTAAATATATTTTTATAATCGTTAAAAGTTTTCAAATAAGTAGCTTAAAATAATTTACAATAACAATAGTTAAAAACAACTCTATATAAATGATTATATTGTTAGCTTTAAAATAAAAAAACAATGTTTGATATTTTAAATAATTATAATGATAGAAATTAAAACATTAAGCAAATAAATTTTAAAAAATTAATTAACAATAAAAACAACTATAAATAACATCAAATCATATATTATATTTAATTTTATTAATGTGTAACTCGCGGGTGGAAGTCATTCAAACGATTAAGATTATGAAGTTATAACAAATGTATATATTATCATATAATTCAAAATAAATAATATATTATATCAATTTAGTATATACAAATTATTATATCAAATGTAACAACGTTATTGTTGTATTTAAAAAAATCATATATTTGTAAAGACTTCAACTATACAGGTGTTTTTGCGCAACGCGCGAGCATTCGCCTAGTGATATAATAATCATGAGAAGAAGAATAACTAGTAAATAAATGAGATCTCCTAAATTACAAAGAAAACAGGAATGCTTAAGCTGATAATATTCTAATCTCCAACGACAAAACACATTAAACTTGTAGGTTAACAAAAAACCTAATAAAAATATACATTCGAAGGCAAACATATAATAATATAAGTTAGTAATTAATGAAATATATGCATAAAATATTAGATCAATGAGAGCAAAGAGATGTAGAAACCTAAATGTTAGTTTGAATGCACATGTGAATATATTTTTTATAATTATAAAGAGAAAACGAACATAACAAAGAAACTCAAAAACTGAATAGAATATTATATATAACATTCACATGTCAATATCGTTGTAACTTTTGTCAATATCATATATTTAATCGCAAACACCTTCATGGCCCTGTTTTTTTTTTTTTTTAAGAGTATTGTGACTAAAAAAATATAATAATTTTTTAAAGGTAGAACAATACACTTAAGGAAATGGGAAAAAAAAAACATAAATTAGAAACACTAGGACTATTAAAAGTTTTTATATCAGGTAAATGATACATACATATAACAGTCTGAAAACAATTTATCAAAATCAAGACAAAAATGACAACCCGAGAAAGACGAGGGGCCAATTAGAATCTTTTTCTCATTCGCCTAAAACTTTCTGCTTCTTGGAGGTGTTCATGAAGGATCTCAGCACCCATTCTGTTTGTGCTTCGTCTTGATCAACTGTTCCAAGCTTTATCTGCAACAAAACAGGGAAAAAGTTATATTTATATGCATCATATCATTCTACATTGTACTTTCAATGTTTTCCTATTAAAACAGTCAAAATTGCTTTGTATATAGATGACAATGCTACTACTATTGGTTATATTTGTTCAAAGTAAAATGTTGTAATAAGAAGAAATAAAAATAGGATTTTATAAGATTCGTTACCTGATACAATTTTAACTCAAACCGAGGCCCAACCTCCTTTAGATCAATCGATTTAGGACCTCCACTTTGCCTATAGACATGATGCCTGTAAAAACGTGTAAGTTTTATTTATTTTTAAAGTGTTACATTTAATTAATTTGATTTAGATCATGATAAGCAATTACCTGAAAGAAATGTAATCTGATTGATTAGCAAAAGTGATTATACGTTTGGAATCGGGCTTAGGCACTGGGAAGAGATGCTTTAAGATGGTTGCAGTCCTTTCACCAATCTATTCAATCACACAAACGATAATATGTCAAAAAAATATATATATATTTCTAACCCAAGAAACCTTGTTGAAATTAAAAGAAATTGAAATTAAAGTCAATAAGGAAAAACAAGTGGCTGTATACCTTGGTTGAAAAGTTGTTAAGAATCAGATGTGGATAAGCCTCAGAAACAGTTCCCATTTCCTTCTTGTCTTTATTGTCATGTCTTGTAACCTATAAAAAAAATATTAGAATATGCATTCAAGAATTAAGTGCATGAAATAGCAACCATACTTTCACTAACATTAGGTTAAACTTTAAAGTACAAAAAGGCTTAATAAGAAAAAACTGAAAGTACAATGTTGCAATAGAAAGAAAAGAAAGCAGGATGCTATAAAACACAAAAAATGTGTGTTGCTATTTCTTGCATTATGGAAACAAAATAATACAAAAAAGAAGTTTAATTACTCACCACATTGAGGATTTGAAAATAAGAAGTTGGACCAAAAGGCAAGTGACTTATAACAATCTTATCAGGAACACCACGATGTTCATAAACAAGGATAAGATCTGTAAAGTCATGTGCTCTACAAGTCTCAACTATTTCAGATATAACCTGTGCATTCACCAAAATATATTAAGTTTCAACAATCAATTGGCATAAATGATGAATCAATCTATGTTTAAATTTTTTTTATCTAACCTGACCACCTCGGTTCATACGTTGTGAATTGGGAAAGACAAACTTCAATTCCTGCAATTAGAGCCATTAAAGAAACTGCTTTTCCACAAAATATGACTAGAAAAAGAAAATAATTTAGCAAATGGCAAACCTTTACGAACTGTTTAAGAGGAGCACTTGGGTCATGAGATGTGGTTAGTAGGATTTTTGGATCTCTTTCATTTGCATTTGCATATTCATCGTCTATGGTTGATCTTGGAACTAGATTGAAGAAAAATAGAAGACAATGTTACTATCGTGTTCTGATACAGCATCTTAAGATGCCAAATCATACAACGTCTTTTATGAATCTAAAACCCCAATCGCGTATGACATCTTTCAATGGACAAACTTCAGATATAAGATCGATTTTGAAGGGTAGAAAACACACCTGCAGTTCGTTCATCTTCAAGGTCGATTTCTTGGCGAAGAGCAGCATCCTCGTTTCTGAGCTCAGTCGGAATTGGTTTCCCCTCTGTGCATAAATCAAGATTATATAACTTAACCAAACAGAAACAAAGAAGTAACAGTAATCATTCGACCAAAAAGAAGAAGAAGAAACCTTCAAGAGCTTGTTTGATTTTGCGTTTCTTCTCGTAAAGCAAACGCTCTTTGCCTTCCAAACTTTTCCTATACAGATACTCTCTTCTCAACCTCACATTCCTTCGCAACATACTTTGTCTTTACACACAGACAATTACTTGCAGTTTCTCCTCCTAAAACAGTATCGAAGAAAATAGGGTTTTTGTGTTCTTTGCTGAAGTTTGCAGGTAGCGGGCACCAGTTAGGGTTTTAGGAGTCTGTGGAAATAGGATAATTGCACAAAACTATTGCGGATTGTACTTTTTGGCCCCCGTAGTTTCAAAATATTTAACTGTCACCAACCTCTAGTGAGTGTGAGTCGAACATAACGTTTACAAGTTACAACCTCAACAAATTATATTTAGGTAGTGTTTGTTTTTTGTCTGCAGATCAACGTAGATTCTTCTGTCTGCGCCGCACAGACCACATGCAAATATTAGCATTCGCAAAATGTTTGTTTTTTTGAAGACTGCAGACCTAAAAATGTCTGCGCGCCCACTTCTTAGCGCAGAAGTGGACCAAAGTCTTCTAACATCTTCAAACATTTTCTAACCTAAAAAAACATATGTATCTTTATTTTTTTCAAGTTTTTTTTAATTTATATTTTTTCCAACTTTATTAATGATAAACAATTTGAAAAAAAATTACAAAACTTAAAAAAAAATGTCTGATGATACAAACATAATATTTTTGACAAATTTATAAATAAAAATTTATTACAATAATAGTCGTTGAAGTTGTTTATATAAATATGAAAAAAAATCATAATATATTCTTATATTTTTTTGCCAGATTTTGTAAAACATTATTTAATACGTTATCGTCAATTTCCCGATAAAATATTTATGATACGTTTTTAATGGATTTAATTGGAAAAATCAAAGTTTATTTTCATCCATTTATGTATCTAATTCTTTGATAACTAATTATAATGTTTAATTATAACTTTACAACCAAAGTTGTTGGTTTTTATCAAATATATACGTTAATTCACATCATTTTTATTTTTATTTTTTATAAATAATACATAAAAGTTGATCTAGATTCGTTAATTATTTATAACAAAGTCATAAAAATATTAAAAAATCACTTTGAAATTTAAAAAATCAGTTTATTTAGATTTCAGTTTATTTTAGTAGCCCGCAGATGTTAAAAAAACAAACAGTCTTCTTTTTTCAGACTGCTGACATTTTGCCTCAGAAAAAACAAACAACACCTATTCTAAATACAAATGTCGGTTGTCTTTTTTTTTTCTTTTCTTTACCTTTTACTTTTCTTATTTTACATTTCCATTCCTTTCCTTCTAATACTAATATAGTCACCCCGTTCCTGAGTTCAACTTAACGAGAGAAAGGAAAGGAAATGGGTGGAAATGAGAATAAAATAAAAGAAATTAGTGTTTCCGAGTTTCATTAAAGGAGAAAAATGGGATGATCACTTTCCCTCCTAACTTTCCTTCCGATTTGGGAGGATTTGGAAAGAAAGAACAAAATGATTTATTTCCCTTCCACTTCTCTCCAAGTCGAGAACACAAAAGAAAAAATTGTTTTCCTTTCCTTTCTCTTCTTTTCTCTCGTGGTTTTCTTTTCTCTTCTTTTCGTTTCTTTTGTTAAACTCGGGAACGAGTATATATGAAATATTTTTCAATTTTTTATTTCATTTTTTTCCTATTGGACCGCTGTTACTTCTTATCTTTGTCTCCACAAGTAAAAATTTCTTCATTGTTTTTTCAAACATCGGGGCTTTTGACATGCACTTTTCCTTTACCATTCCAACTGTTTGACGAGGTAACATTCCCTTTTTTATGTATTTGTTGCATATCGGTTGCCTTGTTTTTTATTTTCTCTACCTTTTACTTTTCCCATTTTTCATTTCCAATCATTTCCTTCTTATACTAATATAGCCGACCTTATATATGGAATATTTTTCAATTTTTTATTTCATTTTCTTCTTATTAAGCCGCAATTAATTCTTATCTTTGTCTCCACAAGTAAAAATTTCTTCATTGTTTTTTCAAACATCGGTGCTTTCTACCCGCACTTTCGTTACCATTCTAACTGTTTGACGAGGTAACATTCCTTCTTTTATGTATCTGTTGCATATCGGTTGTCTTCTTTTTTATTTTCTTTATCGTTTACTTTTCCTGTTTTTCATTTCCAATCATTTCCTTCTAATACTAATATAGCCGACCTTATATATGGATTATTTTTCAATTTTTTATTTCATTTTCTTTCTATTGGAACGCTGTTACCTTTTATCTTTGTCTCCACAAGTAAAAATTCTTCATTGTTTTTTCAAACATCGACGCTTTCTACCTACACTTTTCCCTTACCATTACAACTGTTTGACGAGGTAACATTCCTTCTTTTATTTATCTGTTGCATGATTTTACTTATAATGTCTTCTTTATGCCTTATTTACGAAGTTGTCCAACTTCACCAATCCGTTTACCTTTCCTCGATTTTACTGCATATGTATGCTTTCTCATTTGGATTATTGACTTATCACTTTCTTCTTTCGTTCATATCCTATTTATCATTAATAAAAAAAATTATTTTTTGGATCGATTCTAACAGATTAAAAAGGTTGGTTGTTGTCACCATCCTTCTGTTATGAAAATTAATAGACAGATTGTTGTCTGCATCCTCCTATTCTAATGTTCTTTTTTGTTTTACTTAACTTGTCGCTTTTTTCTTTCGTTCATACCGTATTTATCACTGACAAAAAAAATCTCTTTTAGATCGATTCTAAAAGTATAAAAAAGTTGACTGTCGTCGTCATCCTCCTATTCTCAAAATTAATACATATATTGTTGTCCATATCTCCCTATTATGATATTTTTGTGTTTCGTCCAAAGAAAATGTTTCTTCCCCTATAAGAGACCTAAGGTTTTTCAGGTTCTATTATTGATAAAGGGGCATCAATTCTAATTAAAAAAGTAAACACTCTCTACCTCTGAAAAATATAACTTTTGAAAACTTATCTTTTTTTGAACAACTGAAATTTGCAGCTTACCTGATGATGCCTTTGTCTTGTGATTTTTGGAATTCGTTTGTCCTTAGAGTTGTGCATGTGCATTGTTCATTGGCTTATAGTCCTAAGTTCTTTTATTATTTATGAAATCCGAATGTTTAAAAGTAGTTAATCTTATAAAAAAATCCTTATATTTTGTGTTTTTTTTCTTTTAAAACTTTATATTTATTTTTTTTCATGAAAACTACCTTATATATTTTTTTTTCATTTTTTCCAAAAAACCCTAACTTGTAATGTTTTGAAATACATCCTCAACTTTTTTAGTTTTTTTTTTTCTAAAAACCCCCTCATATTTTATAAAAAAAATAAAAAAATAGCTAAAAGGGCCAAATTGGAAAAAAAATCAAAAAATATAAGGTTTTGTCATGGAGAAAAAATAAAAATTATGTTTAATCCTAAAAAGACACAAAAGATAAGGTCTTTTATAAATTAACCCCAAAAAATCCTTAACAAATATATTTACATAAAACACAAAATATAAAGTAATTTATGAAATTAACCCTAAAAATGTATTATATAAACAATTTTCATTTAGTTTTTTAAAATTTAATAATATCTCCATATGTTTGAAAAATCACATTAGTTGATATTAATATTTTAATAAGTAACAATTGAATAACATATTAAAATTATATTTTAAAATTTTATATTTGTATCATTTTGAAAATTATTTTTTTAATATATATAGATATATTTAATCAAATAAATTATATAATTAGAAAAATTAATATTTTAGATATAACCATGATGTAAAATATTTATTATCATGAAATATATAAACCAAAATAAACAAAACCAACAAAAATTATAAGATTAAAAGTAATTTTTTATTTTTTATATAAAAAACCTCAATAATAAAAAGTTTCTAAAACCTTTTGATATTTTCAAATACTAAAAAGATTTTGAGAAAGCCATAAAAAAATTAAGGGTATGTTTGAGTTAGCTTATTAGCTTATGACTTTTAGAAAAAATAGTTTTTAAAAAAAATTTGGATTAGAAAAACTGATTTTTAAGAGTAAAATGACTAAAAAAAACTATTTTTTTTTTTTTTTTTTTTTTTTTTTTTTTTTTTTTTAGTTTTAACTTAACTTTTTACTATTCAAAAAGCTATTTAAAAAAAAAAAACTTTTTTAGTTTATTAGCTTTTAAAAAATTAAAAAAAATAAAAAACTAATTAAAAAACTAATAAGCTATTTTAAAAGCACCCACTAATAATTTCAAAACTCATTTCCCAAACACCCCTAAACTCCAGTACTCCACTGGCGCGGCTTCGGCGTAAAACCCTCGCCCAAAAACCCCTGAAGACACCTTTTGGATTTCTGTTTCTGACGATTTTTTCGTACAAATCTGAAATTTGAGCAACGTCTCCTTTGTTTTTTGTATCGCTAAGATGGAATTCTGGTACGAAGATTGCAAATCGTTGTTGGAACAAGTTAATCTTCAAGAGAAGGAGCTTAGGAACAAGAGAAGGTTTGTATTTCAGCTGCTTTATTCTCCACATCTTCTTCAACAATTGCTTTATCTTTGTTTTCTTTTTGCTCATATAATTTCTAATTCCTGGTTATTTCTGATCATGAAACAAGGTGGTTAATCGGATTACCAACGTCCGGAAACGAAGCTGGCAAACTAAAAGAATCTAAATCTCAACCTGAAAGGTACGAGAGATAGGATTCAGTTCTGTTTATTAACGTGAGTTTACTTTGAGTCAAAACGTAGCTATTATGTTTCTCAAAGCTCTATCTGACTACTTATTAGTTCAAATTTTAGTTCTACGTTCTATATTGAGCGGTTAGTTTAGACATGGATATTGAAAGTGATATGATATATTGATATCAAATCATTCATTCATTCAGCATCTCTAACATCAGATAGTTTTTGGACATTGTTATCATCATTTTTGATGGTGTTGAGTGAGGTTTTGGTTTGTAATTATTTAAGAAAGTAATAGACAAAACAATGGTAAAGCAAGTTTACTCAACACTTTTGGTAATTAGTTTGTTGCAGCTAGTATATTACTACTGAAAGCTGATTATTGACACTTAAATAATCAAATAAGTGTACAATGTATGCAGAAGTAGTCTACCCTTACCCAAGCACCAAAAACTCATTGTTGCAAGTTATATTATTGAAATCTGATTATTAACACTTATGTGTATAGCATGTTTGATAGAGTTAACAAGTACAAAATTCAACCTGCTAAGCTATATACATTTTGTTTTTTTTTCTTAGTTCAGAAAGATTGAGTTAATAGAGAAGTTAGAGAAATGAGGCTTTCCCTATTAAGTTCAAACTATTTACAAATTTGCCCTTTTCTAAGTATCTTTACTAGTCCCCTCTCCATGTTGGTTACTCATTTATAAAACATCTTTTAATGTGTGCAGGCCCATACCTGAATACCTACTTAGGGAAGATGATGTAAGTGTTATTAATTTTGATGATGAAATTATTATTGGTTATTTTTTATAATTTAGGAGCGGAAGGCAAAATTTTCTAATAATATATATTATGTTACCACTTCCTCCTCATTTATAGCCCACAATCTTTTATTCACATCTCCTGATATTTCTCAATATTTGCATTCAGGTATTCTATGAAACTATAAGATCTTTTGTCAAAAAGCTAGTTGAAGAACCTGAATCCAAAAACAAATACCAAATTCTTCATGATGACATGCAACTTATTCATTCACCTACAGACATTACAACTCTTCTATTCCTAATCGATGATATGACAAATCAAGGCCTTTTCCAATTTGCCAAACTACTGACAAGTGGTTCCATTGAATTTGAAAAAACCCGTTGGAAAATGAAACAAATCATCAAACAACACCTCTTGGAAAACAATACCCCAAAGATAAAACTATCCAACGATCATTTATCATTACTCAAGAATCCACAAAATTTCCGTTGGAATCACGAATTCCGTTTCATTCCCAATTCCGGTTCTTCCCATTCCGCTGTTTATAAGATACTTAGCATACTCGAAGATTTACCCCTTCAAACTCTTTCCGCCATGCATCGAAAACTCCGTGGAGTCAAAGATTACATTCCGAAGTTAATCCCAAAAAGATCCGGATGGAATCGCGACGTGTTGATCAAGCGATTGAGAGAAAAGTGTTTACGGTTCCTTTCGAAACTTAATGAAGGAGATTCATTACAAGAACCATTAGCAAAAGCAATGGAAGTTGCAGGGTTGACTTTAAAGTTGATTCAAGGATATCACTATGCAACTAACTTCATTCAATTTTCACCCGAAATTATCTCTCTTCAAAACGAGATTGCAATGTGTATCAAACTAGTTGACCATATTGAACTAAAACTTTTAAAGAAAATACAAATTATAATCGACCCTGATGTGAAATTATCTGATTCGCCTTTACGGGTTAAGAATTTGTTGATGGAATATCTTTTAGAGTGTAGTGATATTGAGAACATTCCACGGTCTTTATTTAAAGTTCTTGCTATTATAAAGAAAAGTCCTAAAGGTAAAAAGAAACGTATGGTGGAAATGAAAGTAGATGAAGAAGTGGAATGTATTTTGAACGTGAGTGCTTCTATGAAGCAAGTTTTGTGGGATGTGATCCCGGAGGATGATTTTGACCTAAAGTTTGCTGATGTGTACATGGAGGATCATGGAGAAAGTGATGGTGATGATATTTGTGAAGATAATGAACAACATATGGAAAATAATGTGTCTAATTTCAGTGATTTCAATGAAGAAGTAGGAAGTACCGAGGAGATTGAGATCAAACTGGCTAATTCCGATTCCATGGCGGGAATTAGTTTGATGGAATCGGATTCCTTGAATAGTTTGAAAGTTACAAATTCAATGCCATATCACTTGGTGAGCTTTGGAAATATGGAAACGAATCGAGTTTGTGATAAAGATTTAAGTTTGGAAAGGAATTTAGTGTTTGATGATGATAGGGGTATTTGTGGAAATCGGTACCTTGGTGTACAAGTTGCTAGTGATGAGGTGAGTATGGTGGCGTATTGTGTCATTGGTCGTATGTTGGGTGATTTTGCACGAATCGAAGGATGTGAATTGAATTCCAGTGATTTATGTTATCTTGAAAGTGGAAGCAATGATTTAAATAAAAAATTTGGTAAAGGTACTTCTAAGTTCTAACTACTATCTTCACTTCCTTTTCCTTTTCGTTTTTTTGCAGTTTATCTTTTAGGGTATGTTTGTTAGATGGAATGGAATGGAAAAGGTAATGGAATGAACCATTCCATTCCTTCTCCGAATTCATCATACCAAACACTACCTAAATAACCTTTAAACAAATCCTTTGGTGTTAGATTGCCTTTTATTTATGACTTTATTTGATTGATCCATTTAATAAAATAATATATTTAAATCATTGTTGGCAGCTGCAAGAAAAGAAAAAACTACTCATGAGGAAGATGACTGTTCAATCATGATTAAGGTAGTAGAAGAGCTAATTCCCTCTTTTCCTAAAAGGTACACTCTTTATAACTGAAATGCTTCATTTATATAATATGGTAAATATAAAAGATTCTTTATTTAAAACTGCGACAAAACTCTCGATCTCATGTCTATGCAGAAGACATGAATGTGTATCATAAAACGTTTTTTTGTTGGTAGTTATAAGGCTAAATACAAGAAATAGCAACACACTTTCGTTTACTTGTATATATAGCTAACTACTTTCATATCATTGTACTTTCAATTTTTTTGCTAGTTAAGGCATTGTACTTTGAAAAATTACCAGATTATAGCATTGTATTTTCAATTTTTTTTATTAGGACATTATACTTTGGAAAATTATATCCAATTATAGCAATGAAAGTTACTTTGTATTTGGATGACATTGCTATAATTGGGTAGTTTTTTCAAAGTACAATGCTATAATAGGCATAAACGAAAGTAGAGTAAATAAATGAAAGTAGAGGTACATTGGTATTTCTTGCCTTTAAACTGTTTTTAGATCTTGATGTATAACAAATTACAAAGGTTATTATATTTGTTTACAGGCAAAAAGCTACACCTTTTTTGCCTTTTTGCAAATAAATAACTTTTAGGGGGAGACAATTGTTACTAGTAATATACAATAAAAAAACCTTCAAAACCTCTCTTTTTTCAAGTATTACACCAAATCAAAAAAATTATTTTGCATAAAAGTCCACAGGGAGGCTTTGCTAATTGTACTATTAAACATATTTATGGATGTTATCTTTTATTTGTATATAATTTTTATATGTCTAAGTTTTTTTTTTTTTTTTTTTCCTGAAAAATAAATGTTATCCAGTGAAGCAGATAGACTAAAGCAATTGATGGGTTGTAAATAAGCATCTAAGAAGCTGATGATAAATCTATACTTTTGGTACAACATTTGAGGAATCAGGAACAATTTTGTGATGATTGACATGTAAATTTGGAAATGATTAAACATAATTTGCTCTGGGCGTGTAGTTTTGTCCATAAATGCAAAGGTGCTCTTTCTTTTTACTTGATAGACTTAATACATGCAAACTTTATTTGGTATTAGTGTTTCGTTCGGCGTAATAGCTGAAAAACTAGTTGATACCAAATTAGTTGATAAGCCAGTTGGAATTTATAAAATAACAAAACGACATTTAGAAGAATGTGTTTTTTTATAACAAATTTAAGTTATATTTGAAATTTTTTAAAAAAAGTTTTTGAAAAGTAAATTTAAGTAGTTTTTTCTTTTTCTTTTTTTTTTTTTTTTTGAAAAAAAAAAAAAAAACTAGCTTTTAAGTGGGTCAAACGGGGGGAGTATCATGTCAAAAAAGCATGGAGGGACCATCCGTACCTCCAAGACTCCATTCCTTCAAGCAGTGGGTCAAGCGGTTTGTCATCTAAGCGGGTTTATGTTTGTCATCTAAGCGGGTTTATGAACCTGTTCGACCATTTATCAACCCATGCATTATTAAGTATTTATGCTTTAAGATTTGTACCAAAAATAATTTTATATGTTCTTAAATTAGTTTTGTATGTTTTTAATTTTTTGTAAATTAGTTTGTATGATTTTTATTAAAAATTGAGTGAGTTGAATGGGTTGAGAAATATAGGTTTTCTATGTCTTGTGAGTTAGAAAAGATGGAATATGAGTCCACTTCCCTCCCCTTTACTTACTTAGGCGTTGCGGTTGGGGCTAATATGAAAGGTGTTAAAAATTGGGTTCCGGGGATTGACAAATTTAAGGCGATATTATTCAAGTGGAAGGCGAAAAGTCTCTCTTTTGGAGGTCGACTTACACTTGTAAACTCGGTTCTTAATAGTCTCACGCTTCGTTATTTTTCTCTTTTTAAGGCTCCTATAAAAGTTATTAATGTGTTAGATAACTTGAGAATGAGGTTTTTATGGGGAGGAGATGACGACAAGAGAAAAATCAATTGGGTTGTTTGGGATGTGGTTACAAAACCGAAAGCAGTTGGAGGTCTTAGTGTTAGCTTTCTTGAGTCGATGAACTTGGCTTTTCTTGCTAAATGGTGATGGAGGATAAAAATAGGGTATGATTTTTTTTGTTCTTTTATCAAATCTATTCATGGTATTAACTATTAAGTTGATTGATGGTAAGCCTTTAACTAAAAAATCGATAAAAGGTGTTTGGCTAGATATCTCTTAATTGGATGTGGCATTTGGTGAAAAAGGTAAAGACTTGAATTTTCTATTTAAAAGGAAGGTTGGGTTTGAGGTTAAAACTCATTTTTGGAAGGATGCTTGGTTTGGTGATCTTACTTTCAGAGAGCTTTTTCCTACCCTATATGCTGTTGAATATGTTAAAGACTGTTTACTCAAAGATAAGGTGAGAGTTAATGCTGAGATGGAGAAGAATTACTGTTGGGGCTGGTCTAGGGAGCACAGGAGAAGCTATGAAATGAACCAATTTCCTGTCATATCTTTAAGGCATCTTATGGATAAATCTAGTAGGGATTGTAATGATTCATTTACTTGGGTTGGATGGATTCCTTTTAAGATAAATTGCTTTGTGTGGAGAATGATCAGAAATTGAATTCCTTTATCAACTAACGTGATGAAGCGAGTATAAGGGTGCCTTCCAGCTGCTGCCCATTTTATTGGGTCTTTGACGAAGAGCTAGACCATGTCTTTTTTCATGTGATTATGTCTCACCTATTTGGAAATGGATGGTCGAGTGGTCGGTCTTCGTAGGCAACCGACTTCTTGTTTGGATTTAGTGGAGATTCTCAAGGTGATCGATGGGGACAAGAACAATCAAAAGTTTAGGATGTCTTTGCTATTTGGATGATTTGGAAAGCTAGAAATGCTTGTGTTTTCAAGAATGAAAGGCAAGTTGCATTGATTATGGCAAATGATATTAGATTATTAGGGGGTGTTTGTTTTAACTTTGAAAATGACTTTTACTTTTATCTTTTAGAAAAAGTCAAAAAAATGTTTATTTAAGTGAAAATGATTTTTGGAAATCACTTTTCCAATAGAGTAAATTGAGCCTTTTTGAAAAGTTACGTGATTTTTCCTAACTTTTCAACAGTAAAAATATTAAATTACCAATATACCCCCATATGTCTTAATCAATTCTTCATTCACAGCATATGATTTTATACTCTTTCCTAAAAGTTAACCCAAACACTTTAACTTTTGATTTTTTCCCTTCAAAAGCTAATCCAAACACATTTTAAAAAACAACTTTTGTAAAAAGTCCTTTTACAAAAATGACTTTTGCCCCACAAAAGCTAAGCCAAACACTCTCTTAGCTTGTACACTTATAATTTGATCAGAAATAAGTTTATGCTTAAATCTATTAATCGATATATGTGGTATAACTCTCCGCTATTTTGCTCGTACTAATACTAATTCTTGAGCTTCTTGCTTAAATTTTGTTTCTAACATATTTTGCTTTGCCGGCTGTTCAAAAAAAATGGAAGAAAAGAAGAGACAAAAACTAATGTGACAATGGTTTGGGAGGGAATGACTCCTCAACCCTTACATATTTGCCATTATTTATGTTTTCTTTTACTTTCCCATATATGTTTTTTTTTCAAAATTTTGCGACAAAATTGCAAAGTTGGTCCTTGTGGGTTTTTTTATTTTTTTTATATATTTTTTAAATATGGATATGATTCAAAAAGTTTTCTAACTTACAGAAAGTCCAAAATCTAAAATTTCCCATGATTTGGTCCGTAGAATACTTAAAAAAACTGTCTTACTCTTTTATTTTATTTTTGGATTTCTTAATATTTCCTTATTATTCAAATGAATTATTTAAAAAATAAAAAATAAGAAAGTGCCCACCTATCCCACCTGTACCCGCTCACCCCCTCTCTATTATCTCTTTGTCGTCTTCTTTATTTCATATGCAAAAAAGAAACACAACATACATTTTTTCATTGACGTGCAACTCAAGCACATACATACACACACTTTTTGAGAATTTAAAGGGAAAAATCAACCTAGCCATCCATCATAGATAAACACATAAAAAATCAAGAACCTGCAACATTTTTTGATCCATTCTAGCCTCGATGGAATTGCATCTCACTGATGAAGAATTGATTCGTTCCACATGGTTACATCTCTGGCTCTATGGACTGCCATACCCATAGCCAATTTGAGTTTCATTCATCGTCATCGTCATCTAGTCCTTCTAAATGAATAAGATTTGAACTATATTTTATCTTTCAAGCTTGGATCAACTTGGAGATGACGGTTGTGGTGAGTCCCCGATGCCCCTGGTCAAATAGTGGAGATCAAAGATGATTGGTGACTAGGTGGATGGAAGGTTGAGGATGTGTGTTGGATCAGGCAGAAGCAACAGAGGAAGAGAGCCAGAGGAGCGAAACTCAGTTGTTGTCGAAGGTGGAGGCTTCGCTAGAGGTGGATGCTTGGTCTCGGCGGATAAAGAAAATGAAGGGGAAGAAAGAGTGCCGAGAAAAGAGGAAAATACCATCTAGTTTCGTTTGTGAGCTCGAATCATAGGGGATGTGGGTATGGTGGGTGGGTTAGACCCATTTTCATTTTCTTTTTGATTATTTAAATTTTAAGAAAATAATAAAATCTACTCTAATAAATGAAAATCTTTTTGCCACATGTCTTACTTTCATTGATTTGGTCACATATCATTTTGTGATTGTTTTTAATTAAAAATTTTCTACATGACATTTTGTGGGGTTTTTTTTTCGATTTTATTAAATTCTACATAATATTTAAATATAATAATTGCAATAAATGTAATAATAAATGCATATCAATTTCAACAACTGACTTTCTTTCTAATTTCAACATTTCTAAATTAAAACTTCATTAGTTTCCTTTGTTTATTTATTTAAATTTAAAAAGGAAAAAAACACATTAATTTTAATAATTCAATATTTTTCTAATTTTTCTTATAAATTCAAACCTTTTCAAATGTTTAGAATTTTCATATATATATATATATATATATATATATATATATATATATATATATATATTTTTAAAATGAACCTATATAAATACTTGAGTCTTATACCTAATAATATAACAAAGAAATTAAAATGGTAGAACAATCTTTTCAAGTAATTTAGGACCAAAAGTACATGAATTTCCAAAATTTAGACATTTCATGCCAATTTAAAACATTTTGAACCTTAATAGGTTTATTTATTTATTTTTGGTAAAGCATACGGCCAATTTCGCATTTTTGTCATTTTTGTTAAACATCATTTATCCATAAAAGCACTTGAGTTTTTTTTTCCACAATATATATGTGTACCTAATTGTTCTAATATGGAACAACGAAAGTATCTTTACTCTTTTATGAACGAAACAAAGAAAATTGTGATTTATTTTTATCGATTAACTACTTCATTTTTTTTGTAATGATTAAAAATCATGTTAGGATCGCTATTAGCCCAACCATGCTAAAAAACGAGGAACAATGAGGTTCCATTTTCTAAAACTAATCGGTAATAGAAGGGATTACCCATTGCCTTATATGCTAGCATCTAGTTTCTTATTTTATCAACGTGAGATTGGGTTTGCACTCAACAATGCTCCCCTCAACGATTGTTCATTAGATCTAATCATTTTTTCATATCGCCGATACTTTCAGGATACGCTCACTTGACCTGGTCCATTAGGAAGACTTTCGATATAAGGCTTCAGGATCAACTTTGTTGGACCGAGAATTACCGAGGATTGCACCATCTGCGCCAACCACAACATTCAGGCTATGACCATAACTTTGATACCACTTGTTAGGATCACTATTAGCCCAACCATGCTCAACAATGAAGAACAATGAGGTTCCATTTTCTAAAACCAATTTGGAGCAACTTGGAGCACAATGAAGCACTTGGAGCAACTGGGAGCAATTTGGAGCACTTGGAGCAACATGGAGCATCATGATGCGCCATGTAGAAGGAAGTTGTGCCATCCTTGGGGATGTTGCGCCAAATGATAGCAGGATGCGCCATCATGTCTGAAGTTGCACCAAGGTGATTTTGAGCCAATGAGATGTTGAGCCAAGTGATGATGTTGAGCCAATGAGATGTTGTTGCTCCATCAAGAAGGGAAATTGCGCCATGGAGGAGATGTTGCGCCATCATGGACCATCTTGGTACATGATGTGCCATCTTGATTCCTAAGAATTAAATCAAATTAACTAAAATTCTATTTTATTTAGATGGCTCAAAACGCAAATGCAACAACAAACTTCTCTTTGCTCCAAATCATCTTAAGGGAAAAGTTGACAAGATCAAACTACTTAGACTGGATTCGTGCACTATGAATCACTATTAGATACGAGAAAAAGGAGTATGTCATGGATGAAAATCTTCACGAGGTTCCTGAAACTGGATCAACTAAGGTCGTTCGAGTCAACTATGAAAAGTGTCTAAATGTAGAATGAGGTTGTGTAACGCCCGGAAGATAGGGCTAGATGATTAAATAATAAAAGGATAATTATCTGCCTTCAAACTATCCAATATTTTGTCAGAAATTTCTGTAAGTTAAGTTGCACTTATCTTAATTCAAGTGTAACTTATATTTATATTCATAGTCGTTATATTGAATCTTAAAATGGGATTTAGGCAGGATTTAGTGAGGTATTTAAAGTAGGATTTCCAAACAGTATACTCTGTATACCAAAGGGACGCTACCTCTGATATGATCCTACTTGGTTGCTCCTTACTTGATAGATCTTGATATATACAATGGGGCTAGTGAGAAATCTAGACTATCGTTAGTCACCAGGAATAAAAGACTAAGACTTAATGATATACGTACCTAGGCTGTAACATCCATAAAATTCAAGTCAATTTAAAACTTTTTAATTCATTTAAAACCATTCAATCATTACAATTTGTTTTCAAAATAGTTTAAACATCAGAGTTTCCAGAAACCATAATCATCAATCGAGGAATTGTATGGTCACGCCTTCGCCTTCCCGCGGCCATCCGCTGAACCTGAAACAATAAACTGAAACTGTAAGCCTGAAAGCTTAGTGAGTTACCCCCAAAATACCAACGCCACACCGATAATCATATCATATAAACATATAAGCAACATAACAACCATGCATCTCGAGTCTACAGTGTGACTGGTATGCTCGCACCGAGCCTTCAGTCCACCTGGTCCACTCTCCGAGTCTACAACATGACTGGACCGCCCACACCGGGTCTTCAGTCTATCTGGCCCACTCTTCGAGCCTCGACATGTCTGGACCGCCCTCTCAGGGCCTTCAGCCTATCCGGACCGTTCGTCGGGCCTTCGGCCTGACTAGGTGCCCTCCTGGCCCTGTAGTTTATCCGGTCCGCCCTGGGTATGTTGGCCTACAACACGAAGTAGGACCCGCCTCAACCCAACTCCATACTAATCAAACAATCATGTGCACATAAATATCATACGCTAGCATGTATATAATAGATAATCATACCGATCTAACAGATCACTAGCATAGCAACCATCCTATAACCAGGATACCGACCTAACCGGTCACTAACATAACATCATCCTATATACCAGGATACCGACCTACATCAGGTCACTAACATAATACCATCCTAACTACTAGGATGCAAATTTAGCAAATCAATAAACATATCAAGCAAATACCCAAATACAAATCCGATAAAGGGTCGGCCTTGGTGCCTTAGACCCTGTTGATATAGTGAGGATAACTCACCTCGCAATCGTTGACTCGAAGGATAAGCTCAAACTCTTGGATCACCGCCACAAATTCCACCACCTATATTCACCACACAACCATGTTCATAAATTCGCAAAATGCCCCAGAAGTCCAATAGTCATCCTTGGTCAAAGTCAAAGTCAACGGTCAAGGTCAACAATCCATGTTGACTCGACACGCCGAGTACAACCAGCCACTCGCCGAGTTCCTTGCATAACTCGCCAACTCGCCGAGTCACTTGAGTGACTCGTCGAGTTCCTAATGTTTGTGGCTGTAAACTCCTTGACCAACTCGTCGAGTTTCCCTTGCAACTCGGCAAGTTCATGCATGCCAAAAAAACCAGGAAAACCCTGACTCATCGAGTCACCCTATTGACTCGCTGAGTTGACCATGCTACTCGCTGAGTCCCTTCAGTCCTTCATCCATTCAGATGCTTTTTAAGCCATGATAAGGTTCCATATTGCAGATCTAGTTTCCCAAGGCATGTTTATCACGTAAAGTTGCAAACTTTACGTGCATGCAAGGCTCTAAAGTCTTATAATGACAAACCCAAGCTTGTAATGGAGGTTTACACATAAGGAGAGGCTCATAACTGCTAAAGTTGAAAGCTTTATGGACTTAGAGACCACAAAGAGTTCATATATGAAGTTGCAACTTCAGATCTTAGCTCATACACAAGGAAAGCCTCCTAATATGCTAGAATAGCCCTAAAATTCATCCAAATGAGATCTAGAATGAAATGAGGCCAAGATAACGACTTGATACCTTCCAAGAGATGCAAACTGAGGTAGATATCAGATGCCCACACGTTCTATGCTCCTAGCCACTTGCTCTCCAAGTTCTTCTCACCAAGAATCCTCTTCTAAAGCTTAAAATACACAAATGGAGCACTCTCACACGAATTAGGGTTTACAGACTATCAAGAGGCTGTAAGGGGAGGCTGAGGAGGCCAATGATCCTTTAAATAGGGTGCAAAACCCCGGAAATTAGGTTTTCATTCTCCAGCTCCTACTCGTCGAGTCCTTTCTTGGACTCGGCGAGTAGGTCACTTAAACACCTGGACCAACCCGCTGCTACTCGACAAGTTAGGCAACCAAATCATCGAGTAGACCTTAAAATCATGAGAATTTATAACCATAAATTGATACTCGAGAATCGGGGTGTTACATGGGTCACATCAAAAGAAAAGCCAAAGTGTTAGGCGAAGTGCTGCCAAATTCATCAGTCATCACTTTTTACAAGCTAGTGCATAGTTACTTTCAGCTTAGACATACATATAAAGTATCTTTAAATGCTATTTGTGCCTACTATCTGTCTACTTGATATGTGTGCTATAATATGATATGATTTCACTTATATAAATTACTTTATCATATTCGCATTGGGTGGTGAAGGGTTTTGGGAAAAATAAAATAATGGGTTGGTTAGTAAAGGGTTTTCGGAAAAATAAAATAATGATGAGAGGTCACGCATTGTATTATCGGGACCAGTCATCTAACAGAGTATAGGTGTCGACCACTGACTATTCTAGGTAGTCTGGTGGAACACTAGCAGGTTCGTCACCTATAGGTGTTAATGATCATACTTTTCAGGGAAAAGGAAATTTGTTCGTTTGGGTACTCTATCCCCCTTATGGTTGCCTTGTTGACTCATATTACTACGAATTCCCTGAAGAGGTATTGTCTACTCACATAGATCTTTTAGGGTAGGTCTCTTGAGATTAGTGTAACGTCCGCGTTTCTTGGTAGGAAATGATTAGATGATTAGGGTCAATAAGTGTAACTTATTTGATATAATCAAGGGCAATTATTTGAGTGTTATGTGATGATTTGTAGTATACGTGCTTACGATAATATAATAAGAAAAAAATATGCGTCTAAAAAAGAATAATAATTAGGCCGAATACCCTTGACGAAAGTTGAAGTAGTCGTGATAAGGATTCTGAGGATATAAGGAACACTTAAATCAGACTTATAACGAAGAAGTTATGGTTTGTCGAAGTTGCGTGATTCAACCCGATTCGACAATGCACATCGTAGAAAGTAAATTTTTGTTAGGTTACTTTTAAGCCTTAGTGGTTTAAACAAAAGTCGTAGTAGTTGTTAAACCAAGAGTGTACATATAGAGAACGTCCAAATCTGACTTCATTAGAGGAAGTTATGATTTTTCTAAGATTCAACATAGTAGTATACAACTCAAATATCGAATTTTCGATCGTATGATTGTTAGCCGAAACAATCTAAACGAGAGTCAAAGATCTTGTTAATAAGAGTCCAGCAATACGAAGACAGTAAAAAAAGACGTCGGATGACAAAGTTATGCATTTATACGGGCTTTAACAGTCTAATCCTGTGTAAAATAAATGAAGTTAAAACTAGTCGACAGAGTCTAAATGAAAGTTGTAGATCCCGTCGATAGCTACGTATGGATATAAAGAACCTAAAAAATGGAGTCTGTATGAATAAGTTATGCAATTTTGAAGTTTGAGTTTCGTTGCATGTGTCTAAACCCCGCACACGACCTTCTAGAAGCTACCATGTAGCACCAGCCAGATTCCGACATGTGGCACCACACCCAGGCAAACACATAGACCATGTACGCGAAACGCAAGGCCCTTAAAGGGTGCGCATGCTCATATCCCAACCTATAAATAGACACCATAAGCTCATTCCTTTCCCACAACATTCGATTCTCTCTCCCTCTCACTTGATTACTCTCGATTTGGTCCGAATTTTCCTTAGTAGTTAGGATATTTTGGCAAGTTTAGAAGTCCCTAGAAGCCTAGTATCTAGTAGCTATCAGCCCGAAGTTCCACCAATGCAATTTTTGGACATTTTTTAGGGAATCTTTGTAAGTTAAATTACACTATATTCTATGTTCAGCAGCGAGAGCTAGGCGCTACCTTCAGCAGGGATGTGCGGGGTATGTCGCGTATGTTATGGATACCCGGGAGAACGGGGTAAGGCGACGGTGAGCGAGGTTCCAGTGGTACGAGACTACGTTGATGTGTTCCCGGAGGAGCTTCCTGGAATACCTCCGGAGCGCCAGGTAGAGTTCAGGATCGACCTAGTTCCTGGTGCGGCTCCGATAGCCAAGGCACCCTATCGGTTGGCTCCTCCCGTGATGCAGGAGTTGTCTACGCAGCTGCAGGAGCTGTTGGACAAGGGATTTATTCGTCCGAGTGGTTCGCCCTGGGGAGCCCCGATCCTGTTTGTGAAGAAGAAGGATGGGTCGCATCGGATGTGTATAGATTATCGGGAGCTGAATAAGGTAACAGTGAAGAACCGTTACCCACTCTCGAGGATTGATGATCTCTTTGATCAGTTGCAGTGAGTATCTTGGTTCTCCAAGATCGATTTGTGTTCAGGCTATCATCAGATGAGGGTTAGAGAGGAGGATATACAGAAGACCGCGTTTCGGACGCGTTATGGACATTATGAGTTTGTGGTGATGCCGTTTGGGCTCACCAATGCTCCTGCCGCGTTCATGGACCTCATGAACCGCGTGTGTAGACCGATGTTGGATCGGTCTGTGATAGTTTTCATTGATGACATCTTGGTTTATTCCAAGACTCAGGAGGAGCATGAGGAGCATCTGAGAGAGGTATTGGAGACCCTAAGGAGGGAGAGCTTGTACGCCAAGTTCTCCAAATGTGAGTTTTGGTTGTGCGAGGTGCAGTTTCTTGGGCACCTCGTCAATCAGAACGGGATTTCAGTAGACCCGGCCAAGGTGGAGGCCATGATGAGGTGGGAGGTTCCGAAGTCTCCATCCGAGATTCGAAGTTTCCTAGGATTGGCAGGCTACTATCGGAGGTTCATTCAGGATTTCTCCAAGATAGTCGTACCCCTGACACGGTTGACTAGGAAAGCCGTGGTCTTTCGGTGGGGGCCTGAGCAGCAGGCAGCGTTCGAGACTCTGAGGCAGAGATTGTGCGAGGCGCCGTTCTTAGCCCTGCCCGAGGGCGTGGAGGATTTTGTGGTATTTTGTGATGCATCGATCTCAGGTTTAGGCGCAGTGTTGATGCAAAGGGGGCATGTCATTGCTTATGCCTCGAGGCAGCTGAAGCCTCACGAGGCGAACTACCCGACGCACGATTTAGAGTTGGGGGCGGTGGTCTTCGCCCTCAAGATATGGTGGCATTACCTTTACGGGGTTCGTTGTACCATTTACACGGACCACAAGAGTTTGAGGTACCTCATGGATCAGCCGAATCTGAACATGAGGCAGCGTCGGTGGTTGGACGTGGTGAAGGATTATGATTGCGATATCCTTTACCACTCGGGGAAGGCCAATGTGGTGGCCGATGCGCTTAGCCGCAAGGCGGCGCCGACCAGGGATGTTTGCATGAGGATGACTGTGGTGACTCCCCTGTTGGAGCAGATTCAGGAGGCTCAACAGGAGGCTATAAAGGAGGAGCATCGGAAGAGTGAGCGAATAGTGGGTCAAGTCACCTCCTTTGATTACGATAGTCGGGGGTTGTTGACACTACACCGTAGGGTGTGGATGCCGTATCATGGAGGCGTGCGCCAGATCTTGATGGAGGAGGCGCACAAATCCCGATTATCTATTCATCCAGGGGCAACAAAGATGTATCGGGATCTTCGCCTGGACTATTGGTGGCCCTACATGAAGCGGGATGTAGCGTGGTACGTCGAGCGGTGTTTGACTTGCAGGAAGGTCAAGGCCGAGCATCAGAGACCGCACGACAAGATGCAGCCATTGGATATCCCGTTGTGGAAATGGGAGGATATTACGATGGATTTTATCACGAAGCTTCCACGAACGGCGCGAGGAGTAGATTCGGTTTGGGTCATCGTGGATCGGTTGACCAAGAGCGCCCATTTTATTCCGATTCCGGAGAGTATCTCGGCCAAAAAGTTGGCCGATATCTATATCAGGGAGATAGTGGCGCGGCACGGGGTGCCAGTGTCAGTGATATCAGATTGAGATGTGTGGTTCACTTCTAGGTTTTGGAAGAGGTTTCATGATGAGTTGGGCACTCGTCTGCATTTTAGCACCGCTTTTCACCCGCAGACGGATGGTCAGAGTGAGCGGACCATCCAGACTTTGGAGGATATGTTGCGGGCGTGCGTGTTAGATTTCGGTGGTAGCTGGGATACCTATCTTCCTTTGGCTGAGTTCTCGTACAACAACAGCTATCACGCGAGTATTGATCATCCCCCATTCGAGATGTTGTACGGTCGGAGGTGCAGGACCCCGATATGCTGGGGTGAAGTTGGCCAAAGGGTCATGGGGAGCACCAAGGTGGTGCTCAAGACGACCGAGAGAATCTAGCAGGTTCAGAGTAGGCTTCAGACTGCGCAGAGTCGGCAGAAAAGTTACGCTGACAAGCGTGAATCAAACCTGGAGTTCCAGGTCGGGGATATGGTTCTCCTGAAGGTGTCGCCTTGGAAAGGCGTCATTCGATTCAGGAAGCGGGGCAAGTTGGGCCCGAGATTCATTGGACCGTTCAGGGTTGTAGCCCGGGTGGGCAAGGTGGCATATAGGCTGGATTTGCCAGCCGAGCTCAGCCAGATCCACAGCACCTTCCATGTCTCCCAGCTGCGGAAATGTCTCGTGGATGATTCAGCGGTGGTGCCATTAGAGGATATACAGGTTGATGACAGCCTGAATTACATTGAGCGCCCAGTCGCAATTCTCGACCGGAAGTCGAAGGATCTAAGGAACAAGAGGGTGGAGCTAGTGAAAGTGCAATGGCAGCACCGCAAGGGTTCGGAATGCACTTGGGAGCCGGTGGAAGAAATGATGGAGCATTACCTCGAGCTGTTTCAGGATCGAGCGTCAGACTTCGATGACGAAGTCTAAAATAAGTGGGGGAGATTTGTAGCACCTGGTTCCGGGTACGTAAAATTTATCTTAGTAATTGTCATTTTAGCCTTGGACTCGGCGAGTTTTAGGTCCGACTCGCCGAGTAGGGACGCGGTCCGGGGGCACGTTTAAGTTGGCGACTCTGCGAGTCCATATTCTGGACTCGGCGAGTCCATATTCTAGACTCGGCGAGTCACCGCTGTCTGTTGAAACCCTAAATTTCAAGGGTTTGCACCCTATTTAAACACTCATTTCCGCCCCAACCTCGCCCCCATTCACCCTCAGAGCTCCCAAAATCGTCTTTGCCCTTTTCCTTGTGAGATTGAAGTGTTTTGGGTGTGTTCTTGATGTTTTTGAGGAGAAAGAAGAGTAGAAAGAGGCCAAGCAATTTTGTGACATATGAACGTTCTCCTTGAGGTATAGCTCGTTTCCCCTCTGTTTTCAAGCTTGTAGTCCCTAATAGCTTCATGAAAGTCCTTTTTGAGCCATTCTTCAAGCTTGTTTGTGCTTGGTGGGTGGTAATAAGTTGTTGGCCTTTAGATCTAGGCATGATTTAGTCCCTGGAGCTTGGATCTACTGCCTTTATGGAGTCATATTGCATGAAAGTCCTAGATCTACCCCTTTTGGTACACTTTGAGCCCTAAAACCTTCATTGGTGATTATCTACACGTAAAGTTGGAAACTTTACGTGTAAACCAGGCCCCAGGAACCCAGATCTACGAATGGCATGGGCTGGATTCAAGCAAAATCGCGTGTATAGTTTTTGCATGAGGCAGACTCGGCGAGTCGGGTCGCGAGTCCCCGGGTTGTTCCCCTTTTTGTGTTGCGAGTTGGAGTGGTGAGTCATTGGGTATGACTCAGTAGGTTGAAAGCTAGACTCACTCATGAAGTCACTCGGCGAGTCATTGCAACGACTCGGCGAGTTCACGGCAATCTCCTTGTCTCAAGAACAACTCGGCGAGTTGTTCATACAACTCGGCGAGTCACAGCTTAGAGTGTTCTTCGGATGAAGATGAACTCGGCGAGTTGTTCATACAACTCGGCGAGTAGGATGAAGGACTATTGGCCTTGGGTATAGAAGGAAGACTTGTCGAGTCTACGCTTAACTCGACGAGTAGATACGGACTTATGGTTAGACTAAAGGAAAGGGACTCGGCGAGTTGGCTAGCCAACTCGGCGAGTCTGGTCAACTGGCAGTTGACTATGACTTGACTCATGACTTGTTAAGGGTAAATGGGCAATTTACGCTGAGGGCGGTTAGCAGTAATTGATTAAGTGTTTGGTGGGAATTGCAGTCGGAGGATTTCCGAAGCAGCAGTAGACAGACCTTTCCCACACAGATCAGCAGCTACTTCGAGGTGAGTTACCTTCCAGTAGCGGTGGGTCTAAGGCCACAATGCCGGCCCACCAGTAGGAAATGTATGATAAATGATTGTCTTTGTGATATCATCTAGGTCTGCTACTACCTGATATGTTATATGCTAGCATGATATGTTACATGTGATAGTAATAGAGTTCGGTTGTCAAGACCGAAAGGTAGTCAGACACCCTAGATACGTCTGACAGTATATGATGATATGTTTGCATGCTGGCTTTTTACGTTATATGTGATAGAGGTAGTAGGAGGGGACTAGTCCCCGAGTTCGGTTGTTAGGACCGAAGGGTAGTTCAGGTACCCCAGATATGTCTGATAATATGTTATGTTATGATATATGCAGTAGGGGGTGAAATAGTCCCCAAGGTTCGGTCGTCAGGACCGAAGGGTAGTCAGCACCCCAGAACGGCGTGACATGGGTAGTCAGCACCCCAGAATGGCTTGACACGGGTAGGTCGGCACCCCAGAATGGCCGTACCGGGTAGGTCGGGCACCCCAGAAATGCCCGACAATATGTATGTTATGTGATTGTGTGATATGCGGTACGATGGGGGAACTCACTAAGCTTCGTGCTTACAATTTTCAGTTTTGGTTTCAGGTACCTCTTCTTCGAAGGGGAAGGAGCTGGCGCGGTAGCAGCCCATCACACACATGTTTCGTATTCCGCATCACGAGACCTTCCTGGGGATTTGTACTCTGACATTTTTATGTTATTGAAATGTTTTTCCAGACATGCTATATCTTTATAAAATGTTATGATTAGTAAACGTTTTATTCGAATGTTTTGCTAAATATATGTTTTCAAAAATGAAATTTTTGGCTCGTATTTTGGGGCGTTACAAGTTGGTATCAGAGCCCTGGTTTGAGGGATTTGGACACACCTTCGGGGGTGTTTGAACTCAAATCGAGGGATTAAAAGATTTTAGAAAGAGAAAATGTTTTCTAAAACTGCTAAGTGAAAGGGTTTTAAGAAAGAACAAAGTGTGTGATGTGCGCGACCGGCCGAGCTCAAGTAAGTATTCCCCAATGTACCCATACAAGTTTATATATGTTTATCAGTTTATGTAGAACAACATGCTAGAATAGGACTAAGGATCTAGGAGTGATGCCTTATGTGCCTACTTTCTGTGCTTCAGTATATGAAAAAGTTGCATGCTAGAATTGAGTAGACAGCAGTAGGGTAGCCTGTTTAGATTATTCCTGATAGTACGAGTTTATCATTGTATGCTAGTCCAGTTTTTCTCTACGAGGATAAAGCTGCTTGAAATTGTTTCCTTTATGTCCAAATGTTGTTGCTTTGTGCTATGTGGGCTTTGAAGTGATGGGAGTTAGCTGTTAGATGAATACGTTAAAGTCACATGTGACTAGGGTTGAATAATATCAGAGTGTTGGATTTGAACCTATTGCGTAGCTCTTGTTTGAGTCCTAACCGTGGTAGGGATGAGTCCCTCACTCGAAGGATTATCCGAGCCTTGTCACATGTGATTGTATTTAGGTGGTAGCTAATTGGCATCACCAAGAGGCCTTCAGCAACTGAGGACTGGTTTGGGTGGAGTCAGAGTTTCCTAGGGTAAGCCTAGGATAAGAGTAGCAGAGATCAACGGTAGTGAAAGGGACCTGGTGGAGTCACGGCAGTCCTTGGAGAAGGTACGGATAGATGTGGAAGGTAGTATGGGCCCGTACTACTGAAAGCAGAGGATCCGTACCCGAATCGAGGAATGCCAAGATAAGACCGGGGAACTTGTAGTAGGTGTGATCCCTCCAGAGGTATCAGTATCATTAACAGTTGTTATTTCTTTTGTATTTCAGAATGGTGGTACTACGTTCGAGGCCAGCAGTTGGCAGTACAGGAGAGGGATTGGGTTCGGGATCAGGTTCCGAGCCAGTAGATGAGGGGCTACGCGAGTTCATCGCATCAGAGATCAGCAGAGGCATCCTTGAGTCGACCCCCATTATCTTCGGGTCGATCAAGGAAGGGATATTGGAGATGATGGAGGATCGCCTCCGGGCATTCAGGAGTGACATGGCATCTGGCCAGTTAGGATCCCGCACACTGTCCTTCAAGGACTTCCGGGGCAGTGGTGCGCTGGATTTTCATGGGGCGAAGGACCCCATAACTGCCAGACGATGGATTGCAGACATTGAGTCTGCCCAACCGATTAGCTTCTGCCCTGAGGGGTCGAAGGTGAGATTGGTAGCAGGATGTTTGAGAGATCGAGCTAGGGATTGGTGGGAGTCCGTCGGTGACTCGTTGGGAGCCTCGGCTGTCGAGGCTATGACCTGGTCGGACTTCGTGACCAGGTTCAGGGCAGAGTTTGCGTCGGCTGTCGGGCTTCAGCAGCTGGCCAGGGAGTTCCTAGATATGAGACAGACGACGGAGACTATGGCGGAGATCACCGCCAAGTTCCGGGAGAGGGCATTATTAGTGCCCCAGTATGCGGGTGATGAGGACATGAGGAGGACCCGCTACCATGACATGTGATATTGCCATATTTATACCTATTTTCAGGCAATATTTAAGTACATTTTTATTAAAAAGTTGGTAATTTGTTTAGAATAATGGTACTTATGAGCTTAAATGTTATTTACAGCCAAAAAGAAGACATTTTGAAGAAAAGGGACTAAAAGCGTTAAAGAAAGAAACTTCGGGAATTAAAAGAGTAAAAGTGAAGAAAATCTGGAAAAAGATCATTCACGACGTGAGACTTAAAGGATTCACGACGTGAATCGTTGGTTCTAGAAGATATGTACGCGGGTGAAGGAATCCTTGACGGGCACGGTTATCTACAACTCACGACGTGAATTTCTTACTATTCACGACGTGAATTTATGGATATCAGCAACTATATAAATCCTTGACCATTACGAATGGAAAAAGCTTTTGGCAGAAGGAAGGAGTTCCAGAAGACGATTTGGAGCGAAAGAAAGGTTCTGGAAGAAGGTTTTCAACACCAAAAAGAATAAACGTTTATATTTTAGTTAAATAAGAACATGCCTTTCATTACTTTTAGCTGTGTTGGTTTAGTTGCTATGATGAACAGCTGAATCTAGCTACTCTTGTTTAGCTAGATGAAGCTTCAAACTTATGAATAGTTATATGTTTATGGATTAATTTTAGTTGGTAAAAATTGTTTGTGTTTAATTTGTATAACCTAGCATGCTATTGTTTGTTTATCTAATTGCTTGATTGCATGTTCTGTGTAGCTTAGTGACCATTAATCTGCATGAACTTGTTTACCTAATGATTTAGTGAACATTGAATTTGTTAGAGCTAGGATTGACCAATCTTAGTTAGTAATTAGAATAAATGAGCTTAGCTGTGCTAGAGAACTTGTATTGTGATCATAATTGCGTTTATACAACAAATTTTACATACCATATTTACATTCATAATTAGTTCTGTGTTTAATTATGTGTGAACATACATGGTTTGACATGAATTAGTTAACTATTGGTAAGTTAGAACTAAATTACTAATACAACTAAAAACCAACTTAATAATTCGTAATCATTAGCTAGTCATAAGAGAGAAGTGGATTCAAACTAAACAAGAGTGTGTTTTTATTTATTGAATTTGATTTAAGTTCATTTGATCTTGTAAAACCAGATAAAACCCCTTTTAAACTTGTTAATAAATTAGGTTAATTTAATAGTAAGTAAATTAATTAGAACACCGTTCCCTGTGATCGACACCCGACTTACCCAAGCTATACTGTAATCTGACTAGGTACACTGCCTATAAGTGCATAGTTAGTTAAGTTTGTTAGGTTATAAATATTAAAATTAGTGAGTACTTTTGTGCACATCAAGTTTTTGGCGTCGTTGCCGGGGAACGACTTAGGTTATTAGTTTATTTAGTTGCATTAGATTAATCGACCCCTTTTTGTGGAATAAAATCTATAAAAAGGTTAATTGGTTATTTATTTTTGTTAGCTTAGCTTAGTTTATTTTTCTGTTTCTGTCACAGAGTTCACGACGTGAGATTTAATAAACTCACGACGTGAAAGCTGAGATTTCAGTTTTTAGTTTTTCTTATTTTAGTCCAGTTTTACGTTTTTAGTTTAGCAAGTTGCAGGAGTTCATGACCAGAAGTTCAAACACACACTTGGTGCCACCACTTGAAGATCCCGAGTATGCACTTCACAAGAAAAAGACGCCCTTACAAGAATTGAAGTCAACTTTTTCAAGGAAGTCGGGAAAGAAGACAAGAGAGTCAAGTTCATCCGCAAGGCACAAGAGCAATATTGAGCACTTGGATCAAACACCCGTCCAAACCGAGTCCGAAAGCGATACCGAGCCGGAATTTGAAGAACACACGAGCGAACCCGAGAACGAGCCAAGGAACGAGATGGAAGCAATTGAAGAAATGTCCATGGGAGCTTACAAGAAGCGGATCCGAGAAGATGTGGGTCCCGGTTTAGTCCAACCCGTAATACCTGCCACTGCCACATTCGAGCTGAAGGGACACATATTGACTGCACTGAAGGACATCACATTTTTCGGGAAAGATCATGAGGATGCTTTTAAGCATCTAGATGAAGTCAACGACATTGCGGACTACTTTAATATCCCAAATGTCAACAGAAACACAGTCTTGCTTAGGATGCTTCCCATCACTTTCAAAGGAGCTGCTAAGGAGTGGTTAAAAGCACTCCTACCGGGTACAATCACCACTTGGGCTCAAATGCGTGAGCAATTCTTGGACCAGTTTTTCCCGCCATCCAAGATAGCCAAACTCAAGAAGGCAATAGCCAACTTTGAGCAACATTCGGGAGAGTCACTATACGAAGCATGGGAGCGGTACAAGGGCTTGCTCAGCAATTGCCCTCAACATAACCTAAATGTGCAGCAAGAGATGTCAATCTTTTATGATGGGGTCAACATGATGACAAAACAACTCCTTGATTCTCAAGGACCTTTGACAAAGAAAAATCCAAGGGAGGTCAAGGAGCTAATTGAAGAATTCGCGAAGCATTCTCGCGAATACCACAACCCGAGGCAGGAAGGAATCAAAGGCGGAGGAGGGGCCCAAACTGAAGAAATAACAGCGGTCATGGCCATGCTGAATAATATGGACCGCAGGATAACACAGATGGACCAGTCGATACATGCCGTAAGAGTGGGTTGCGAGAGATGCAGTGGTCCACACTTGACCAAGGACTGCAATGTAGATGAGTATGGGAACAGAAAAGCTCAAGTGTGCTACTCTAGTGGGGATAAGTTTGATGAGGACTGGAGGAAACCGAAGAAGGAGTGGTTGCCATATGAAGAGTATAAGAAGCAAAAAGAAGAGAAGTATAGGCAGACAGGTCGAGGCCTTTATCAAAAGGAGCAGCCACCAGCCGAGAAGAAGCCCGACCTAGAGACCATTTTAATGAAGTTTATGGAAGCTTCGGAAAAGAGACACGATGCCACTGATTCTGCCATTATGGAACAACAAAATTTGATAAAGAATCAGCAAGCCTCCATCCATAACCTTGAAGTACAATTTTGTCAACTAGCCACTCTAGTTCATGAGAAGTTATCCCCGAAAAATACCGAAACGAAGACCCAATCTCATGTAATGGCCATAGACACCGAAGAAGAAGCCATCTCTGAGTTCCTGGAGGCATTGGAAGAAGAATCACAGCAGCCCGATCCAAAGATGATGAAGATCAAGCTCGAAAATCATGAAGCTGCTGAGTTCCAGAATTCACGACATGAACCTTATATGTTCACGACGTGGGCCCGTCATGAACAGAAAAATTCTGTAGTTGGTTCGGTTTATCAGCCACCTTTGCCTTTTCCTTCCCAAGCTACCCTTAGTCCACTGGAGAGAGAGAGAGCATAGAGAGTTTGTCAAGCATGTGAAGGGGATCCCGATTAATACTCCCTTTGTCGAGTCCTTATCCAAAACTCCCGAGCGTCAAAAATTACTGCAAGATTTGATAGACACTCGCAAGCAATTAAAGAAGCAGTCTAAGGTGGTCCTAAGTGAACAAAGCTCAAAAGCTGTGTTGGGAGAGACACCAGAGAAGATGGGGGATCCTAGACGTCTCACTCTTCCGTGTGAGTTTGGTAATAAATTGAAGGTTAATGCTTTAGCCGATTCTGGGGCTAACATTAATTTGATGCCTTTTTCATTTTATAAAAAATTGGAAATTCAGAAGATGAAGGCTACAAAAATGACGATTCACATGGCGAACCGTTCAGTGACACAACCCCGGGGCATAGTGGAGGATATTTTGGTAAAAATTGGAAAATTTGTTTTTCCAATAGATTTTGTAGTAATGGATATGAAGGAAGATCCCGATGTTCCAATTATCCTTGGCCGTCCATTGCTTAACACTGCTGGAGCTCTTGTTGATTTCCGCGAGTCTAAGCTCATCTTGAGAGTTGGAGATGAAAAAGAAGTTTTTGGGATAGAAGATGGCTTCCCAAAGGAACATGTTCAAGAAGAGGTGTTCACAATTAACAAAGACAATGAACTAGAAGAACTAGAGAAGCTTATGGAAGAAGAGATCAAGGCAGTTCATCAGGTCAAAAGAACAAAACCTATAGCATCTGTTCCATTTTTGGTTGAAGTCATATCTTACAAAAGTCCACCTTCTTGGGTGAGAAAAGAGGATGAGGAGATGACAAGTGATGAAGAGGAGGTCACTTCAAGAGTGACAAAGCCGGTGGTGAAAGAGGAGGAAGATGCGATGAGGTGCAAGGAAGAAACTAAGGGCACAAAGCGCAAGCTTGAAGAAGAAGTGAAAGTTAAAAAAGAAAATTCAAAGAAAGCATACAAAAGGCGAGTTCAAGCTTACAAGAGGCGTTTCAAGGAACAAAAGATCCTAGTGGTGGATTCTTCCGAGGACTCAACGTAGGAGGCACGGAGTCCGGCTCAAGACTCCAAGAAAAAGAAGCGCTTCTCGGGAGGCAACCCGAGTTTGGTTTGCAAATTTTTTTTCTTTTTGCATTTTAGTTTTGAAAACTTAGATCAAGACATCCAACTCTATTAGAACATAATGTAGGGATCTTATAATGGAAGTAGTAATAATTGAGAACTTAGTTCAAATTCAAAAATTGATTTTTCTCTTCCAGACTACATTCACGACGTGAATAGTTATCAATTCATGACGTGAATTGTGAATGAACCGGACATATAATCCATGATATGGCTTAGCCCATTAAACTAGTAAGCCTAAGATCAGTCCGTGAGTACATGGCCCAGACTTAAGCCCAGACACTATTCACGGCATGAATCTTACCGAATTCACGACGTGAATTTTCAAAAGTACGGGACCACAGATTAAACCCCTAGAAACCAGTTAACCCTTCAATTGTTTATTCTTCACGAAGTGGAAGCAGAAATTGGTCCCTCCTTGGTCCCCATTGCTGCGATTTTAGCCGATAACTCCACTAATCTTCCTTGTGCTTACGTAATACTTCCAACCAAGGTAATAATATTTGGTTATAAAGTTTAATTTATGCCCTAATAGATGAACTTAGGGTTAGGGTTTGTTGATTGAGTGAAATGACGGAGTTAATTCGTTAAAATAACCTTTGAATGTTCATACTAAGTGTTTAGAAGTAGTATAGGAGTAAAACCCATGGATATTTTGACTAGATTTTTCCCCGATGGTAATGATTCTGCCTTCTGGGTTTGCGACTTCACGACGTGAATCTTATATGATTCACGACGTGAATTCTAGGGCTGAACAGAATTCATTTTCCTCTATGTTTAATTTGTGGATATTTGTTTTGGCTGTTTTTTTTTCCTTGTTTTTGCAGGAATGGCTCCAAGAAGAGAGGTTCCAGCTGGGGTTGCGGGTTTGCACCCATTTTACAATTTTTCCCGCAACAATGGCACGTGATGTTTTGACCCGTTGGAACAACAGATTGGGGTGGCTTTACAACAGGGAAATTGCAGTTGCTCCAACAGTCAATTGGACAAGATTGAGGGAAGTAGGGATCGTAGACCGGGTGGGCCCGTTCTTGACAAAAATATTCATTGGAGATGGGTATTCGTTTACCTATTCTGGTTGGCAGAATCTGTTCCGGGTGCAAGAGCGGGTCTACAAAGAGTTTTGTGTCGAGTTTTTCGCAACGGTGAAATTTCAGGAAACGGTTCAAGATCCACATTGGCCACAGGCGTTGGTATTTAGATTGGGGGGTGAGTACCAGGAGTGCAGCCTGGTTGAGTTTGCTTGGAGAGTAGGACTGTATGATCGACAGGAGGCTATGACTCCCGAGTTTGGCATGTTTTTGAGTGGGGCTGCTAGAGGATATGCGGAGGGTGTCACGGGGTATTCTTTTTGGCATAACATTGCCTCCGGGATGTTTAATTTTGGAGTATCTCCCGAGAACAGTATTTGGTCCCCGATCCATCGTTTACTCCACCGGTTCATCACCTTTTCCATCAACCATAAGAGGCATGGCGACAAAGTGACTAAGCAGAACTTATTTTTCTTATGGTGCATCTTACAGCCTGGTGTCTGTTGCAACATCCCGTATTTTCTAGCTCGTTTTCTGGCCGGGTTTGCCGTGAGTTCGTGCCCTGGGAACCCCATTTGTGGGGGGCATTTTGTTACTCGTTTGGCCCGTTCTTATCATTTGGTTGTTCCCGATATTACTAGATCCATGACGTGTGTTGACGAGCATGACTTTGGTATGGGATATTTAGAAACTATGCGGGTGGTCAGAAGTTTTGGATCGCATTGGGGCATAGTACCATCAGATGGTGAGGGTGATGATGAGGATGATCAGCCGACCGACCAACCTGCGCCAGAGTCGAGACCGAGGCGCAGGAACGTGAGAGGAAGGGGAGACCGCGGGCAACCGATACACCCACCTGCTTCCATGGTTGGTGCGCCTTTTGGGAGTGATATGGCTGGTTACTTTGACCAGTTATCGTTGAGTGTGAATTAGATAGGCGGAACGATGGAGAATGTTGTCCGGCATCTTGGGGTGGAGCAGCCACCTCATTTAGGGTATCATTACCCGATTTGCCCACGATGGTCAGAGTATGGTGGCCGTGGAGGTGATGGAACTGGTACCAGTGGAGCGCATGATGATGAGGAGGATGTTTGATCGTTATTTATTTTGACTTGTTTTTAGTTTGTTTTTTTTAGTTTGTTTTTATGGGATTGTAAGAACTACTTTGAATATTATGTTACTTTTATTCTTCGTTGTTGATTGTTTCTCAGAAATTACTAAGGAGCGCCTAGAGAGGATAACGAGTTATGAATGCGTACATTTTTAGCCGGGAGTGTTTAATGCCGAGAGTCGAGACCCATATTTTCAAAATAAGTGTGGGGTGAGTCAAGAGAGTGGAGCGTTAGCGAAAGAGTCATAAACTGATGACTTTGGAAGAGTCTTAATACATTAAGACATGAGAAGAAGAATTGGGCAATGTTTTCTGCTTGTCCAGTTTTCACGACGTGAACTTTTATTATTCACGTCGTGAGTCAGTTATCAGGAGGTTCTCAGAATACACTTAGTTTCGATCTCACGTCGTGAATTGTCTCACACTCACGTTGTGAATATTAGATTTTTACAAGATTCAAGGCCCTTGACATTTTAGTCTTCTATGGGTTGATGCTATTCTTCTTGTCAATATATTCAAGATTATTTTGGCTCATTTTTACAACCATACAATGTGGCGTATGCTTTCCCACATTGGTCATTCTACTTTTGGAGACTTACACCATATCTGAAGATGATTGAAGGCTCGATTTCATGTTTTTCCGGTACACTTCTTATTTCATGAGTTCAAGAACCGAGTTTCTATTTTTGGAAGTCCATATTCAAGATGAACGTTTTCCACACTTTTGGAGATGCTCACGCCACTATCCCAGGAGAGTTTGTTTTTTTTCTCCCTTTTCTTTAATTTTCTTTAATTTTGATGCATACAATGAGGGCATTGTATGAAATAAGTGTGGGGTAGGGGTAGAAAAAGTAAATTGCTAGATAATCATAGAATTTGATAGTAAAAATTGAAAATTGAAATTTTTAATAATTAAATCTAGTAATAATAATTTGAATTATAATTGCTAGTGTTATGTGGGATGATCCGATGAAAGTTCAAATGTTAGTTGAGTCAATACACGTTATAGTGCATTTGTGGCCTCCCTTATTTTAGTGAAATCATGGAACAAAAACATAACCCCGCTTGGTTTGAGGGATGCAATATGTTTAGCAGCCTAAACCTGAAATGTATCCAGGAAAATTATTATCATTAACCGATAAAGGTTGAGGTTGAGCGCCTCTACTTAAGCATGTAGGTTTTGAGTGAAAAAAGAGAGGTACATGTTAAAAAAAGAGAGAGAATTACGAGAAAAGTTTGAAGAATTTTGGAGCAAATATAGTAAAGATCAAAAGATCAAAGTTCTGAATTCAAAAGTTGAAGATACCAGAAATCAAATAAGGTGGTGAATTCAAAGAAATCAAAGATCAAATGTCAAAGAAGTGAAGAATTCCAAAAGATCTCCATAGTGGTATCAATGACTGTAATTCTAGATTATGTATGCTTAGGTTGCTCAACTAAAAATACCTTGAGGATAAGGAGGTTTTCTGCGGATGGATTCGGAGGGTTGCATAAAATGAGCATTGTTCGGAAAAAGTGGGCGAGTGTTTATGAAGATTGTGAGTATTTAAAGTATGGGGGGTACTTTAGGAAAATTTTAGACACAAATGCATGCATTGAGGTCTTGGCATAATGGCTGAGCTAGAGTCGGATCGTTCTATGTGATGTTAGTAATCAAGGGTTAAGTTTAAATTTGCTTGAGGGCAAGGAAAGCCTAAGTGTGGGGTATTTTGATATTGCCATATTTATACCTATTTTTAGGCAATATCTAAGTACATTTTTATTAAAAAGTTGGTAATTTGTTTAGAATAATGGTACTTATGAGCTTAAATGTTATTTACAGCCAAAAAAAAGACATTTTGAAGAAAAGGGACTGAAAGCGTTAAAGAAAGAAACTTCGGGAATTAAAAGAGTAAAAGTGAAGAAAATCTGGAAAAAGATCATTCACGACGTGAGACTTAAAGGATTCACGACGTGAATCGTTGGTTCTAGAAGATATCACCAGAGGCATCCTTGAGTCAACCCCCATTATCTTCGGGTCGATCAAGGAAGGGATATTGGAGATGATGGAGGATCGCCTCCGGGCATTCAGGAGTGACATGGCATCTGGCCAGTCAGGATCCCGCACACTGTCCTTCAAGGACTTCCGGGGCAGTGGTGCGCCGGATTTTCATGGGGCGAAGGACCCCATAGCTGCCAGACGATGGATTGCAGACATTGAGTCTGCCCAGCCGATTAGCTTCTGCCCTGAGGGGTCGAAGGTGAGATTTGCAGCAGGATGTTTGAGAGATCGAGCTAGGGATTGGTGGGAGTCCGTCGGTGACTCGTTGGGAGCCTCGGCTGTCGAGGCTATGACCTGGTCGGACTTCGTGACCAGGTTCAGGGCAGAGTTTGCGTCGGCTGTCGGGCTTCAGCAGCTGGCCAGGGAGTTCCTAGATATGAGACAGACGACGGAGACTGTGGCGGAGATCACCGCCAAGTTCCGGGAGAGGGCATTATTAGTGCCCCAGTATGCGGGTGATGAGGACATGAGGAGGACCCGCTACCATGACATGTGATATTGCCATATTTATACCTATTTTCAGGCAATATTTAAGTACATTTTTATTAAAAAGTTGGTAATTTGTTTAGAATAATGGTACTTATGAGCTTAAATGTTATTTACAGCCAAAAAGAAGACATTTTGAAGAAAAGGGACTGAAAGCGTTAAAGAAAGAAACTTCGGGAATTAAAAGAGTAAAAGTGAAGAAAATCTGGAAAAAGATCATTCACGACGTGAGACTTAAAGGATTCACGACGTGAATCGTTGGTTCTAGAAGATATGTACGCGGGTGAAGGAATCCTTGACGGGCACGGTTATCTACAACTCACGACGTGAATTTCTTACTATTCACGACGTGAATTTATGGATATCAGCAACTATATAAATCCTTGACCATTACGAATGGAAAAAGCTTTTGGCAGAAGGAAGGAGTTCCAGAAGACGATTTGGAGCGAAAGAAAGGTTCTGGAAGAAGGTTTTCAACACCAAAAAGAATAAACGTTTATATTTTAGTTAAATAAGAACATGCCTTTCATTACTTTTAGCTGTGTTGGTTTAGTTGCTATGATGAACAGCTGAATCTAGCTACTCTTGTTTAGCTAGATGAAGCTTCAAACTTATGAATAGTTATATGTTTATGGATTAATTTTAGTTGGTAAAAATTGTTTGTGTTTAATTTGTATAACCTAGCATGCTATTGTTTGTTTATCTAATTGCTTGATTGCATGTTCTGTGTAGCTTAGTGACCATTAATCTGCATGAACTTGTTTACCTAATGATTTAGTGAACATTGAATTTGTTAGAGCTAGGATTGACCAATCTTAGTTAGTAATTAGAATAAATGAGCTTAGCTGTGCTAGAGAACTTGTATTGTGATCATAATTGCGTTTATACAACAAATTTTACATACCATATTTACATTCATAATTAGTTCTGTGTTTAATTATGTGTGAACATACATGGTCTGACATGAATTAGTTAACTATTGGTAAGTTAGAACTAAATTACTAATACAACTAAAAACCAACTTAATAATCCGTAATCATTAGCTAGTCATAAGAGAGAAGTGGATTCAAACTAAACAAGAGTGTGTTTTTATTTATTGAATTTGATTTAAGTTCATTTGATCTTGTAAAACCAGATAAAACCCCTTTTAAACTTGTTAATAAATTAGGTTAATTTAATAGTAAGTAAATTAATTAGAACACCGTTCCCTGTGATCGACACCCGACTTACCCAAGCTATACTGTAATCTGACTAGGTACACTGCCTATAAGTGCATAGTTAGTTAAGTTTGTTAGGTTATAAATATTAAAATTAGTGAGTACTTTTGTGCACATCAAGTTTTTGGCGTCGTTGCCGGGGAACGACTTAGGTTATTAGTTTATTTAGTTGCATTAGATTAATCGACCCCTTTTTGTGGAATAAAATCTATAAAAAGGTTAATTGGTTATTTATTTTTGTTAGCTTAGCTTAGTTTATTTTTCTGTTTCTGTCACAGAGTTCACGACGTGAGATTTAATAAACTCACGACGTGAAAGCTGAGATTTCAGTTTTTAGTTTTTCTTATTTTAGTCCAGTTTTACGTTTTTAGTTTAGCAAGTTGCAGGAGTTCATGACCAGAAGTTCAAACACACACTTGGTGCCACCACTTGAAGATCCCGAGTATGCACTTCACAAGAAAAAGACGCCCTTACAAGAATTGAAGTCAATTTTTTCATGGAAGTCGGGAAAGAAGACAAGAGAGTCAAGTTCATCCGCAAGGCACAAGAGCAATATTGAGCACTTGGATCAAACACCCGTCCAAACCGAGTCCGAAAGCGATACCGAGCCGGAATTTGAAGAACACACGAGCGAACCCGAGAACGAGCCAAGGAACGAGATGGAAGCAATTGAAGAAATGTCCATGGGAGCTTACAAGAAGCGGATCCGAGAAGATGTGGGTCCCGGTTTAGTCCAACCCGTAATACCTGCCACTGCCACATTCGAGCTGAAGGGACACATATTAACTGCACTGAAGGACATCACATTTTTCGGGAAAGATCATGAGGATGCTTTTAAGCATCTAGATGAAGTCAACGACATTGCGGACTACTTTAATATCCCAAATGTCAACAGAAACACAGTCTTGCTTAGGATGCTTCCCATCACTTTCAAAGGAGCTGCTAAGGAGTGGTTAAAAGCACTCCTACCGGGTACAATCACCACTAGGGCTCAAATGCGTGAGCAATTCTTGGACCAGTTTTTCCCGCCATCCAAGATAGCCAAACTCAAGAAGGCAATAGCCAACTTTGAGCAACATTCGGGAGAGTCACTATACGAAGCATGGGAGCGGTACAAGGGCTTGCTCAGCAATTGCCCTCAACATAACCTAAATGTGCAGCAAGAGATGTCAATCTTTTATGATGGGGTCAACATGATGACAAAACAACTCCTTGATTCTCAAGGACCTTTGACAAAGAAAAATCCAAGGGAGGTCAAGGAGCTAATTGAAGAATTCGCGAAGCATTCTCGCGAATACCACAACCCGAGGCAGGAAGGAATCAAAGGCGGAGGAGGGGCCCAAACTGAAGAAATAACAGCGGTCATGGCCATGCTGAATAATATGGACCGCAGGATAACACAGATGGACCAGTCGATACATGCCGTAAGAGTGGGTTGCGAGAGATGCAGTGGTCCACACTTGACCAAGGACTGCAATGTAGATGAGTATGGGAACAGAAAAGCTCAAGTGTGCTACTCTAGTGGGGATAAGTTTGATGAGGACTGGAGGAAACCGAAGAAGGAGTGGTTGCCATATGAAGAGTATAAGAAGCAAAAAGAAGAGAAGTATAGGCAGACAGGTCGAGGCCTTTATCAAAAGGAGCAGCCACCAGCCGAGAAGAAGCCCGACCTAGAGACCATTTTAATGAAGTTTATGGAAGCTTCGGAAAAGAGACACGATGCCACTGATTCTGCCATTATGGAACAACAAAATTTGATAAAGAATCAACAAGCCTCCATCCATAACCTTGAAGTACAATTTTGTCAACTAGCCACTCTAGTTCATGAGAAGTTATCCCCGAAAAATACCGAAACGAAGACCCAATCTCATGTAATGGCCATAGACACCGAAGAAGAAGCCATCTCTGAGTTCCTGGAGGCATTGGAAGAAGAATCACAGCAGCCCGATCCAAAGATGATGAAGATCAAGCTCGAAAATCATGAAGCTGCTGAGTTCCAGAATTCACGACATGAACCTTATATGTTCACGACGTGGGCCCGTCATGAACAGAAAAATTCTGTAGTTGGTTCGGTTTATCAGCCACCTTTGCCTTTTCCTTCCCAAGCTACCCTTAGTCCACTGGAGAGAGAGAGAGCATAGAGAGTTTGTCAAGCATGTGAAGGGGATCCCGATTAATACTCCCTTTGTCGAGTCCTTATCCAAAACTCCCGAGCGTCAAAAATTACTGCAAGATTTGATAGACACTCGCAAGCAATTAAAGAAGCAGTCTAAGGTGGTCCTAAGTGAACAAAGCTCAAAAGCTGTGTTGGGAGAGACACCAGAGAAGATGGGGGATCCTAGACGTCTCACTCTTCCGTGTGAGTTTGGTAATAAATTGAAGGTTAATGCTTTAGCCGATTCTGGGGCTAACATTAATTTGATGCCTTTTTCATTTTATAAAAAATTGGAAATTCAGAAGATGAAGGCTACAAAAATGACGATTCACATGGCGAACCGTTCAGTGACACAACCCCGGGGCATAGTCGAGGATATTTTGGTAAAAATTGGAAAATTTGTTTTTCCAATAGATTTTGTAGTAATGGATATGAAGGAAGATCCCGATGTTCCAATTATCCTTGGCCGTCCATTGCTTAACACTGCTGGAGCTCTTGTTGATTTCCGCGAGTCTAAGCTCATCTTGAGAGTTGGAGATGAAAAAGAAGTTTTTGGGATAGAAGATGGCTTCCCAAAGGAACATGTTCAAGAAGAGGTGTTCACAATTAACAAAGACAATGAACTAGAAGAACTAGAGAAGCTTATGGAAGAAGAGATCAAGGCAGTTCATCAGGTCAAAAGAACAAAACCTATAGCATCTGTTCCATTTTTGGTTGAAGTCATATCTTACAAAAGTCCACCTTCTTGGGTGAGAAAAGAGGATGAGGAGATGACAAGTGATGAAGAGGAGGTCACTTCAAGAGTGACAAAGCCGGTGGTGAAAGAGGAGGAAGATGCGATGAGGTGCAAGGAAGAAACTAAGGGCACAAAGCGCAAGCTTGAAGAAGAAGTGAAAGTTAAAAAAGAAAATTCAAAGAAAGCATACAAAAGGCGAGTTCAAGCTTACAAGAGGCGTTTCAAGGAACAAAAGATCCTAGTGGTGGATTCTTCCGAGGACTCAACGTAGGAGGCACGGAGTCCGGCTCAAGACTCCAAGAAAAAGAAGCGCTTCTCGGGAGGCAACCCGAGTTTGGTTTGCAAATTTTTTTTCTTTTTGCATTTTAGTTTTGAAAACTTAGATCAAGACATCCAACTCTATTAGAACATAATGTAGGGATCTTATAATGGAAGTAGTAATAATTGAGAACTTAGTTCAAATTCAAAAATTGATTTTTCTCTTCCAGACTACATTCACGACGTGAATAGTTATCAATTCATGACGTGAATTGTGAATGAACCGGACATATAATCCATGATATGGCTTAGCCCATTAAACTAGTAAGCCTAAGATCAGTCCGTGAGTACATGGCCCAGACTTAAGCCCAGACACTATTCACGGCATGAATCTTACCGAATTCACGACGTGAATTTTCAAAAGTACGGGACCACAGATTAAACCCCTAGAAACCAGTTAACCCTTCAATTGTTTATTCTTCACGAAGTGGAAGCAGAAATTGGTCCCTCCTTGGTCCCCATTGCTGCGATTTTAGCCGATAACTCCACTAATCTTCCTTGTGCTTACGTAATACTTCCAACCAAGGTAATAATATTTGGTTATAAAGTTTAATTTATGCCCTAATAGATGAACTTAGGGTTAGGGTTTGTTGATTGAGTGAAATGACGGAGTTAATTCGTTAAAATAACCTTTGAATGTTCATACTAAGTGTTTAGAAGTAGTATAGGAGTAAAACCCATGGATATTTTGACTAGATTTTTCCCCGATGGTAATGATTCTGCCTTCTGGGTTTGCGACTTCACGACGTGAATCTTATATGATTCACGACGTGAATTCTAGGGCTGAACAGAATTCATTTTCCTCTATGTTTAATTTGTGGATATTTGTTTTGGCTGTTTTTTTTCCTTGTTTTTGCAGGAATGGCTCCAAGAAGAGAGGTTCCAGCTGGGGTTGCGGGTTTGCACCCATTTTACAATTTTTCCCGCAACAATGGCACGTGATGTTTTGACCCGTTGGAACAACAGATTGGGGTGGCTTTACAACAGGGAAATTGCAGTTGCTCCAACAGTCAATTGGACAAGATTGAGGGAAGTAGGGATCGTAGACCGGGTGGGCCCGTTCTTGACAAAAATATTCATTGGAGATGGGTATTCGTTTACCTATTCTGGTTGGCAGAATCTGTTCCGGGTGCAAGAGCGGGTCTACAAAGAGTTTTGTGTCGAGTTTTTCGCAACGGTGAAATTTCAGGAAACGGTTCAAGATCCACATTGGCCACAGGCGTTGGTATTTAGATTGGAGGGTGAGTACCAGGAGTGCAGCCTGGTTGAGTTTGCTTGGAGAGTAGGACTGTATGATCGACAGGAGGCTATGACTCCCGAGTTTGGCATGTTTCTGAGTGGGGCTGCTAGACGATATGCGGAGGGTGTCACGGGGTATTCTTTTTGGCATAACATTGCCTCCGGGATGTTTAATTTTGGAGTATCTCCCGAGAGCAGTATTCGGTCCCCGATCCATCGTTTACTCCACCGGTTCATCACCTTTTCCATCAACCATAAGAGGCATGGCGACAAAGTGACTAAGCAGAACTTATTTTTCTTCTGGTGCATCTTACAGCCTGGTGTCTGTTGCAACATCCCGTATTTTCTAGCTCGTTTTCTGGCCGGGTTTGCCGTGAGTTCGTGCCCTGGGAACCCCATTTGTGGGGGGCATTTTGTTACTCGTTTGGCCCGTTCTTATCATTTGGTTGTTCCCGATATTACTAGATCCATGACGTGTGTTGACGAGCATGACTTTGGTATGGGATATTTAGAAACTATGCGGGTGGTCAGAAGTTTTGGATCGCATTGGGGCATAGTACCATCAGATGGTGAGGGTGATGATGAGGATGATCAGCCGACCGACCAACCTGCGCCAGAGTCGAGACCGAGGCGCAGGAACGTGAGAGGAAGGGGAGACCGCGGGCAACCGATACACCCACCTGCTTCCATGGTTGGTGCGCCTTTTGGGAGTGATATGGCTGGTTACTTTGACCAGTTATTGTTGAGTGTGAATTAGATAGGCGGCACGATGGAGAATGTTGTCCGGCATCTTGGGGTGGAGCAGCCACCTCATTTAGGGTATCATTACCCGATTTGCCCACGATGGTCAGAGTATGGTGGCCGTGGAGGTGATGGAGCTGGTACCAGTGGAGCGCATGATGATGAGGAGGATGTTTGATCGTTATTTATTTTGACTTGTTTTTAGTTTGTTTTTTTAGTTTGTTTTTATGGGATTGTAAGAACTACTTTGAATATTATGTTACTTTTATTCTTCGTTGTTGATTGTTTCTCAGAAATTACTAAGGAGCGCCTAGAGAGGATAACGAGTTATGAATGCGTACATTTTTAGCCGGGAGTGTTTAATGCCGAGAGTCGAGACCCATATTTTCAAAATAAGTGTGGGGTGAGTCAAGAGAGTGGAGCGTTAGCGAAAGAGTCATAAACTGATGACTTTGGAAGAGTCTTAATACATTAAGACATGAGAAGAAGAATTGGGCAATGTTTTCTGCTTGTCCAGTTTTCACGACGTGAACTTTTATTATTCACGTCGTGAGTCAGTTATCAGGAGGTTCTCAGAATACGCTTAGTTTCGATCTCACGTCGTGAATTGTCTCACACTCACGTTGTGAATATTAGATTTTTACAAGATTCAAGGCCCTTGACATTTTAGTCTTCTATGGGTTGATGCTATTCTTCTTGTCAATATATTCAAGATTATTTTGGCTCATTTTTACAACCATACAATGTGGCGTATGCTTTCCCACATTGGTCATTCTACTTTTGGAGACTTACACCATATTTGAAGACGATTGAAGGCTCGATTTCATGTTTTGCCGGTACACTTCTTATTTCGTGAGTTCAAGAACCGAGTTTCTATTTTTGGAAGTCCATATTCAAGATGAACGTTTTCCACACTTTTGGAGATGCTCACGCCACTATCCCAGGAGAGTCTGTTTTTTTTCTCCCTTTTCTTTAATTTTCTTTAATTTTGATGCATACAATGAGGGAATTGTATGAAATAAGTGTGGGGTAGGGGTAGAAAAAGTAAATTGCTAGATAATCATAGAATTTGATAGTAAAAATTGAAAATTGAAATTTTTAATAATTAAATCTAGTAATAATAATTTGAATTATAATTGCTAGTGTTATCTGGGATGATCCGATGAAAGTTCAAATGTTAGTTGAGTCAATACACGTTATAATGCATTTGTGGCCTCCCTTATTTTAGTGAAATCATGGAACAAAAACATAACCCCGCTTGGTTTGAGGGATGCAATATGTTTAGCAGCCTAAACCTGAAATGTATCTAGGAAAATTATTATCATTAACCGATAAAGGTTGAGGTTGAGCGCCTCTGCTTAAGCATGTAGGTTTTGAGTGAAAAAAAAGAGGTACATGTTAAAAAAAAGAGAGAGAATTACGAGAAAAGTTTGAAGAATTTTGGAGCAAATATAGTAAAGATCAAAAGATCAAAGTTCTGAATTCAAAAGTTGAAGATACCAGAAATCAAATAAGGTGGTGAATTCAAAGAAATCAAAGATCAAATGTCAAAGAAGTGAAGAATTCCAAAAGAGCTCCATAGTGGTATCAATGACTGTAATTCTAGATTATGTATGCTTAGGTTGCTCAACTAAAAATACCTTGAGGATAAGGAGGTTTTCTGCGGATGGATTCAGAGGGTTGCATAAAATGAGCATTGTTCGGAAAAAGTGGGCGAGTGTTTATGAAGATTGTGAGTATTTCAAGTATGGGGGTACTTTAGGAAAATTTTAGACACAAATGCATGCATTGAGGTCTTGGCATAATGGCTGAGCTAGAGTCGGATCGTTCTATGTGATGTTAGTAATCAAGGGTTAAGTTTAAATTTGCTTGAGGGCAAGGAAAGCCTAAGTGTGGGGTATTTTGATATTGCCATATTTATACCTATTTTTAGGCAATATCTAAGTACATTTTTATTAAAAAGTTGGTAATTTGTTTAGAATAATGGTACTTATGAGCTTAAATGTTATTTACAGCCAAAAAAAAGACATTTTGAAGAAAAGGGACTGAAAGCGTTAAAGAAAGAAACTTCGGGAATTAAAAGAGTAAAAGTGAAGAAAATCTGGAAAAAGATCATTCACGACGTGAGACTTAAAGGATTCACGACGTGAATCGTTGGTTCTAGAAGATATCACCAGAGGCATCCTTGAGTCGACCCCCATTATCTTCGGGTCGATCAAGGAAGGGATATTGGAGATGATGGAGGATCGCCTCCGGGCATTCAGGAGTGACATGGCATCTGGCCAGTCAGGATCCCGCACACTGTCCTTCAAGGACTTCCAGGGCAGTGGTGCGCCGGATTTTCATGGGGCGAAGGACCCCATAGCTGCCAGACGATGGATTGCAGACATTGAGTCTGCCCAGCCGATTAGCTTCTGCCCTGAGGGGTCGAAGGTGAGATTTGCAGCAGGATGTTTGAGAGATCGAGCTAGGGATTGGTGGGAGTCCGTCGGTGACTCGTTGGGAGCCTCGGCTGTCGAGGCTATGACCTGGTCGGACTTCGTGACCAGGTTCAGGGCAGAGTTTGCGTCGGCTGTCGGGCTTCAGCAGCTGGCCAGGGAGTTCCTAGATATGAGACAGACGACGGAGACTGTGGCGGAGATCACCGCCAAGTTCCGGGAGAGGGCATTATTAGTGCCCCAGTATGCGGGTGATGAGGACATGAGGAGGACCCGCTACCATGACATGTGATATTGCCATATTTATACCTATTTTCAGGCAATATTTAAGTACATTTTTATTAAAAAGTTGGTAATTTGTTTAGAATAATGGTACTTATGAGCTTAAATGTTATTTACAGCCAAAAAGAAGACATTTTGTAGAAAAGGGACTGAAAGCGTTAAAGAAAGAAACTTCGGGAATTAAAAGAGTAAAAGTGAAGAAAATCTGGAAAAAGATCATTCACGACGTGAATCGTTGGTTCTAGAAGATATGTACGCGGGTGAAGGAATCCTTGACGGGCACGGTTATCTACAACTCACGACGTGAATTTCTTACTATTCACGACGTGAATTTATGGATATCAGCAACTATATAAATCCTTGACCATTACGAATGGAAAAAGATTTTGGCAGAAGGAAGGAGTTCCAGAAGACGATTTGGAGCGAAAGAAAGGTTCTGGAAGAAGGTTTTCAACACCAAAAAGAATAAACGTTTATATTTTAGTTAAATAAGAACATGCCTTTCATTACTTTTAGCTGTGTTGGTTTAGTTGCTATGATGAACAGCTGAATCTAGCTACTCTTGTTTAGCTAGATGAAGCTTCAAACTTATGAATAGTTATATGTTTATGGATTAATTTTAGTTGGTAAAAATTGTTTGTGTTTAATTTGTATAACCTAGCATGCTATTGTTTGTTTATCTAATTGCTTGATTGCATGTTCTGTGTAGCTTAGTGACCATTAATCTGCATGAACTTGTTTACCTAATGATTTAGTGAACATTGAATTTGTTAGAGCTAGGATTGACCAATCTTAGTTAGTAATTAGAATAAATGAGCTTAGCTGTGCTAGAGAACTTGTATTGTGATCATAATTGCGTTTATACAACAAATTTTACATACCATATTTACATTCATAATTAGTTCTGTGTTTAATTATGTGTGAACATACATGGTTTGACATGAATTAGTTAACTATTGGTAAGTTAGAACTAAATTACTAATACAACTAAAAACCAACTTAATAATCCGTAATCATTAGCTAGTCATAAGAGAGAAGTGGATTCAAACTAAACAAGAGTGTGTTTTTATTTATTGAATTTGATTTAAGTTCATTTGATCTTGTAAAACCAGATAAAACCCCTTTTAAACTTGTTAATAAATTAGGTTAATTTAATAGTAAGTAAATTAATTAGAACACCGTTCCCTGTGATCGACACCCGACTTACCCAAGCTATATTGTAATCTGACTAGGTACACTGCCTATAAGTGCATAGTTAGTTAAGTTTGTTAGGTTATAAATATTAAAATTAGTGAGTACTTTTGTGCACATCAAGTTTTTGGCGTCGTTGCCGGGGAACGACTTAGGTTATTAGTTTATTTAGTTGCATTAGATTAATCGACCCCTTTTTGTGGAATAAAATCTATAAAAAGGTTAATTGGTTATTTATTTTTGTTAGCTTAGCTTAGTTTATTTTTCTGTTTCTGTCACAGAGTTCACGACGTGAGATTTAATAAACTCACGACGTGAAAGCTGAGATTTCAGTTTTTAGTTTTTCTTATTTTAGTCCAGTTTTACGTTTTTAGTTTAGCAAGTTGCAGGAGTTCATGACCAGAAGTTCAAACACACACTTGGTGCCACCACTTGAAGATCCCGAGTATGCACTTCACAAGAAAAAGACGCCCTTACAAGAATTGAAGTCAACTTTTTCAAGGAAGTCGGGAAAGAAGACAAGAGAGTCAAGTTCATCCGCAAGGCACAAGAGCAATATTGAGCACTTGGATCAAACACCCGTCCAAACCGAGTCCGAAAGCGATACCGAGCCGGAATTTGAAGAACACACGAGCGAACCCGAGAACGAGCCAAGGAACGAGATGGAAGCAATTGAAGAAATGTCCATGGGAGCTTACAAGAAGCGGATCCGAGAAGATGTGGGTCCCGGTTTAGTCCAACCCGTAATACCTGCCACTGCCACATTCGAGCTGAAGGGACACATATTGACTGCACTGAAGGACATCACATTTTTCGGGAAAGATCATGAGGATGCTTTTAAGCATCTAGATGAAGTCAACGACATTGCGGACTACTTTAATATCCCAAATGTCAACAGAAACACAGTCTTGCTTAGGATGCTTCCCATCACTTTCAAAGGAGCTGCTAAGGAGTGGTTAAAAGCACTCCTACCGGGTACAATCACCACTTGGGCTCAAATGCGTGAGCAATTCTTGGACCAGTTTTTCCCGCCATCCAAGATAGCCAAACTCAAGAAGGCAATAGCCAACTTTGAGCAACATTCGGGAGAGTCACTATACGAAGCATGGGAGCGGTACAAGGGCTTGCTCAGAAATTGCCCTCAACATGACCTAAATGTGCAGCAAGAGATGTCAATCTTTTATGATGGGGTCAACATGATGACAAAACAACTCTTTGATTCTTAAGGACCTGTGACAAAGAAAAATCCAAGGGAGAAGACCCGACGCCCGATTTAGAGTTGGGGGCGGCGGTCTTCTCCCTCAAGATATGACGGCATTACCTTTACGGGGTTCGTTGTAGCATTTACACGGACCACAAGAGTTTGAGGTACCTCATGGATCAGCCGAATCTGAACATGAGGCAGCGTCGGTGGTTGGACGTGGTGAAGGATTATGATTGCGATATCCTTTACCACCCGGGGAAGGCCAATGTGGTGGCCGATGCGCTTAGCCGCAAGGCGGCGCCGACCAGGGATGTTTGCATGAGGATGACTGTGGTGACTCCCCTGTTGGAGCAGATTCAGGAGGCTCAACAGGAGGCTATAAAGGAGGAGCATCGGAAGAGTGAGCGAATAGTGGGTCAAGTCACCTCCTTTGATTATGATAGCCGGGGGTTGTTGACACTACACCGTAGGGTGTGGATGCCGTATCATGGAGGCGTGCGCCAGATCTTGATGGAGGAGGCGCACAAATCCCGATTATCTATTCATCCAGGGGCAACAAAGATGTATCGGGATCTTCGCCTGGACTATTGGTGGCCCTGCATGAAGCGGGATGTGGCGTGGTACGTCGAGCGGTGTTTGACCTGCAGGAAGGTCAAGGCCGAGCATCAGAGACCGCACAGCAAGATGCAGCCATTGGATATCCCGTTGTGGAAATGGGAGGATATTACGATGGATTTTATCACGAAGCTTCCACGAACGGCGCGAGGAGTAGATTCGGTTTGGGTCATCGTGGATCGGTTGACCAAGAGCGCCCATTTTATTCTGATTCCGGAGAGTATCTTGGCCGAAAAGTTGGCCGATATCTATATCAGGGAGATAGTGGCGCGGCACGGGGTGCCAGTGTCAGTGATATCAGATCGAGATGTGCGGTTCACTTCCAGGTTTTGGAAGAGGTTTCATGATGAGTTGGGCACTTGTCTGCATTTTCACACCGCTTTTCACCCGCAGACGAATGGTCAAAGTGAGCGGACCATCCAGACTTTGGAGGATATGTTGCAGGCGTGCGTGTTAGATTTCGATGGTAGCTAGGATACCTATCTTCCTTTGGCTGAGTTCTCGTACAACAACAGCTATCACGCGAGTATTGATCATCCCCCATTCTAGATGTTGTACGGTCGGAGGTGCAGGACCCCGATATGTTGGGGTGAAGTTGGCCAAAGGGTCATGAGGAGCACCGAGGTGGTGCTCAATATGACCGAGAGAATCCAGCAGGTTCGGCGTAGGCTTCAGACTGCGCAGAGTCGGCAGAAAAGTTACGCCGACAAGCGTCGATCAGACCTGGAGTTCCAGGTCGGGGATATGGTTCTCCTGAAGGTGTCGCCTTTGAAAGGCATCATTCGATTCAGGAAGCGGGGAAAGTTAGGCCCGAGATTCATTGGACCGTTCAGGGTTGTAGCTCGGGTGGGCAAGGTGGCATATAGGCTGGATCTGCCAACCGAGCTCTGCCAGATCCACAACACCTTCCATGTCTCCCAGCTGCGGAAGTGTCTCATGGATGATTCAGCGGTGGTGCCATTAGAGGATATACAGGTTGATGATAGCCTGAATTACATTGAGCGCCCAGTCGCAATTCTCGACCGGAAGTCGAAGGATCTAAGGAACAAGAGGGTGGAGCTAGTGAAAGTGCAATGGCAGCACCGCAAGGGTTCAGAATGGACTTGGGAGCCGGTGGAAGAAATGATGGAGCATTACCCCGAGCTGTTTCAGGATCAAGCGGCAGACTTCGAGGACGAAGTCTAAAATAAGTGGGGGAGATTTGTAGCACCTGGTTCCGGGTACATAAAATTTATCTTAGTAATTGTCATTTTAGCCTTGGACTCGGCGAGTTGTAGGTCCGACTCGCCGAGTAGGGACGCGGTCCGGGGGCACGTTTAAGTTGGCGACTCGGCGAGTCCATATTCTGGACTCGGCGAGTCCATATTCTAGACTCGGCGAGTCACCGCTGTCTGTTGAAACCCTATTTAAACACTCATTTCCGCCCCAACCTCGCCTCCATTCACCCTCAGAGCTCCCAACATCGTCTTTGCCCTTTTCCTTGTGAGATTGAAGGTTTTTGGGTGTGTTCTTGAAGTTTTTGAGGAGAAAGAAGAGTAGATCAAGAAGAGGAGAAGGAGGCCAAGCAATTTTGTGACATCTCAATGTTCCCCTTGAGGTATAGCTCGTTTCCCCCTCTGTTTTCAAGCTTGTAGTCCCTAATAGCTTCATGAAAGTCCTTTTCGAGCCATTCTTCAAGCTTGTTTGTGCTTGGTGGGTGGTAATAAGTTGTTGGCCTTTAGATCTAGACATGATTTAGTCCCTGGAGCTTGGATCTACTGCCTTTATGGAGTCATATTGCATGAAAGTCTTAGATCTACCCCTTTTGGTGCACTTTGAGCCCTAAAACCTTCATTGGTGATTATCTACACGTAAAGTTGGAAACTTTACGTGTAAACCAGGCCCTAGGAACCCAGATCTACGAATGGCATGGGCTGGATTCAAGCAAAATCGCGTGTATAGTTTTTGCATGAGGCAGACTCGGCAAGTCGTTCATCTGACTCGGCGAGTCGGGTCGCGAGTCCCCGGGTTGTTCCCCTTTTTGTGTTGCGAGTTGGAGTGGTGAGTCATTGGGTATGACTCAGTGGGTTGGAAGCCAGAATCACTCATGAAGTCACTCGGCGAGTCATTCCAACGACTCGACGAGTTCACGGCAATCTGCTTGTCTCAAGAACAACTCGGCGAGTTGTTCATACAACTCGGCGAGTCACAGCTTAGAGTGTTCTTCGGATGAAGAGGAACTCGGCGAGTTGTTCATACAACTCGGCGAGTAGGATGAAGGACTATTGGCTTTGGGTGTAGAAGGAAGACTCGTCGAGTCTACGCTTAACTCGACGAGTAGAGACGGACTTATGGTCAGACTAAAGGAAAGGGACTCGGCGTGTTGGCTAGCCAACTCGGCGAGTCTGGTCAACTGGCAGTTGACTGTGACTTGACTCATGACTTGTTAAGGGTAAATGGACAATTTACCCTAAGGGCGGTTAGCAGTAATTGATTAAGTGTTTGGTGGGAATTGCAGTCGGAGGATTTCCGAAGCAGCAGCAGACAGACCTTTCCCACACAGATCAGCAGCTACTTCGAGGTGAGTTACCTTCCAGTAGCGGTGGGTCTAAGGCCACAATGCCGGCCCACCAGTAGGAAATGTATGATATATGATTGTCTTTGTGATATCATCTAGGTTTGCTACTACCTGATATGTTATATGCTAGCATGATATGTTACATGTGATAGTAATAGAGTTCGGTTATCAGGACCGAAGGGTAGTCAGACACCCCAGATACGTCTGACAGTATATGATGATATGTTTGCATTCTGGCTTTTTACGTTATATGTGATAGAGGTAGTAGGAGGGGACTAGTCCCCGAGTTCGGTTGTTAGGACCGAAGGGTAGTTCAGGCACCCCAGATATGTCTGATAATATGTTATGTTATGATATATGCAGTAAGGGGTGAAATAGTCCCCGAGGTTCGGTCGTCAGGACCGAAGGGTAGTCAGCACCCCAGAACGGCGTGACATGGGTAGTCAGCACCCCAGAATGGCTTGACACGGGTAGGTCGGCACCCCAGAATGGCCGTACCGGGTAGGTCGGGCACCCCAGAAATGCCCGGCAATATGTATGTTATGTGATTGTGTGATATGCGGTACGATGGGGGAACTCACTAAGCTTCGTGCTGACAGTTTTCAGTTTTGGTTTCAGGTACCTCTTCTTCGAAGGGGAAGGAGCTGGCGTGGTAGCAGCCCATCACACACATGTTTCGTATTCCGCATCACGAGGCCTTCCTGGGGATTTGTACTCTGACATTTTTATGTTATTGAAATGTTTTTCCAGACATGCGATATCTTTATAAAATGTTATGATCAGTAAACGTTTTATTCAAATGTTTTGCTAAATATATGTTTTCAAAAATGAAATTTTTGGCTCGTATTTTGGTGTGTTACATAACAACTAATTTTGTCGAACATTCCCTCTATATACCAAACGGACCCTACCTACGATATGATCTTACCTGGTTGTTCTTATCATCTATAGATCAGTAGAATTTGGAATTATAGATGGATCTTGGCTATCTTTATTCATAAGGAATATTAGCCTAAGACTTAGTGTTAATTAAACCCAGGTCACGTCAAAGGAAAAACCAAGTTCTAAAGTGAAGTGTTGTTCAAGTTTCGAATCATCACTTTAAGCATGTGAGTGCATAGTTACTTCATCTTACACAGGATATAAAGTATTTAAGATAATTACATGCTATATGTTCCTATTATCTATGTTCCTGATATCTATGCTAGATGAATGATATATACTTGTTTTATTTTAAATTGTATAAGTATTTTTATTACCTATAAATACATTAGGTAAAGATGGGTAGATGTAAGATGATATAGATGATGAGAGGCCTTGACATTAAAGATGATCTGGTCGTCTAGAGGAGTATAGATGATGACCACGGACTATTCTAGACAGTTCGGTGGAATGCTAAAAGGGTCGCAACCTGTAGGTGTTTTTGAGCTAAGTGTTCACCAAGTGTGCTCCATCCCCCCTGTGGTTGCCTCATTGACATATATTACTAAGGAATCCCTTAAGCAGTATTGTCTATCCCGAAGATAATCCTTAGGATAGGTCCCCATAATTAAATTCCTTAGGATAGAGACTATGGGAATAGGTAATCAGGTTGAATGTTTTGATGAAAATAATTTAATTATTGCGGATTGAAAACCCTATGTGCTCACCAGACCCCCAAGCCCGACACACTCAGTTTCTTGTATTACAGGTGGTGGCATGAGAGCACAAGTGTGATGTTATGATGAGTAATTTAAGGATGCTTATAGGTCAGTAGTTTAGTTAAACTAATGTAAGGCTTGTATTATTTTCATTTATGCTTATGTATGTTGGATTAGGTGTCTAAGCTCATAACTATAATTGGTGTGTACTTGATTTGATAGTAGCATGGTCCTTTTGGGTTGCCATCACGCTAGCAACTTGACATGATGACTTTTGGAGAGAGAGGTTGAATTTATTATTTGGAAAAATAAATTGATTTATTAATGTATTATCAAAATAATATATTAATTATAAATCATGTTATTTAATTAGTATTTAATCAGAAATTAATTTGGAATTAATTTTTGAATTAAAGGAACTGAATAAAAGAACATGGGTTGTTTTGCAAATCATTGATAGTTGTGAAACTGGGCTGCTAGACTCCTTAGAATGGAGTGGACGAAAACTATTGGGGGGCCCTATAGATTTCGTCCAAGGCTCCCTAATAAGAGTCATGGGTTGCTTAAGCCTTAAGCAGGAAATTAGGGTTTCTTCCAGCAAACCCTAGCAGCCCACAAATCTATAAAAACCCCACCGCTTAGGGATTTCGGCCAATGCTTGCTTTCTACAAACCCTAGCCAAAATTCTGAAAGAATCCCTCCTCTCTCATCTCATCCTTTTGCTAGTGGTGTTTGTGAACCATTAGAGGTGCAACATTTCAGGCACTAAGCTTTCAAGAGTCAAGGATCTACAATGAGTTCTTGTTATTACTACATAACAAGTAAGGTATAAATTAAAACCCTTTCATTATGTGATTTTCGAATTATATATGCTAGATCTAGGGTTTTGCTTTGGTATTCAATTTTCATGTTCAACTAGTGAAAAACTTAGATCCAAAGTGTAACACCCGGTTCCATGTATGCATCTAAGTTAAGTTAAATTTTATAATTTTTACCCTTCGACTCGACTAGTTGAAGGCCCAACTCGTCGAGTAAGAACGAATCCAGGTCGGGGACTAAGTAGCCTACTTGACAAGTCGGAAAAATGACTCGACGAGTAGGCACTGTTTGATGGAAACCCTAACTGCAAGGGTTTGCCTCCCTATTTAAAGAACATAACGCCCCTGTAGCCTCCTTTATCACTCCCTCAACGTCCAGAAACCCTAAACCGCCACCCTTGAGCTTTGTGAGTATTTGAGTGCCATTTCTTAAGTTATCTTGTGTGATTGAAGTTGGGTGAAGAAGAGGAAGAGGGAGGATTCAAGAGGAGATTTCAGATCCAGAATCAGCACCATCTTCTCCTCATTTTATGGTAATAAAGCTTCACACTTGACTTATGATTTCCTAGATCTTCTTATGGTTATGTTGGGCTTTGAAGCTTGATTCTTGGGATCTGGACGTCCCAAGCTGATACACCTTTAGATCTGCACCTTGAAGGGTCCTCATGGCATAAAGGTGCCATCTTTATGGCCATAAGAACCCCCATGCATGCTATTAACCCCCATTTTGACCTTTTAAGCTCAAATGTTTCATGCAAGCACGTAAAGTTTATGACTTTACGTGTTATATCGGCCTTAGGAGCCCAGATCTACCTTTTGGCTAAGTTTTGGAGATCAAAAATCGACTTATGGGCTTGGTGATTCGTAGACTCGACGAGTCAGTTTTGGGACTCGGCGAGTCATGGGTTGATTTCCCCAAATCAGTTCGGGGTTCAAAGGAAACCAGTTGAGTTTTAGAGGAGATTAGATTAGTCTAGAGGAGTGACTCAACGTATTAGGACATAGCCATGGTCGGGAAACCATGGGACTCGGCAAGTGGAAAAACACACTCGGCGAGTCCAAGGCAATCTCCCAACCCATGAAGATAGACTCGACGAGTTTTTCATACAACTCGACGAGTCACGGACTGGACATGTTCATATGATGAAGATAGACTCGACGAGTTGTTCATACAACTCGGCGAGTCAGTTAAAGGTTGTCCCGATATCTTGAATAAAGGAGAACCCGTCGAGTTCTTGCTATACGCGGCGAGCAGAATCAGGTTGAGGACAAATGAAGGACTAGGGGACTCGACGAGTTGGCGAGCTAACTCGGTGAGTCAGGTCAACTGGAAGTTGACTTTGACCAGGATGTTGACTCTAGCTAGGGGTAAAATGGTCATTTTACCCTGACAATAGTTATCAGTGTTTTGACTTAGTGTCGTTGTGGAAAATTATAGCTGGGGAGTCGCTGGAGCAACAGTCAAACATTTCCCGCTCAGTATTTCAGCTGTCAGCTACGTGAGGTGAGTTTCCTTCCAATAGGAGCGGGTCTACGACCATAGTGCCGACCCGTTTAGATGATAGTAGTTCCGGACTTGGGTCCGATGCCGGGGTAGTCTTGAGAAGTAGTTTGTATGCTTGGTGTCTGGTCCATGCATGTATAAGTGATTATGTTATATGTTACGATCATGTTCATGCTATGTTCAGTTATTTCGAACTTCGGTCCGATGCAGGGGGAAAGGCCCTAGTTAGTCCGGACTTCGGTCCGATGCAGCGGGCAAGGCCCTAGTTATTCCGGACTTCGGTCTGATGGAGGGGGCGAGGCCCTAATTAGTCCGGACTTCGGTCTGATGCAGCAGGCAAGGCCTAAGTTATTCCAGACTTCGGTCCGATGCAGTGGGTGAGGCCCTAGTTAGTCCGGACTTCGGTCCGATGCAGTAGGTAAGGCCCAGTATTTGCTTTATATGTTATTGTATGGTATGTGGTAGTTTGGGGGAGCTCACTAAGCTTCGTGCTTATAGTTTTAGTTTTGGTTTCAGGTACTTCAGCGAACCAAGGGAAGGGCTCGAGTTGATGGCATGACACACACACCACAGTCTTCAGCCTGGGATTGATTGACTCTTATATTTCTCATTTTGTTTTGATACAGTATTTGATACGAGATTTGAGATACATGATACTTGGTTTCTTTTATTGATCATGGATAATTATGTTTTGTTACTGTTTTTCAAACAAAAATTTTAGACTGTATTTTTGGGATGTTTCACAAAGCAATTAGGGTTGCATGATCACATTGGATGTAGTTATGCTCAAAACCCATCAATGTATTGTATTGACGATGACATCCCATCGTTTTTAGTATAAGTTAAATACATTTCTTCGGGAATGTTTTGATAATATCATTATCATATTTTTTGGAACAAATTCCACAATCTTATTCTTTAAAATGATACTCTGATTTTAAATAAGAATAAATAAATCGGTTTTTTCTGGTCATGAAATTGGGGATGTCACATTGGGTATCATAACATTAGTTTAATCGAACTAGGAATTTGTAAGATTTCTAGACTTAAACTTAGAATGATAAGAAATGATTGTGAGACGAATGTCTGCCAGATTTATGAAGTATGCTTGAATAGACACGAGCACTAGCTTATTGAGGCTAGATGACTAAATTTCTTTTATGTGATAAATGATTTGTGTTATTGCTATAAGATGAATTATATGCTTTAGGATACTATTATTTGATCGAATCTATGGTCTTTTTCCGACCTGGAATTGGAAATTTTATGTGTTCAGGATTCTAAACGTTTAAGTACGATATTAGAACTGACATATAATTTTTCAGAGTGATAAGGAGATTTATACATCTATTGTAAATAGATCTTTCCCTACCATAAATTATCGTCACTGTACACTGAGTGCCTGCTTTGGTGTATAGAGCATCATGGTAAGAACACACAACAGTTTAGGAAATGCTAATGGAAACTAGCAGGCTGAGCCACAGGTGATTGAGCGTGCACCCGAATAAGTGCCAGTAGCTGAACCAGTCACTATGGTGACACTTAGGGATCTATTAGTTGAACAAAGAGAGGAAATGAGGCAGCTAATATGTGAGAACGGTAGAGAGCTTACGATGCCTGTTGAGCAACATGAGTTAAACGTAGAACAATCTGAGACAGAAAATTATAGCAGGACTGTTGGTGGAGTAGAACCTCAAGTGGTTAGAAGGAATAACCCTGAGAAAGGAAATGAAGGAGATAACGGACGTGAGTGTAAGTATAAAGACTTTATGGGTGCCAAGCCACCAAGTCTTTCTGGAAGTCCAAAGCCAGTATAGATTATGGATTGGATCTCCGAGATGGAGATGGTATTTGAGAGTTGCAACTGCAGCAACGAGTAGAAAACCGTTCTTGCAGTTAGACGACTAAAGACCGGTGGTTTAAGTTGGTGGAAGTTGTTGGTAGATATAATGCCGCGGGGAGAAGCCCTGAGGATGTCTTGGGATGCATTCTTGGAGCAGTTAAAGATTCAGTACTGCTCGGAGATGGATCTGATAGATCTGAACAATGTGTTTTAGAAACTAATGAAGGGGAAGATGAGTGTTTATGAGTATGCCACCTCATTCACCGAGAAGATGAAGCTATTCCGGTACTTGGTGTCTACTGAACTCTCCAAGATAGAGAAGTTTGATAATGGAGTAGCAGTGGGCTTTGGTTCAACGGTAAAGACGACAACCAATTTGAAAGGCAACCGTCAGAGCAGCCAATAATGTGGAGACCCAACTTCAAGAGAAGGGTCTGGAGAGAACGGAGTTTCGAGAGAAAAGTAAGTTTGGTGGATCTTCAAGGTCCAACAAGAAGAGCAAATTTTCAAAATACGAATCCAAAAAGTTTGGAGGTGGAGGAGAAGCAAAATGGTGTGTGAAATGCAAGAAGAAGCACTATGGGAAGTGTGGCGAGGAGTTGACCTGTTACAAGTGTGGGAGGACTGCTCATTACGCCAATGAGTGTACATCCAACAAGAAGGTGTGTTACGGATGTAACGAATAAGGGAATATTGAAAAGGACTGCTCGAAGAGGAAGGAGGCTGCAAAGCCTAATATACCACCAAGGCCAAAGGCGAGAGCATTCCAAATGACACTATAAGCAGTGAGGGAGGAAGCAGATGTTGCTTCTGGTGCCTTTCTTGTAAATGATTTTCTTGCGAATATACTTTTTGATTCTGAAGCTAATTACCCCTTTATATCACATAAATTTGGTAGAAGACTAGCATTACCTGAAGATAAACTAGATAGTGCTCTAGTAGTAGAGGTAGCCATTGGCAAATTCATACATGTTAGTGATTGCACTAGGAATATCATCATCGACTTGAATGGGAATAAATTCCATGAGGAATTTTTGCCCATTGAGTTAAACGAATTCATGTACAGTATCATAAGAATCGAATAATAGTAATCAAAGAAAACATGACCATCATATTGAAAATATATAATTTACATTGTGTTCAAATCTTTGTTTGTTTGACACCAAAACTATAGCAAAAACTAATTCGTGATGCCACTATGCTCCGTCTTCTCGAAACCTGTGTAGGTACCTGTCTACTGGTTTCCTGAGAATACAAGCGGTTTTGAAAGAGTGTCAACATTTAAGTTGGTGAGTTCATAAGCATTTTGTATGTAAAGGTATATTCTTTGTTCTTTGAAAACGCTAGTGTGTTCTTCCAGAAAATCCAATATTTTCTTTGTGTATGTGTTATAGTCTTAGAACCTTAAGACCAAAATATATATGTTTTCTATGCTTAGAATTCGTAATACGTAGTTTTATTTCTTATAAGTAGTGTGACCCATACCGGTTCCTCTTATGATCATTTAGTGTGTACAAGTTTTATATAATCAAGGTCGAATAGACAGTGAAATAAGTGATTCTGCCCTAAGCCCACAACCCAACAAGGAACACGAGTTAAGGCGGAATCACACATTCTAAGTCTATAGGATCTTAATTATATAAAACCCTAACGTATACACAAATTAATCATAGATTTATCGTTAAGGGTCCTAAAAGACTTACTAGTTTAATAAATATCGAATCGTTTAAATATATGTTTCCTGAAATGTCCATTATACTATAGTAGAAACATAGTGTACTATAGTTGTATTTGTATGAAACCCTTTTTAAATGTATGTTTCTAGAAATGTAACATGTGTAGTACTGGAAAATCATGTAATGTACTTTTATTATTAAGTAAAACTAGTCGAAGGTATGTTTGCCCCATAAACCAAATATAAGATTTATATTCCAATAAGACTGTTTGAAAATATATTACTCCGTAAAATGTTTCTTTTTTTTCTCCATGTGAGTTCCTATAACCATACTGTGACCCAGTCGGCCTGATACGATGTTCTTATGGCGTCGGAATGTTAATGACATTTGTCACCCCAGATGTAACACCCGGTTCGTGGTATGTATTTTAAATTAAAACTTTCATTTTTTCAAAAGGACTCGACGAGTCGGAGGCCCCAGACTCGTCGAGTAGGAGCGAAGGGTTTGACGCGGAATTGAAGCCTACTTGATGAGTTGAGAGGCCTCAAATCGACGAGTAGGGTTGTCAGATTGAAACCCTAATTTTCAGGGTTTGCACCCAATTTAAACACCTTAACTGGCCTCAACTGTTGCCTCCATCACCTCCAAGCCTTATTCACGAAACCCTAATCCATTTTGAGTTATCTTGAGCCTTTGTTGTGTGTTCTTGGTGATTTGAAGCTTGAGAAGGAAGAGGAAAGCTTGGGGATTCAAGAGGAGGCAAGTAGATCCAGAGTTTGTGCTGCATTTCCAGCTCATTTGAGGTATAAATTCTATACCTTGTCTATTCATCTATTAGATCCCTTCATGGAGTAGTTTAGGGCTTTAAGGAACCATTTTTGGAACCATTCATGTATGCAAGCATGTTTGGGGCTAAGACTTCAGATCCGGGGCCTTTAAGGGACTCCATGGCATAAAGGTGCCAACTTTATGGACATGGGAGTCCCATGCATCATATGAACTACCTTTTAGGGCTATTTGAGCTAAATAGCCCATGCGTGAATGTGAAGTTTGTAACTTTACATGTTATATAGACCCTAGGAGGCCAGGTCTATGTTTGGATACATTAAGCCCGACTAAAATCGACTGTATGGAATTAGATTTAGGGGACTCAACGAGTCGTTCATAGGACTCGGCGAGTTGGGTCGTGGTTTCCCAACCTTTTCTGTTGCTGAACAAACTTATTGAGTCTGGAAGAGGACTCAGCTAGTTGGACATGTTTATGGACTTACTGATCAAAGAACTCGACGAGTCCAAGGATGAACTCGACGAGTTGAGAGCAAAATGTCACAACTGATATGAAGAGGAACTCGACGAGTTCAAGGATGAACTCGACGATTTGTGAGTGAAATACCCCGACTCTGTATGAAGAAGAACTCGACGAGTCCAAGGAAGGACTCGACGAGTTCAAATGTAAAGTCCAATTCTGTCATGAGGAGGAACTCGGTGAGTTAGAGGATAACTCAACGAGTTAGATTGCGAGTTCGAGATTCTCTTAATCATGGAACTCAATGAGTTGACGAACCAACTCGGCGAGTTGAGTCAACCAGAATGTTGACTTGGACCAGAAGGTTGACTTTGACCAAAGTGTTCACCTTTGACTTGACCATTAACCAGAGTTGACCCTTAAAAGGGTTATAAGTTTGAAAGAGTAATTAAAAGAGATGTTATGTGTAGGAGTTTGAGGAAAGTCGATCCCAACACCGAGGACAGTTCAACTACTTCACGACATTGAGGTGAGTTGCCTTCCAGTAGAAGTGGGTCTAAGGCACCAAGGCCGGCCCACTAGTAGGTGATTATAGTTAAGATGATTGTATTTGTGACAATTGTCTGGTATGCCACTATTTGTTATGCTTTATGTGCTAGTATGCTATGTGACTATGTGATAGTGGTAGATAGGGGACTAGTCCTTGGACCCGGTTGAGATATACCGGCAGGGTAGGTTAAGCACCCATATATGTCTAACAACATGATATGCTATGTTATTATGTGGTAGTGAGAGTGGTGAAATAGTCCCCGTAGCCGGTTGAAATAACTGGAGGGTAGGTCGGGAACCCAGATATGCCAGGTAGGGTATGTCGAGCACCCAAATATGCTTGACAAGGGGTAGGTCGGGCACCCCGGTATGCCTGACAAGGGTAGGTTGAGCACCTAGATATGCTCAGCAGGGTAGGCCGGGCACCCAAATATGCCTGGTAGTATGTTTGATGTATGGTATGTGGTATGATGGGGGAATTCACTAAGCTTTGTGCTTATATTTTTAGTTTTGTTTTAGGTCCTTCTTCTTCGTAGGGAAAGGAGTCGGTACAGTAGCAATGCATTACACACACAATTTCCACATATGAGATTCTTGGGATTTGTACTCTGACATTGCTACTATGTGATGACATGATTTTTAGACTTATTATCTATGGCTTTTTATGAAATGAAATAACTTGATGATGTTTTCTATAAATTGTTTTATAAATTTTTGTATCAAAAATGAAATTTTTGTTTCGTATTTTTGGGATGTTACAAGTTGGTATTAGAGCCTTGGTTTGAGGGATTCGTGGACTCAAATCAAGGGTTTGAAAGATTTATACAAAGAAAATAGTTTTCCTAAAATTTAAAATAGAAAGTTTTGAGAAAGAACAAGGTGTGTGATGCATGCAATCGGTCGAGCTCAAGTAAGTTTTCCCCAAGATACCCATACATGTTATGTTATGATATGATATAATTATGAGAACTGCATGCTTGATTAGGGCTGAGGATTTAGGAAGGATGCCTTATATTCCTATTGTATGTGTATGGGAACTGAATGCTAGATTAGGGCTAAGGATCTGGGAAGATGCCTTATGTGCCTGCTATATGTGCCTATTGAATCTTATGCTAGAACCGATTAGTCAGTGATATGATGGCCTGAATAGGATATTCTTGGTTTTGTTACTCAATGCTCGAATGTTGCTTGCTTTGTGCTTTTAGGAGTTCTAGTTATCTATAACTAACTAGTAAACGAATACATTGAGTTACATATTGCGACGACTAAATAATTTCAGAAGGTTAGGTCTAGCCCTATTTCGCAGCTCTTGTTTGAGTCCAACCGTTGTACGGTTGGACCTCTCATTCGAAGAATTATCTAGTCTTAGTGATATGTAATGGTATTCGCAAGCTAGTTAGGTAAAGGTAACAAGAATTTCTTATGCAACTAATGGAGGAGAGTAGGTCGGAGATTTATCCTAGGGTAAGCCTAGGATGAGATTAAAGCAGTGAGCAGTAGTAGTGGAAGGGACTTGGTGAATTTAAGGCAAATAATTGAGGAAAGTATGGATAAATGTGGAAGGTAGTATGGGCCCGTTCTATTGTAAGCATAGGATCCGTACTCGAGTCAAGGAGGGCTGAGATAGAACCAGGGAACTTGTAGAGAGTGTGAGACCTCTCGAGATTATGTATGACCCTGAAAATTATGTGTTTTGTTTCAGAATGGAGGTGACACGTCACGGAGCAAGAGGTTCAGGGTCCAGGTCAGGATCAGGTTCAGGTTCGGGTGCAGGTTCCGAGCCAGTTGATGACGGACTACGTGAGTTCATCGCGTCTGAGATCATGAGAGGCATCCTTGAGGCGACCCCGGTGATATTTGGGTCGATCAAGGAAGGGATCATCGAGCTGATGGAGGAGCGCCTCATGGCGTTTAGGAGCGACATGGCATCTGGCCAATCTGGGACACACACATTCTCCTTCAAATATTTTAGGGGGTGTGGTGCGCTAGACTTTCACTTGGTGAAGGACCCCATAGTGGCCAGGATATGGATTGCAGACACGAAGTCTATCTAGTTGACTAACTTCTGCCCAGAGGGGTCTAAGGTCCGGTTTGCTGCAGGATGTTTGTGATGGGTTTTATACAAACAATCCTATGTGTGCATCCAACCCTAGAGTTGGATCTATGTTTTCACTATTAGTTATAGAACTTTATGAACACAAAAAGAAACATGGCATGCTACTATTATTTTCGAAATTCATATATAAAAATAGAATACATACCTTTTGTTGTTATATAGCAATAACAACTAGTTCCTTGAATTTCCTTAGCTCTTGAAAGCAAGTACCACAAGTGTAGTACCTCTAATGGCTCACAAACACACTAGGTGAAAGGATGAATATGGGAGAGAGGAGAGAAGGGTATCTTGCCCTAGATTTCGTCCCTTTTAGGGTTTCCCAAGGCTTGGACCAAATCTTAGTGCCTTAGGGTGCTATTTATACTTAAGTCTAACTAGGGTTTCAAGGTGTAAACCTTAATCCCTTAGCTTAGGGCCTAAGCAAGTCCATGGACTCCTTTCCTTAAGCCCTTGGACGAAAACTCCTAGATCCTTTCTAGGATTTTCGTTCAAGCCTTAACAAAGGTGATCCAATGGCCCAAAGCCTCAACTATTGAATAATTACAAAATAGCCCCTGCACTTTCAGTCAGTTCCTTTAATCCCAAAATTAATTCTAAATTAATTTCTAATTAAATACTAATTAATAATATGATTCCAAATTAATATATTATTCATATAATATATTAACAAATCATATTTATACCTTAAAGGCAACCCAAAAGGACCATGCACAATCGTATCCCACTTGGATAAAATACTAACTAATAATATGATCCTCAACAATCATCCTGTGTAGTCACCAGTGTGAAGGCAACCCAAAAGGACCATGCACAATCGGGTTAAGTACATACCAAAATAGTTATGGACTTAGAAACTAATCCAACAGTATCCCACTTGGATAAGTCTAATAACTATTCTGCGTATAACCTCAGATCATGATTAGGAATCGTAGCTTTCAAAAGCCGATGTCAACTGTGATCTTATCAGAAGTGTGTCCTTTAGATAAGGGATCATATATTCCTCCATTCTTGATATCGTATAGACTTGATACATGGATTGAAATCATTCTCTCAGTCTATGTGTTGTTTCCTGATTTCCGATTTATGACGACTGACAACAGACTACAATTGAACACATTAAATTAGTCCTGGCTTGGCCAAGCGCTTATGTGCCATCACTAAATCATCGAGGGGCCCATATATATTGTTTTCATCCTACTTTGGATAAAAGGAATAGATAAACTTTGATTCAATGCTTGCTTGCACTCACTTACCGAATCACACACAACAATATGTTTTATAACACCAAGTTACTGGTGCATTTACATATTATCAATGTGTAACCGACTCGCAAGATACAACTCACACATCTCGGTTTCAAGAATATAAGATGTTATCGTCTCACCAATCACTCGTGATAAAATTCATGAAGTGATCCAAGTGAGCGTGGGTTTAATCCAATGCTCAAATAATATTCATAAGCACTCATGAACGTTGCAACAAAAATTTGCTTATGTCTAATACACTTTAGACAATCCACACACCAATTCACGACAGTCTTCATTCATACTTACTTCCAACATATAAACGAATGTGGTCCGTTCGAATAATTTGATTGTTCTGAACCAATTTAATTATTCAGGAAGTCAAAACATGCAAAGTGAAACACAAGAATAATATTAATCCCATATGGCCCCAAACTCTAGGTATAAATAAAACACCTTTTATTCATCACCATATCGATTACTCATTATTTGTTGTTTTTGTTAATTTACTTATTACTTGAATTATTACTACACTTGTCCCATGCTCTTATCATGCACACAATGTTTACCTATGGTTCTTACTTTGTGAAATAGATCAAATGAACACATTTCCAATCATACTCATTTCACAACTCCCAATCCTTATCACAAGTGTAAGAATATCAAATTCTTGCCACTTATAGAATATGCTAGATTCTAACATTTTATGCAATGATCCTTTTGCAATGTCATAGCACAAAAGTCACAATGACTATTGCCAATGAAATTACAAAGTCCTCTATTGGAGATTGTTACAAGACAATTCCATAGACGTGATGTCTCTCACTCAAAGTACATTCCTTTGAACATCCTTTTGCATAAAATTTTCTAATCTAGACATAGACTCTCAATATCCAACTCCCAATATGGAAACATTTCCATATTTGCCATACGACAACTCATTCTTAATAAAATCTTATCTATTCATAATAATGTCGATATGATCCATCAAATATCATACTTCCAACTACTCACAAGCGACCAATCCTCAGCGAGCTTTGGATCGTCCTTTGATAGCTGTTTAATTATCTTAGTCAAAACCGATTCTTGTCTTTTTCCTTCTAAATGCGCTAGACATTTGGAAAATTTTAGAATGGTCAAATATAATAGCACTGGCAATCAATCCTATACCCGAAGCGTATAGGACACGATGCATAATGTCTTACATAAAGATATGATACTTTATCAATCTTCTGCCATAATATTTTATGTGTCTCGTTCTTACAATTCGAACTATGAAGAGGGATACCATAATCATAATCGAAATTTAAGAACACACTATGTATCCTTGACTAAATTTGTTAACACTCCACAACCTAAGCCTTTAGATTTCAAATGAAGCAGAATATTCTCTCCCTTAATTATAGCAAAACAACTTTTCAACCCTTATGACATTGCAAAGTATAACTCTTGTTTTCTATAATTAATATTGCTAACTTGCAATACTTACCATAATAATCATACAAGCATAACATTTATGCTCCCACTATCATGATGATTGTTATCATATAAGCATAACACTTATGCTCCCACTAGCTTTGACATGTATTCAGAAAACAACTTAACTTCTAGAAAACAATACCTATTGAATTTCTTAAGTTCATATTTCTAATACCTAATGCTTTGATAATCCTTTATCTAAGCTTCTCAAACTTATACACCTTTTCCTTAGATAGCTCATATGTGTGTCTAAACAATTCAGACTAATTGCCAAATCTCGCAATTCGAATCATGGAAAGGGATACCGTAACCATAATCAAATTCGAGAATACAATTTTCACAATCACTATCTTCTTAAAATCTCTCTTAGTGAAAGCATTTCCTCACAATCATTTTCATGAATGAGGGAATCTTATGACACTTAGATTTTAATGGTGTATGTGTTCCTATCCATGCGAATTTGTCAAAACCAAAGTTTGCGACAAATCCAAACTCATATGGACTGAACTTTCTCAATCTTGATTTCTTGCCTTATGGTAACATGAGTGCCCACCATGTCTTCCAAGTAGTTAAGCAGCTCACCTTTTCCTATCAATGTACTTTTCATTGATCAAGGTCCTTGCCTTTTATGCATTCAAATGAGAACTCATAGGGCTCACATGCATAATTAACTCAATTTGAACGGCACATAAACAAAATAATGTCAACACGATAGGTTGTAAACCTCAACTCGTGTGCTAGTGATGATCAATAAGGTCTATTTTGATTTGTTCTTGAAACCTTTCAAGACCATTAAGACTCCCACTGACTCCTTGAGATATAAGATTCTCTTGTTAATAAACATTTCTCGACAAACAAATATTCAAGAGTTAGTGTAGCTTTTATCAAGACAAAACACTTCACAAAATTGGTCCTAGTTGGTCTTTGTCTTATCCAAGACATCACAACTTTCCACATTTGATGAATGTTATAAAACTTCTTAAGACTTGTCACTCAATGTCACAATCTTAACTCTAAGACTTGTTTTGGAATGAAGTATGATTGACTTCTTGATTTAACCATTTCTTCAATTCTTGATTCCTCTTCTCAGAGATACAATTTTACTAAGACTCATTTAGAGGATCAATTGAGATATGGTTCTTAATCATTAAGACCTATCGTAAAACATAATAAAAGATACTATCCCTTCTTCTTAGAATAGAGAAACTCTTATCCTTCTGCCTACTTGATTCTTCTTTATTCGTTCTGCTATTTATTGAAACTCTTTCAATCAAATGAGAATTACACTTAATCTCATAAGTATAATCATATTTACTTAACCTTAGTAAATCATGACAAATATCTTTGTTACTCTTGTGGTGGACTTGATCAACGTACGACCTAGTGTACTCGATCTCCTAGTCCTTCAATTGACACTTTGTCAACAAATTAGTCTAATTTACAAATATGAAATTTCTCATTCATCATGCAACCAAGTTGCATGATTCCAAGTTTCTGTCCAATTGAAACTTGGGTGATGAGAAACTCTTCCTATTTGGTACATTCTTGACCTTTCCACAAATAACATAATTAAGAATCAAATCCATTATTGCTAATAATAGAAACTTACAAACATCAATTTTTCATACACGTCATTGCAAGGATAAATAAATAATATAAAATCAAAATTTATTTTATTGTGGAAAAATTTTTCCTTACAATGCAATTCAACTGAAAAACTATGTTGTTACATATTCCTATGCAATCTATTCTAACTCCAAGTAGTAGGTTAAGAATCTAATCTTCAAGCAATGCGATCGAAATCCATTTCTTCATGATTAGATTCAACTCACTACTTCCCTTAAGCTTCCTTTCTTTTCTTCAATCCTACAAAACATCAAAATGTAATCTTATCACATCATGTATCAAGAATCTAGAATAGGAACTTAAAAGAGTTAGTTAATGGATTTTACCTAAAGTAGAGCCATACGTTTTGACTCTCCCATCTCTTAGATCTCTTAGGTAAATAGGGCAGCTTCATCTCCAATGCCCCTTCTCTTGGCAATAAAAGCAAATGGACTCTTTTGGAATGGCACAAGGAACTTTCTCAGAATCTACCTTTTCTGGATCTCCAATGTCACCATTTTCAATATCCATTGAAGTTTGGGAGTTTGATTTACCAGATAAATTTGCTCAACCAGCTCGCTAAATCATCGCTGATTCAACAGCTATAAGCAAACAGGTCAAATCAATGAGGGTCACGTCATGATCCATCATATAGTACTCTCTAACGAACTCACTATATGATTCAGGTAGTGACTGAACAACCCAGTCAATAGCTAACTTACCTGAAATCTCGACACCCAACATCCTTAACCTATCAATGTGTGACTTTATCTCTAAGACGTGTACACACATAGGTTTTCCATGTTTACTTGCCAAAAGGGCTTGAGTGAGCTTGAAATTTTCAAGCCATCGAACTTGTGGGATATCATTTTCATGTGGAAAGCTTGTTCCACGGGATTTGGGAGGACCAAAGTTGTCATACTTTGACATCTACAAAACGGGAGAAAATTCAAGTTAAGTTGAATAGGATCCTCGATGTAACACCCAAATGAAACATCGAGGCTAGGATCCAACACAATACTCTACAACCTAGAAAAGGGATGTCGTAATCCAGTTGCAGAATATTTGAAGGTAGGTAAATGACGATTTACCAATTTCCACCATGAAAAACGAAAAAGAAATTTAAGTTTTAAATCTATTGAAAATTCCTAGATCTTTTGAGATTCATTGAACTTTTCAATGGCATGTTTAAATCTCGATACGCCCCTCGATTTGTGACTGGGATGCCGAGGATCAGAAAAAAGGGTGTGAATAACCATGCAAACTTACATGGTGCCCCTAAATGTTACAGTCACCTATTCGATGTGCTGGTTAACCACACACGCTCCACCGAACTATGACAAACAATGAGTCACCCTTTGCTACCTTTGCTTAGAACCATTTAGTGTGTCGGTTAACCACACACGCTCCACTAACGTCTTCGCAAGGGCACAAAGTGTAATTTCCTGGAATTGCATTAATTCACTTTTGCCTAAAGTAACTAAGATTGGGAATTTTGTAAAAGCATTTAGTTACTTTTGTACTTCATTATACTTTTAATGGAAAGGGTTTGACCTATCCTACCCGTTTGGCTAACGACCCTCCGCCAATCAAGGAAGCGGTGGGTGAGAGTGGACACCCATTAAACGCCATTTTATAGGCCATAACCTTATACCCCCCCCTTATAGATCGACTTCGTAAATGAGGCCAACTAACGGTAAGACTAGCATTTAAGTTATACATATATAATATTAGACTTTTAATGTTATACATAGTATAAGGGTGTATTTTACACTTTTAAAATACTAGGTGGTTTAATTTTATAAATTACACTATTAATTTAATTAAATATAAACCATATCATTATGGATTTATTAACTCTCTTTTATTTATACACTTAATTAATTTAATAAAACCATAAGGGTGTAATTTGAACTTTTCAAAATTAGGGTTTTAGAATTTAGACTTTTTTCAAAATTAAACCTTTTAATCAAACAATTTAAATTCCAAAACTTGAGGGCAAGTTTTGAAACTTTTCAAAACATAAGCAATAACATTCTAGATCAAATTACAAATAATAATAATTAACCAATTAATTAGCAATTATCTAAATATGACCTAATTCAATTTCTTGCAAGGTAATCTATCAAATAATTCAAATAAATCAAGTTTATCACATAAGGAAATGATTATCTAATTAATTTGACAATTATCTTTTACTTTGGTAAGGATATCATTTAACTTAAACAATTAATTGAACCTAATCCTTTAAATCCCCTAGAATTCGAAATTATGGGATGGGATATGCAAAATCTTTAATTACCAAATTTAAACATTTAAAGGATAATTACAAGATATGGCAATATCCAAATCCCTAAAATTTAGGATCTAATCATGGGGAAAGAGGCAATTTCGAAATTCTAGGGTTAGACAACCCTAAATTCGAAATATTGGGGCCAAAGAAAAAGGTTTAGGAAATCTTACCAAAAATTTCGAAATCTAGGGTTTAGAAACCCTAATTTCGAAAATCAAGCCTCCAGGGTTTATTAGCCATAAACCCTAATATGTCAAGTTCATACATTTGAATAAAGCTAGTTGAAAACAAAAACCAATGTCTCTGATACCACTGATGGTTTTATACAAACAATCCTATGTGTGCATGCAACCTAGAGTTGGATCTATGTTTTCACTATTAGTTATAGAACTTTATGAACATAAAAAGAAACCTGGCATGCTACTATTATTTTCGAAATTCATATATAAAAATAGAATACATACCTTTTGTTGTTATATAGCAATAACAACTAGTTCCTTGAATTTCCTTAGCTCTTGAAAGCAAGTACCACAAGTGTAGTACCTCTAATTGCTCACAAACACACTAGGTGAAAGGATGAATATGGGAGAGAGGAGAGAAGGGTATCTTGCCCTAGATTTCGTCCCTTTTAGGGTTTCCCAAGGCTTGGACCAAATCTTAGTGCCTTAGGGTGCTATTTATACTTAAGGCTAACTAGGGTTTCAAGGTGTAAACCCTAATCCCTTAGCTTAGCGCCTAAGCAAGTGTGACAACCCAAAATTATTTCCGTCATTTTAAACCCGTTACCGTTAATGGAAAATTTTATTTTATAAAAAGTTCCGCTAAATTAGGGTCGACAAATAAATAAATGTTTTATTTAATTGTGTTTTATGTCAATATCGTCGTAATAAAATAAATAAAAGCAAGTAAATTTACATTTCCATTTAATTGGAAAAAAGTTATTTTATTTACGACCATTTATCCGGGTAAAAAGTTTAAACCACGTTAAACATAAGTATCGGGTAGACGTATACCGGGTACAACACCCAAGCCTTATATAAAGGAGGGTGGACATCCATAGAAACCTTTTAGCACACTAGACCCACTTTCTCTCTCTACTCTCTCTCTTCAAGATCAATTTCCGCCTCAAAACCGCAAGTTTCCGCCTCCAAAACGTAAGTTCTTCTACCCTAACTTGTTCTAGACACCTTTGATTCGTTTTTTTAGCTTGAAAATCATGTTAGAAGGCTGAAAAGGAGGAGTTTACGACCTAAGAACCTCCTTAGGCCATAAACACCTAAAAAGTTTCCAAAAGTCCCAAATTTCTTCCCTTTAAGCTTAGAAACTAGTCTTAGACTTAACCTAGAAGTGTTTGAACCCCAAATCATCAAGTTTTAGAGCCTAAAAGAGGGTTTACAGTCCAAGCACATGCTTAGACCGTAAACACCCTCTAAGCTTGAAAATCAAGCCCAAAACACTTCCAAACCCCATTTAGACTTGAGATCTAGCTTAGGGACTTGCTATTTCGGACTTAGAACACCTAAACATCATCATTTGAAGGATAAACTAGAGTTTACGGCCTAAGCATATTCTTAGACCGTAAACTCCCCTAATTCATGCCAAATGATAGTTTGAGTCCCTTAAAGAGCCTTATACCCTCACTAGAACATGTTAGGATCGAGCCAAGAGCCTTAGAATCAAATATTGGAGGTGTACAAGAGTTTACTACCGTAAACCATGGAGTTTACGGCCGTAAACTCCCAAGGAGTGGTCTTTGGACCATAAACTCCAAGGGAGTAAACTCTTGGAACCTTAAATACCCCTATAGCCTAGTATAGTACCTTGGAACCACTTCTAAAACCACACGGGACTTGAAAACACTCAAAAACACTCCTCCCATGAGTTTACAGCCGTAAACTCATGGGAGATAAGGTCCCCTAACCGTAAACTCACTTAAGGTGAGTTTTAGGAGAGTAAACTCTATGGTGAGGTCTTATACTCCTCCCTTGCAATCCATTAGCCTTCTAGCACTCAACCATAAGACCTTTAATCATATTAGGATGTCTATATGTGTATAAATTGGGTCTTAACCTCTAATTACTTGTAAAAATATGTCTTCATATGTTACTAGGGTCATAAAGGGTGTACAAGCCTCTACTTGACACCAAACGCTCACCCGACACGTCCACCCGATCTACTCATTGCAGGTGAGTTCATACCCCTCAAGGAACCTTTCAAATGTTTTTACATGTTTTAGGGGGGGGGGATACAAGTATAAATTCTACAAGTTTTATTATTAAATCATATGTGATTTACAAACTATCATCAAAAAGGGATTTTGTACACTTTTAACAGCTTTCAAATAAAACTGTATTAGTTGATTATCAAATGCATTTTAAGATTAATTTGTTATTAAACTGCTTTTAAAACTGTGTTTAAATTACTTTTCTTTTTTCAAAAATATATCTACACTAATATATTTATATAAGTAAGACTTGAAGGACTTAGGACCGATAGCTCGCCTTATTTCATGTTCTTGTTTGATGTGGTCATAGGGTATCGGTTATCCGTCCGACTGTCGTTGATTTCTTAGTTATATATCATATATATATATATATATATATATATATATATATATATATATATTAGTGTTAGATATGAAAGTCTTCATCTCATACAATACCTTTGTTAGCTATAATAGGTATAGCTAAGACTACTACTTGTTACCTCTACTACTGCTATACTCACAATAACGGCTATTACGACAAGTTAATACACGTATAAGAGAACACTCTAAGAACTATACAAAAGACTATTATATAATAATACCGAAGAATACACAAATCCATAGTATAACACACTATCTCTCTATAAGACACTCTACTAAGCTTACACTATGTGACCAGGGCTTTCCGGATGGAAGGCATCACTACACGTATATATCTATACGGGGCAGACACTATTACATCCCGACTGCTAGCTACAGTCCGAGCCGACTAGGCTTAGGGGTGGCACTACATCACTACACTAACGGGTTCTCTATTACTACTTCAGTCTGGTCACCTGAGGGGTTACCCCCTTTATTCAATATAATACATTAAGACTTAAGTCAAAGCTAACATCCTGAAGTAAGTAAATATCTATCATTAATGGAAGTTCACACCACTACTACTGATAAGAGGCATAACTTCTCTTCACCGATGTTACTCACACAAGATTATTTACTGTACTTTTACAACTGAAGGTTTTTCAATGAAAATACTTACACACAACTCAAAGGGTTTAACTTACAAAGTACTTTTCTGGAAAATATAGGATTTTCTAGGGATTTCTACTACTTATGAATATAAAAATTCAGTTTTATTCTATAAGTTTGAAAACACTTTTATAAAACATGACACTAAATTCTTATGAACTCACCAGCTTTATGTTGATACTCGTTTTCAAAATAACTTGTATCCTCAGGTCAAAGATAGGCAGGTACAGGTGCAGCTTTTAGAGAAGATGGAGTACATACAAGACCCATCTCTTATTTTTGATATATTTTGGTGTCTATTGAAACTTTACAGAATGCATTTGTAATTAAATTTACTATATATATATGCAATGTTGTGTCGCTTGCTTTCACTATTATGCAATTGTTATGATACTGTACATGACGTCCTCCACCCCGGAACGTATTCCGCCATATAGAATTCATCCGCCTTATAATATAAGGCAATCCATAGCCCAAATTGCAATTATCTTATAATTACAATTCCAGTCCCTTAAGTTTAATTAATCTCTTTTAGTCACATAACTAATCACTAACTAATTCTTGACTAATATTAATTAAACAATATGATTTCTCCTTTAATATATTATTCTCATAATATATTAATAAATCATATTTAATCCTTTCTCTCCGTAATTCATCCTATCAAGTTGCTTTGGTGAAGGCAACCCAAAAGGACCATGCACCATCGGGTCAAGTACATACCAAAATAGTTATGGACTTAGACACTAATCCAACAGTCTCCCACTTGGATAAATTTAATAACTATTATGCGTATGACTTCAGATCCTGATCTGCAATCGTATATTTCCAAAGCCGCTATCAACTCGTATCCTATCAGATACGCATGTCCTTTAGATAAGGGATCATATATTCCTCCATTCTAGTTATCGTATGAGACATGATCTCTAATCATTCTCTCTGTACTATTTCTCGACTTCTGATTTATGACGACTGACTAATTGAACAAATCAAATTAGACCTAGCCCGGCCGAGCATTTATGTTTGTCATCACTAAATCATCGAGGGGCCCAAAGATATCGCTTTTATCCTACTTTGGATAAAAGGAACGGATAAACTTTGATTCAATGCTCGCTTGCACTTACTCACCGAATCACACACAACAATATGTTTTATAACACCAAGTTACTGGTGCATTTACATGTTATCAATGTGCAACCGATTTGCAAGATACAACTCACACATCTCGGTTTCAAGAATATAAGATGTTATCGTCTCACCAATCACTCGTGATACAATTCATGGAGTGATCCAAGTGAGCGTGGGTTTAATCCAATGCTCAAATCATATTCATAAGCACTCATGAACATTGTAGCAAACATTTGCTTATGTCTAATACTCTTTAGACAATCCACACACCAATTCACGACAGTCTTTATTCATACCTACTTCCAACATATGAACGACTGTGGCCCGTTCGAATAATTTGACTGTTCTAAACCAATTAAATTATTCAGGAAGTCAAAACATGCAAAGTGAAACACAAGCATAATACTAATCCCATATGGCCTCAAACCTTTGAGCATAAATAAAACACCTTTTATTTATTACCATATCGATTACTCATTATTTGTTGTTTCAGGTAATCAACCTTTTACTTGAATTATTACACTTGTCCCATGCTCTTATCATGCACACAATGTTTACCTATGGTTCTTACTTTGTGAAATAGATCAAATGAGCACATTTCCAATCATACTCATTTCACAACTCCAAATCCTTTTTCATAAGTGAAAGAATATCAAATTCTTGCCACTTATAGAATATGTTAGATTCTAACATTTTATGCAATGATCCTTTCGTCATGTCATAGCACAAAAGTCACAAAGACTATTGCCAATGATATTATAAAGTCCTCTATCGGAGATTGTTACAATACAATTCCTTAGATACGATGTCTCTCACTCAAAGTACATTCCTTTGAACATCCTTTTGCATAAAAGTTTCTAATCTAGACATAGATTTTTCAATATTCAATTCCCAATATGGACACGTTTCCATGTTTTCCATATGACAACTCATTCTTAATATAATCTTATCTATTCATAATAATGTCGATACGGTCCATTCAATACCATGCTTCCAACTACTCACAAGCGACCACTCCTCGGCGAACTTTGGATTGTCCTTTGATAGTTGTTTAATTATCTTAGTCAAAACTGATTCTTGTCCTTTTCCCTCTAAATGCGCTAGACATTTGGAAAATTTTAGAATGATCAAATATTATATCATTTGCAATCGATCCTATACCCGAAGCGTATGGGACACGATGCATGATGTCTTACATAAAGATTTGATACTTTATCAATCTTCTGCCATAATATTTTTATGTGCTACGTTCTCAAAATTCGAACTATGAAGAGGAATGCCGTAATCATAATCGAAATTTGAGAACACCCTATGTATCCTTGACTAAATTATTAACATTCCACAACCTAAGCCTTTAGATTTGAAACGAAGCATAACATTCTCTCCCTTAATTATAGAAAAACAACTATTCTACTCTTGCAACTTTGCAAGGTATAACTCTTGTTTTTCTATAATTAATATTGCTAACTTGCAATACTTTCCATAATAATCATACAATCATAACATTTATGCTCCCACTTTCATGATTATTATTATGAAACATAACACTTATGCTCCCACTAGCTTTGACATGTATTCAGAAACAGCTTAACTTTCAGAAAAAACAATGCCTATTGAATTTCTTTAAGTTCATATTTCTAATACCCAATGCTTTGATAATCTTTTATCAAGGCTTCTTGAACTTATACACCTTTGCCTTAGATAGCTCATATGTATGTCTAAACAATTTAGACTAATTGCCAAACCTCACAATTCAAATTATGGAAAGGGATACCGTAACCATAATCAAATTCGAGAATACAATTTTCAGAATCACTATCTTTTTAAAATCTTTCTTAGTGAAAGGATTTCCTCACAGTCATTTTCATGAAGGAGGGAATCTTATGACACTTAGATTTTAATGGTGTATGTGTTCCTATCCATGTGAATTTGTCAAAACCAAAGTTTACGACAAATTCAAACTCATATGGACCGAACTTTCTTAATCTTGATTTCTTGCCTTATGGTAACACAGCTGCCCACCATGTCTTCTAAGTAGTTAAGCAGCTCACCTTTTCCTATCAATGTACTTTTCATTGATCAAGGTCCTTGCCTTTTATGCATTCAAATGAGAACTCATAGGGCTCACATGCATAATTAACTCAATTTGAACGGCACATAAACAAAATAATGTCAACACGATAGGTTGTAAACCTCAACTCGTGTGCTAGTGATGATCAATAAGGTCTATTTTGATTTGTTCTTGAAACCTTTCAAGACCATTAAGACTCCCACTGACTCCTTGAGATATAAGATTCTCTTGTCAATAAACATTTCTTGACAAACAAATATTCAAGAGTTAGTGTAGCTTTTATCAAAACACTTCATAAATTGGTCCTAGTTGGTCTTTGTCTTATCCACAACATCACAACTTTCCACATTTGATGAATGTTATAAACCTTCTTAATACTTATCACTCAATTTCACAATCTTAACTCTAAGACTTGTTTTGGAACGAAGTATGATTGACTTCTTGATTTAACCATTTCTTCAATTCTTGATTCCTCTTCTTAGACATACAATTGTACTAAGACTCTCTTAAAGGATCAATTGAGATATGGTCCTTAATCATTAAGGCCTATCACGAAGCATAAAAGGTACTCTCCCTTCTTCTTAGAATGAAGAAACTTTTATCTTTCTGCCTACTTGATTCTTCTTATTCGTTCTGCTATTGATTTAAACATTTTCAATCAATTCAGAATTACACTTAATCTTATAAGTATAATCATATTTACTAAACCTTTAGTAAATCATGACGAATATCTTTGTTACTCTTATGGTGGACTTTGATCAACACACAACTTTGTGTACTCGATCTCCTAGCCCTTCACTTGACACTTTGTCAACGAATTAGTCTAATTTCCAAATATGAAATTTCTCATTCATCATGCAACCAAGTTGCATGATTCCAAGTTTTTGTCCAATTGAAACTTGGGCGATGAGAAACTCTCCCTATTTGGTAAATTCTCGACATTTCCACAAACAACATAACTAAGAATCAAATCCATTATTGCTAATATTAGAAACCTTCAAACATCAATTTTCATGCATGCCATTGCAAGGATAAATAAATAATATAAAATCAAAATTTATTTTATTGCGGAAAAATTTGTCCTTACAATGCAATTCATTGAAAAACTATGCTAATACATATTTCTTAGCAATCTAATTCTAACTCTAAGTAGTAGCTCAAGAATCTAATCTTCAAGTAATGCGATCGAAATCCATTTCTTCACGGTTAGATTCTGCTCACTTCTTCCCTTAAGCTTCCTCTCTTTTCTTCGATCCTACAAAACATCAATTGTAATCTTATCACATTATGTATTAAGAATCTAGAATAGAAGCTTAAAAGAGTTAGTCAATGGATTTTACCTAAATCAGAGCCATTCGTTTTGACTCTCCCATCTCTTACATCTCTTAGGTAAATAGGGCAGCTTCGTCTCCAATGCCCCTTCTCTTGGCAATAAAAGCAAATTGACTCTTTTGGAACAGAACATAGAACTACTTCAGACATTGCCTTTTTCTTATGATCAAACTTTTCGATCATAGCATGTCTTTCGTTGCCATTGTCTATATCCATAGAGGTCTTGAAGGCAGATTCACCAATCAACCTTGCTTTTCTATTGCGCCAAACCATTGCTGATTCAGCAGCAATAAGCATATAGGTGAGATCTATAAGGTTCACGTCGCGGTTCATCATATAGTACTCTCTTACGAACTCACTATATGAGTTAGGAAGTGACTGAAGAACCCAGTCAACAGCCATCTCCTCACAGACAACGGACCCCAACATTCTTAACCTATCAATGTGTGACTTCATCCCTAAGACGTGTGCACACACTGACTTTCCTTCTTTAAGTTTACTTGCCAAAAGGGCTTGAGTGAGCTTGAACTTTTCAAGCCTTCAAACTTGTGGGTTAGGGAGAATAATTGGAGGAGGTGGAGGAAGTGAAGCATGATTTCTTGTTCCTCGATCGAATCTTGGAATATCATCTTCATGTGGAATGCTTGTTCCACGGGATTTGGGAAGACCATAGTTGTCGAACTTTGACATCTACAAAACGGGAGAAAACTAATTCAAGTTAGTTGATTGATTGAGTCCTTAGTAAATCACCCAAATGAGATACTAAGGCTAGGACCCAACACAATACGCTACAACCTAGAAAATGGATGCCGTAATCTAGTTGCAAAATATTTGAAGGTAAGTGAATGACGATTCACTAGTTTCCACCATGAAAGACGAAAAAGAAATTTAAGTTTTAAATCTATGAAAACTCCTAGATCCTTTGAGATTCATTGAAAATTTCAATGGAATGTTTAAATCTCAATATGCCCCTCTAGCTTGTGACTGGGATGCCGAGGATCACAAAGCGGGTGTGAATAACCATGCAAACTAACATGGTGCCCTCACATGTTACGGTCACCTATTCGATGTGCCGGTAAACCACACACGCTCCACCGAACTATGACAAACACTGAGTCACCCTTTGCTACCTTTGCTTAGAACCATTTAGTGTGCCGGTTAACCACACACGCTCCACTAACGTCTTCGCAAGGGCACAAAGTATAATTTCATGGAATTACATCAATTCACTTTTGCCTAAGTAACTAAGATTGGGAATTTGTAAAACATTTAGTTACTTTTGTACTTCATTATACTTATAATGGAAGGTTTTGTCCTATCCTACCCGTTCGGCTAACGACCATCCACTAGTCAAGAGTGCGGTGGGTAAGAGTGGATACCCATTCAATCGCCATTTTATAGGCAATTTCCTTAAACACCCCTTATAGACCAGCTTCGTGAATGAGGCCTACTAACGGTAAGACTAACTTTTACTCATACATATATAATGTTAGACTTTTAATGTTATATATAGTATCGGGTGTATTTTACACTTTTAAAATACTAGGAGGTCAAATTTAACAATTATACTTTTAATTCAATTAAATTGTAAACCTAAACTTTTATGGATTTATTAAACCTCTTTTAATTATACACCTTAATTAATTAATAAAACCATAAGGGTGTGATTTGAACTTTTCAAAACAATACTAGGGTTTTAGAATTTAACATTCCTAAATTAAACTTTTAATCAACTTTTAAATTCCAAAACTTGAGGGCAAGTTTTGAAACATTTCAAAACATTTAGGTTTAGAATTTAAATATACATCAAAATTAAACTTTTAATCAAAATTTAAATTCCAAAACTTGAGGGCAAGTTTTGAAACCTTTCAAAACATTAGGGTTTCAACTATTTAAATTTCAAAACTAAACTTTTGAGTTCAAATTTAAACTATAAAACCTAAAGGGGAAAATTGAAACCTTTTATAACACAAGGATCAAATAACAAATAATCTAAATTAACATTTAATCACATAATTATCCATATTTGATTTATTTAATGATTTCTTGCAAAACAATTTACCAATTTAATCAAAATAATTAATCAATTATCACATAAGGAAACAAATATTTTATTAATTGATAAATATCTTCAATTAGATCAAGAATATACTCATATATATCATAAAATCGGATTTATATTGATATAATATGATAAAGGTAAGTATCTCAAAGATAAACAGCAAGAAATCCCGAAATCCCCTCTTTCTGACGCATGAACTCGCCGAGTACCCATATGGACTCGCCGAGTAGGGGGCAACTCGCCGAGTCCACAGTGGAACTCGCCGAGTCCATCATGCAGAACCACAAAAATCGAACTTTTTCAACATACAAGGCATCAACACAATAGAAACCAACCAGGCTCTGATACCACTGATGGGTTTTGGTCATAAGAACATCCTATGTGCTCATACAAACCCTAATGCTTGGATCTAGGTTTCTCTATTGTACATGCAAGTTATCCAAGACTATAAACCCTAATTCTAGCATACAAGTAATCATATTAACATAAGAATGGGTTTAAGATATTACCTTGATTGTTATGTAGCAATAACAATCTCAAATCCTCCTTGTAATGACTTTAGAAAGCTTAGAGTCACAAATGTCACTCCTCTAATGGTTCACAAACACCAAGAGCAAGAGGATGAAGAGGAAAAGAGAAGGAGGCTGCCCAAAACATGTGGAAACCCTAGAAAGAAGCTTGTCCACGTTTTTGATGCATAAGGGCACTATATATAGTGAGGCTATTAGGGTTATCTAACAAGGAAACCCTAATTTGGATGCTTAAGCCCTAAGCAACCCATGGACTCCTTTCCTTAAAGGCCTTGGACGATTTCTAATGGGTTTCCCCATAGAATTCATCCGCCTTATAATATAAGGCAATCCATAGCCCAAATTGCAATTATCTTATAATTACAATTCCAGTCCCTTAAGTTTAATTAATCTCTTTTAGTCACAAAACTAATTACTAATTAATTCTTGACTAATATTAATTAAACAATATGATTTCTCCTTTAATATATTATTCTCATGATATATTAATAAATCATATTTAATCCTTTCTCTCCATAATTCATCCTATCAAGTTGTTTTGGTGAAGACAACCCAAAAGGACCATGCACCATCGGGTCAAGTACATACCAAAATAGTTATGGACTTAGACACTAATCCAACATGCTCAATAGAGCACTTGTCTGTAAACATTCCTAACTTTGAAAGTACTCTAAATAGGCTTCTAGACTGCCAACATTTTCCTTTTGGTTTGATGTAAGACCTACTGTTAGGTCACTTTTCCCGAACTTGTATTACATCATTTATACCAGTAACTGGCAATTAACTACTCTATTGCTATGACTCTCTCTCTCTGATTGTTGGACTATGTTGATTTAGTCCATGAAACACTCTTATCATGCTTGCAATAGACTCTTACTATTGTCATCATCCCTATTAACTTTCAGTGAAAGATGCCTCCTCGCAAGCGCCCAAACAGAGGCTGACCGGCGACTCAAACTCCACCTCCACCACCTCCTCCTCCGCAGTTCGATCCAGTGCTATTTCAAACAACTGTAACAGCAGCCATGGCTCAAATGAACTCTGGTGATGCGAGCGGTGGCAACTCTAGATTTGGTGAAGTCCATCAAAGAGTGCAGGGATGTACTTATAAGGACTTCATGAACTGCAAACCTACCTTCTTCGATGGTACCGGAGGAATCCTAGCATTGTCTCATTGGTTCGAGAGAACTGAGGCTGTCTTTGAAATGTGCTCATGCCCCGAGGAGAGCAAAATAAAATTCGCTACCGCCACCCTCACTAACAGGGCCTTGACGTGGTGGAACGGCCATGTCAGTGCACTTTCTTTGATAACAGCCAATGCCATGGGCTGGGACACACTGAAGGACCTCATGAGAAGGGAGTACTGCCCTAGGGGCGAAATTCAGAAACTTGAGGGGGAACTCTGGAACCTCAAGATGAAAGGGACCGACATAACAACTTACACAGCTAGGTTCTGCGACTTGGCGGCTATGTGTCCCAACATGATCCCTTCGGAGAGCAAAAAGATTGAACGATACATTTAGGGTTTAATGCCCCCGTATCGAGGAAACGTACTAGCCTCACGCCCTACGACCTTTGACAGCGCCAAGGAATTGGCCCAGAGTTTAATCAATCATGAGATTTCTTCCACTCCAGCAACAACAACTACAACTGCCACTGCACCACCCAAATCATCCGACAACAAGAGGAAACGTGGGGATCGGAAGAAGGACAAAAGAACTCAATCTTCTTCCAAAAACCAACAGATCGTGGCTGTCCATGCTGCCACCACTCCTGCTACTCCTGCACCGGCGAAAGCTTATGCTGGGAACCTGCCCAAGTGTCCCAAGTGCCCTTCCATCATAACGACCCCTGCCGTGAATTGCAATGTACCAACTGCGGCCAGAAGGGCCATACTGTTCGATTTTCCAGAGCCCCACCCAAACCTATCTCGCAAGTCCCTAGTTCGGGAGTGACCCAGACTTGTTATGGCTGCGATGAAGCGGGCCATTTCAAGAAGAACTGTCCGAAGGCTGGGAATGCAGGAGGAACAGGAAGACTACTCACTGTTGTCCACAATGAAGCAGTAGCAGATCCTGCAGTAGCACGGGTACGTTCCTTCTCAACAACTCTTATGCCTGTGTCTTATTCGATAGTGGTGCAGAAAGAAGCTTCATAAACCAAAAATTTAAACACTTACTTAAACAATCCCCGCAACCACTAAAAGAAACATTCTTCGTAGAAATGGCTAACGGAAAGACCGAAAGCTCTAACGAAATTTTCATAGATTGTACCCTCACGTTAGACGATCATTCCTTCCCAATCGATCTCATACCAGTCTCGATCAAGAGTTTTGATGTCATTGTTGGTATGGACTGGTTGAGTCTTTATCGCGCCGATATTCTATGCTTCGAAAAAGCCATTCGCCTAAATCCACCGAATAACGAGACTCTGTTGATCTACGGAGACAAGCCCGGTGCGAGCCTTCGTATCATCTCATGTATTCAAGCCCAGAAATACTTGCATAAGGAATACTGCGCCTTTCTTGCACACGTCGTCGACACAAATCAGAAAGCGAAAGATCCAAAAGACATTACTGTTGTGTGAGATTTCCCTGACGTCTTTCCAGAGGACCTACCAGGTTTACCTCCCAAACGTCAGTTTGAATTTAGGATCGATCTAGTCCCAGGAGCTACCCCTATAGCTAAGTCTCCCTATCGTTTAGTGCCTGTCGAGATGCAAGAACTATCCGGTCAGCTTAACGAGCTACTCGGAAAGGGCTTTATAAGACCGAGCTTCTCACCCTGGGGAGCTCCGGTCTTATTCGTGAAGAAGAAGGACGGATCGTTCCGTATGTGCATCGATTATAGGGAACTCAACAAACTCATGGTCAAAAATCGCTACCCTCTTCCCCGTATCGACGACTTGTTCGGCCAACTACAAGGGGCGAGTTACTTCTCCAAGATTGATCTTAGGTCCGAGTATCACCAATTACGAGTGCTTGAGGAGGATGTGCCGAAGACTGCATTCCGAACTCGTTACGGGCACTATGAGTTCGTAGTGATGCCCTTTGGACTGACTAACGCACCCGCAGTGTTCATGAACTTGATGAATAGGGTGTGTCGTCCATACTTAGATCAGTTCGTCATCCTCTTTATTGATGATATACTCGTCTACTCTCGGAGCGAGGAAGAACACAGGAATCATCTACGACGAGTCTTGGAAACCCTGCGATCGGAGAAGTTATACGCGAAGTTCTCTAAGTGCGAATTTTGGATCCGAAGTGTTGAGTTCTTAGGACACGTGGTTAGTGAGGAAGGAATCCATGTGGATCCATCCAAGATTAAAGCTATTGAGAACTAGTCAGCACCGAAGACGCCTACAGAAATTCGTCAATTTCTAGGTCTCGCTGGCTACTACCGCAAATTCATTCAGAACTTCTCTCGGATTGCGAAGCCTCTCACCACGTTGACACAGAAAGGCGTAACATTCGACTGGGAAGAGAAATAGGAGAAGGCATTCCAGACCCTGAAGCGAGCTCTATGCACCGTACCGGTATTATCCCTTCCTGAAGGGACATAAGATTTTGTGGTATACTGTGATGCATCGAACCAAGGGCTCGGATGTGTCTTGATGCAACGAGGCAAGGTCATCGCCTATGCCTCAAGACAGCTAAAGACACATGAGGTAAACAACACCACTCACGACCTCGAGTTAGGGGCGGTTGTATTCGCTCTAAAGATCTGGAGACATTACTTGTATGGAACGAAGAGCATAATATACACTGATCATAAAAGCCTCCAACACATACTGAACCATAAAGAGCGCAACATGAGACAACGACGATGGGTTGAACTACTCAATGATTACGACTGCGAAATTCGTTATCACCTGTGAAAGCCAATATAGTAGCAGACACCCTAAGTAGAAAAGGGTATTCCGGTCGAAGAGTCAAGTCATTAACAATGACTATCTATTCGCACCTATCCGCACAGATTAAGGAGGCTCAGCTCGAATCCTTAAAGCCTATCACACCCGAAAACCAAGAACGGCGGAAACGTTCTGGGGCGGAGGACGTCATATACAGTATCACAACACGGTAAATGTAAATAAGCAAACAACATCATCCATTGCATTAAATATATAATTTTAATACAAGCGTGTTCCGTACAGTTTTAGACACCAAAAATATAATGTAAATCAAAATAATATGATGAGTCTTGAATGCGCTCCATCTTCTCAAAAGCTGGCATCGGTACCTGTCTACTGATGACCTGAGAATACAAGTTATTTTGAAAGAGTTTATCAGCATTAAGCTGGTGAGTTCATAAGTATTTTAGTGTCGATGTTTGTTATCAAAACGTTTGAACGTGTCTCAAGTATAAGTTTGTAAAATGTATGTAAGTGTTTGTAAAAGTTTGAATCTCTTAGAAAAACCTATATTTTCTATTAAAGTAGCCTTCTACCAAGGCTTAACTGGTTTGTATGCTCGTTCGTTGTAAATGTGTGTGTAATTTCCCAACTGTAACTATCATTTAACAAAATATAGTTTGTACATTAAAGTTTGAGTGAAATAATCACTAAATAAATGTAATGGGTAAATCATTGTAGTACTGTAGTTTTGTATTATAGGAACTACTGTTGTACTAACTACCTTAAACCGGATTTATATTAAGGTATAATGTGATAAATTGCACCATACTATCGACTGGTAACAACGACATACGAATGGTCGTAATAACAGAATGACGTTTGGCACCCGCAGACCTGCAGGTCCGGCTGTAGCTAGCAGCAAGGTGTAGGATAGTCAATCCAGTATAGATCTATACGCAAACTCACACTCTCCCTCCAAGAGAATTCTGTCTACAACTCGGGCCATGACATTTAAGGCATGCTCCAATACAGTGGATCACAATTGTTAACGTATTCTTGTATATGTAGTGTAATGTTTCTCGTCTAGCATAGTTGTATATGTTCTCCTCCTAGTACAGTTGTATATGTTCTCTTTCTAGTATAGTTGTATATGTTCTCGTAGTAATGTAATGTATATGTTCTCATAGTAATGTAAAGTATAGACTCATGAATGAACTGACTAATTGATCTAGAAGTTGTAGTAGTATGATCCTGTGTTACCCTGATGGCAACATACTAATGATGTGTATAGTACGCATGAATTTGGAAGTACTTTTATGTCTATATATGTATATTTGATATATAACTAATATTGAAACGACCTTCGGACGGTTACCCGAAATCCCACCAGACCACATCCAAATCGAGAAAAAGGAAACAGGGCGGATGGCCTTCCTAAGCCCTTTAAACATTACTTATATATCTATACATATATGGGCATGCAATTTATAAGAGGTATAACAAAGTTTAAACAAAATTATTTGGTAAGTAAAAGAGTTTGTAAAACATTTTGAAGTAAAACAGTTTGATAAACAGTTTGAACAGTGATAAAATCATTGGTTTTCTAGTTATTAATCACATGTGATTAATGTAATCACATGTGATTGAAGCAATAACTATAAGCATTTAACTTGTATCCCCCCCCCATAAAGTATTTAAAACATTTAAAAGCATTTCAAAGGTTAATTAAAGGGGTATGAACTCACTTGTGGTGAGTGGTTTGGATTGTAGTGTCGGATACCGTGCTAGGTGGCAAACGGAGACTTGTTCACACGCACGAGCCTAGTTATCATATAATGAGCATATATATAACTAATTAGCCAAATAATAACTTAATGAAATAATTTGGGACACTTAAGAACATGTAAACACTTTGTATAAGTGTTATAGGTCCTAATGGTTGCATCTAAGTTGTTATGGGACAAGCTAAAGGGGTTTAAAGCTTCCAAGGACCTTGCATAAGAGTTTACTACCCAATAAACCCCACCCAAGGAGTTTAAGGTCGTAAACCCTTGAGTTTACGGCCGAGAACTCCAATCTTGGTGGTTTTGGGTGTTTTAAGGTGCTAAATGATTTCTAGAATAAGCCTAGCTTGGTGGTTTAATCCTTTGGGTAGTTTAGGGCATAGATAATACTCCTTTGAGGAGTTTATGGCCAAAAGACCATATCCCTTAGAGTTTACGAATGTAAACTCTCATGGGATGGATGTTTTAATTCTTTCAAGTCTCTTGCACAAGTAGGATAATTTCTAGGCTTTTGTTTAAGGCTAAGGGGAACCCTAGGCACACTTTGGTGCCTTTACTTGGAGTTTACGGCCCAAGAGAATTTCTTGGCCGTAAACTCCCTTTTAGGGGTGTTTTTGATGTGTTAAAGTCCCCATTTTAGCTACAATTAATTGAGGGTTAAAGTCTAAAGCCTTAGGGGGTGATTAGGGCACATTAAGCCCTTGAAAATGGTGTTTACGGTTTAAGAAACTCTTGGGCCGTAAACTCCTAAAACTATGTGTTCTTGATTGATTTCTAGTCTCAAATGATCCTACATATTATCCTAAACTAGTTGCCTAACAAGGAATTGGGACTAGATAGCCTTAAAGCTTCATTTTGGAGTTTACTCCCCAAGAACGTTCTTGGGCGGTAAACTCCCGGATCACATATATATGACATACAATCTATGTTAGTAAGCATAAAACAAACATTATAACACAACTAGAGAAGTGTACTCACGATTTGGGATGAAAACCCGAAGATCCGTGAGAGAGAATATGGTTTTTCTCTAGTTGGAAATGTGAATAATGAATGAATTTAGTTCAGAAATCTATTTATAGTCCTGAAATATTTTTGGCAGAACATATTTTTATTCTAGAATAGGACTCTAACATTATGAAGTTTTGAAATGCCCAAGTTTCACGAACCCAAGAGCATCCACTCTCCTGATATCTCCATAAACGTAAACCCTAATGTATACAAACTTATTCGGAAAAGTCTGAAATTCATTGAAACTGGACTAGCTTCTATTGAATAGTTAATGTTCGTACAAAATGGAAATTTCGGGTTGTCACATCATCCCCCCGTTAAAAGGAATTTCGTCTCGAAATTAGAATTTAAGCAAATAAGAAGTTACAAACAATTAAGCGAAAAGATGAGGGTATTTTAGTTTCATCTGATCCTCGCGTTCCCAGGTGAATTCTGGTCCTCGCTTGGCGTTCCAGCGAACCTTCACGATAGGGATACGGCTTTGCTTCGTCTGCTAGACCTCACGGTCCATGATCTCTACTGGTTCTTCCACGAAGTTGAGGCTCTCGTTGATCTCGATCTCGTCGAGTGGGATTACATGAGTCTCGTCGGATAGACACTTTTTCAAGTTAGATACGTGGAATGTAGAATGTACGTTACGAAGTGCGTCGGGTAGGTCGAGTTTGTAAGCTACGGGGCCGACTCTTGCAAGAATCTCGAAAGGCCCTATGTACCTCGGATTAAGCTTCCCACGCTTTCGGAAGCGTATCAAGCCCTTCCAGGGTGAGACTTTGAGAAGGACTCTGTCTCCCACCTGAAATTCCAAAGGTTTTCTTCTTTTATCAGCGTAGCTCTTCTGTCGGTCTCTAGAGGCTTTTAATCGTTCACGAATCTGAACGATTTTCTCTGTCGTTTCCCGAATGATCTCCGGACCGGTGAGAGTACTGTCGGAAGCTTGCCCCCTGGCTAATTGGGTATCACCCACCTCAGCCCAGCACAGAGGGGATCTGCACTTTCGGCCGTAGAGGGCTTCAAATGGAGCAGCCTTGATGCTCATGTGATAACTGTTATTATAGGAAAACTCGACAAGGGGTAAATGAGTATCCCATGCCTTCCCAAAGTCAACCACGCAGGCTCGCAACATATCTTCCAGTGTTTGGATGGTCCTCTCACTCTGTCCATCGGTCTGTGGATGGTAGGCTGTGCTCATGTCCAGCCTTGTTCCTAAGGAATGTTGTAGTGATTTCCAGAATCTTGAGGTGAACCTACTATCTCTATCGGAGATAATGGACATAGGTACACCATGTAGCCATACGATTTCCCTAATGTATGTTCTCGTAAGTTTCTCCATTTTGTCGGTTTCTTTGATAGGCAGGAAGTGTGCAGACTTGGTCAATCTATCGACGATGACCCATATGGTATCAAGTCCACCCGTTGTCTTGGGCAACTTGGTTATGAAATCCATAGTGATCCGCTCCCACTTCCATTCTGGAATATCTGGTTGTTGCAGTAAACCAGAGGGCTTCTGGTACTCGAACTTAACCTTTGCGCAAGTAAGGCATTTACTTACGAAGGTAGCAATCTCTGCTTTCATATTAGGCCACCAGTATAGCTTTTTAAGATCCAGATACATCTTATCTGAACCTGGGTGGACGGAATACCGAGTGTTGTGCGCCTCGGTCATGACCAAGTCTCAGAAACCACCGTGTTTCGGTGTCCAGATCCGGTTCATGAAATATAAGGCTCCGTCACCCTTGGCTTCTAAATTCTTGTCCATTCCTCTAAGGGATTCACTCGTCACATTTTCAGGTTTCATGGCTTCAAGTTGGGCCGCCTGAATTTGCTTAGACAAGTGTGAATGGATGGTTATTGACAATGACTTGACTTTGCGACCAGAATATTCCTTCCGACTTAGGGCGTCTGCTACTACGTTGGCTTTACCCGGATGATAACGAATATCGCATTCGTAGTCACTGAGTAGCTCGACCCACCGTCGTTGTCTCATGTTGAGCTCCTTCTGATCGAAAATGTGTTGTAAACTCTTGTGGTCGGTAAAGATAGTGCTTTTCGTTCCGTACAAGTAATGTCTCCAGATCTTCAGAGCAAACACCACTGCTCCTAGTTCGAGATCGTGGGGCGTGTAGTTAACTTCGTGTGTCTTCAACTGTCTGGAGGCGTAGGCGATGACCTTACCTCGTTGCATCAGAACACACCCGAGCCCTTGATTTGATGCATCACAATAGACTACGAAGTCTTCTATCCCTTCGGGGAGGGATAGTATTGGCGCGGTGCATAAGGCTCTTTTGAGCGTTTGGAACGCTATCTCTTGTTTCTCTTCCTAGTCAAAGGCCACGCCTTTCTGGGTCAGGGTTGTAAGAGGTTTCGCTATTCGGGAGAAGTTCTGTATGAATCTGCGGTAGTAGCCAGCGAGGCCTAGAAATTGACGAATTTCCGTAGGCGTCTTGGGTGCTGACCAGTTCTCAATGGCTTTAATTTTGGATGGGTCCACGTGGATTCCCTCTTCGCTTACCATGTGTCCTAAGAATTCGACTCTTCGGATCCAAAATTCACATTTCGAGAACTTCGCATAAAGTTTCTCCTTTCATAATGTCCCTAGAACTTGTCGCAGGTGATCGCCATGTTCTTCCTTACTTCGGGAGTAGATCAGGATGTCGTCAATGAAAACGATGAAGAACTGATGCAAGTAAGGTCGGCATACTCTATTCATCAGATCCGTGAAGACTGCGGGCGCATTGGTCAATCCGAATGGCATCACCACGAACTCGTAGTGTCCGTAACGAGTTCAGAAGGCTGTCTTCGGTACATCCTCCTCTAGTACTCGTAACTGGTGATATCCGGATCTCAGATCAATTTTGGAAAAATAGTTCTCCCCTTGCAGTTGGTCAAATAGATCGTCTATGCGAGGCAGAGGGTAACGATTCTTGACCGTCAGTTTGTTAAGTTCTCTGTAGTCTATACACATACGGAATGATCGTCTTTCTTCTTAACGAACAAGACCGGTGCTCCCCAAGGTGAGAAACTTGGTCTTATAAAGCCCTTACTGAGCAGTTCGTTAAGTTGACCAGAGAGTTCCTGCATCTTAACTGGTGCTAAGCGGTAGGGCGACTTGGCTACTGGGGTAGCTCCTGGGACTAAGTCGATTCTGAACTCGACCTGTCATTGCGGAGGTAACCCAGGTAGCTCTTCTGGGAAAATGTCGGCGAAGTCGCTCACTACTGGGATGTTCTTTAGTTCTTTCGTTTCGAGGCTCGTGTCGACGACGTGAACAAGGAATGCATGGTATTCGTCACTCCAGTGATTCAAGTTGGTTGCCCACAAGGGTGTAGGACCTGGAAAAGCTGGTCGGGGGTTGTTGTTCGGGGCATGACCTACTAGCGGTAGGTTGTTGACTTCAGGCTCTGAGTCAGATCCATCAGAAAAGCCTTCTGCGAGGTGATCATCCAAAGGGATTGGATGCTCATCTTCGGGCTCTTCTTCGATTCACCCGACATTGCCTTCATTTTGAAAGTACGGGTCGCCGTGATGGAATCCAGCCATTTAAATCTACACGAGAAGAGAGGTATAAGAATATAGTATACATGTAACTAGCAGTACAAAATACACCTATAGTATTTTAAGTTTAAGTTCTACTGATCTTCTTGTGGTATTGTTGGTAAGTTTTTAGACTTGTTAACACATCACAACCATTCTAGGGCATATGCTAATCACTCCTCGGACCAGCATAGTTGATCAGGCTATGCCATTCCCAGGACTGACCATACATCCCCGAGCTCACTTGTGATATTTAACAATCGTGATACTTTTGTTCTTGTCATTGTGACACTGATTTTAGTATGAAGGCAGACTAGTATACTTAATTAAAAATTTTAATATTTAAAGTATAGACTCTGGGTCAGAGTGCTTTAATCCCTAATGGGTTTATAGTTTAGTATATCTTTTATGGGTCGACATACTTGATTCACTATAAACAATGCTCTGATACCAATCTGTCACACCCCAAAACCAAGAACGGCGGAAACTTTCTGGGGCGGAGGACGTCATGTACAGTATCACAACATAGTAAATGTAAATAAGAAAACAACATCATCCATTGCATTAAATATATAATTTTAATACAAGCATGTTTCGTACAGTTTTAGACACCAAAAATATAATGTAACTCAAAATAATATGATGAGTCTTGAATGCGCTCCATCTTCTCAAAAGCTGGCATCGGTACCTGTCTACTGATGACCTGAGAATACAAGTTATTTTGAAAGAGTTTATCAGCATTAAGCTGGTGAGTTCATAAGTATTTTAGTGTCGATGTTTGTTATCAAAACGTTTGAACGTGTCTCAAGTATAAGTTTGTAAAATGTATGTAAGTGTTTGTAAAAGTTTGAATCTCTTAGAAAAACCTATATTTTCTATTAAAGTAGCCTTCTACCAAGGCTTAACTGGTTTGTATGCTCGTTCGTTGTAAATGTGTGTGTAATTTCCCAACTGTAACTATCATTTAACAAAATATAGTTTGTACATTAAAGTTTGAGTGAAATAATCACTAAATAAATGTAATGGGTAAATCATTGTAGTACTGTAGTTTTGTATTATAGGAACTACTGTTGTACTAACTACCTTAAACCGGATTTATATTAAGGTATAATGTGATAAATTGCACCATACTATCGACTGGTAACAACGACATACGAATGGTCGTAATAACAAAATGACGTTTGGCCCCGCAGACCTGCAGGTCCGGCTGTAGCTAGCAGCAAGGTGTAGGATAGTCAATCCAGTATAGATCTATACGCAAACTCACACTCTCCCTCCAAGAGAATTCTGGCTACAACTCGGGCCGTGACATTTAAGGCATGCTCCAATACAGTGGATCACAATTGTTAACGTATTCTTGTATATGTAGTGTAATGTTTCTCGTCTAGCATAGTTGTATATGTTCTCCTCCTAGTACAGTTGTATATGTTCTCTTTCTAGTATAGTTGTATATGTTCTCGTAGTAATGTAATGTATATGTTCTCATAGTAATGTAAAGTATAGACTCATGAATGAACTGACTAATTGATCTAGAAGTTGTAGTAGTATGATCCTGTGTTACCCTGATGGCAACATACTAATGATGTGTATAGTACGCATGAATTTGGAAGTACTTTTATGTCTATATATGTATATTTGATATATAACTAATATTGAAACGACCTTCGGACGGTTACCCGAAATCCCACCAGACCACATCCAAATCGAGAAAAAGGAAACAGGGCGGATGGCCTTCCTAAGCCCTTTAAACATTACTTATATATCTATACATATATGGGCATGCAATTTATAAGAGGTATAACAAAGTTTAAACAAAATTATTTGGTAAGTAAAAGAGTTTGTAAAACATTTTGAAGTAAAACAGTTTGATAAACAGTTTGAACAGTGATAAAATCATTGGTTTTCTAGTTATTAATCACATGTGATTAATGTAATCACATGTGATTGAAGCAATAACTATAAGCATTTAACTTGTATCCCCCCCCATAAAGTATTTAAAACATTTAAAAGCATTTCAAAGGTTAATTAAAGGGGTATGAACTCACTTGTGGTGAGTGGTTTGGATTGTAGTGTCGGATACCGTGCTAGGTGGCAAACGGAGACTTGTTCACACGCACGAGCCTAGTTATCATATAATGAGCATATATATAACTAATTAGCCAAATAATAACTTAATGAAATAATTTGGGACACTTAAGAACATGTAAACACTTTGTATAAGTGTTATAGGTCCTAATGGTTGCATCTAAGTTGTTATGGGACAAGCTAAAGGGGTTTAAAGCTTCCAAGGACCTTGCATAAGATTTTACTACCCAATAAACCCCACCCAAGGAGTTTACGTTCATATACCCTTGATTTTATGGCCGTGAACTCCAATCTTGGTGGTTTTGGGTGTTTTAAGGTGCTAAATGATTTCTAGAATAAGCCTAGCTTGGTGGTTTAATCCTTTGGGTAGTTTAGGGCATAGATAATACTCCTGTGAGGAGTTTACGGCCAAAAGACCATATCCCTTAGAGTTTACGGCCGTAAACTCTCATGGGATGGATGTTTTAATTCTTTCAAGTCTCTTGCACAAGTAGGATAATTTCTAGGCTTTTGTTTAAGGCTAAGGGGAACCCTAGGCACACTTTGGTGCCCTTACTTGGAGTTTACGGCCCAAGAGCATTTCTTGGCCGTAAACTCCCTTTTAGGGGTGTTTTTGATGTGTTGAAGTCCCCATTTTAGCTACAAGTAATTGAGGGTTAAAGTCTAAAGCCTTAGGGGGTGATTAGGGCACATTAAGCCCTTGAAAATGGTGTTTACGGTCCAAGAAACTCTTGGGCCATAAACTCCTAAAACTATGTGTTCTTGATTGATTTCTAGTCTCAAATGATCCTACATATTATCCTAAACTAGTTGCCTAACAAGGAATTGGGACTAGATAGCCTTAAAGCTTCATTTTGGAGTTTACTCCCCAATAACGTTCTTGGGCGGTAAACTCTCGGATCACATATATATGACATACAATCTATGTTAATAAGCATAAAACAAACATTATAACACAACTAGAGAAGTGTACTCACGATTTGGGATGAAAACCCGAAGATCCGTGAGAGAGAATATGGCTTTTCTCTAGTTGGAAATGTGAATAATGAATGAATTTAGTTCAGAAATCTATTTATAGTCCTGAAATATTTTTGGCAGAACATATTTTTATTCTGGAATAGGACTCTAACATTATGAAGTTTTGAAATGCCCAAGTTTCACGAACCCAAGAGCATCCACTCTCCTGATATCTCCATAAACGTAAACCCTAATGTACACAAACTTATTCGGAAAAGTCTGAAATTCATTGAAACTAGACTAGCTTCTATTGAATAGTTAATGCTCGTACAAAATGGAAATTTCAGGTTGTCACAAAGCCCGAGAATGTGGCGGGAGAGTCCTTGCGTGGAATGGATAAGAACTTGGAGGTCAAGGGTGACGGAGCCTATTATCTCATGGACCGAATCTGGACTCCGCACCATGGAGGTTTCAGAGACTTGGTCATGAAACAAGCACACAACACTCGATACTCCGTTCACCCAGGTTCAAATAAGATGTATCTGGATCTCAAAAAGCTATACTGGTGGCCTAACATGAAAGCAGAGATTGCTACCTTCGTGAGTAAATGCCTTACTTGTGCAAAGGTCAAGGTTGAATACCAGAAGCCATCAGGTCTCCTCCAACAACCAGAGATACCTGAGTGGAAGTGGGAGCGGATCACTATGGATTTCATAACTAAGCTACCCAAGACAACGGGTGGGTTGAATACCATATGGGTCATCGTCGACAGATTGACCAAGTCCGCGCACTTCCTACCCATCAAAGAAACAGACAAGATGGAGAAACTCACAAGAACATACATTAAGGAAATAGTACGGCTGCATGGTGTCCCTATATCTATTATCTCTGATAGGGATAGTAGGTTTACTTCGAGATTTTGGCAATCACTGCAAAAAGCATTAGGGACGAGGCTGGACATGAGTACAGCTTACCATCCACAGACTGACGGACAAAGTGAGAGAACGATCCAACCCTTAGAGGATATGCTGCGAGCCTGTGTGATTGACTATGGTAAGGCGTGGGATACACACTTACCCCTGGTGGAGTTTTCCTACAACAATAGTTATCATATGAGCATCAAGGCAGCTCCATTTGAAGCCCTCTATGGCCGGAAGTGCAGATCCCCTCTATGTTGGGCTGAGGTGGGTGACACTCAGTTAGCTAAAGGACGAGTTCCTGATAGCGCTCTCACGGGTCCGGAGATCATCAGAGAAATGACCGAGAAGATTGTACAAATTCGCGAACGATTAAAAGCCGCTAGGGATCGACAGAAAAGCTATGCAGACAAACGAAGAAAACCTTTGGAATTCCAGGTGGGAGACCGAGTCCTGTTAAAAGTCTCACCCTGGAAGGGCATGATACGCTTCGAAAAGCGTGGAAAGCTGAACCCAAGGTACATAGGGCCTTTCGAGATTCTCGCTAGAATCGGCCCTGTAGCCTACAAACTCAATCTACCCCACGAGCTAAGCAACATATATCCTACCTTCCATGTCTCAAACATGAAGAAATGCCTGTCCGACGAGACTCTCGTTATCGCACTCGACGAGATCGAAGTCAATGAGAGCCTCAACTTCGTGGAAGAGCCTGCAGAGATTATGGACCGAGAAGTAAAACGAACGAAACAAAGCCGCATCCCAATTGTGAAGGTTCGGTGGAACGCCAAACGAGGACCGGAGTTCACTTGAGAGCGCGAGGATCAAATGAAACTCAAATATCCCCATCTCTTTGCTTAGTAGTACTGTAATAATTTAACTGTTTGAATTCTAAATTTCGGGACGAAATTCCCTTAACGGGGGGATGATGTGACAACCCAAAATTATTTCTGTCATTTTAAACCAGTTACCGTTAATGGAAAATTTTATTTTATAAAAAGTTCCGTTAAATTAGGGTCAACAAATAAATAAATGTTTTATTTAGTTGTGTTTTATGTCAATATCGTCGTAATAAAATAAATAAAAGCAAGTAAATTTACATTTCCATTTAATTGGAAAGAAGTTATTTTATTTACGACCATTTATCCAGGTAAAAATTTTAAACCTCGTTAAACATAAGTATCGGGTAGACGTATACCGGGTACAACGCCCAAGCCTTATATAAAGGAGGGTGGACATCCATAGAAACCTTTTAGCACACTAGACCCACTTTCTCTCTCTACTCTCTCTCTCTCTCTCTCTCTCTCTCTCTTCAAGATCGATTTCCGCCTCAAAACCGCAAGTTTCCGCCTCCAAAACGTAAGTTCTTCTTGTTCTAGACACCTTTGAATCGTTTTTTAGCTTGAAAATCATGTTAGAAGGCTGAAAAGGAGGAGTTTACGGCCTAAGAACCTCCTTAGGCCGTAAACACCTAAAAAGTTGCCAAAAGTCCCAAATTTCTTCCCTTGAAGCTTAGAAACTAGTCTTGGACTTAACCTATAAGTGTTTGAACCCCAAATCATCAAGTTTTAGGGCCTAAAAGAGGGTTTACGGTCCAAGCACATGCTTAGACCATAAACACCCTCTAAGCTTGAAAATCAAGCCCAAAACACTTCCAAACCCCATTTAGACTTGAGATGTGGCTTAGGGACTTGCTATTTCGGACTTAGAACACCTAAACATCATCATTTGAAGGATAAAATAGAGTTTACGGCCTAAGCATATGCTTAGACCGTAAACTCCCCTAATTCATGTCAAATGATAGTTTGAGTCCCTTAAAGAGCCTTATACCCTCACTAGAACATGTTAGGATCGAGCCAAGAGCCTGAGAATCAAAGATTGGAGGTGTACAAGAGTTTACTACCGTAAACCATGGATTTTACGGCCATAAACTCCCAAGGAGTGGTCTTTGGACCGTAAACTCCAAGGGAGTAAACTCTTGGAACCTTAAATACCCCTATAGCCTTGTATGATACCTTGAAACCACTTCTAATACCACATGGGACTTGAAAACACTCAAAAACACTCCTCCCATGAGTTTACGGCCGTAAACTCATGGGGATATGGTCCCCTAACCGTAAACTCACTTAAGGTGAGTTTTAGGAGAGTAAACTCTATGGTGAGGTCTTATACTCCTCCCTTGCAATCCATTAGCCTTCTAGCACTCAACCATAAGACCTTTAATCATATTAGGATGTCTATATGTGTATAAATTGGGTCTTAACCTCTAATTACTTGTAAAAATATGTCTTCATATGTTACTAGGGTCATAAAGGGTGTACAAGCCTCTACTTGACACCAAACGCTCACCCGACACTTCCACCCGATCTACTCATTGCAGGTGAGTTCATACCCCTCAAGGAACCTTTCAAATGTTTTTACATGTTTTAGGGGGGGGGATACAAGTATAAATTCTACAAGTTTTATTATTAAATCATATGTGATTTACAAACTATCATCAAAAAGGGATTTTGTACACTTTTAACAGCTTTCAAATAAAACTGTATTAGTTGATTATCAAATGCATTTTAAGATTAATTTGTTATTAAACTGCTTTTAAAACTGTGTTTAAATTACTTTTCTTTTTTTAAAAATATATCTACACTAATATATTTATATAAGTAAGACTTGAAGGACTTAGGACCGATAGCTCGCCTTATTTCCTGTTCTTGTTTGATGTGGTCCTAGGGTATCGGTTATCCGTCCGACTGTCGTTGATTTCTTAGTTATATATCATATATATTAGTGTTAGATATGAAAGTCTTCATCTCATACAATACCTTTGTTAGCTATAATAGGTATAGCTAAGACTACTACTTGTTACCTCTACTACTGCTATACTCACAATAACGGCTATTACGACAAGTTAATACACGTATAAGAGAACACTCTAAGAACTATACAAAAGACTATTATACAATAATACCGAAGAATACACAAATCCAGAGTATAACACACTATCTCTCTATTAGACACTCTACTAAGCTTACACTATGTGACCAGGGCTTTCCGGATGGAAGGCATCACTACACGTATATATCTATACGGGGCAGACACTATTACATCCCGACTGCTAGCTACAGTCCGAGCCGACTAGGCTTAGGGGTGGCACTACATCACTACACTACGCATGACTGGGAAGGTCATCGGGTTCTCTATTACTACTTCAATCTGGTCACCTGAGGGGTTACCCCCTTTATTCAATATAATACATTAAGACTTAAGTCTAAGCTAACATCCCGAAGTAAGTAAATATCTATCACTAATGGAAGTTCACACCACTACTACTGATAAGAGGCATAACTTCTCTTCACCGATGTTACTCACACAAGATTATTTACTGTACTTTTACAACTGAAGGTTTTTCAATGAAAATACTTACACACAACTCAAAGGGTTTAACTTACAAAGTACTTTTCTGGAAAATATAGGATTTTCTAGGGATTTCTACTACTTATGAATATAAAAATTCAGTTTTATTCTATAAGTTTGAAAACACTTTTATAAAACTCGACACTAAATTCTTATGAACTCACCAGCTTTATGCTGATACTCGTTTTCAAAATAACTTGTATCCTCAGGTCAAAGATAGGCAGGTACAGGTGCAGCTTTTAGAGAAGATGGAGTACATACAAGACCCATCTCTTATTTTTGATATATTTTGGTGTCTATTGAAACTTTACAGAATGCATTTGTAATTAAATTTACTATATATATGCAATGTTGTGTCGTTTGTTTTTACTATTATGCAATTGTTATGATACTGTACATGACGTCCTCCACCCCGGAACGTATTCTGCCGTTACCGGTTTTGGGGTGTGACACAAAGCCTCAACTATTGAATAATTACAAAATAGCCCCTGAACTTTCAGTCAGTTCCTTTAATCCCAAAATTAATTCTAAATTAATTTCTAATTAAATACTAATTAATAATATGATTCCAAATTAATATATTATTCATATAATATATTAACAAATCATATTTATACCTTAATTTATTATTCTTAACAATAAACCGACCTCTCTCCTCAACAATCATCCTGTCTAGTCACCAGTGTGAAGGCAACCCAAAAGGACCATGCACAATCGGGTTAAGTACATACCAAAATAGTTATGGACTTAGACACTAATCCAATAGTTTGAGGGACTAATCTCGAGATTGGTGGGAGGTGGTCAGTGATTCATTGGGAGCCCCATCCATTAAGGCTAATACCCAGTCGGACTTTGTGACCAAGTTTAGGGTTGCGTTTGTGCCGGCTGTAGAGCCTCTGCAGCTGGCCAGGGAGTTTATGGATATGAGGCAGACGACTGAGTCTGTGGTGGAGATTACCGACAAGTTCAGGGATAGGGCCTTACTGGTGCCTCAATATGCAGGGGATGAAGAGACGAGGAAGACTCGGTATCACGACATGTTGAGGGCTAACATCCGGAAACATGTCAGCTACTTGGCATGCCCGACCTTGGAGGACATGATAGCCAGGGCAAGAGAGAGGGAAATTGACATTGAGCACCTCCGGAAGAGGAAGGCGGAGGCTGGGCAGGTTAGTGGTGTTTCGGGGAAGAAACCCAAGAGATCCGACTTTAGGTCGAAGGGCTAGCAGGGCCGGAGACGCAGTGGGAAATGCGGCAGGCCACGTGAGGCAGTTAGCAGACCTGGGGGCTCGGGCTGCTACAATCTAGTTGGTTTGTTTATCATTACCTATGTCTAGTTTAATTTACATGGATCTATTGTGTTTTTCTTCTACAATGAGAGGCTAAATACCTTTTATTTTTGTTTGGTGAAGGTGAACTTGATCCATATGTGTTGATTTCGATATTTGGATTATTATATTTGATTTAACTTGTGGTAGATATCTAAACCCTAGCATGTTTTAGATCTAGTTTATATTGATTATTAATCAAATTTATGTGTGTTAATTGATCATATTAATTGCATGAATCTTTCTCCTAATTATTTATGATCATTAAATAGTTAGAGCTAGGATTAATCACATCTTAAATTAAGTAATTAAAGCTAGTAATTTTAAGTGTGTTAGAGAGCATAATTAATCTTAATTTGTGCTCGGTTGCTTAACTTGATCATAGGAAAGTAACTATTATCATTTATAGTCCAATTTGTGCTTAATATGGATTTGGTGTTAGACTATTGCATGATCATTTCTTGTTAATTCATAAATTTGTAGGCCTAAATATTTGATCATAATAGCTAGAAAATTGGTAATCAATATAATTCATCAATTAGAAATCAACCATAGGAGAAGGTGAAATCGGATCTAGGCAGAAGTATTCTTTTAATTCTTAAAGTTAATTTGCTTTCTTTGCTTGCTTAATTGCTAGTTGATAGTTAAGTTCTTCTGATCTTGCAAAATCAGTAAAACCCCCCGATCAAAGTTTGTTTCTTAGTTTAATTAGAAGTAGATAATTTATTTAATTGAATTATGTTCCTTGTGATTGGCACCCGACTTACCTGAGCTATTCTATAATCTGACTAGGTACGCTGCCTATAAGTCCATAGTTAGCAAATTTTGTTAGTTTATAAATTTAAAACGAGTAGGTACAATTGTACATAACAAGTTTTTGGTGTCGTTGTCGGGGAACGAATTATTTGATTTATAGTCTAATTGCTTTTAGTTATTCGATCCTTTTGTGGGGTAAAAACCACAAAAGTTACTTTGGTTGCATTAGTTTGATTTTCTCCCTAAGGTGCAACCACATCATGGTCTCGTCTTAGTTAATTTTTAGCTTAGTGATTTTTATTCCTTTTACGCATTTTTGGTTTGTTTTATTTTTGTTTCACTGATTTATGAACTGAGGATCTAAAACTTTAATTTTTCCTCCACTAGAAGATCCATAATCAGGTTTTCACGAGAAGAACGACAAGAAGGGCGAGTCGAGAAATACTAACAAATCAGACAAATTTGAGCTTTTTGAGATGATGCCTGATAAGAATGGGATTGGATACGAGCCAGAAATATCTACCAAAGAAAGTTCAGACGAAGAAGAGGTAAAAAGTTAGGTTGAAGAGATGACAGACATCACGAGAATGATGATGGGAGATTACAAGAAGAGGATACATGAAGAACATGGACCAGGTTTAGTTCCACCAAAGATACCAGTTGAAAGAAGTTTTGAGCTCAAAGGGAATATTCTATCGATGCTCAAGGATATACCTTTTGCAGGGAAAGAGTATGAAGATGCTTTCAAGCATATTGATGAAGCAAAGAACATTGTCGACTACTTCAATGTTCCTAATGTGCCAAGAGAATTCATGCTACTAAGGATGCTTTTGGTGACATTTACTGGTAAAGCAAAGGCTTGGTTAAGGACACTTGCACCCATATCCACTACCACATGGTAAATTAATCCAATCATAAAATCAAACCATATTCATAAAATCATCTATCCTAAACAAAATTTATGAGTTTTTAGCTCATATCTACAGCAAATAACAAACTAAAAACATAATCTAATGATTAAAACATGATTCATGCAAAATATTAAGATAAAATTAATGTGTTATTGCCTTTGATCTTCTTCTAAATTGATATCTAAGTTGAAATCTCGAAAACCACAGCTTCTAAGAACCCTTATGGCCTCCAAAAATCGTCCTAAACTTCCCCCTATTTGTTAGGGTTCGAATGAGAAGTGTTTTTATATATAAATTCTACAGACAGGGGCGACTCGGTGAGTCCATCACTTAAAATCCCGTGTACGGCAAGTCAGCGTCGAGAATCGCGAACTTTCTGATCAACTCGTCGAGTTGAGGCCCAACTCGTCGAGTCCATTTGGAATCAACAGTTTCTCCAAACACGAAAGTCGTCTGAAAATTTGTCTAGTTTTCAGAACATTTTTAATCTCGTCAATTGGAGTTACGGTTCATGAGATATAAAAAAAACACTACCGAGGGGTCATGCTGTCCAGCAACATCCTTCTTTCTTCAAAATCCAAGATCCAAGCTTCCAATTGCTAAATCCGCTTCCTTTTCCATTCAAGCATTTCATTATTGATGAAAAATGAAATTAGAAACTAATTAAGCATCTTTTGTTCATTAAATGAGATAAAAGCAACATAAAGTATTAAGATAATGCATGAATTTTATAACTAAATATGCCCATATCAAAGATCCATATTTTTGTTGTGAACTTTGAAGAGGGGTGTCGTAATCAAATTCAAATCTATTTTAGGTAGGAAAGACTTTTACTAATTTCAATCTTATGAAACTCCTATATATTTTGAGATTCATTGAATCTTATCAATGACATACTTAACCTCATATTATGTTCTTACTTTTGTGACTAGGATGCCAAAGATCACAAACGAGATGTGAATAACCATGCAAACATGCTTGACAACCTCGATGTCATTTATCATCTTACATTGATGTGTCGATTAACCACACATGCCCCATCAACAATGATAATTTATGATTTGTACCATCATTCAACTTTATAGTCCCGAATTAGTGTGTCTGTTAGCCACACACGCTCTAATAACGACTGTTGGGCAATATTTTGTGGTTTATGCTTTGTTTTATTTGTTTTATATGGTTCTCGGTTGTGGGCTTAGTGTTTTCGGTGGGCTTCTTATGTTTAGGCTTTAGGTTAATTGGTGTAGTATAAATATGGTCTATGTATAGCTATTCTAGGTTAGAATATGTTCTTGAGAATTTTGAAAGTCTATTCACGGTTAAAAGAGTAATTGAATGTACCTGACAATTTATTAATAGAATTGTGTGCATTCATTGAAATGTGTTCATCGATTCATCTAATTGTTTGGTTGTTTCGCATAGTTGTTTGATTAAGATTTTGCATTAACTCAAACATTTGCGTTGATACCTTGAAAAGATCCGAGTTTTGGGACTTACAAGTGGTATCAAAGCCCTACAATCGACTTAAGGCTGTTTGGTATCAATTTTCGAAACATTAATTAGTTTGAGGTGTTTTTGAGTTGTATTAAATTTTTTAGCTATTCATCGTGTTCATCATTTTCTTGGTGATTCTTCATTAATTTTGGAGGATATTGCATTAGAAATCGGTTTTTTGGTAATTTAACAAATTTTGGGATTCATCGGATAAGGAAACTCAATCAAAACCACAATTTCGACTTGATCTCAGCATTTTCGGAGGCTGGGTATCATTCTCGGTGAAAAGACTTGGGTTTTCGGTTTTGGAAGAGTTTTCGGCCAAAACATTTAGTTCTCGGCTAACTGTTTTCGGTCAATCTTTTGACTTTTAGGGATTTCGATCAAAAAATTGACCTTCAATGTTCTCGGTCAACAGGGTGTTCACTATTGGTGCTTTTGGTCAGAAAGTTTTTATTTTTTTGGTTTTCGGACAGTTTTTTTTTGGTGAATAATGAGTTCTTAAATCACTAAGAAGGTAAATGAAACCTCATATTCTCAATCCTGTGCAAACTAAATTAATAAATATGGTGAACATAATGAATTGTTGGTTAGAGAGGTTTTTGACCTTAAAAACAAAATATATCAAATCAAGAAAATGAATAAATGCTTAAAGAAAAACTAGAAGCTCAAACAAAAGGTTTAAGCAAGATTAAAGAAGAGTACAACACCAAATGTGTTCACTATCGGTTTGCCAAGGAGAAAATTGCAAACTTAATTATTGAACTTGGTGCATTGAAGGCTAAATATGAGGATGCTGACTTTACTTTTAAGAAATTTGATGTGTCACGTGAGAAAGTTGAGTGTATGATAGAAAAACAATTAAAGTGGAAAGACAAACAAGGTTCGGGTCTAGGGTATCATAATGTTCCACCTCCTTTCAATGATGACTATACTCCACCCCTTGAAACCAAAGAAATAAAGACTCCTGCACAACATGGCCAGCCCCCTGTAATTGCCCCAATCAAGACCGAACAATCCGACCCAACTAAGAGTATTCATGTGAATGATTCTAATGCTTCTACTTCATGTACAGATAAAGTAACTGTGCAAGATGGGTTCGAGCATAACAAAAATAGTTCTAGTTCTGCTGAAATTGCTTCAAAAACTCATGATGATAATAATCTCACTGTTGAAAAATTCAAGCAAAAAAAAATTGTCACACAGTCTAATAAATGTGCTTGTGCTTGTGGAAGGTCTTTGAAACAAACTTCATTTAGACACGGACCAAGTCACAATCTTATTTATTTGAAAAGACAAACTTGTTTCAACTGTGGGACTCCCGATCACATTGCTAAAAATTGCCCACATCGTCTGTATGTTCCCTACTATAATCAAGGTTGGTAGAACATGCCAAAGGGGAGATCTTCCACAAGAAATCCTTTGAGGTCATGTTCAAGCAGTGGTGATTGGAATGCTAAAAGGGCCAAAAGGGGCAAGTCATACAAGAAGCCAAATTTAAGAAATAGTTCAGTCAGACTGAGATCAGCAAGTTCAAGGTCATCTCAGCAATTGATCTCAAGCTCAAAAGCGAGTGTTAAAACATCCATCCGATTAAACGGGAAAATGGTTAAACCCGACTAAAGTTGAGTACCAAAGGTTTCAATTTCCAAATCACCTAAAAATTCTAACGTCTCTTCATTTTCTATGTTTGATAACAAGATATGACTTGGGAAAGAATATCATGTGTTGATGGTAAAGGTCAACCCAGTTTCAAAATGGACTGGGTTCCCACGACCAATTAATCTCGTATTCTATGTTGGAGCAGCTATGGAGGAATATTATCAGACTTCGGCATGTTGATAGTAGCTGTTCCAGGCACATGATAGAGGACATCTCTCTTATGCATGACATTCAGAATTTTCATGGAGAGTATGTGTCCTTTGTGGGAAAAGAAAAAGAAAGATCACAAATGGGGATTTCTTCAGTTGTTGAATTACGGTTTGAATTTTCTGACTCTTCTCTTCTCTGTTATAATAAGTTGATCTTCTTTTGTTCAAAAAGCATAATTTTCTAAAAAAATTCATGCTCGTGCTTGTGGGATTTCTTAAGATGATACGTTTCAAAAACTGAAATTTGTTTTCAATTTTGTTTAGTATCTCTTATTTTCTTCCATTTTGTTTAAGTAATGGAATTTTTGTGACAATCCTTTGGGAAGTGATATAAGTTAGTGATAAAGGGAAAACGAAATACGTGTAAAGCACTGAAACAAAATTGTATAAACTCTATGTTCAATGTGTTTGGTAGGCGTAATGGATTGAGACTAATGGACTGGACAATGAGGACTCATTTGAACTTAGAAAACTTCGTTTGGACTGACAATACGATGCTTGGATAGGTTTAACAGTAAAATAGACAAGGAAGCCTCTGCCATAAATTGAAGCTAACTATCATCTAGATCTGTGGCTCAACACTTCATTGGCGTATGGACTCGTGTCATTAATTTTGGTATTGATAGGGGGTGACCGAGGGGTTCTGATAAATTGGGTCTGTTTAAAATTGTTATTCTTTCTTTCTTAGTCAGCCATATGTTGTACTGTTTGTGTGATCGAAAGATCCGACCTGGGACACAACATATTCACTCAGATGATGTTCACTGCTTCTAAGACAGTATATTGTCTCCTATAAATATCAAATATTCTACTCTCTATGTTAGTCATATGTTGTCCCCTCTGTGTGATCGGTAGATTCGACCTGCGACACAACATATGCATTCCACAATGACTATCTACTCACCTGAAGTAAATGATTTTGAGGAAATTTCATTGATTGTTGGGGTATGCCATGAAGTGGAGAACATGTTCTAGAGTACTAACATTAACTACACCCATAATGAAAAGGCTGACAGGTAGATTTTACTGGCTAAATTTAAGTGGACAACAATATTCATGGTCGTTGTCAACAAAATGGTCCATCTAGGAACATAGTAGCTATATATCGTCACTCATGATCTGTCCAGAAACATGTCCTTTGTGTTTAAGTGGATCACAATATCAATGATTGACCATAGCTTTTCATGAACGTGTGTGCTGATAAACCTCATCAATTTGTTGTATAACGTTTGATCCCAAAAGTTTTTATTTTGGATTACATTTTTATTTTTTATTTAAATTTGTACATATTTTCATTGTTATGCACAAATTTAGGGGGAGAGATAATAAAATAATAAAAAAATAAAATAAGATAATAAAATAATAAAATAATAAACAAAATAATTAAATAATAAATGATTAAAAATTAAAAAAAAATAATGGTGTGTTTAATTTTTAATTCTCTTTTTGGTTTTTGAAACGTAAAATCGTAGGAAAAATTTTTTAAAAAAAATTGTGTTATTTTATTTTGGGCCGAAATCTTAGAGTTGGGCCATCTAGGCCGTTTTCGGGGGTATATATGCCTCTTCTCGGTTGATTATGGTTTACCAAAAGAAAACCTCAATCCACCATTGTTGTCCTCTATCCAAGCCTTTCAAAAATTTCTGAAAATCTGACTGTTTTCGGTGTTTGTGTTGCAAATTCTTCGCTGAATCAGGTAGATATGTGGTCTTTCGATCATGGCAATGATGTTTAAAGTGTCTTTGGTGTACATGTTTCCATGTATTTATAGGTTTCGAGTGGATTGTTCAAAGCTTTTAAAAATTCTAAATTAGAACAGGTTTCGAGGGTTTTCGGTCCAACTTGGATTCAACTGAAATCGATTCAGATCCGACCGAAATCAGGGTTCTCGACCGAACACTTCTGGTCAAAAGTCTTTTGACAGAAATCGATCAATTTGGACCGAAATCGATAAAATCTTTGACTTTAACCGAAAACGCCTGAAGTCTTGCCTTTGACCGAAATCGATTAAATCTTTGACTTCAACAGAAATCAAAATTTAAACTTAATTTAATTAATTTTTATATCAGTTCTCACTTGGCTAGTTTGGTGCAGATAAATGGCAGAGCATATTAAATTTGTTGAATCTCATAATCTTGTTGGATATCTTATGGATTCACCTGTTGCTCATCAAGAATTCAAATCCATGATGGTGGGTCTGAACAACTGCAGGATTTCTCATGCTCTCCGTTCTAATCCAATCATCCACAAAGACCTGATTACTGAATTCTGGAAAAATGCCTCAATCAACAAGCATGGAGCAAATGGAGTTGGTACTGTTGAATCGATGGTGAAAGGAACTCAAGTAATTGTTTTTGAGCAAGTTATCTGAGAAGTACTTGAATTTGGTGATGAATCTGCATTTCCAATTGAGTATTCTGCTGATCAAGTGAAGGAACCTATCCTCCCACCATCAAAAAGTTTTTGCCACCTTACTGGAGGTTTCCGGCACACTACTTTGTGAGTTGCATTTCTGGAAGGAAGGGAGGATCTGATGAAATTAGTCAGACTGCAACCTCAACTATTGTCGCTATGAACTGGGATTACAACTTTTCAAAGTTTGTTTTTGAAGAAATGAAAAGCAGCCTTCAAGGGAAGAAGAAGGACCTATTTTTGATGTATCCTAGATTTCTTCAAATGGTCCTGAATGAAAAATATCCCCAAATTGAGAGGTCGTCTGATACTTTAGACATGAAAGCCTTGGGTCCCAACACTTTTGGGCTCATGAAACAATCAAGAAAAGCTGCCAAAGTCGCCTATCAAGGATTGAAGGAGTTGGTTAAGTTTGGAAAGTTTGTTGAAGTTGAAGATACTGCTATTGCTAGTTCCGTTAATGTTGAAGTTGCCGAGGAACACGTGGCACCTAAACCAAACTTTCAATTTGCATTTGAAGAGGTTGAAATATTTGATGATGAAGAAGAAGAGGTTCAATAAAAGGATATGACTGAGAATGAGCTTGAATATTTTCTACAAAGTATTTCAATCCCTGAAGAGGATGTGGCTATCACACCTTCTGTTGTGACTGAAGGAGATCGTGAATCAACTATGCAATCTTATACACCTACCTCTGAACAGGTGGATGCTCTTATTTTTGAACATCAGTGAACTGCGAGGAAGCCTCCTCAAACAATTCCTATTACAACTGAACTGTGACAACCCGTAAATTTTTCCGTCACTGTAACCCATTCCCGTCAGTAAAACCCGTTTGTCTTTCAATTTTTCCGTTAACATTTTGGATTAATTCATTTAATTTAAGACTTTTATTATAACCTCGTAAGTATCCAAACCCGTTAGAAACACATGAAAACACCCCAAATTATTATTTGGAAAATTTTTAGTTTCGACCACGTCAGGTTACGACAACTAAATCGGGTACAACCATAAGCCTCGTTTAACGTCGGTATCGGGTAGATTTCCACCGAGCCTCAAAATCTAACCCTATTTAAAGGTGAAAGAACTTCATTTGAAGCTTTTCCACTCTCTCTCTCTCTCTCTCTCTCTACTCTCTGTCTTCAATCCAAACCTTTGATCCAAAATCACCCATTTCAAGCTCCAATTAGGGATGTAATCCATCCTAGCTCATAGTGTATCATCTTTAGCTTTCAAATTCGTGTTTAAATCATGAAAAAGACCAAGAACTTGTGTTTACGGCCCAAGAACCATCCCAAACCGTAAACACCCTTAAATGGGGTTTTGGAGCCCCAAAACCCTTCCAAACCACTTCTGGAGCTTAGATGTGACTTAGGGGCTTACAAGATTGGACTTAGAACACCAAAACCTTAACATTTGAGGGGTAAACATGATTTTACGGCCCAAGAACATGCTTGGACCGTAAACACCCTTTCTTAGGCCGCAAACACCTTTAAAGGTGTTAAGATGCCCCTTAAACACCTCCTAAGCCTTGGAATAATGCCTATAACCAGCCACCATTGTGTTAGGGACCTTAAACATGAAAGAAACCATCCCCTTAGGAGATTACGGCTGTAAACCCCCCCAAGGAATGGTTCCTGGGCCGTAAGCTTCTATAAGGTGGTCAAATGGTGCCCTAATTTCCTTCCATGGCTTATACTTTGGACTAGAAACACGTGTACTTAACCTAGGGACACCAAAACACAAAAGGAATGAGTATGTGAGAGTTCGCGGCCGTAAACTCCTAGTTTACAGCCATAAAATCCTTTATATGGTCTATATGTTGATCAAACCCCTTCCAATGCCTTAGAACTAAACCTAGCATCATCCCTTAATTGTTGTAAGATCATTTAGCAACCAAGAACCCACCACCCATGAGTTTACGGCCGTAAAATCATGGGGATATGGTCTTAGGGCCGTAATCTTCATTAGGAGTTTACTCTTGAAGAGCAAAATCCATATTTAGGCCATACACCCCCTTAGATGCTACCCGGATCACTCCTAACGCTTGAAATGAAGTGTTTTTGTGCCTCGGAGTGTATATTCTCAATTAATTAGTAGTTCAAAGCCAAATTAGATACAATTATGTATTTCCTCATATTACATAGGAACCTCGCACGTATTCAAGCCCTGAACGGACACTTAGCATCCTAGCCGACACATTTCTCGTCCGGTGAGTTCATACCCGTACACCTTTTTCTGTGTTTTCAATGTTTTTCAGGGGGGGGGGGGGAATACAAGCAAAAGTACAAGAATATCTTGTACTTAAACTTATTATTTCATTTGAATTGTTTCATTTTCCGTATGCTTTTAACAATTGAAACCGTATTAACCAACCATTTGACTTGTAGAGTTAGTTTTCAAACTGATTGCGAATCTTATTACATAGTGTTATATTGTATATTTTGCAAACGATTTTCCACTTCATTAATGTTAAAAGTCATTAAACTTAGAACTTTAGATACGTCCTCGGTAACACCCCACAGAGATACGCGAGTGGAGGACCCCCTTTGTAAGTAGAACTTAAAACAGGATTTTCCGCATTATTACTTGTAAATTTGTTAATCTTAATAATTGGAGACACGTCCTCTGAAACACTCCACAGAGATACGCGAGTGGAGGACCGCCCCTGTAACCAAAATCTCCTGGAGGGAGAACGTGACTTGAGTGTATAGATCTATACGGGGCTGACTACCCTGCACCTGGTTGCTAGCTACAGTCGGACCGAAAGGTCCAAGGGTGACAAAAGTCATAAAATGATATTGGACTTCTTATTGCCATATCTAGTCTATCGTATGGTTATGGAACTCGCAATTTAGATAACAGAGATTTACTTGTTGGTAATAATGAATTTAGTAAGCTAATAACCTTAAGAATTAGTTTACTTTCCACACAATAGTTTTATATACATGTTAAAACTAACATACATTTCAAGGATAACCAGGCTTTCAGGAAACTTCACACAAACACTTTAAGTATGGTAGATACTTGTACACTGCATTCCGAATCGATAACCAACTACAAACTTTTAGGAAAATAAGGGTTTTTCCTGGGATAACTTAACTGTTCTTAACCAAACTGTGTAACATTGGATAACTAGACTTTTCTTATAAGAAAATATGGGATTTTCTTGGATAACAACTGTTTCAGAAAAACTAAAGGAAACTTGTTCATTTTCAGAAAAACAAACCGCTTATGAACTCACCAGCTTTATGCTGATATTTTCAAAACTGCTTGTATTCTCAGGTTCTCCTTAGACAGGTATCTCGCGTTCTTTGCAGAAGACGGAGCATATGGAAGTCACGTCATTACTTTCGTTTAGACTATTATATCTATAAAACATGTATTACCTTACTTTCAAGCAAATGTAATGATTCTATGTAATGTAATGTTTTGTGTTTACTATGCTTACTATGTATATTGGTTGTGATACTTTACATGACGTCCTCCACCCCGGAACGTTTCCGCCATCGGTTTCGGGGTGTGACATGAACCTCCATCTGAGAGTGACTAAGAAGATTATGCTCACGTTATACTCCCAAGGAAAAGAAAAAGAAAAGACACATGACCTATAGTACTTATCACAGACCATGTTTAAGATGTATCTACTCCAATTGAACCTAGTTTGTGGCCTATAATATTGAAAGCACATTCACCGAATCCTCTCCAGTGATGCAAGAGATTTCAAGCTCGTTTCCTGAATCCACCCCTATGGATCAGGATTTTGAAAGCCCTATTGTTGAACAAGAATTCTTACCTTCAGAAGGGGCTCAAGCTTCTGGAAGTTCCTTTGAAGCCCCTAAGCTGGATATTTCAAAAGGCAAAAGCAAGTTGCTCGAGTCAAAATTTGTGGATGTTGCTCTGCTTCAGAACATAGTTTTTGATTTGGACTAGAGCTCAGCTAAAAAGGATTGGATTATTGGAAAGCATGACATTAGAATCAGTGATCTTGAAAAGGAGAACTCTATTAAAGATGCAAAGATTTCAGCACTTCAAGCAAATCTTAGTGCTTTAACTGCTTTATTCTTTGACCTAAAACAACACTTACATCAAAAGTTTGGTGATGATTTTCAACCTTTAAGCACTGAAGGAGAAAATATTTATGCTTCTAGTTTTGTTCTAGTCAATCCAACTTCTCAACCTAAAAGTGAAAGAGTTGTAAGACCTGCTCCTGATGCAAATCTTTACACATTTTTATCTTATGGTCCTGTTTCTGCTCAAGAAAGAAAAGAGAAACAAATCAGGGTTGAGGAGTTGTGCTAGTGATGAAACATTTAGACCAAAATGCTTCAGGTGATCGCCCTGAGATGTTTTCCAGGGAGACTGGGAAGAAATTTACAGATAAATATGGGGACCGCTCTAGCATTTTGATGTGGGGATATGATGTGATAAGAAAATGTGGATTGTAAAGAGAAAGAGCGGATGAATTGAGTATTATGAGAAGAAAGTCGACTTTCTGTCCTGGACAAAAGTTAATCTTTCTGAACTTATTCACGCACCTTTCCACAATCCAACCAATGAACCCATGGCCTGGTCTTTTAAGAGTTTTCTTGAGGATAAAGCTAAAAATAACTTTGAATGCATAAGGTTTGCTTCATCGTTTACGAAAAAGGCCAGGGATGTCGTTGATCCTCACACTAATAATGTTGGATTAGTGTCTAAGCTTGTAACTATACTTGGTAAGTATTTGACCCGGTTGTGCATGGTCCTTTTGGGTTGCCTTCATCAAAGCAACTAGATAGGATGATTTATGAAGAAAGAGGTTAATTATGGTTTATTAATATATTATATAAATAATATATTAATAGAGAAATAATAGAGTTTAATTAATATTGGACAATAATTATTTAAGAAATTAATTTTGTGGCTAAAAGAGATTAATTAGACTTGGGGGCTAATATTGTAATTATAAGAAAATTACATTGTGGTCTATGGATTCCTAAAGGGAAGGAAGTTGGACGAAATCTATGGGAAGCCCATATGATTTTCGTCCAAGGGCCTTCTAGAAAAAGGTTCCATGGGTTGCTTAACGCCTAAGCAGAGAATTAGGGTTTCTCCTAAAACCCTAGCAGCCCACACAAGTATAAATAGACCCCTAAGGATCCCAAAACTGTGGCTAAGCTTTCTTGTAAAGATCTTGGATGGTTTTGGTGTTCTTTTCCTCTTTCAATATCATCCTCTTGCTTATGGTTTTTTTAAACCATTAGAGGAGTGACATTTATGACTCTAAGCTCCAAGGATACGAGATTCAAGCCATTCTATAAGAGGTATTAATCTACATTTGTTTTTACATGTTAATTTCGATATACATATGCGAGATCTAGGGTTTATGGATTTGGATGATTATTGCATGTTCATTAGAAAAACTAGATCCAAAGCTTTAGGGTTTGCATGTACACCATAGGATTGATGTAGTGCTCAATTCCCATCGGTGGTATTAGAGCCTATGTTGTTTGTATAATGAATTGATGCAATTGTGAACTGTCAAAAATCAGAAAATCAAAATTTTTTGTTGTCTAGAGCATGAACTCGACGAGTTGGGTTAACTCGGCGAGTTCAGAATCCCAACTCGACGAGTTTCCAGTTCTGTTTCCAGGATTTTCGATTTTTCTGCCAGATTTTGTTGAGGATAATTGCCAAAACTCGTTTTTCTTGCCTAAATTCGATTTTTTTAAGTTTGTAATGACTATCTTCATCAAAATTGATGGATTTGGTTAAATATGGATAATATATGATTATTATAAGTCAAATATTTAACCTAGTAACATTGTAAAGTTTCAATTTACACCCTTAAGTTTTATAGTTTAAATTTGAACTTAATAGTTTTAGTTTTGAAATTTAAATAGTTAAACCTAATTGTTTTGAAAGGTTTCAAAACTTCCCCTCAAGTTTTGGAATTTAAATTTTAATTATAAGTTTGATTTTAAAATGTTAAATTCTAAAACCCTAATTTTTGAAAAGTTCAAATTGCACCCTTATGGGTTTATTAAATTAATTAAGTGTATAATTAAATGAGAGTTAATAAATCCATTGTGATATGGTTTACATTTAATTAAATTAAAAGTGTATTTTATTAAATTAGGCCACATAGTATTTTAAAAGTGTAAAATACATCCTTATACTATATATAAATTTAAAAGGACTAATATTATATATGTATAACTTAAATGCTAGTCTTAACGTTAGTAGGTCTCATTCACGAAGCCGATCTATGAGGGGGTATAAGGTTATGGCCTATAAAATGGTCGTTTAATGGGTGTCCACTCTCACCCACCGCTTCCTTGATTGGTGGAGGGTCGTTAGCCGAACGTGTAGGATATGACAAACCCTTTCCATTAAAAGTATAATGAATTATAAAGTAACTAAATGTATTTCACAAAAAGTCATAATCTTAGTTACTTTAGGCAAATATGAATTTGATGCAATTCCATGAAATTACACTTTGTACCCTTGCTAAAACGTTAGTGGAGTGTGTGTGGTTAACCGGCACACTAAATGGGTTCTAAGCAAAGGTAGCGAAGGGTGACTCGATGTTTGTTATAGTTCGGTGGAGCGTGTGTGGTTAACCGGCACATCGAATAGGTGACTGTAACATTGGGGGCACCATGTATGTTTGCATGGTTATTCACACCCTGTTTTGTGATCCTCGACATCCCAATCACGAATCGAGGGGTATATCGAAATTTAAACATGTCATTGAAAAGTTCATTGAATCTCAAAGGATCTAGGAGTTTTCGATACATTTAAAACTTAATCTCTTTTTTGTTTTTCATGGTGGAAAATTAGTGGATCGTCATTCACTTACCTTCAAATGTTCTGCAATTTGGATTACGGTATCCCTCTTCCAAGTTGTAGAATATTGTGTTGGGTCCTAGCCTTAATATCTTATTTGGGTGTTTTATTAAGGACTCAATCAATCAATCAACTAACTTGAATTTTCTCCCGTTTTGTAGATGTCAAAGTATGACAACTATGGTCTTCCTAAATCCCTTGGAACAAGCTTTCTACATGAAGATGATATTCCACGATTCAATCGAGGAACAAGAAATCATGCTTCACTTCCTCCACCTCCTCCTATTCTTCTCTCTAACCCACAAGCTCAAAGGATTGAAAAGTTCAAGCTCACTCAAGCCCTTTTGGCAAGTAAACATGAAGAAGGAAATTCAATGTGTGCACACATCCTAGAGATGAAGTCACACATTGATAGGTTAAGAATGTTGGGAGTCGTTGTCTGTGAGAAGCTGGTTGTTGATTGGGTTCTTCAATCACTTCCTGACTCATATAGTGAGTTCGTAAGAGAGTACTATATGATAGACCACGACGTGACCCTCAACAATCTCACCTATTTGCTTGTTGCTGCTGAATCAACAATGATTTGGCGCACTAGAGAAGCAAAGTTGATTGGTGAATCTGCCTTCCAAACCTCCATGGACATAGGCAATGGCAACGAAAGGCATGCCATGGTCCAAAAGTTTGATCATAATAGAAATGCAAAGTCTAAGGTAGTTCCGTGTTCTGTTCCAAAAGAGTCGATTTGCTTTTATTGCCAAGAGAAGGGGCATTGTAGACGAAGCTGCCCTGTTTACCTGAGAGATCTAAGAGATGGGAGAGTCAAGACGTATGGATTTAATTCAGGTAAAATCCATTAACTAACTCTATAAGTTCCTATTTTTGATTCTTGATACATTATGTGATATGATTACATCTTTTGATGTTTTGTAGAATCGAAGAAAAGAGAGGAAGCTTAAAGGAAGACGCGTGTTGAATCTGATTGTGAAGAAATGGATTTTGATAGCATGGATTCGAAGATCGGATTTTTTGAGCTGCTACTTTAGAGCTAGGATAGATTGCTAAGAAATGTAATAGCATAGTTTTTTCAATTGAGTTGCGTTGTAAGTACAAATTTTTCTACAATAAAATAAATTTTGATTTTGTCTTATTTATTTATCCTTGCAATGACATTTATGAAAAATTGATTTTTTGTGTATTTCTATTATTAGCAATGTTAAAATGGATGTGATTCTTAGTTATGTTATTTATTGTAGTATCATAATTTTCTAAGTAAGGAAAGACTCCCATCGCCCAAGTTTCAATTGGACAGAAACTTGGAATCATACAACTTGTATTGTGTGATGTATGGAAATCTTGGTACTTAGGTAATTAAGACTAATTCCTTGTTCACATAAGTATGTGAGTCAAGTGAAGAACTAAAGGAACTAGTACACAATGTTGTGCACTAGTCAAGTCCATCATAAATAATAATAACATTATTCGTCATGATTTACTAAAAGTCTGGTAAATGTGGTTATACTTACAAGATTAAGTGTAATTCTGAATCATTGAAAAGTTTCAATGAATGGCAGAACGAATAAGTAGAATCAATGAAGGCAAAAAGATAAAAAGTTCTCCAATCTAAGAAGAAGGTACAGTACTTTTATATCGTGTTTTTATGATCGTCTTGGTAATCGTAGGAACCATATTACAATTCAGCCTCTAAGGACACCTTAGTGCACTAGTTTGGCTAAAAAGAGGAATCGAGAATTGTTGTAGTGGTTAAGTCAATAAGATGTATCGTACTTCATTCCAAAATCAAGTCTTAGAGTCATACTCCAAGATTGTGACTTGAGTTACATAATCTTAAGTAGGAATGTTCTTACACTTGCACATTTTGGTAAGTTGTGTTGTCTTGAATAAGAAAAAGACCAACTAGTACCAAATTGCGTGTAGTTTTTGTCTTGATATAGACACACACTAACTCTTTGATATTTGTTTTTGTCAAGAAATGTTTCTTGATAAGAGAATCTAATATGTTAAGAGGTCAGTGAGAGTCTAAAGATCTTAAAAAGTTTCATGAACAAATCAAGAAGTAAACCTATTAAACCCTAGCACACGACTTGAGGATTGTAACCTATCGTGTTGACGTATTCTTGTTTTTTGTGTCAATCCAGTTAAGTTGATTATGCATATGAGTTCTACAAGTTCTCAATAGGTTGCATAGGGGCAAGGCACCTTAATCAATGGAAAGTACATTGAAAGGTAGGGGTGAGCTACTCAATAACTTGGAAGCAATGGTAGGACCCTTGATGGCAAGAAAATAAGTATGAACAAGTTTTGTCCATAAGAGTTTGGATTTGTCACAAACATTATCTTTTGATTATGGTTGTGGATAGGAACACATGCACCATAAAATCTAAGTGTCATAAGGTTTCTCTCCTTTATGAAAATGATTGTGAGGAAACGCTTTCACTAAGAGAGATTTTAAGGAGATAGTGATTATGTAAATTGCATTCTCAAATTCGATTATGATTACGGCATCCCTCTTCATAGTTCGAATTGTGAGATTTGGCGATTAGTCTGAACATTTGGGACTTAGTAATATAAGTTATGAATTAGTTTAGACACACATGTGAGTTGTCTAAGGAAAGATGTATGAGTTTGAGAAGCTTAGATAAAGGCTTATCTAATAACATCATATTGGAAATATGAACTTTGGAAGTCAATAAGTATTGTCTTCTAGAAGTCCAACATTTTTCTGATAGGTGTCAAAGCTAGTGGGAGCATAAATGTTATGCTGGAATGGATATAATCATCATGTTAGTGGGAGCATGATTATTATTTTAAGTGTTGCAAGTTGACAATATTAATTATAGAAAAACAAAAATTTCACTTTACAAAGTTGCAGGTGTTGAAAAGTTGTTTTTTTCTATAATTAAGGGAGAGAATGTTATACTTCGTTTCCAATCTAAAAGCTTATATCAAGAAATTTTAACTGAATTTAGTCAAGAATATATTTATTAATTGCATTCTCAAAGTTCGATTATGATTTCGGCATCCCTCTTCATACTTCGAATGTTGAGAACACGACAAATAGAAATATTATGACAATATTATAACAAGAACCTGGTAAAGTATCATGTTTTTCATTATGAATTGTATCCCATACACTTCGGGTATAGGATCGATTGCATATGCTATAATATTCGACCGTTCTAAAATTTTCCAGATGCCTAGGGAATTTAGAGGGAAAAAGGGAATAAAACTAGATTTGACTAAAATAATTAAACAACTGTCAAGGACAATCTAAGGTTCGCCAAGGATTAGTCGCTTGCGGAAAATTGGAAGTATAGTCATGGATGGACCATATTGGCATTATTATGAATAGATAAGATTCTATTTAGAATGACTTGTCATGTGGCAAATATGGAAATGTTTCCTTATTGGGAGTTGGACGTTAAGAATCTATGTGTAGATTAGAAACTTCTATGCAAGAAGGATGTTCAAAGGAATGTACTTTGAATGTGAGACTTCATGACTATGGAATTGTCTTGTAACAATCTCCAATAGAGCACTTTGTGATTTCATTGGCAAAGTCTTAGTGACTTTGGCGTTGTGATATTACGAAAGGACCGTTGCATAAAATGTTAGAATCTAACATATTCTAGTAGTGACGAGAATTTTGTATTCTTACACTAATGGATTAGGAATTGTGAAATGAGCATCGTTGAAAATGTGTTCATTTGATTTATTTCACAAAGTAAAGACCTTAGAAAACATAGTATGCATGCTTGGTGCATGGGACAACTGTTGTTATAATTCAAGTAAGAAGTTGATTAATCGAAACAACAAATAATGAGTAATCAATATGGTGATTAAATAAGAGGTTTTTATTTATACTCAAAAGTTTGGGGCCATGTAGGATTAGTATTATTCTTGTGTTTCACTTTGCATATTTTGACTTCCCGAATAAAAGGATTATTCAAACCCTCCACAGTCGCTCATACTTTAGAAGTAGGTATGAAATAAGATCGTCATGAATCCGTCTGTAGATTGACTAAAGCGTTTAGACATAACACAAGTTTGTTGCAGAGGTCATGAGTGTTGCTATAAGATTAGAGTATTGGATTAAACCCACGCTCATTTGGATCGCTTTCATGGATTTTATCATGAGTGATTGGTGAGACGATAATATCTTATATTCTTGAAACCGAGATGTGTGAGTTGTATTCTGCAAGTCGGTTGCGCATTGATAAGATGTAAACGCACCAGTAACTTGGTGTTATAAAACAGATTGTTGTGTGTGATTTGATGAGTAGGTAAAAGCGAGCATTCGAGTCAAAGTTTATCCATTCCTTTTACCCAAAGAGGGATAAAAGCAATATATGTGGGCCCCTCAATGATTTAGTGATGACACCCTAAGCGCTTGGCCAAGCCGGTACTAAGTTGATGTGTTCAATTGTAGTCTGTTGTCAATCGTCATAAATAGAAAATCAGGAAACAACACATGAACAGAGAGTATGATTAAAATACATGTCTCAGTTCATACGATATCTAGAATGAAGGAATATATGATCCTTTATCTAAAGGACAGGTTACTGATAAGATCAAAGTTCGACAGCGTCTTTGAGAGCTACAATTGCTAATCGGATAATACTTGCATTTATAGTTACTAGACTAATCCAAGTGGGAGAATGTTGGATTAGTGTCTAAGCCCGTAACTATATTTGGTAAGTATTTGACCCGGTTGTGCATGGTCCTTTTGGGTTGCCTTCATCAAAGCAACTAGATATGATGATTTATGAAGAAAGAGGTTAATTATGGTTTATTAATATATTATATGAATAATATATTAATAGAGAAATTATAGACTTTAATTAATATTGGATAAGAATTAATTAAGAAATTAATTATGTGGCTAAAAGAGATCAATTAGACTTGGGGACTAATATTGTAATTATAAGATAATTGGATTGTGGGCTATGGATTCCTAAAGGCAAGGACGTTGGACGAAATCTAAGGGAAGCCCATATAATTTTCGTCCAAGGTCCTTCTAGAAAAAGGTTCCATGGGTTGCTTAAGGCCTAAGCAGAGAATTAGGGTTTCTCCTGAAACCCTAGCAGCCCACACAAGTATAAATAGACCCCTAGGGATCCCAAAAACGTGGCTAAGCTTTCTTGTAGAGATCTTGGACGGTTTTGGTGCTCTTCTCCTCTTTTAATATCATCCTCTTCCTTATGGTGTTTGTAAACTATTAGAGAAGTGACATTTATGCCTCTAAGTTCCAAGGATACGAGATTCAAGCCATTCTATAAGACGTATTCATCTAGATCTATTTTTACATGATAATTTCGAGATACATATGCTAGATCTAGGGTTTACGGCTTTGGATGATTGTTGCATGTTCATTATAAAAACTAGGTCCAAAGCTTTAGGGTTTGCATGTACACCATAGGATTGATGTAGTGCTCAATTCCCATCAAATAAAACCATGGTGAATGTTATGTGGTCGCCTACAAAGCAAGCTAAAAGGATTCTGCTTCCTAAATGTTTACCAGAAGGCACTTTGGACTCAATGCAATTTTGGGTTTATGGTGATGCTACTGCATCAGAGGTGATCAAGCTAAAGAAGAAACAGGATTGCATTGTTGATCCCAAAGACTTGTTGTAGTTTTGTGAACGTGATATCCGAACTTTGTTAAGCTTTCAAATAATTGTTGAGAATGAATTGTTTGAAGATCCTGCAAAAGCCTTCATCGGAATGGTGGCTGCCATAATTGAAAGGAAGTTGTGGGCTGGGGCATTTGATTAGGCGGATGTACATCTCGTGGAAAAGCCTTGAGGAGAACTAAAAGCAATAAACCAAGCGGGAGATTTTTGGGGTATATTTTGTGGTTTATGCTTTGTTTTATATGTTTTATATGGTTGTCGGTTATGGGCTTAGTGTTTTCAGTGGGCTTGTTATGTTTGGGCTTTAGGTTAATTGGTGTAGTATAAATGTGGTCTATGTATAGCTATTATAGGTTAGAGTGCGTTTTTGAGAGTTTTGAAAGTCTATTCACGGTTAAAAGAGTAATTGAATGTACCTGACAATTGATTAACATAATTGTGTGCATTCATTGAAACGTGTTCATCGATTCATATGATTGTTTGGTTGTTTCACATAGTTGTTTGATTAAGATTCCACATTAACTCAAACAATTGCATTGATACCTTGAGAAGATCTGAGTTTTGGGACCTATAACGACTTATAAAGAATGATGTGAGTTTTCATGGATTAACATACATTTCACATTTTCCTTAAAGTACATAGAGTGGAATTTTAATTAAGGTTCTAGTACTTTATATCATTATACTTTTAATGAGGTTATGTCCTATCGAACTCGTTCGGCTAACGACCCTCCACCATACAAGGGAGCGGTAGGTGAGAGTGGACACCAAATGATGATCATTTTATAGATCGTTTCCTTATACCCCCTTAGAGTATAGCTTCGTGAATGAGGCCTACTATTGATTCGATTGAATTTTCTTACACATATAGTAATTAACTTTTAATATTATATATAAGGTGTACTTTAAAACCTTTCAAAACACAAGGTTTTGACTTTTAATTGTCTAAATTAAACTTTTAATTTAATTAAATTTAAACCATTTATGATTTAATCTTTATCCTTTAATTAACTTTTAATTAAACTAATGTAAATCATTAATGGATTAAATAATTATTTTCTATTAACAACTAATAAAATAATTCAAATTTAATCCTAATCCAAAACCCTTCTAATTTTCAAATTAGGGTTCGGGTTATCCAATTCTAATTATTTAAATTTTAAGGCTTTTAAAACAATGATTAAGGAAACTAGAAAACCTTAAGGGAACTCTAGCATTTTTATAAATAAGGGGTGGAGGCTAGGGTTTCAAGAAACCTAAGTTGAAATTTCAAGGCTATAGGGTTAATTTCTATAAACCCTAAATTTGATCCATTAACTATTATGCACAATCAATAGAAAAGAATATAGGCTCTGATACTACTGATAGGTTTTATAGGTTATAAATCTTTGAATGAGGCGCAAAATAACTTAACTCTTAAGTTTACATACAAGCTAATCGGATATTTGTTTTCTTTAATGATAGCAATAAACTATGAACATCAAGAACCCTAAAAGAACTCTATAATAATCGAAATAAACATAGATTTAGAGTTAACATACATGTTGATTATTAAAGTAAATACCCAAACAAAATTCCCTTTTGAAAATCTTTGAAATCAAGCACCAAAATTCTAGTGCCTCTAATGGTTTGTACCCAAAACTCTAGAATGACGATGTGAGAGGTAGAAATTGTGTTCCTATGCTTCTTAGCAATGTCATTAAAGAAAATAATGAGCCAAGGGGTCCTATTTAAAGTTTAGGTAATTTGCAGACAAAACTAGATTTAAATTAATTAAATAATAGATTAATCCTAATTCAAATCATTTCCTTATTTGCATCCATGAGGCTTCTGGAAACCCTGGAAGAGCCTCCAAAACCATCGACCCTTAGACGGTTCTAGAATTGTCTTATTTTGTTCAACTATTGAACAATTACAACTCAACAATTCCACCTTTAATTACTTTCAATTAATCTCAAGTTAACTTCTGATTAATAATTAATTAATTCTAATTAATAATTAATTAATTCTAATTAATAATTAATTAATTCTAATGATTTCCTTATTAATTTATTAACCATATAAATTTATTAATCATATAATAAATTAACATATCAATTATCTTTTTCCAATTAATAAATTAATCACATAATATATTAACAAATTCTCTCTCTCTCTCTCTCATAATATCATTTATAGCTATTTATGGTTATGAGGGTAATCCAAAAAGGACTTTGTTTCTATTCGTAAGTTTATACAAATTTAATTATGAGCTTAGACACCTTAATCCAACATAGACTAGCTTAGTTAGTTGTCTATTGTGTGTAGCTGAAGATGTCGCTGTTGAATATCTACGTATTGCGAAAACCACCACAATAAAATGTGTCAAAATTTTTGTAAAAACTATCATTAGTGTGTTTGGGGATGAGTACTTGCGAAAACCAACTGTTGAAGACCTTCAACGGTTACTTCATCTTGGACATGAACAAGGGTTTCCAGGTATGTTAGGTAGTATTGATTGTATGCATTGGGAATGGAAAAATTGTCCAGTTGCATGGCATGGGCAATATGCTAGAGGAGATCATAAAAGTCCAACAATAATGTTAGAAGTTGTTACGTCACAAGATTTGTGGATATGACATGGTTTTTTTGGTCTTCTAGGTGCATTAAATGACATCAATGTGTTAGACCGTTCTTCTATTTTTCATGAGGTGTTAAAAGGGAAAGCAACAAAGATTAACTTCCAAGTGAATGGTAACAGTTACAACTTAGGTTACTACCTCACAGATGGAATTTATCCTAATTGGGCTACTTTTGTAAAATCAATACCATTACCTCAAGGACCGAAATATGCACCATTTGCAAAGAAACAAGAGGCGGCTATGAAAGATGTTGAAAGAGCGTTCGACGTATTACAAGAAAGATTTGCTATTATTAGTGGACCATCGCGTATGTGGTGCAAGGAAATAATAGAGAAATAATGAGAGCTTGTGTCATTATGCACAATATGATTATGGAAGATGATCGTGATTCATATATTCGTCAATTTGATTATACAGATAATGATGTTAATTTTAATATTGTTAGGCCTGAAATTTCCTGAAGTCGTCTTCCTCCATATGAAATGTATCTTCGGAGTCATGCAAAAATTCGTAACAGATCCATAAATCACCAACTACAAGCGGATTTGATTGAAGAGATTTGAAACCAATTTGAAGACGAAGAAAATGAGGAATAATATTGTAATATTTGTTTTGTAATTCATGTTTTTTGTAACGTCTTAATATTTAAATAATTAATAAAGTAAAATAAATTTAATATTTATTATTATTTTGTTATTTTATTTTAAAAATATAATTTTAATTATAATAATAAAATTTATGTTTATTTATTATTAAGTAAATATTATATATATATATATATATATATATATATATATATATATATATAGGGGTGAGATCGGTTGAGAACTCATAGTTTCCCGAGAACTTAAAGTGGAACGTTGGATCAAAAGTAATTCATTAAGGACATGATCGTCATCTTACCAATCTCATTTAATGTTTAATTTTTTTGTGTTATTTAACATATTAATATAAAGGGTAAATGTCACTGTAGCCCTATGAAGTTTCACCTTTTGGTTTAAATGGTCCCTTTCGTTTTTTTTTCATTTAAGGGGTATAAAGTCTAGTTTTACCGGCTAAAAAGGTCCATTGACCTGTTTTAAGAGGTTTCCAAGCCAAATCATAGTCCACGTAAGCTAATGTGTTGACTCTGAGCCAACTCGTCGTATACGTCACCGAGTTGAGTTGAATCACTTGCTTGGGCACTAAGGTTCACTGTGGACCCAAGCTATATAAAAAGCGATGGTTTATTTAATCAAACCCTAAAACATTATACCCATTTTTCGGCCAAACATATACCAACAAGAATGAGACAATCCCTTTCACGAGATTCACGAGATGGCTACCCCACCACCGTCACCAGATTCGATTTCCTTAAATTCTCGAGACCAGATGAACTTCAGTGACCTTCACACACTATTCTGTGATTGTGGGGAGAGAATGGCGGAAACACAGGTGGAGATGGATCTCTTTGAGGAGTAAATGGGGCGTGATTCTGTGATATCAAGGGTCGAAATGCTTGTTGTGCAGCGCCGATTAGAGCGTAACGAGAAGAAGTTGCAGGCTTTGACTGTTGTGGTGGTGGCACTTGTGGTGGTGACGATTGGTTTTCTCATGGAGAAAATACACATGCTAATCTGATAGTGAGTTCGGTGATGTTTGTTCTCGATGTGTTGATTTAGATTATCTGTGTTTTATGTGTTAATGTGCAATGTTGTCTATTAGGGTTAATGTGGATCGTTGTGTAACTCCTGAAATCGTTTTTTGGTGTAATCTTTTGGTAGTGGATGATGAAGTCTTGTGTTAGCAGGCATTTTGTATAAATCACTATGTAATCCTGTTTATTATAATGGAAATCATCACCTTAGTTAATGAGGACCTTGTGGACACAAGAGGGCATCACATAAAGGACAGTATAAATCACTATGTAATCCTGTGATGCCCTCTTGTGTCTATATCTTCAGATCTGGACCTTGAGAGGTCCATAGAGTCCCTATTCCCCAGCTTTATACAGTCCCTTATGAATTTGGAGCTAAGGTTATCATTTTAAGGGTTATTTATCCATTTATGGCTATATGTGGGTCGCTTGAACGTAAAGTTTGAACCTTTACGTGTTTATTGAGCTTGGGAAGGTCGGATCTATGGATTAGAGGAATAGATCTAACCTCAGAAGGTCGTTTGAGTATGATCATGAAAGCAACTCGCCGAGTTCATAATTGGACTCGACGAGTCGAGTCGGGTTGCCTCGCGATTCGAATCCAGTGGAAACCCGACGAGTGGAAGGTTCACTCGACGAGTCGAGTGAGGCCTTGGAAGAGTCAGAAGACACGCATGGACTCGCCGAGTCACCCCTGTGTACTCGCCGAGTCTGGTCAGAGTTGACCGTTGACTTTTGTTGACTTTGGGGTTTGGTCAACATAGGTAACAGAGGCCATGGAGGGGTAAAATGGTCTTTTACCCACTATCTGATTAGCGAGGGAAAGAGTAATCGCCGGTTTAATTAGAGTTGAGACTTCGAGTGTTAATTAGAGATATTGGCCTTACGTGTTAGGCGGTGGCGAGTTCGAGATTCAAGTGTGAGGATATCTGCTTTCTGCTTGTCAGGTGAGTCTTCTCACTATACTTTACCTAGAGTGGTAACAGAGTTATGTGAAAGAATTATTGTATGCTATCTATGCGATGTGTGGCACTGCATTATTTCTATGTGATTTATGTTGTGTGTATATCAGAGTTAGGACCGGAAGGTCCACAGAGCTAGGACCAGAGGGTCCACAGAGTTAGGTTTAGAGTTATGTGCCAGTGTATTTGTATGCTATTTATTTTATGAGATTTATTGTGATATGTGATATACATGATTCAGAGATATCAGAGTTAGGACCTTTGGGTCCACAGAGAGTTGGGACTAGAGGGTCCCACTGAGACACACTGACCTGAGGGTCAACAGAGTTATAGCCTTGAGTGGCTAATATGTGTTAGAGTGGTATTTTGGGGAACTCACTAAACTTCATGCTTACAGTGTTTTGTGTTACATGTTTCAGGTTTTCTCAGGATCACGGGACGGCACCGGCTCGATTGTACACACCAGAAGAACCGTTGGTTTTGAGGATCCTGGTCTATTAATTGATTGAACAAAAGAGTCATGTATTGTAATTTAAACAAATAGGGAGATTTTTATGAAAAGTGTTACAGAGATAAACGATTTTAAACGAAAAAATTGTTTTAAAATTTTCGGTGTTACACCACGAAAAGGGTTTATTTGTTGGGTTGATGAAGTTGATAGCACAAGTAGAGAGGCTTTCATGATTGCAACTTTGCTTAGGTCGAATAAGAAGCTTAAGTCCGATGTTAGGAAGATGAAAATTTGTGTATTTCTTAGTTGGCCTATTTTCTTTGTTATAATAGTGTATAAGTTGTAATGGGTTGTTAATGTTTTTTTCTAATGCATTGTAATAATTTACCAACGTGGTTGTGTACTCCTCTTGGAAATTAATGAAAATGCTAATTATCACAACATCCTCATTATCACTATTTTGCACGCTCGTTTTTTAATTGAAAATTAGTGCGGTGGACCAGAAAATGGACCACATAGATATATAATAATACATGAAGTTGTTAGAATAACCATGCACGTCCATTACATAACCATAAGATTGCAAACATTGTATCTCAAATAACATAACTAGACACAAACAAATTTGGTAAAAAAAAACATGCAACAAACATCCATACGTAAATCCAATGACATCCAACTACTTAATCAGAAAATAAACACATTATCCTTAATCAAAATCTAATGGATTAGCACTTGTATTGGCTTCTCCATTTTTTCCTTCAACCCTTTTTGCCAATTTCTTTTTTATAATCCTTTCAGAATATCTTCTTTTCCGTGTAGTCTCTTTTCCTTTTGGTTGTGTTCCACTGCATCCTTCACTTCCATTACCACCTCCGTTTGTGTTTGTTCCAGTACATCCTTCACCTCCATTACCACCTACGTTTGTGTTTGTTGCACTGCCTCCTCCACCTCCATTTTTTTCTTTCTCCTTTTGACCTTAAGTTTTTTGGGCTTGTCAACTTTAGGACATGTAGCTTTGTTATGTCCAACTTCTCTACACACACTGCATAATTTTTTTTTGCCAACCTTAGAGACCGTGTGCCTTGTAGTCTTTTCAGTTGGGTCCTTTCTTCTATTCGCTTTTGGTCTTCCTGTCATTTTTCTCCTCAATGGTGGTAGTGGTGGACGATAGTTAGTACATGGCCACATATTGCTTCCATTCATCCCATGCATTGGATACTTGTACGTGTTCTTGTAAACTGCTCCAAAGTACATTGTATCCACATAAGTTCCAACATCCCTATTAAGAAAGGAAATCATTGCAACTGAATGCACACAACCATAGTCATTTATTTGCCACACTCTACAGGATCATGTCTTCTTGTCTAAATCCACCACGTAAGCCTCAACCAAGTTTCTTGTCTCGAACTGGTTTAAACCAGTTGGTAGAACCTGTCAGTATCTACAAACATTGGTTGGAAGTTAATGTATGTTTATAGTAACCAAAGTAAACTTATTACATTATATTTACATTTGAGCTTTTTTCAGTTGATTAAGTAAGGTTGTAATTGCTGTACATGGTTTAAAATCAGGCCATGAACTACCTTTGCTGCTCAAATTAAACTGCCTTTCCATAACATACAATCTAATTTCCTCTAACATTGTGATGATTGGTTTTTTCCTTGCATCTCTAATGACATTGTTAAAACATTCAGACAATCCATTTTCTACTGCATCACACATCATACCTTCCTGAAAGAAAGCTCTGTACCATGATTTAGGGTTCTTCTCCATAAGATATTCAAAGCTTGCAGGGTTTAGGAGTTGGATTTCTTTCATTGCTGCATTAAACAAAGGCTTAGTAAATGCTTTGCATGCCCTCCAAAACATCCGCTCATACTGCACTCCACTGAATCTTTTTCGAAAGTTGGCTACAATATGCCTTGCACACTGCCTATGTTATGTAGTAGGTAAAATGTCTTTCACAGCCTCCAACAAACCCTACGCCATAAAGGGAAATTATTAAAACAAACAACTACATTTAGATTAAAATGATAGGATATGGTACTAAACATACCTTATGTTTATCTGACATCAAAGTAATACCAAAACCATTTTCCATTCCTAGATCATCCCTTAAATTCTCCAAAAACCATTTCCAATTCTCTTTGTTTTCCACACAAACAACTGCCCATGCAATTGGAAATATATGATTATTAGAATCCCTTCCAACTACACATATTAACTCTCCAGTACATAAGCCTTTCAAGAAACACCCATCCAAATTTATTACTCTTCTACAACTAACTCTCCATCCTTGATTTAGTCCCTCAAAACATACGTAAAAGTTACTAAAATAAGTCTTCTCATCAGGCATACTATTGACAGCAATCTTCACAGTTGATCTAGGGTTTGATCTTCTTATCTCTTCACCATAAGACCAAAGCTTTGAATAATGCTCAACAAGTGTGCCTTTAATCAGCTCAATGACATGTTTCTTTGCTCTCCTACACTGTCCCATACTCACATCTATTCCAAAAGTTTGTTTCACCTCTTCCTTAAGCATCCTAACACTCATATTTTTTCCTATTTAAGAAGTCAGTTGTAAAATGGCTGCCAATCCAAGCATAGTTAATAATTGATCCCAATTTGAAATTTCTTGCACAATTGTGCTCATCTGTGAGTAAATTAATCTGGAAAGATTGTTCTTCATTCATCCATGAGGCCCAAAGTCTAAACTTACACTATCCAGAACAACATTTCACTAAAAGTCTCCTACTATCATTTTTCTTGTAGCACAATTGATAGCCATTAGCAACAACATAATTACATAACATATGTTTTAACTGTTTTGGACTTTCAAATCTCATACCTAAGACAGGTTTTTGTTTTTTCCAGTTAACATTATCATTATAAGTTGTTACTTCCTCAACAATTGCTTCATTGTCGTCTATACGAAAATAATCGTCCTCATGAGGAGGACTTGATGGGATTGACTGCACCTTGGGGCATAACTTGCTAAAAAGAACATCATTTATAGTCTTATTCATAGGAATGGAATCATCATGTCCATGTTCATCATGTACATTACCTTTCAAGTCCTCAATGTCGTTATGAAAATATCACATGCTATGTAACTCCTCATTATTCCCCTACACTGACTGCTTGTCTTCACGACTACATACTTCCGCTTGGTCATCCACTATCCATTGATGAACATTGACACCAAGATGATCCATGTATACTTGGATTACACACACAATGTCGTACCCCACTTCAATAAAATCCTGGTAGTCTTTCTCGACGACTATTATCCTCAATCCATCAGGAAATTCTATATCGGGCATGCAAAAGTACACATTCACACATTCCTTGTTTGAGAATCTTTTAATAAATAGTAGAAATTCCTTCAAGTCCATTCCTGCAAAATCGAAATCTTCAAAGCGTTGCTCCGCTCCATCTGAGTAACTTATTGCGGGGTACCTAGAAAAAAAGCCAGCAAAATGAAGATCGACCTTCATAAACACCGCCATAGGAGCGATTTGGAGAGAAACGGTAAAAGAAGAAGAAAGGGGGAAAAGATAGCAACGAGTCAATATGTCATTTACAAAAGGGTTAAGTAGGTCAAAATGTCATTTATTGACGTGACAACGGAAATAGCGAGTTGGCAATCTTTTAAATGACGTGTGGCTTTTTACCTCCTGATTAGGATTAGTTTCACCGGCTGACCCCTTGGCTTTCTATATAACGGCTTTAAAAAACGGTAAAACTAGACTTTATACCCCTTAAATGCAAAAAAAGAAAAAAGAAAAAAGAAAAAAACGAAAGGGACCATTTAAACCAAAAGGTGAAACTTCATAGGGCTACATTGACATTTACCCTTTATATTAATATGTTAAATAACACAAAAAAATTAAACATTAAATGAGATTGGTAAGATGACGATCATGTCCTTAATGAATTACTTTTGATCCAACGTTCCACTTTAAGTTATCGGGAAACTATGAGTTCTCAACCGATCTCACCCCTATATATATATATATATATATATATATATATATATATATATATATATATATATAATATTAATATTTACTTAATAATAAATAAACATAAATTTTATTATTATAATTAAAATAATATTTTTAAAATAAAATAACAAAATAATAATAAATATTAAATTTATTTTACTTTATTAATTATTTAAATATTAAGACGTTACAAAAAACATGAATTATAAAACAAATATTACAATATTATTCCTCATTTTCTCTAGTTTTACAAGACTAGAAACTTACTAACTATTACTTAGACCTAAAAACTAGAAAAACAAAGATTCAACTAAATTCAATGACGAAGGGAACTTCTGTTTAGTTCAACTCAATTGATCTTATGGTTGATATTATGATAATAATGCAATGGATTAATTCTTCTATTGGCTACCGATTCAAGTGATTAGATTCACGTTCGCTGCACTAATCCTTAGGGAACAAACTAACTTCAGCAGTGGCCAGTTGTCTACTTTAATTCAATTCACTAGATTATTTATTCGAGTTAATTTAGACTTGTAATAGCTAACTAATTTGGTCCTTTAGTTAACCTCTTGTTGATGATCATCACACAAGCTCACACATGAATTTACCTATTTTTCTATTGATTCTAGTTTCACAGTCGATAATCCTAGTCATATAATAAAGTGGTCACATAAATTATATGAGGTAGCAATTAAGAGATGTTCATGCAGCTTAATTATCTTCCTATTAACAGAAAAATAGTTGTCATTCACACATAAGGTTCTTTAACAAGCTAGAATCAACAAAATCACCACTATTAAATTAATCCTACCATATATCAAACCATAGTTTCAATATTGTCTCCCCAAACAGAAGTTTAAAAGTTTTAGCTCATGATTGAGGTAATTAACTACACAAAAACGAAATCTAAAAGTCTAAACATGATGAAGAGCAATAGATTAAAGTAAGAATGATGTAAATTTGCCTCAATTCTCCTTCGGAATTAGTTTTATGGTTGTATCTTCGTTCTCCAGATTTCTCCTGGTTCTGATTCGTAGCTTCCTCCTCTCCAAGGGTTCCATAATACCTTGTGTTGATCTAGACATCTGTTTTTATAGATTCGAACTGACTCGCCGAGTTCATCCCTTAATTCCCGTACACGGTAAGTCACGGAGTCTTTATCTTCTCGAATCTTCAATGAGACTCGCCGAGTAGTCAACCCTACTCACCGAGTACCTTGTATTTTTAGCATTGTTCTTCTTTGTTCAACTCCCGAGCTCCCAACCGCTTCTCCTGCTTCCATTTACTTCCGAGCTTTGTTTTTGGACTGAAAACACAATTCAAACACTTTTAAGTATCTTTTGTCCATGATATGCAACTAAATTAGCTAAAAATGATAAAAATCTATACTTAATATAAGGCTAAATATGTCACTATCAAAATACCCCACACTTGACTTTTTCTTGCCCCCAAGCAAAACTGAATTTTAGCACATTAGAATCACATAGGACAACTCCAATCCATCCCAGCCATTATGTCAAGACCGCAACGCATGTATTTGTGTCTAAAATTTCCTAAAACCCCCCAATATTCCAAATACTTACAATCCTCATAAACATTCACCCACTTATCCCGAACAATGATCATTTTATGCATCCCTCTGAATCCATCCGCAGAAAACCTCCTATCCCCAAGGTATTTTTGGTTGAGCAACCCAAGCATACATAATCTAGAATTACAATTTATGATACCACTATGGAGCTGTTGGAATTCTTTACTTCTTTGATAATTTAATCTTGATTTCTTTGAATTCACCACCTTGTTTGATTTGATCTTTGGTATCTTCAATTTTTGAACTTTTGGAATTTTGATCTTTTGATCTTCACTTTAGTTGCTCCAAAATTCTTACAACTTTTCTTGTAATTCTCTACCTCTTTTTTTTACATGTACCTCACTTTTTCTCACTCAAAAACCTACATGATTAACCAAGGGCGCTCAACTTCAACCTTTATTGGCTAAAATAATAATTTTCCTGGATACATTTATGGTACACGATGCTAAACATATTGCATCCTTCGGGCTAAGCGAAGTCGTGTTTTTGTCCCATGATTTCACTGGAATAAGGAAGCCACAAATGCACTAGAACGTATATAGGCTCAACTAAACATTTGAGTTTTCTTGCAATCATCAACATAACTCTAACATGGAATCCTAATTACTTTTACCAAAATTTTCTAAATTAAGTCCTAAGCAACATTTTTTGTATGCAAAAATTTAAAAATTAACCTAAATTAGGACATTAGGATTCTACATTTACTAAGATGACATCAACCCCCTACCCACACTTAATTTATGCAATGTCCTCATTGCATATATTGCATGAAAAGAAAAACAAAACAAATATAGAGGGAATTGGAACAAACTCCCCTGTGATAGCAGTTGATAGGCTGATCATCTTCTATTAAGCTCTTACTTCAATCGACTTTGGACATGTGAACAACTCATCCATATCGTGGGCATCAAATCGAATGTGGGTAGCTCCAAATGTGCAGGAAAAATACTGTAAAATCTTCAGGAATTGATTGCAAAGAATAAGTGGTCAAGTGGTGAAGCTATCAGCATCAAATCAGCAGCCCTTGTGGTAGATAAATGAAGGACTCATCGAGTCATATAAACGACTCGTAATGGACTTCAAAAACTTCCAACTGGTTCAGTAAACGCTCACTCATAAACCCTTTCGGTCCGGACTCGACACTTAGACTCAATACGTCGACCTTTCTTGACTCGTTTCCATGTTTGTCTCACATACTCTAAACTCCTTATGCAAGCATTTCTTAAACCAAATTCTGAAATAGACCAAGGCAAATAGATCATCAAGCACATAAGAGTTTAAGTCCTAAGAATTTAAAACACACCAAACAAAATAAAAACAAATAAAAATTGTTCAATAAGACATCAAAAAAAACTAAGCATCATCTTCTTCTTCATCATGGCCATGCACAGCCCCGCTCCCACCAGCTCCACTCCGCCTTGTGTTAATGATCTCGTCCCAAGAAGGAATGTAGGGGAAGTTACCCCCATCAATGTGCGGAATATGAAAATGGTCAAAAAGTCGCACATGGGACTCGTTGCTAAAATTAATACCCCTCGCCATTTGGTCTTGGAGCCTCCTCATCTAGACATTGTACCAATCCATTGGTACTTCGTCATTTTCCACCGGAATCACCGGCGGTTCCTCCTCCACTTCCCGCTCACGTCTCGATCGAACCCTTCGTCCCGGTGCCTCGGGCCCGATCACCGGATCTTCATGTGGGATAACATAATGACCTCCTCCATAATCTTCAATAATGTGTGCCCTGCGAAAAAGAATAGGATTAAAGGGAGATGTCGGGATCTCCTTCAGCAAGTTCCAAGCACCACTAGTCATTAGCCCGTAAGAATGGGCTAAACGTGTCACGAACATGCCACCATTAATTTTTGAAGTTTTGCGGTCCTTGACCGTTCCCTCCGCCAAGTATGAAGCGATGCATCATGGAATGTTGCAGAAAGTATTGGGTGTAATGATGCTCCAAAGAAAGAAAACATCAAGGTTAGAAACCTTGTCATCATCTTTCCTTTGGTTAATGGTATTTGAAATAAGCCGATGAATAAGGCGGTGTGTAGGTGATCGTATGCTCCCTTCTTGAGCCGACTTCGGAATGTAAACTTTATTAGCAATGGTGCTCCACCAACTAGAATTTGTGATCCCATCCAGAAATGCTTTGTGGCAATGCTCCAAAAATGTACGAAATGCATCCATGTTAACCACTTGTTGGTCATATATCCCTAATATCCAAGCTAGTTCGACCATGGAACAATGACGAAGCTCGCCCCCAAGAAAAAAAGTAACACTTAGGGGGTTATAATAATCATCCACACCCTGGAAGTGTATTGTGGAAAAGAACTCCAGGCACAGCTCACGATAAATCGGCACTTGAATACGGAAGACACGACTCCATCCATCACATGTAATGGATACTCCATTATGCACAAACGTCTTAAATATATAAGGGGCCAACTCTTCTTCATAACGAACTCTCCCCAACCATTCCCAATCAATTGTATTAGGAGCACATATCTCCTTTTTTTTGGAGCTCAACAAGCTTCTTCTTCCACTTGGTTCTTATTCAATTTGAGTTGATTTATGGAAAATGCAACCAAGGAAAATCTCCTTGACTTGCTCTAGAGCTTTGTCCTCTTGAAAACATGATTCTTGTAAAACAATCAAAAAACAATCCAAAAGACACAGAAACACATTAAAACAAAATATTTCTGGGCTCCCGACTGGACTCGGCGAGTCTGATGAACTACGTGAGTCAGTCGACGGGTCAGTTCCAATGCACCCATAAAAACTCAAAATTTTTCCAAGGGTTTGTCCAACGATGTCCATAAGGCGTATTAGAGCAAGAATATCCATCCAAAACACCATAATTAATCCAAAAACAAAAACCCTAAAAATCCAGTAAACTTCAAAAACGAGTGTTCTATAAAATTGATACTTTATAACATCTAAAAATCATGACTTTAACATAATTATTGAAGAAATTAAGTACCTTGGTTGATGGAATTCGAGAATTTTGAAGAAAGAGTGAAGAACTTGATGAGTGCTTGAGAGAGAATACGAGTAGGCGCACGGCGAGTATGAATGGAATATGAGCACATTAGGGTAAAAACCCTAATTTTACCAGATGTAAAAATATAATTATTAATTTTTTTCTGTAAATGAAAACAGACTCGGCGAGTCTAGTCGCGAATTGAAACTCATATGGATTCTGAATAGACTCGTCGAGTCAGGGTCAGACTCGGCGAGTCACTTGCAAACATTTCAAAAATTATATCATTTTGTCATGTATTTAAAAAAATTCAATCCACCCCACACTCAGCCCATACGTACTCTCAAGCAGTCATGTTTGATGATTTAGAAGATGAAAACAGAAAAAAGAAAAATCTAAAAACGAAAATCAAACAAAAACTAAAACGAGAAAGATAAAAGAAAGCAAACTCTCATAACGGGTTGCCTCCCGTCAAGCGCTTCTTTTTAAGGAGTCGTTAGCTGGACTCCTTCCCATCTACGTTTCTTCATTTTCTTGCATCGGGAATGCACGCCTAATCTTTTGCGGTTTATACTTCGTCTTATAGGCATGTATCTTCCTCTTGTAAGCCTGTCTCAATTCTTCTCTCTTTTTCCTTGTGGCATCTACTTCAATTGCATGTATGTTCCTTTTCCCCACCTTTTTCTTATTCACCCCATTCTCTTGCACCCTATTTTGTCCTTATCCTTCTTTAAACTTCATTACTTCATAATTGATCAAAACTCGGGCTCGAGGTTTGGTTATACGTGACTCAATGAATGGGTTATCAACATCATCTTTCCTAACCGTTGCATTCTCCTCTTCCCCAAAACTTGCCTCCTCATCAAGTCGAATGTCTTTATATTCTTGCATCATTGTATCGAGGCAAGCTATTTGAATGTGTTGGAAGTCACCATATGCTTTAACAATTCCGCCTTCTGCTGCTCGATCTTCTAAAGAATTAGGAAAAATCTTCATGTCCAAATCAGACAAGGGACTGGTAACAAGCAGATTAAGATAATCCAAGTTGCTGAGATTTTCGATTGGAATCGTCGAGTCTGTCGACTCGACTCGGCGAGTCGGTGCGAATTCGTCACATTCCATTATGTTTTCTGAATCAGTTCCTTTCAGCAGCTTCTCTATCTCCTCTAAGTCCTTTTCAACATCATCATTTCCTCCAGAAGATAGTAGAAATTTACTTGGATCTTCTTCTTGTAGAAGTGCAAGTTCTTTTTGGAGTATTTCATCATCCAAATCAATGAAGGAAACTTCTTCTTTTCTTGTCTCTTCATGCTTAATCTCTGGTATAGCTTTAAACACGGCTGACTCATCTCCTACCCTCAATGTTAGTGTGGACTCGCAAACATCTATCAATGCGCATGCGGTATTTAAAAATGGTCTCCCCAAAATAATTGGAATTTCGGGGTCTTCTTCCATGTTAAGCACTACAAAGTCCACGGGGAATACAAATATGTCCACTTTTATGAGAAGATCTTCACAAAGACCTCTTGGACGAATTATTGTCTTGTCCGCCAAATGGATCTTCATATTAATAGACCTCGGCTTCGGTAAATTCAGCTTCTTGAAGAAAGAAAAAGGCATTAAGTTAATACTTGCACCCGAATCGTTCAATGCTTGAGTAGCAAGTATATTTCCAAATTAGCAAGGAATCGAGATGCTTCCCGAATCGCCCTTCTTTTCTGGTAGTTCATTTAATACTAATTCTGCGACTTCTGCCATATCTTTTCTAGCAGCAAAGAGACCCTTAAGCAAGTTTAAGTATTTGTGTGTTTGAAGCGTCGTTTCAACAAATGGGACGTTGACTTGAAGGGCTTTAACATGTTCCATGAAAGCTCTGTATGTTTTGACCTCTTCATCAGGTATGGCTCGAGTTGGAAATGGCAAAGGAGGCATGTAGGGCTTTAATGAAACAACAGATTTGTCATCAGGGCATGGACTCGTCGAGTCCATTAGAGAGACTCGGCGAGTCGGGTCGGGTTTAGCTGAACTTGACTCTTTTGTCTTTTTTGCTTGCACCTTAGTTGAGACCTTATGTGCAGGGGTCAGAGGAGTGAAAATTCCTCCATAACTAGATGTTATAGCATTCACATTCTCCATTCTCGGATTATTCTCGGTTTTACTTGGAAGTTCACCCGATCTTCTCTCGTTCACTTGATGTGCTAGTTGCCCAAGCTGTTTCTCAATGTTGAGTATAGATGCTTGCTGATTCCTAAGTATAGTCCTGGTCTCTTGTATTGTAGCATCATGATCATTGTGTCTCTTCTTGGACGCGGCTATAAATCTTGTGAACATTTCTTCTAAATCGGCTCTTTTTTTCACAACTGGTTCTTCCTTTTGATAGAAACCCCTCTCTTTTTGCTTGTATTTCTCTTCCTTTGCCTTTTTGTATTCTTCATACAGGAGCCATTCCTTCTTGGGTTTCCGCCAATTCTAATCGTATCTGTGACATCCCCATTTTCACGGCCAGAAAAGACCGATTTTGTTTATGCTTTATAAAAATCAGAGTACCTATTTTAATAAAAATATTACGGAATTTGTTCCCAGTAAAACATGATAAATACGCTATCAAAGCATTTCCGAAGAAAAATATTTTTATTCATTTTAAAACATTTGGGATGTCATCGTCAATACAGAAACATAAGCATAAACATAACTTACATTCATTATCACTAGTGATCTATATCTCCTTAATCTCTTAGTGTAATGTCACTTCATATCGACACCCGTGATATAAATAAACTGAGTGGGTCAGGTTGGGAAACCTGGTGGGTACATAGGGTTTTCAACCCACAATAATATAATTATTATGTTTAAACAATCAAACAATCAACCTAATTACCCATCCCCATTATCTTCTTTAGTCTTAAGGGTCTACCCTAATAATCAGCTATTCCTCATTCATTCATTCCTAAGGATCATCCTAAGGAATCGGCACGAAGTCCATCGTTGCCACGGTTTACACAACGGGTACTAAGTCTGCATAGTCGCCAGGGTTTGGGCACTAAGTCTGCATAGTCGCCAGGGTTTAGGCATCACGTTTGCATGATCACCAAGGTTTAGGTATCATGTCTGCATGATCACCAAGGTTTAGGCATCAAGTCTGCATGATCACCAAGGTTTAGGCACCAAGTCTGCATGGACGCCAGGGTTTAGAGTACACCGGGTGAACACATCGTTCACAACACCTACAAGTTGCGAGCCTGCTAGTGTTCCACTGGACTGTCTAGAATAGTTTGTGGTTGTCATCCATACTCTGCTGAATGACGGGGCCATCATTTGGGAAAGGCTTCTCACATCTTCCACATCTCACCCTCACCTCGTGGTCTATAACACCTCTCAACTCATCATCCAACTCATATTCCATCTAATACATCTACCCATGTTTTACCCCCAACATTATCGTAGATATAAATACATATACAGTTTAAATCATTTAAAACATGTATAAAATCGTTCATCTAGCATAGACAGCAAGTACTCAGATAATATGCACACATAGCAGGTAATTTATATAAAATACTTCATATCTATGTGTAAGATGAAAGTAACTATGCACTCACCTGATAAGGTGATGACTCGGTACTCGGACAGCACTTCGTTACTGTTAAAACAATTTCCCTCGGACAAAACCTAGTATTGTTACCACTAGAGTTTAGTCTAACGTTAACCGCGACTAATTAATAGTCTAGATATTATTACTATTATATAAGCGTTAAGAAACACTCTTATATAACTCATAATAATAGCCCAAATACTCATTATAAGTTCCTAATAACGTTACTATATTAAAACATAAGCTATACTAAAGATAGGGTAGGCATAGCTCACTTACAGCGGGTTTTTCTCAAAACCGGGCGCCGCTGGAGCAGCGTTCCCGAGCCGAAAGGCTCTTCTTCTCGGAGCCGTTGGGCACTCTGGGGCTTCCGCCTCGTGCTAGGGAGGTTCCCTAGGCTTTTCAGGGGGTTTTGGGGCTTAGAGAGAGAGTATAGAGAGAGGAATGAAGGGTTAAGGTGTGAGGAATGAAGGAGGGGTGCATCTATATTTATAGGATGAATTGGGGTCAATCACCTCGTGAGTTTTTAGTGTTCACCTCGTGACCTTGCTTAGGCTCCAAGGCAAAACCTGGTGCTGACACGTGACATCGCACACAGAGGGTAAAACAGCCGATTTTCAAAAATTCATAACTTTCACATACGAACTCCGCTTTCGACGTTCTTTATATCCACATGTAGGTAAAAACAAGATCTACAGCTTTCATTTAGAATCCATTGGCTAGTTCTCGACAGATCTCAAATTTAACAGTAGGAGGAGTTTAGACTGCTAAATGACCGCGAAGAATTCGTAACTCCTTCATACGGAATCCGTTTTCGTCCATCTTTTTACCGTTGAGTTCCTATTAATGAGATATTCAACTCTCATTTAGGTCGCGTAAGCCAAAAACTGCTCGAACTAAAATTCGAGTTTCGGGTCGTGAACTACTAAGCCGAATCTTAGAAAAATCATAACTTCCTCATACGAAGTCGGATTTGGGCGTAATTTTTTTGTATGTTCTCAGTTTAACATATACTACAACTTTGGTTTAGATCACTAAGGCTAAAAAGTCCTCCATCGTAAATTCACTATTTACGTCTCCTGGTGCCGTGCCGGTTTTGCCGTAAAACTTCGACGGGCCATAACTTCTTCGTTATAACTCAGATTTCGACGTTCTTTATATGTACGGAAACCTTGAGACATATTATACAACTTGGTTAAGACTATTTATTATAAATAATCTTTTTCCAAAAAGTCATTTTCGACCCCTATTATCTCTAAATTGACTAGCCCGGATCTACGGGCGTTATAGTATCTGTCGCCACTTTAATAGAAAACTTGCGCCTTTTTGTTTCCATTCTCATCCAAGTCATAATCTTTAGTTAAGTGAGGTCCCCTACAATTCTCACATCCCACCCGGATAGCATGGATTGTTTGATCCATCTTCGTCATTCTTCTATCTAAACTGTCTAGTTTAGCCATCATTGCTGCCATGCCATCGTTAACCGTGTTTACTACCCCCTACTTACTTCATTTCGTGGGCTGTGGTATTCTATAGAATGCTTAAAGAACTCTTCAATTAATTCTTTGATCACCGGGGGTGCCTTCTTTGTGAGCGGGCCTTGCGAGTCAAGTAACTGCCTTGTGGTGACATTGACTCTGTCATAGAAGATGGAGACTTCTTATTGGCTATTAAGGTTATGGTGTGGGCAATTCCTTAGCAGGATCTTGTATCTCTCCCAAGCTTCATATAGTGACTCTCCAGCTTGTTGTTCAAAGTTAGCAATGGCCTTCTTCAATTTGGCTATTTTAGAAGGTGGGCAAAAGTGGTCAATAAATTCCTCTTTCATCTTAGCCCACGTGGTGACCGACCCGGGAGGGAGTGACTTGAGCCAATCTTTTGCAGCACCCTTGAATATGACTGGAAGCATGCGAAGTAGCTGGGTCTCGCGAGGCACATTTGGAACATTAAAGTAATCAGCTACATCATTGACTTCATCCAAGTGCTTGTAAGCATCTTCGTGGTCTTTTCCATAGAAAGGGATCTCCTTTAGTTGAGCGAGTATGTGGCCCTTTAGCTCGAAAGTAGCAGTAGCGGGAATTGCGGGTTGCACAAGTCCTAGGCCGGTATCGTCACGCATCCTCTTCTTCCATTCCCCCATGGGGACTTCATCGATGTTAGCCATGATAATGGCCAATTCGTCGTCAAAGTCGGATTCGTGCCCGAAAGTGGGGTCTTCTTCTCCTTCGATTTCTTACTCGGTGTCCTCTTTGATCGGGTCTTCTATTGCTATATAGGCGCTGGAAGCTCCTGATTTGCTGCTCTTCTTTTTACTGAAAACGGACTTTAGATTCTTTAGTGGCGAGTTCTTTGAAGAAACGGATTCTCCAATGGATTTTCCCTTGCTCTTTCTTAGGGTGGATTCCGGGTCTTCTAGTGGAGGGACTAAAGGTGTCTCAGATCCTCGGGTCATGAAACAACTGCAAATAAACCAAGAAAAACGTGTAAAAAGAACAAAAATAAAATAAAAACTAAAACTGTGAATCAGCGATGGACTCGCCGAGTTGCTTCGAGTGCACTCGGCGAGTTCAAGGCAAAAACAGAAAAGTTTGACAGATTTAAAATAAAAACCAATAAATATTAAATCCTAACTTAATTACTAAGTTACCTAAGAATTAACTTTGTGTAAGATAAATCTCACACAAAGGATCGATAAAAATAGAAATTAATGCTAATTTAGAACCGTTCCCCAACAACGGCGCCAAAAACTTGATGTGTGTGAAACGAACTAGTTTTAAACCTACTTTTAATTATAAAATTAACACACAAAGGTAGTGGACCTATCAATTGTGGTAAAGCTAAATAAGTAGGGTATCGAACACAGGGAACGGTAAAGTAAAACTAAAAACTAATTTTATCCAAAATTAAATAATAAAAAGGGGTTTTCTCTAGTTTTACAATACTAGAAACTTACTAACTATTACTTAGACCTAAAAACTAGAAAAGCAAAGATTCAACTAAATTCAATGACGAAGGGAACTTCTGTTTAGTTCAACTCAATTGATCATATGGTTGATATTATGATGATAGTGCAATGGATTAATTCTTCTATTGGCTACCGATTCAAGTGATTAGATTCACGTTTGCTGCACTAATCCTTAGGGAAAAAAACTAACTTCAACAGTGGCCAGTTGTCTACTTTAATTCAATTCACTAGATTATTTATTCGGGTTAATTTAGACTTGTAATAGCTAACTAATTTGGTCCTTTAGTTAACCTCTCGTTGATGATCATCACACAAGCTCACACATGAATTTACCTATTTTTCTATTAATTCTAGTTTCACAGTCGTTAATCCTAGTCATATAATAAAGTGGTCACATAAATTATATGAGGTAGCAATTAAGAGATGTTCATGCAGCTTAATTATCTTCCTATTAACAGAAAAATAGTTGTCATTCACACATAAGGTTCTTTAACAAGCTAGAATCAACAAAATCACCACTATTAAATTAATCCTACCATATATCAAACCATAGTTTCAATATTGTCTACCCAAACAGAAGTTTAAAAGTTTTAGCTCATGATTGAGGTAATTAACAGCACAAAAACGAAATCTAAAAGTCTAAACATGATGAAGAGCAATAGATTAAAGTAAGAATGATGTAAATTTGCCTCAATTCTCCTTCGGAATTAGTTTTATGGTTGTATCTTCGTTCTCCAGATTTCTCCTGGTTCTGATTCGCAGCTTCCTCCTCTCCAAGGGTTCTAGAATACCTTGTGTCAATCTGGACATCTATTTTTATAGATTCGAACCGACTCGCCAAGTCCATGACCGACTTGCCGAGTCCATCCCTTAATTCCCATACACGGTAAGTCACAGAGTCTTTATCTTCTCGAATCTTCAATGAGACTCGTCGAGCAGTCGACCCTACTCGCTGAGTACCTTGTATTTTTAGCATTTTTCTTCTTTGTTCAACTCCCGAGCTCCCAACCGCTTCTCCTGCTTCCTTTTACTTCCGAGCTTCGCTTTTGGACTGAAAACACAATTCAAACACTTTTAAGTATCTTTTGTCCATGATATGGAACTAAATTAGCTAAAAATGATAAAAATTTATACTTTATATAAGGCTAAATATGCCACTATCAATAATCTTTCTCGTACCTTGTTAAATAAATAAATAAAAGTATGAGGTTAGTGACATTGAAGATAATAAAGTTCATTAACTTAAATAATTTTCACTTGTGATTTACATGTGAATCACATGTAATTCATATGTGATTTACATGTAATTAATATGCGTTTCACTCTTGATTTACATGTGAATCACATGTGATTCATATGTGAATTACTTGTGATTGACATGTGAATCACATGTAATTCATATGTGATTTACATGTGAATCACTACGTATTTATAGTCTTGCTTCCAGTTAATTAATAAAATATTATAACAAATCACATACAGAGATATCCACCAAAATATCATAATATAAATTATTAAATTCTCATAGGCCGGGTTCATAACATTCCAAAAAACAGCAGTAAAAGGTTTCTTTTATCTGGATTTGGTTTAATATATTGAGATTGGCATGCTTTATCCTTGCACTTCTTGCTGCAACTAGATCTAGTCAAATAGGTTGTGTGCACGGATCAATGAATCAAACAACCGATTCATTGTTTTAACTTAATAAATCAACCAATCTATTAAACATCTCGACTTCTAAATTTTACAAAATAAATCTAGTGAAAATATTTATTCGGGGATGAAATAGGTTTTTTCCAATTATCAAACTTGAGTATCATGTTATTTTCATTTTCCATTTGTACATAACAAACATAAACTCATAAAAACCATAACCGAGTTGCAAAAATTAACTTGATATGTGAATGATGAAGGGTGTAACATGAATAATGGAATTATGGCAATATTTGGAATATTAAAAGGGTAAAGTTATACATTCATAATATGTATAAGCAGATGAAAGAGGTAAGAACTGAAGTTAAAAATACCAATACAAGATTCAAACCATTGTTGTCAAGTATACTGATCCCCGAGATCCTCTTCACTGTGGGTCCCGGTTTTGATACAACCTAACAAAAAAAACAAAGTATATTTTAAAAAAACAGTGGATTACAAACGAATAAGAAGATGTTTTAACTTTTAATTAGTAACACTAAATGATGAGAAAACAGGTAAAAGATGCTTAACCTGTTTATTAAAATAACCAACAACATTGTTGTCTACATATGTGAGAAAATGAGTAAGCCCATCCATATCTCGAGCATGTTGCTTTAGATGATTCATCAGTCTTGTACCATAACCCTTTACTTGTTCATCTGATATGATTGTATAAAAAGCTATCTCCCCAAATTTTTGGCTAACATGTCACATATGATAAGCAAACAAAATCTATTTTTAGAAAGTAGTTCTTCCAAATACTAAATGAAAGTAAACCATGTGAGATATGTAAAATATCAACCTGACATATGGTATGTATGTAATGTCACCAACAACTATATTGAGAGTGAAGAAAAAAAGGAGTGGAGAAAGCCCATTTACAAGAAAAGAGGGAGAGGGCATCATCACATACTGTTGGAGGATCTCATTTAGGTTGTAACATAATATCTTAGGGGTTACACCTGCCAAAACAATGGATTACATCATACATCTCTTATAGGGACAACAACTTAAATGAAGTAAAACTGTGACACTTTATCAAACAGGTTGTGTGCATGGATCAATGAAACAACGAGAGGGATGAATAACAGACTTGATTAGAATCAAAATCTAACAAAATCCAAAGATTTCCATTGGTACTCATCTGATACTTCATTTTTGAATATTTTATGATTACAATAACAATAACATCACACTTTCTATAAAAACAGGGAAGCTATAAGGATTTTAATGATTCAAATTTCACGTGATGTTCATATGATGGAAGAAAATGAAAGTAAAACATCTGATTCCTTTACTCCAATGGAGGTGGAGGTTGTCACACCCTAAAACCAAGAACGACGGAAACGTTCTGGGGCGGAGGACGTCATGTATAATATCAACAACAATGTAAAGTAGTAAACAAGCAACAACATCATCCATTGCATTAATAATATAATTATTATACAAATGTGTTCTGTCAAATTTTGATAAACACTAAAGCATAAATCAAAATGAAAGATAAGTCTTGAACAAGCTCCATCTTCCTTTCTCCTTGCATCGGTACCTGTCTATGATGATCTGAGGATACAAGTAATTTTGAAAGCGAGTATCAGCTTTGAAGCTGGTGAGATCATAAGTATTTAGTGTCTTAATTTGTATGTAAGTATTTGTATGTAAGAATTTGTAAGTCTATGTATTGTAAGTATTTAAAGTGTATATGAACTGTAAGTGTTTGAAAAACCCTAGAATCCCTATGATTCCTACTAGTATAAGAAGGTGTCTTCTACCAAGACCTAACTGCTCTGTATGTGTGTCTCTTGTAAGCGTATGTATTTTCCAAAGTATAACTATCATTATCCAAAAATATAGTTTCTACATTTCCGTGCGTCGTGTGAATGTTCACGAGGTGAATGTAATGGGAAAAAGAAATAGTACTATGGTGTAGTGCTATAAGAACTACTGCCGTAATAACTACCTTAAATCGGATGTATATTAAGGCATTATGTGATAAATTGTACCATACTATCGACTGGTAACAACGACATAAGAATGGTCGTAATAAGGAATGACGTTTGGCACCCGCATACCTGCAGGTCCCACTGTAGCTAGCAGCAAGGTGTAGGATAGTCAATCCAATATAGATCTATAAACAAACTCATATTATAGATTGGTTACAACGACAACGTATAGTCGAAAATAAGGTATGACGTTTGGCACCCGCAGACCTGCAGGTCCCACTGTAGCTAGCAGCAAGGTGTAGGATAGTCAATCCATTATAGATCTATACGCAAACTCACGCTCTCCCTTCAAGAGACTCTGGCTACAACTCGGGCCATGACATTTAAGTCATGCTACGATTTAAATCACTATTATTAACGTATTCTTGTATATGTAATGTAATGAACTGTTCTAGCTGTAATGTACGTGCTCTCTACCTAGCAAGTATAGTAATGTAATCATTCTTGTATAGTTGTATATGTTCTCTTCCTAGTATAGTTGTATATGTAATGTATTGTACTGTTCTAGAAAGTATTGACTCATGAATGAACTGACTCATTGTATGATATCGCGTTCTAGTAATTGTTCTAGTATCTTCCTAAACTACCCATATGGTAGTTTACTAGTAATCTATCTGGTATGTATGGTCATGGATGTATACCCTTGCTACCCAAGGGGATGGGATGAACTGGAAGGACCTTTTATGACTATATATGTACACATGATATATAACTAATATTTAAACAACCTTCGGACGAGTACCCGATATCCCACCAGACCACATCTCAAGCGCGAAAAGGAAATAGGGTGGATAGCCTTCCTAAGTCTTTTAAACATTTCTTACATAACTATACATATAGAGGCATGCAATTTATAATATAAAAGCATAAATAAGTTTTGTAAAACATTTGAAACATAATTATTATTTTAAGAAAAGATCGACTTGATGTCAACCTATAAAACAATTTGAAGGCATGGGTTTTGATAAAACAGTTTAGTATAAAGAAACATTTGTTTGAAACACAATTGTAAATAAGCTTGGAATGTGATATACAGAGTAAAATATACAGTGTAATAAGGAGTTTAAAACATATAAAATGTTTATTAAAATCATTTGAGGAAACCGTTTGGTAAAACGGCTAATGAGTAGCCAAATCCTTTGAATGATGTATATTAATCACATGTGATTGATATAATAACTAGCGTAATTCTACTTATTAATTGCATGTGATTGATATAATAACTAGCATAATTCTACTTGTATCCCCCCCATAAAACATTTAAAAATAGTTTAAAACATTATTTAAGGGGTATGAACTCACCTGCAGTAAGTGACTGGAATTGAACGGACTGTTATCGTAAGGAAGGATCGGGCAAGTGCTTGGTGTCAAGCGAAGACTTAGACACACACAATGATCCTAATTTTATATGAAAACATATGTATATAAATAATTAGTGATTAAAACACTAATTATACAAGTATAAACATTTAAACGCGAGGAAAACACTTTTGGTCAAGTGCTAGGAGGCTAATGGGTTGCAACAAAAGAGTGCAAAGCCCCTAATGGGAGTTTAAGGTCTAATGACCATATTCATTGGAGTTTACGGCCCAGGGGAGTAAACTCCTGGCCGTAAACTCTCAACCAAGGCTCTAAATGATGCTTAGAATTATTACAACTCTAGTGGTGAATTGTTTCAAAGCTATAACAAGTGTTTGGGTACCATTTTAACTCCTTTGGGGAGTTTACGGCCCAGATACCATATTCCCTTGGAGTTTACGGCCGTAAAATCCCTTGGGAGGGTTTTTATGGTGTTTTAAAGTCTCTAAATTAACTAGGAACTAAACTAGGCTTTTGTACTTGGCTTTAGAAGAGTTTATGGCACCATTTGGCACCATTTTATGGAGTTTACGGCCCTAGAACCTTTTGGGCCGTAAACTCCCTCACTCTTGGTGTTCTAAGTGTTTTAACTAGTCCATAACTCATTTAGGTACATGCCCAAATTGGTCTCTTGGCTTAAGGAAGGAGTTAGGGTGTCCTTTGACCCCTTTATAGGTGTTTACGGCCCAAGAACTACTCTTGGCCGTAAACTCCTTAACACTTGTGCTTCCTTATGTTTTCTAGGTTCTAAACACTTTAGGGTACATGTCTATAATAAAGTCTAAGCCTTAGGTGCCTTAAAAGCACCATTTGAGCAAGTTACAAGGGAGTTTACGGCCTAAGCTATTCTTGGGCCGTGAACTCCTAACTTGGGTGGTTCTTGGTTGATTTTTTGTCCCTAACACACTCCTATACAAGTCCAAGGTAGTTACTAATCACGAGGGACAATCTAGGCTTGGTTTCGGGAGTTTACCGCCCAAGAACACCTTGGGGAGTAAACTCCTAAATCGGATGATTTAGCTATGTAATCTATGTTATGAACACATTTAAAACTTTCTAACACTGCTAGAAAGAGTTACTCACAATTTGGGATAAAAACCCGAAGATCCGTGAGAGAGAATTTGGCTTTTCTCTAATTGGAATTCAACTAATGAACCAATTTGGTTCAGAATTCTATTTATAGTCCTGAGATTTTTGGCAGAAAATATTTCTATTCTCGGAATGAACTCTAATGTCCTAGAGTATTGGAATTACAATGCTGCACAAAACCCTAGTGCATCCACTCTCCTAATATTTCCTTAGGTGTAAAATCCTGAAAACTGCCAAACTTATACTCGAAATCTGAGTTTTCACTGTAACTGCTCTACTTCTATTGGCTTGGAATGGTTTGTTCAGAATGGAAATTTCGGGTTGTCACAGAGGTGGAGTTTGAGTCAGTAATCTTGTTTTCCAATGTTCCTCACTCGATTCTGTGACAGGTCATTATATAATTTTTCGTATGAGGAAAGGTTAAACACATCATGACGCTATACTATGGAAAACATAAGAGGATAAGATGCATTGTTCAATTGATTACCTGATTCACGAAAGACCGAAACGATTGAAAGAACTTGCAAGGTCGCCATGAGGTGTGAGGACAAGATGTAAATCGTGTCTGAACAATTACAGGGATATCAAAAAACCGTTGTTGATTGCAGGATAAAATAACTTCATAATCGATAATGGAAGATGCAATATTGGATTTCTAGGTCAGAACGTTGATCCATGGATTTAACTACTTGCAATCAAGAGATTACAGAGTGCTGATAGGCGAAGGCGCCCATGGATTTCATACGACGGTGCTAGAATCTGGACTTTGAGTGAAAAATCAACAGGTATGGCGTGGGAAAAGAGGGTCGGTGAGAAGTGAAAACAACAGAGGGTTTGGGATGATGAATAGAGCCAGAGAAATGATGATTTGGGGAGAGCATCAAAGAAGAACGTCGTTGGGGGAGGAGGAAGATCGTGGGTTTGAGAGAAAGGTATCGGGGGGATATGAATTATCTTATCCCTAAAATGCCCAGTAATTTATTTCAATCGTATAACCCCGCGTTATTTTCTTTAATTATTTACAAATCTGCTATAAAACATCCCAACCTTTTATTATTTTGATCTGATGGTCCTTATTTAGTTCTCGGGTTCTTGAAAATATATAAGTTCTCAAATGATCCTTCCTCTCTCTCTCTCTCTCTCTATATATATATATATATATATATATATATATATATATATATATAAAGTAATTGTTGATGTGGCAGTGAGGATCAATTTTGAAAAATGATTGTTATTGTACTGATATGAATAATCATTGTAAAGTTATATGTCACAATTGAAAAATAAGTGCCATGATGTGGATGACCGTGTTTGTCTTATTTTGAAAGAAGGCACATTGTATTTCTTTGGAAGACAAAGGGCTTGTTTAAAAAAGAGAAGGGGGTTATTTATCTTATTTTGGAAGATGAGGGACTTGTTTTAAAATGAGATCCGTTTAATATTTGGCTCCCGAGAACAAGGGAAGTCTCAAGAGACCAGGTGCGTAGAGAGAACCCCCTCTCCTTGCCAACGCCCAACACGTCAAAATCCACCGCCTGTCTCTTCTCTCTTACTTTTCTCTCAACAATCCAAGCTACTAATCTCCGGTAAATCTCTTGAATTCACTCCACCTACAGTATTTACTGCTTTACCTAACGAATTATGTGCGAGATTGAATCAAATTGTGGCGGGAATTGCAAATAACATGTTAGCATTTTCATGATTTCAATCAAATTTCCTTTTCGATTTGTTTGGTTGGGGTTTTTGCCTCTTATAAAGTGATTCTGCTGTGACTTGTATCATCATTCACCAGTTGAGTATAAGTCAAGTCATTTTTGCTAATTTCTTGTTTGTGGGGTTCTTTCGTAAAACCCACCGAGAAAAAAACAGCGTTTTAGGGTTTAGAAATGGTGCGTGGCTTTTGGGTTTTTTTTTTCTCAGTTGTAATCTGCTGATGCATGTTATGAATGTTTGTTTATGCAGCTGAGTTGGTGAAATGCCGTTATATAGAAGGAAACCGTTCCCTATTTTGGAAAAACCTGATGATTTGAAGCCTGAGGAGCTGGTGTTTCAAGTTCGATTTACCAAAGAGATTTTTCGCGATTATCGGTACCTTCCTAATTTCTTCTTTTTCCTCCTTTAATAGCTTGTTTTTTTCACGTCTTTCCATTTTTGTCCCATCTGATTTCTACAGTTCTATTTACCTTTTGGAAAAAGATACGTGTTTTCATTTTTATGGTCAATTGATCTATCACATTTTTTATAGATCTAAAACATATGTGATACAATTAGAAAAAACAAACTTCAACAAGCCTCTGGATTCTAGTTTCATATCCAAGAAAAATGTCAGTAGGATCCAGCATTTTCAATCAACTACCCACTCCCAAAATAAATAAATAAAAAAAAAGATTCAGGGATGCACTGCAACAACATTTTTGTTTTTTATTTCTATTTTTTTTTTACATTACAAAGCATTACAACTTGTAGGGTATTCCTGGCTTCCATGTAGCTCCATCAATGCTACTCCAAATATTCCAAAATCAATCAGTATTTGATTTTGCAAGTATAACCTACCATATTCTTAAACTATTCACAACTTTTAGCCCCAATTTTTTTTCTTGTCATATTTCTTTAGTTCAAATAGTTAATTAGTAACAATCTTTTTCCTTGAGTAGTAGAAAACTATACTCTTTTTCTTTCACGCCTATAAATTTGCAACGATGGAGGGTATGTATACGAATGTGAGTGATAAACATGAAGACATTGTGGTTTTTACATAATCTTGGTGTTGAAAAAAGCATGTTCATATAATCTTTTCATTATTAATAAAAAAACTTGGTCTTTGTTCATACCAGTGAATACTTAAAACGGATAAATCTCTATCGCCAAAGAGTCTGGACATGCAAGAGCACTGGGAAGAGCAATTTGACATATGAAGAGGCTTTGGTTTCTGAAAAACAAGCCAATGAGAAGGTTCAACAGTTCCCTAAAGAACTCATGGAGCCTGTGTTACGTGATGTTCAATTCAGTAATTACTCTTCCTAACCTTTTTTGTATACGTTATTCTGCTTTTTTATCTACTTTTCACAAGTTATTTTACCCTCAAATTGTGCTGTTTGCAGGCATGCTTCCTTTAAAAGAGCTTGTCATTACCATTTCTGCAAAGTTGCAAGAACGTTTGTTGGAGGGTACTGAAATATACGGGAGGAAGAACAATCGAATATATCCATGCAAAATAGTAAAAGTAATTGAAGAGGAGGTTGAAAAGACACAATACCATGTAGCATGGCTTGATAAAGATAAGAAAGTAACTGAAAATGCTGTGGTGAGTGGAGAAGATTTGATTAAGAAAAAATTGCCATTTAGTAGAGATGTTTTGAAGTCTTTTATTAGAGAGTCTACAGTTAGAAGTGTTCCTTGGGTGCTTCATGATAAGTTGGCAGTGAAATATGGGATCTCTACTAATCTTCCGGAAGAATTGAGAATCAAACTTTCACCAAAGAGGAAACTTCCTAAAAAAGACAAGGTAAGTAGGTAACTACTTGTTGGTTTCAAATGTTGAAGGTCTTGCTTGCTTTGTTCATTGAACATTTTCATTTTGTGGGTCCCAAAAATTTATAAGTTTTTGTCACACCCAAAAAGGCTTTACAAATTACAACCTTTTGGGTGGTGTTTGGTATGATGGAAATGGGGAAGGAATGGAATTGTTCATTCCATTGCTAGGAAGGAAAGCTGTTTGTTTTGTAGATCATTCTTGAAAGAATGTGATTTCTTAAATACTACCCATTTTTATTTATGTACTTCTTAATGCTAAATGGAATCTTGTTCTTTGAAGTAATTCATTAGTTCCATGGTTTTGTTCAGGAGGAAAACAATGGAGAACATAAGCGAAAGAAACCCAATGATGATGCAAAACCAGGTATAGTCTTTTAATATCTTTTCCTTTTAGATCATGTTTTAGTCTTCTTGCATATTGTTTAAGATATTTTTTGGCAAGTGAAAGTGCCATCAACCTTTTTACCCAAGAATGTGCAAAAGACGTGAATGCCCTTCTCATCCAACCTTACTGATTTCTGATGTTTTTGTAATCTGAACATTACAGAAAACATTGAGCCAATCAAATATCCGATCGATGATTTATTGGTGAAACCTGCTGCAGATGATCCTGTCTTTACACCACGCCCTCAACCAAATCCAGAATTCAATGTCCCAATGGAATGTGTTGGTGATCTTTTGATGGTTTGGGATTTCTGTTCTTCTTATAGTAAATTCTTGAACTTATCACCATTTTCATTGGATGATTTTGAAAATGCCATCTGCCATAAAGACAACAGCAATATACTCCTGATTGTGGAGTCCCACTCTGCTCTTCTTCGCTTACTTATAAAGGATGATGGGGATTATTTTATAGCTTTACAGAAGAAAAAACGGAAGCTAAAGGTTCATAATTCATTTGCTTTGTAAATTTTTTTTTATTTCCTCATTGATTGCAAAAACTAACAACGTGCTTTCATTGATGTGTTTATTGTAGCATTCTACTTTCATTTATACATGTTACAACATTGTACTTTGAAAAATCTACCTAATTAGATACAAAGTAGTTTTTACTGTTATAACTTATAATTGGGTAGATGTTTCATAGAATAATGTCCTAATGAGAAAAAAATGGAAGTACAATGTGGTTTGTGGTAGATTTTTCAAACTACAGTGCCTTGATAAGAAAACAATTGAAAGAAATGGAAGTAGGATGTGATAATACATTTGACCTCTTATTATTTTTTTTTTATGAAACTGATATTGTTCTTTTGAACTCATGTTGTGTGAATAACCGATTTTTATCATTTGATACAGATTTCTTTGGTCACATGGACGGATTACTTGTGTGATTTTCTGGAACTAATTAGCAATGATGAATTATCGACTCACATACCTACTATAAAACGGGGGCATTACAGTCTTTTAGACATTCAAGCTAAGATCAACATCTTTATTGAATTGGTTGCTCAAGTCATGGCAACAGACGTAATGAGAGAAAAGCTGGATGAGTATATTGAAGAGAGACATGAACTCGCGTCCAAAAAACGAGGTGAAGCCATTGAAGAAAATAAAAAGAGAAGAGAGAAAAAGGAATTGGCAAAAGCTGCTTTAAACGCAAAGGAGCATAACGATTCTGTTGGAAACAACTCGAATGATCAAAATGGAAATGTTGCAAAGAAACTGGAGAAAACTTCACCCACTCTGAAAAAACACATATCTGAAAACAGGTTCCATATATATTTTTTTTCTTTTTTTGGCCCTATTTGTTATACATGGCATCACATAACAAGTTATACTGCATTTGGCATGCATTTTTCTCACTCGTCTGTGCAAAAGACGTGAATGCCCTTCTCATCGAAAATAGCCCTAGAAATCTTGTGGTTGATGGTCAAATTTCTGAGTAGAAGGTTAATTTTGAGTTTTCATGGTTATATTATTGGTCTGCAGTGGGAAGAAGCAAGAGAAGACATCTGAGAAGGATGTGAAAAAGTCAAAGGTGGATACAGATTCCACAACAGCAAGTATTAAAGTATCAAATGGAAAGGGGTCAAAGAAATCAACTGATGTTGAGAAAAAAGAAACAAATGATATAGCAAATATAGAGCAGAGGGTAAGGCCTCTTTCCTCTGTGTGTGTGTGTGTGTGTTTCTATATACAGAAGGTCTTTATATGACAAGGAACAAATCCGTTTTGGATATAATTTTAATTTGTTTATTCTATTTGCAGAAAGAATTTCTGGATAGGGAAATTGAGAAGAGATATATACGCACAAATCCGTTAGGTAAAGATAGGGATTATAACAGGTACTGGTTTTTCCGCAAGGAGTCGAGGATATTTGTTGAAAGTTTGGATCACAAACAATGGGGCTACTATGCCACTAAAACAGAGGTATTGACTATTGACTCCTCATAGATTATTGATTCATACCTACAAACTTTTGGCTATATTTATTTATTTATTTATTTATCGACTTTTCTTGTTATTATACACAGCTTGAATCTTTGATGGGGTCTCTAAACGAAAAGGGTGAGCGAGAAAGGGCTCTTAAAAAGCAGTTGGAGAAACGTTACAAGAAAATATCGTAAGTTCAAAATACAATCAAATGCTTTAATAAGAAAAAAATTTGAAAGTATAGTGCTATAATCGGGTTGATTTTTCAAAGTACAATGTCTAGATGCTATAATGTACAAATAAATGAAAGTATGCTGCTATAACATCATTAAAAAAATTGATTGCAGGAGTGAAATGCAGAAGAAATCAAAGGAGGCACACATGATTCAAATGGAAGAAGAGGCTGCACTAAGGAGGTCAACCCGTGTACGTGCAGCACCAAGGGATAATCCTGCACGCGCTTTTCTCAAGTATGTCAATAAGCTCAAGGAAGACTAACAAACCAATGAAGTTAACATTTACGAATGAATTTTTGTGGTGTTGTGGGGGATGATTTTTGAAACTATTTTCCATTTTTTGTTTATGGGATGGACAAAAGATGATGTATGAGTCCTCCATTGATGTTTCATGACATTATATGAATATGAGATTGTCTTTTAGACCCGGGAAATCTCTCTTCAACTTTCATAAACAAGGAGTGAGTTTCTTTCTTTCTTTCTGTTGGTTGATGGTTTATATACTATACTAGTTAAGATGTACTTCTCTCTAATTGTGGTTGTGTTGATATCTAAAGACATAATCGAAGATGTGAGTTCTAACACAAACATACAATAAATTAACAACAATTTTGCATAAAGTTATTGAATTCCATGACTTTCCTATGTGTCGTGACACAAAAATGACATCAACCTACAACTCTCTCTTCTCTTCGGTTTCTTGATGGCTTTTGGAACACCTAAAATCTCAATTATAGGAATTTATATAATAGTTTTGATTTGAACCATGTAATATTAAATGTATAGTCAATTATCTTATGTAAAAATGATTCACCACAACATAAGTCAGAATAATTTGGACGGACAATAGGGATTGTATTGAGAAAGAAACAATGACATTCTTCGTATTCACAATATCAAAGGGGGTTGCAAATAATCGCTCTTTTTTGGACTTATTAGCCTAATAGATATTTTTGATAATAAATTGAAAAGTGATTGACTTGTGTGAATTCTAATATTGTTTTTTTTTATCTTTTTATATAGTCATTGGATAAGCTGTTAGGTGAAACATTTTATGTCAGTATTAATTGGAAGAGAAATAACAATGTTAGATGGGGATTTATAAATTTTATTGGTTATTTTATTTATAGGTTTATTGGGTTTTTAATAGAAATGTAGGTGAATTTATAAAAATATCATTAGATTGATAAATGTTATATGTTTTATTTTTAAAAATATATACTTCATAGATATCTATTTTGTTATACCATACGAAATGACCAAAATACGGATATTGTGGTCATTTCAGAGTGCCCTATAGCATTTTATAATGGGGCCTATAAAATTCATGATGATAATGGAGGATTTTAAAGATTTTATTAATGTGTTATTGCAAATATGAAGAATAATTAATATATATATATATATATATATATATATATATATATATATATATATATATATATTAAGATTGTGAAAGATTTCAACAGTAAACAACCCATTTTTTTGTCAATTTCAACCCTTTTACTTTCAACCTTCCACTCATTTCTCATTAATCTCTGGCTTCCGGTTACTATCCTCTAAACAATGGTTGTGTGCTGGGTTTTTTTTAATATTTCTTTATTATAGTGGATTACACGTGCAATTTCTTCTCGGTTGTTTCTTTGCTTGCTGGGACACTACGTGTTACCACCTCAAGAACCCACCGCCCCATTGACCCTTATGTGGATGCTTCGCTTCTCCCCAGAAACATCTATCTCTCTCTAAAGTCATCTTCCCACGCTTCCAGCTTCTTTCCGATCCCTTATTCCCCTCTTCCCCACCGCCTCTTTTACACCACCACCTCAACCGATCAGCAACGATTCGCAGTCGACGTCCCACCGGCAGAGACGAGGCAGACGATCGCCCCACCCCGACGCCTGCTTACAAAGGTGGAGAAGAGGACGCCACCAGCGCCACTGCCTCCATCGTCGTTGCCATCATCCTAATTCATGAGCCCTAATTTCCCCTTATCAGAGGTAATTGATATTGATTACAGATATTCTGTAGCTCACATCCATCTTCTTGCTGTTTCTTCTCCAAGCAGGTGATAATCGTGCTTCAGCCCAATATTAGAGTGCCTCACGGATTCCTCAGATGAGATAAGTTATTTCGATTTACCGTAGTCCAACCCACCGTCGCTCTCCGCCACCGATTTTCCCAATGTTTCATTTTTTTTATCGCCCCACCCACACACCATCATCTACTGATTGAATCGTCTCTCTGCCGCCACCATCAGATCTGACTTCGTTTTCTTTTGTTCGTTTCCGACTTCTTGGGGTTTATCCTTCTGCCTTGTCGTCAGGTGAGGGTTTACCGATTAATTTCACCGTCCGTTTTTCGTTTCGATTGTCTCCATAAGGGTAACATTTCACTTAACGATTTATTTTCCCTTTATTGAAATCGCAATCGGACCTTCAGCGGCTGCTGGTCACCAGATATATAATAATCTACTTCTCTTCTGATGGGTCTATTTGTATTTTTTTATTTGATTGGTTTTGATTTCTCTCTGTTTAAATAGCTTTCAGACCGTCAGCAATAACAACTGAAGTTACTGAATTCTCATATTTTTTTATGTGATCTGTAACTGATACTGATCATCTATTGGTTTATGAGATTTGATTAACCAAAGAAATCAAAGAATGAAACATTGGTTTTTGTTTTTGAATCCCAGGTACACCTTTGCCAAACGTTACTTTTTGGAGCTAGCTTTTGACTGATACTATTAAGGTTAGTAGTATAATATTTGTATATCAAATTTGCCATAAGTTGTCTAAATTAGACTTAATGACAGTCTTGCCTTTACAGGGAGAAGGAATTGGAGATGCTTATGGCTATGAAATATGGAAACTAGCACTTAGAAGAAACAAGTGGAGAAGATGAAAGAAATCACAAAACAAAAAGCTAAAGAGGAGAGAAAGAGATTAGAATCAAAGGTAATAATAAAGAAAGAATCTTGAAATTATAAAATTTTCATTCATTATAAACATAAATTTAAATCAAATTTGCACTATAAATGGAGTTACTAAAAGTAAACTTATGGTTGGAGATGATTTTAGTTGTTCCGTTAACCTTCATTACCTAGCAAGGGTTTTGCCAAAATATAATCTGCCATTTTTTTGGACCAAAACTTCCAAATTAAACAGTTTTTATTTTTTCTTAGAGCACCTACTAATCTTGCTAATATTAAGCGACTGCAGGTGCAATCAAGTGAGTGCAGGTACATGGAGGCAAATGGTGGCTTGAATCAACAAAGAACATCTGCAATCTAAATGCTCTCAATCCCATTACATTAAATTTCTTATTTTAACATGATAAATAATAAAATTAAATACTAAATGCATATTTTTGTTTTATGCTTTCTCTTCTACATTTGCAATGCAGTTCCTGTGTGGCTGTCTTTCTTAATGCAATATTAGTCATTCCCTAACTTTCATTTTCATAGCATTTGGAGAGATGCCAGGTTTTTCAAAGCGTATTCTTTTGTGAATAAATTACAAAAATACCCTCTACTATATATCTATAAGAAACTATAAGTTATATCCTGACAAACCCTATATAAGTTATAACATAATAGGAGAAGTTATTTATGGATTTGGTATCTGGTATTAGTTGGATTATTTGTTCTCCTACTGATGTATTTATAACTTTGTTTATAGTTGGAGACTTTTAACTTACAGGTCGGTTTATGCTTTGGAACCAAACAAAGATGTATGATCGCTCACGTTTGTATCTCTAACAACAGGTAATTCGATTTTTATCTATTTTAGAGTTTTATTTTCCTTTTTTAGAGTAACAAAGAAACATGGATTTGAAAACTGAAAATTGATGAGGCCAATTGTTTTCTTTCTCATCCTTAAAGTTTAAACTATGCACCTTTATTTAGCATAGTCTCTTAGCATTCTCAGTAAGTTTTAATTTTCAGATATACCCATTTTATTGGAAACTATGTATTCGTGAAGGAAGATCTTTCCATATAATCTCAATTTGCTTACAATTGAAACTTATGATAATAACATCACTGGATGAATTTGCTTTTGCATTTTTAGCTATGAATTTGGCTTTAGCCGATAAGAAATCAAAGATCACATAAAATCTGGTGGTTACATAAAACAAGTATTAATTGTATTGTTTAATAAAAAAATCATAATTATGACTAGGGGTGAGCAAAAGCCGCACCGCAACTAAAATTAACCGCAAAAACCGTATAAACCGCAACCGAAAAACCGCAACCGCAATAAAAACCGATAGTGAGGTTTTCTGTTTTTCAAAAACCGCAAATTTGCGGTGCGGTGCGGTTATTTGTTTTCAAAAACCGCAAAAAAACGCACCGCACCGCATATATTATATACAATTTTTTTTTTTATCAATTATTAGTTTATTAAATATTAAAAATAAGACAAGTTTCATGACTAAAAGATGGATAAAATACTAGAAAACAAAAGTGTTAGTTTTTTTCTTATGTTTAACTTTGAAAAATGATGAAACTAGACAATTTTAAGACCTTTATTGTTAGTTACTATTGATTTGACGTTTTTAAGATATTAGTTGTTTGTGGTTTTAGTTAAATAGTTAATTGTCTTATACCTTATGGTTTTTTTTTTATTATTACAAGTAATATGTTTGAAGTCTTAAAACTATTTGAACTCTAAATTGTGGTTAAAAACCACATAAAATAACCGCACCAAATCCATGCGGTTAAAAACCGCAACACAAAAAAAATAAAACCGCACCGCAAACATAACCGCACCATGCGGTTTTGAAAATGGATTAACCGCATTTGCGGTTAGTGGTGAGGTTTTGGCTAATAACCGCACCGAACCGCACCGCGCTCACCCCTAATTATGACAAATTGGAATATGTTTGTGATTTAAGAACACATAGCAACTATGTTTTGAGAGTCGTGGAGGATGGAGTTGTTGGCCTCATAAACAAAGATAACGTGGCAAAGGAAAATGCATAATAATTGTTTGACAAAATATCTGCTTGAACCAAAATATCTGCTTATTTACCTTCTGATGTTACTGTATTTTTAGTCAAAAAAGATATTTGGTCGATTATTTTAATTTATAAATAAAAATAGGGAATTGTATTATACATGATTGCAATTAAACTATTCTGCTTTTAATTTTAGGCAACCACATATGATTTCATCTCCTTTTCATTTCATTTAATAAGAATTATTTGGTATACGATTTATAGATGTCAGAGTTTTAGCTTTTTTTTTTTTTTTTTTCATGTATTGGCTTGAATCGTAATTAAGTGGGTAATAACTTGCTGCGGTGGAGCCTTTGGACGAGGAAAACATTAGATGGATCAAAGATATGGCAACCCCTGATCTTAGGAAATGATGCATGGTTGGCAGTTAGGTAATCAATTCTCTTACTTTCTCACATTCTTATTTCATTTTTGTTGTTAAGTTTTCAACTTTTCATATATGATCCAGTTTGATCTTTATGCTGATATGCTCACAAATCGGCTTCTAACATTGGTTTGGTGCAACAAAAATGGTGGGTGAGCAACTGACTACAACAAAAATGCCAGAGCATTAGGTGAAAAATAGAGGCAATTGCACTTTCATCTTTTTGAAGAAAACCCCAAATATATCATTGCACTTGCATTGTTTTTTTAAAAGCTACTAACTATATCACAATTTATTTTTTATTTTTTTTGAAAATCTCTTAGTGCAAAATTTCACTCTCATTTTTTTTTAAAAAAAATAGGTAATTATATCATTGCAATTCCATTTTCTAAAAACCACCCAAAGATAGCGTTGTACTTCCATATTTAGAAAAATCTATCAAATAATAGCAACATCATCTATCTATAAGTCATTTTTCATTGTTATGGTTGGGCGAAGATTAGAAAGTATTACATTTTGATAATTTTTTTTTTGAAAGTACAACGTTATATTTTATTGGGTATGAAGTCATTCTCATTGTATCTGACCAATCCATTAGTTAAATTATGCTTTTTCAACCAAAATATAAGAATATTCAATGCGATCTAAATCGTACAAAATCGCTCTAGGCATTGATTTATGTGGCGTTTCAGGAAAGATGGCACTGGAGAAATCACAATTATAGATCCTAAGTTCATTGAGTGGCTAAATCAAAAAATGGTGAATGAACTTTATCGGTGACTTTTGTTTGTTGTTTCAGATCATTAGTATAAATCCATCGATGCCTATAGCATCAATTTACAACCGTTGTCATGGCTTTATAGCATAGCTTCTATTTTTATGTAAAGAAATGCAAGTATATTGTTATTATGAGAAAAGTATTGTAAGGATGTTGCATTTATGTTTATAGAAATGTAACTACATTGTTACTATAGGTAAAGAAATGAAAAAAAATCTGACCCGTGCAACGCACGGGATACTTTACTAGTTTACTATTATTATGGTTTGCCATTAAGATGATTATTATTATTATTATTATTATTACATCTATTTGATAATATTTATTTATATATATATTTTTTGAAAATATTATTGATAAAGTAACATGTTTCTTTTTAAAAATTAACTATATACAATTTATAAATTTTAAAATACATTTATTAATAACTAAATGGTTGATTGTCCAGATAATTGAATCCAAAATGCATGTGAATATGAACCAATTTTTTTTGTTAAGTTCAAACAAATTAGTGAAACAATAGTTTCAATTAGGAGGATGGAGTTGTGAACGGGCTCGAGTTTTGGTTAAGGCGGTATCGACATTTTATGATATCGTTTGCTGGCGGGTTGAATGGTTTGGAGGAGTAAAGACAATGAGCGGGTTGGTGAACCCATGATATTTTTGCATGCATGTGAGAATTAGTGTAACATCTTAAGATTTGTCATTTATAGTCCCTGGGGATGGAAGGGTAGAGTCATGAAAAGCCTATGGGCTAAGTTGTAATTTTAGAACCAGGAGGAGTACGTTGTGCGTACATAAGGGTACGTTGAGCGTACTAGACGTGCCCTAGTACGCTAGGCGTATTCGTGTCAAAAGGAAACCCTAATATTTAGGGTTTGAGTGCTATATAAACAACCTTATGAGCTCATAACACTCCCTTACCTCAGCCTCCATTATTTAGAGCCGTTTTCCCCAAACCCTAATCCTTTCCTTGAGTGTGTGAGCTTATAAAGTGTATTTTGAGTAGTTGGAAAAGAAGGTGTTGCATCAAGGAGTTGGAGAAGGAGAACAAGCTTATAGATCTGAAGTTGTTTGGTGCCTTAGAAGCTCCAAAAGGTAAAAAGCTTCAAACTTTATGCATGTATGTTATAGATCTTGCCATTTTAGCTTTAAGGAACCATTTCTTGTCCCAAAGTCCCCAAATTGGTGCATGATATGATTTGGATGAAATAAGATGTCCTTTCAGACCCAAGAAAAGGGTCTTAAGTGATAAAAATGAGGTCCCAATGGCTTAAGATGTCCCATGCATGTAGTAGAAAGGTCTTAATGGATTAAGACCATGGATTAAGAGCTTTTATGGACGTCCAAAGTGATAAAGTTCAAGACTTTATGGTTCTAAGACACTTTTAGTCGATGGATCTGAAATATGGGCTTAAGTGCTTAAGCCATTAAGCACTTATGAAAGTTTTGGCACAGACTCACGTATGCCCCGCGTACCGAGTCAATGGACCTGTTTTTCAGTCAATGCGAGACGGAGTACGCCCCGTGTACCAGAGGGGTACGCCCAACGTACGACCCCCTGTTGGGCTTTTGAGAGTTGGGCTTCGGGATTGGGCCACTTTCGGACTAATTGGACTTAGGCCTTGTTGGGCTTTCTGAATAATGGTGTTTTGGGCCAGTTTTGACTATGATTGGTTGAAGGACTCTTGGTCAAATTAGTATTCCCATTTATTGACTTAATATTCGTTATTTGGATAGTTCGGGATTTTTGGTGAGCTAACGATTCAGAGTTTGATTCTTCAGTTCAGAGCGACATTGCGAGGTGAGTTATCCTCACTATACTCAAGGGTCTAAGGCACCAAGGCTGACCCTTTGCATTATTATTCAGATTAGTTACTGTTATGAGATGTTAGATCGATATCCTGGTAGATATGATGGTTATGCTTAGTGACTTGTAGTTTGGTCTGACTGTCTGTATGCTGGTAGGAGATTACATGTTATACATGCACATGATTGATTGGTAGTTGAGGGTATTCCATCCCGAGGATGATAGGACCCTAATATGTTATCTCTATAGATTGTTATATGATTTTCTGATATAGGTGCACATGTTTGACTAGTTGTGGGCATTCCAACCCTATGGTTGTGGGCCAAGAGTATTCCATCCTGAGGATGATTGGACTCGTAGTAGGTGGGTATTCCAACCCGATGGTTGATTGGACCCATAGTATGTTAACATTCCAACCCGATGGTTGAGGGGCCTGGGGTATTCCATCCCGATGGATGATTGGACCCATAGTATCAGTTATATATGTATTGTATGTGGACATTCCAACCCGATGGTTGTGGGCCGAGAGTATTCCATCCCGAGGATGATTGGACTCGTAGTAGGTGGGCATGCTAACCCGATGGTTGAGGGCCTGGGGTATTCCAACCTGATGATTGACTGGACCCATAGTATGTTGACATTCCAACCCCGATGGTTGAGGGGCCTAGGGTATTCCATCCCGATGGATGATTAGACTCATAGTATGCTGCTTGTTATTGTATGTGTATTGTTGTTTGTATGAGTATTTTGGGGGTAACTCACTAAGCCTTTGAGCTTACATTTATCGATTATTGTTTCAGATACATCGGATGACCACGGGAAGACGAAGGCGTGATCGTACACTTCCTCGATTTATGATCATGGTTTTTGGGAACTCTGATATGAAACTATTTTGATGTAATAATCAATGGTTTTTAATTTGTTAAAAAAAAGTTTTAAATTGGCTTGAATTTTATGGATGTTACAATTAGATGCTTTCTTTTTCTTGTGGGACGGGAATCTTTGCAACATTTTTTCCTTTAGAAACAATATCAAAACATTTATATAAACAATGCCAAAACATGTATCATTTATCAACATATTACACTCAGTTCTCTGAAAAACTTTCCACTTTACTCAATTTCTTCAGTTACCTTCAATGGATTTTCGAGACAAAGCTAAACAAGCCAGTTCTAGCCAAATACGTAAATCTACATAAGGCGGTTCAAGTTAAGATATTCCATTTTTTTTCTCCAGAATTTCACAACCCAAACTATCAACAATACCAAAACTACCAACAAAACCAAAATTATCCACAACAATATTACCCGGTGCAACAATCTTACAACACATTTAGGCTTTTAGAGAAAAATCAGGGTTATAATCCATGTAATCAATTTTCTCAAAGGGTTCCAAAAACCCAATCCCAATCTTCTCATCCCAAGATTTTCCAATTCCGTGATGCTCAGAACGTAGAATATGACAGTTCTAGTGATGATTCGACTCCCAAAAAAAACGAAGAATATGGCGAGTTGAACCCGTTGCTAAGAAAAAACACAACTATACAAAGCGCCAATAATTTAAAGAAATGGGTGGAACATGAAGAGTTGGCTTTGGCTAATGCATATGCCGATGTTTACGAAGATAAACAACACGAAAATTAACAAAGGTTGGATGCATTTTGGGATCGGGTTCTAGATCTGGGAGGTTCATATCAGTCATGACACCAAGTAAACTCAAAATAGAAAGACATGCAAAAGAAATATAACGATTTCAATGACATCTACAACCGTAGGACGAACAGTCTGGCTAGTGGGAGATCTGAGGTTGATGTATTAAAAGATACACAAAGTGAGTATTGGAGGACTAGTAATGTAACTCTGGCACGTGTCACAATATTGTCCGCTTTGGGTGCTCGAGCGAGAGCAATCCAGGGATGGGTGACCCCCTGGGGAGTTTTATGGGATGTTACAAGTAACCGGAAAGCTTTTCCTTGTGAAAAAGCTTGGGTGTGGTTGAAAGACCACGCGAAATGGACACTGGTTAAAAAAGTTGGTGAAGACTCCCACCTCTTTCTTTAAAGCGAACAAAAACATCTTTTATCTAATGCTCAACATCTTCCGATGCACAGTATCCTCTCGGATTCCCCTAACAACAACAATTGTTTAATGTTGAAAACTCACCGCCTCAGAGAAAAGAAAAGAAAAAAAGCGGCATCGACATCGTCAACACAAAATGAAATATTTGATCCCGTCAATGGAATTGTCGGCATCAACACTACAACCAACAAAGAGGTAGAACACAGACAACGATACCAAGAACAAAAATTACACATTTTCCAAGCTAATGAAGAACGTAAAGCTCAACTGTTGGAAGGGAAGATAGAGAACAAAGATATGCAATAATTTCTCCAACCGCATGATCATTGGACTGGAGGTATTCTGCACGTGATGCTTGAAGGATGCGATAAATTGCAACTAAATATGACTGAGAGTTATTGAACCTGTGACATAATTAGAGATTTTTTTTTTATTTTTATTTTTCAAAAGATTCTCTATATCTAATTTTTTATTTATATATATATCTCCTCGTAATCATTCTCTATACATAGTTACATACCATTTTCTCTTTATCTTTTCTTTTCATACAAAATGAATACAGTTTTTGTTTGACAAACCATAATGATTTGTATGATGAATTTGAAATTTCAAAATGTTTAAACAAGAGAAACTGTCTTAAAATATATAAATACATATTAAAAAATAATGTTAAATTATGCTTATTGTTAATCTAAACCAATTAGACTATCTATTAAAAATATTATGTTTTTCATTGGATCCATCTATTTCAATTTTTGTTAGAATATTAGCAACCAAATTAACTTAATCTTTCATCAAATCGTTTTATTCGTAACCAAGTTCTTATAAAAATCCATAAACACATTATTTTATTTAACGAAAACAAAGATTTTATCATTTTTGTTATTTTTTATTTTAAGATTTTTTTTTGCGTTTTTATTTAAAAAAAAGATAAAATATAATTTATTATTAAGCTACGAGGAGTGGTGGCGCATGCTAAAGAGATGTTAAGACATGTCATATCAAATTTTTTTCTTCCACCTAATCTTTTGTCATAAAAAATATATACATTTGGATTTTGAGAAAAAAATTAAAACAAAAATGCAAATAAAAGATGACCAATCAAAGACTTTTGATTTTAGAAAATAAAAAATAAAAAAAGAAAACAAATACAAAAGGACCAATGAAAACCAACTCCAAAAAATCTTTCCTTCTCTCTCTTCTCTACTAGCGAGCTCTCCTTAACACATTGCTTAACATAATGAAGAGGGTGGTGTGTTGTTCATGCCAAGCTTTTGGTGAGTGGGCTTTGCGGCCCCGCTCCCTTTAGCCTTAATAAAACTAATTAAAAAAAGAAGACTAATGAATAAAATAATAAAAAATGACTTTACTATTTTAATCCAAGAAGTTTTTATTTTCATAAAACATTCACGACATTTGTTAAAGAAAAGGGAGAAAAATCCAAATTGGATAGTCGAAACTTGGTATGATTTTATCGAAGATAGGTTCTACAAAACAATATATTTATTTTGAAATCATCTTTATACTATATTTATATAGTTGTCAAAAAAAAGTCTCATTGGTTTAGCTTTAACCATGTTATTGTTGCTTTGAAATGCATGCACCTATCAAATACATTTTCACTTTCACTTTCTTTTCATTTAATGCTCTTTTGTCTTATATGCACAGTTGTACACCAATCGCCAGTAAGATCGGTGGGAGGTGAATGTTTGTCTGCAACAGAATTTCAGAGATCGTCTTCGTCTCACGCGCATTTTGTCTCCTCCCTCCTCCCTATGTGTACGTGAAACATGTGAGGTGGACTACACCGGGCGGGAAGAATTCTGCATTCAAAACCCTAATTTCTCTTCTAGATATACATAGAATCCCCTGTTCTTCTCGATTCTCAAGAATTAGTGTCAATTGATGGCGACGACGATTACGAAGAACGGGAGTCTTACTGAGGCTAATATAGATGACGGTGAAATCGGTGACACAGTGGTGAAGGGTGAGGTTGCTGTTGATGACAAGAAACGGCGTCATCCTATTGTTTGTGGTCTACTTGCTGGTGATAATCACAAACGGCGCCGTGCTGTTGATGATCGGGACCGATATCTTGCTTGTCGTGCACCTTCTTCTTTGCGCTCTCCTCATACTCTGCTTCTCAATCACGAAAAAGTAGACGAAATTAATTTTATTTCTCCATGCTATAATGCTGTACGTAGCAGTAGCACAGCGGGATTGTTGGCTGAAAAGAAAGAGAATCAGGATATAAAAGAGGAACGAACTGTTTTGATGGACGATAAAGGAATTGAAGAACAAAATAGGGTTTCTGAACCTGAAGCAGAGGCGAAACAGGGTCTTCAAATGAAGAAGAAGAGAGGTAGGAAAAGAGGTTGGAAAAAGCACAATGGAAACACTGGGGCTGCGATTAAATCTGAAAAAAGTTCTTCCACGGTTAGAAAACAGGAAGCTATTAACGGAAATGAAGAACAAAATAGGGTTTCTGAACCTGAAGCAGAGGAGAAACAGGGTGTTCAGATGAAGAAGAAGAGAGGTAGGAAAAGAGGTAGGAAAAAGCTCAATGGGAACACTGGGGCCGCGATTAAATCTGAAAAAAGTCCTTCCACAGATAGAAAACATGAAGCTATTAAAGGAAATGAAGAACAAAATAGGGTTTCTGAACCTGAAGCAGAGGAGAAACAGGGTGTTCAGATGAAGAAGAATAGAGGTAGAAAAAGAGGTTGGAAAAAGCACAATGGAAACACTGGGGCTACGATTCAATCTGAAAAAAGTCCTTCCAGAGATAGAAAACATGAAGCTTCCAACTCCAGCATGAAGGATGGTTTCAAGCTGAATAATTATGCCAAGAACATGGTTCTCAATGAAAATGTAATATTCTGTGTCCCTTTTCATTCCTTGTTTCTCTTTTTTATATTTCATGAAAATCTGCTTGATTGCTGTTGCACATATTTGATCAATTGACAGGGAAATCTAGTTCATGTACTACAAGGGAAATCAAACATGTGTCATCAGTGTCAAAGGAACGACAAGGGACGAGTTGTTCAGTGTCAGAAATGCACTACAAAGCGTTACTGTGTTCCTTGCATGACAACATGGTATGATTGGTCAAAACTTTATCTTTGTTATCTGGAATTTGCTCTTTTTCACTGCATTTTCATCTTATTCTCCTTGTTTACTCTGTTCTGTAGGTACCCTAACATGACAGAGGAGATGTTTGCTGAGTGTTGCCCTGTTTGCTGTGACAATTGCAACTGTAAACATTGTTTGCGTGATGTGCACCCTAAAGTTGGTTCCTGCATCTTAATGTTTTGTTATGGATCTTATTTATGTTCTTACTCTTACGCAAAAAAGAAATGCAATACTGAACCTGTTGTTGGTTTTTAGGTGAAAAAGAAGATTGATTTCAAACCTAATGATGATCAGAAAGTTCGATATTCTATTTATATCCTACATGTGCTTTATCCATTCTTGAAACGCATCAATGAGGAGCAGATAAAGGAGAAAGCAATAGAGTCTAAAATTCAAGGTATTTGGTTGTTCATCTTTTTAAATCAATAATGTTATTTGATCTCATAACTAATGAACATGAACATGAACTTTGACCTTGCACTCAATTTGAAAAGTTGTCTTGTTGATCATAGTTCATGCTGCATAACTGCAAAGCCAACAAAGAATCATATGACAACGTCTTTTAATTCTTTTTTTGGTTGGCTTGGTGCGTAGATGTTTCATGAAGAATTATGCATCTGTATGGCTAGTTCTTGGTTTCCTATCAAAATTGAGTAAAATAATGCGGAAAGATGGTGAGATGGAATGATGATAGTGTGAGTTTGTTCACTAAAATGATGGTTGGGAAGGATAAGTGATACTTTATGTAGATTTTTCTAAATTTATTTCTTGGACAGGGTCTTCTTTATCAGAGGTACGGTTGAAGAAGGTAAAGTGCTTTGTGGATGAACGCGTCCGCTGGTATGTATGTCATTTCAGTGATCATGATTCAAGTATTTGAGGGTTTTGTTTCATAATGGTTTCCTAATTTGATTTTCACATGATGTATACACCATGCAGTGACTGCTGTAAAACTTCGATTTTCGACTTGCATAGAAGATGCCCTTCTTGTCATTATGACCTTTGCCTTCAATGTTGCTGGGAATTGCGAGATGACAACCTTCAAGGAAACAAGGAAGAAGTTATTTTTGAATTTAATGATCCAGGTCCTGATTACTTACATGGGGGGAAGCGCCTTAAAGTAAAGAAGGCTGCTGAAGATCCTGCACCAAAGGAAAAGCAAACTCATGAATGGAAGTCTCTGGATGATGGCAGAATCCCTTGTCCACCAGAAACCATGGGTGGTTGTGGTCATGGGATTTTAGAGTTGATGCACATAAAACCACTTGACAGTGTTCCAAAATTGCTAGAGAAAGCACAGAAGTTCTTAAAGATGTACAAACTTGAGGAAGATATGAGTGATATTCCTAAGAAATGGTGCACATGTTCTTCAGATGGTGGTGGTCAGCAGTTACGAAAAGCTGCATCTCGTGAAATTTCCAATGACAACTACTTGTATTGTCCACGTGCAATAGACATTAAAACTGGAGATTTGAAGCATTTTCAGTGGCACTGGTCAAAAGGGGAGCCAGTAATAGTGAGTAATGTTCTTGAAACTACACTTGGGCTGAGCTGGGAACCCATGGTCATGTGGCGTGCTTTTCGCCAGATTACAAATCTCAACCATGATAGGCTCTTGGATGTGACTGCTGTTAACTGTTTGGATTGGTGTGAGGTTGGTTAATTATGTGCTGTTTTTCTATATAATATTATTTGTGTTCTATGGTAATTGGTGGGTGCAAGAGTTCATACTTCATACAAGCTTGGGAGAATATCTTATATTTCTCTCCATATTGAACTTCTTTTCTTAATGCTAGATTGAGATATATTACATGCCTAATCAACTTTTTTATAACATGCAGGTTGATATTAGTGTTCATCAGTTTTTTATTGGGTATTTGGAGGGTAAATATGACATAGAAGGTTGGCCTTATATCCTAAAGTTGAAAGCCTGGCCCATATCAAATTTATTTGAAGAACGGTTACCACGTCATGGTGTTGAGTTCATCACTTCCTTGCCCTTCAAAGAATATACACATCCTCGTGATGGATACCTTAATCTTGCAGTCAAGTTGCCTGAAAATTCTTTGAAGCCAGACGTTGGCCCTAAAACCTATATAGCTTATGGTGTTGCTCAAGAATTGGGGCGTGGAGACTCTGTAACTAAACTTCATTGTGATGATTCTGATGTGGTATGATTTTGCTATTTACTTATGCCAAACATGAATGAAATGATTTAAACTTTCAATTTAGGCTATGTTTGGTGGACTAGCTGAAAAGCTAGCTGCTAGCTATTAAAAACCGACGCTTGGTAAAACTAGTTGACAAGCTAGCTGAAATATGTAAAATGACATAAAAGGGCACGTAGAAGATTGAGTTTCTTTATAATTAATAAAGGGTATATTTGGGAGAATCTAAAAAAATTTCGATAAGCTCGTTGAAACGCTAGTCTGAGTAGCTTTTTACAAAGCTAGCTTATAAGCTACTTTTTGGTTTCCCAAACATGACAACCTAAAAAAGCTTGAATAATAAGCTAGCTGTGGTGTGCCATACGCCCATACGTATCCTTAGTCTTCTAAACAAATATAATTTCCGTTGATATGCAGGTGAATTTGTTGACTCATACTGCAAGTGTGACCCCCAACCCCGAACAACTTAAAGAGATTGATAAATTGAAACAACAGCATAGGGCTCAGGATGAGATGGAACTTTTTGGACTGGTAGGGAAGACTCAACTTGATGTTGATAACATGAAAGATGTTACTTTCCAAAAAGGGACACTAGGTAATGATTGTCTTGAATCTAAAGTTGAAAGATTCTCATGAGATATTGATGTTGAAGGACAAAACGACTCTTTAGCTGTTTGCTGTGTTAACACTAGAAACAAGCCAAAAAGCAGATCCTTGTTGTCTTATGACAACTATTAGTAATCAATGAGATGAATGTGCGTTGAAGGAGGAAAGATGTGAATAAGCTGATTTTAACATTGGATAACTATCAAGAAGATAAGGGGCGTATGGTTTGCTGGATTTCGGGGATTTATCTGGAATTGGAATTTAATTATGTTCCAGTTCCACGTTTGGTTGTAATTGAGTATGAAACTGAATTTAGTTGGAGTTCACAAAAACTTAATGGATAACATTCCATCCTAATTCAGGTCACAGCATTCTCAAACCATACGCCCCTAAAGGAAAGAGAAAGGATAATATGGAAATGCGGGAAAGAAAGTGAAGTGCAGGAAACAAATGAAGTCTTCTGATAAATGCACTGTAAATTTTTATAATGAAGAAGTTAGCAATAATGAGCAAATTGAAGCTATTGAAGAAGTTAATAACCAATATGATATTTCATACTTCAGGTACTTGTGTGGATGGATCTGATCTAGGAGATGGAGGTGCTTTGTGGGACATCTTTAGGAGGGAAGATACTCCTAAACTCCAGGAATATCTCAAAAAACACTTTACAGAGTTTCGGGATGTCTATTGTTGTCCAGTGCAGAAGGTAATCCTTACTTTGGTTGATGTTTACTTTGCAAAGTGATAAAGATGTGCATATATTTTAAGATTAGGGTTTCTTGATTTGTATCTGTGTCCTTACTTATGATTGGTTTAGTTTCCTTTTGCTGGCCAAACATTGTATATAAATTGAGGTCATTACTCCACAAGTAGATAGTAATAATACATGCTGTTAGGGTTTCCTAAGATATTTGTATGCTTTTTATAGTTTCCTATTCTAGGTTGTAGCCTGTACTTAACTTGAAGCCTTTACTTCTTCATGAAATGAACTAAGTAGTAAGAAAACATATTTGATTCGATCATATGGTATCAGAGCTGACTTTGTTGGAACCCTATTCTTCTTAACAAAAGAATCTTTATCTCATGTGTGCTTTGTATTTGGTTCCTGCTTTCGACACGAGCAAGGCGACTCAGAGACAAAGTACTACACCATGGTATCTAAGCTATCAGAAGTTCTTCTGGTTCTTTTCCTTGTGACTCCTGACGTGCAAGTTTAGGAAGAGTGTTTGGCTAAGACGGACGTGATGCCGTTTATCTCACATCTACTAGTGCTCGCCCCCTACTGTTGAGTCACACCTACTCATAGTCATGGCATCTACATATCATCTTGCTCAGGAACTGTACTTAAAAAATTCACCCTCAACCATTCGAGGCTGTGGCATTGGCATCTGCAATCTAGAAATGCTGGAAAAGGAAGATACAAATACAATGTTATTATTGCAAGGATTATAAATTATTGGCACACCAAGTACCACTTCCCAAATCGCCCTCCTTCGGTCCTCTCCATGCTCAAATCTCTTCCACTGTAGCTGGTGTGAGTGTGACTACATGGCCTACACCGAAGAAGGAGGTTTCGAGTCCCAAGTTTCATCAATTCCTTGTGATAATACTATCCGCTCAGTAACCTGGGTGGGATGAACCTGTTGATGGTTTTGACTGTTATGACTTCTTCCCATTCTCGATCTTCCTGACTAGATTCCATTCCAGGGGCCCATTCTTGACTTTTTTCATATCAGTTTCAGTTTCTGTTCCTGTTCATGATTTTTGAAGCTGTTTTTCATGCCTCCTGATCTTTGTATTTCTGTTCCTGTTTCACGTTCCAGGCCTAGCAGCCCTGTGTACCTGTTGTTGTTATGTAGCTTTTCATTTTTGTTCATCTGTTCGTTGCTTTCAACTTAGCTCGCTCCCTCACTTCCCTTTTGTAGTCCTCTATTTGCCACAAGTTGGGCATGATTAATGCCTCCCACTTGAGGAGTGTTAGATATATTTGTAGGCCTTTTATGGTTTCCTATCTTAGGTTGTAGTTTGTACTTAAATTGAGGCCTTTACCTCTTCATGAAATGAACCAAGTATTAAGAAACCGTATCTGATTCGATCACACGTACAAATATTCTTCCAAGATTTGCACTATTGATTGAAAGCAAATTATGCGCCTTGTAAAGCTGAATGTAGATTGATAAGCCCCCAACTTTACTGGTTTATAGCCTAGGTGTATAAGGGTAGATTTGTCTTTTTAATTAAGTGTCTTTGTTTGTGTCTAGGTTATCCTAGTGGGGGACAATCTCTTGGTCTGTTTGTGCTGGCATTCCCTTTTTGTCCCATTCTTAGGCTAGGGGGAGTGGTAACACTTCTAGCACCTTGCCACATCAGCTTTCTCTCGTAGGAATTAATTTTTAGCATTTGGTAGGGAGTGGTGGTGTGTTATTTTAATAGGGTTTAGTTTGGAAAAAAAAAAAAACTTAAAAAAACAAAAGAAAAATAAAATAAAACAACCAATCAAAACTCACCTAGCCATTTTCTCTTTCCTCTCTCTTCTCATTACCTCTTTGGCGAGCCACTTTTGGCGAATTGGCTAGCGAATGGTGAGGGATGGTGTAACGCTTTACTAGCGAGGGAGGTGGCAAGGCTTAGCACCTCCCACTCCCTCAAGCCCTAGTAGTAGTATTTATAGCCTTAGAAGTTGCTGAGAATGATAGCTAAGAATTAATTTGTAAGAGAACATTGTTCTTCTATTGGAGAGACTCTCACCTCTAGAATTGTGAGAAAACTATCTTTATGAATATTATCAAGTATTTCTGTTAGTGTGAATGGTAGAATGTTTGAGATATATGATAGATTCAACAAGGGTCTATCATAGATGCATCATTCGTGCTTATTGTTTCTTTTGTCATATGCGGCAATCAGAAATTTTACAAACTATTAATAAACTGCAAAACCCATGAACCTTGTTACTTTTGAAGGTGAAAACATAGTCCCTTAATAGAGATTCTTTTATATGTATAGCATCCCAATACTAAATAGTGAAATTTTAAATTGCTCTATTGTTTTTACATACTCCAGGTTATCCACCCACTTCATGACCAAACATTTTACTTAACAATGGAGCATAAAAGGAAGCTCAAGGAAGAGTTTGGTTAGTATGCATGTGCAAGGCTCTATATATCAGCTTTCACTGATATAAAAGTTCTGATTGTGCTTATTTTTTTTGTTCTCATTAGGAATTGAACCATGGAGCTTTGTCCAAAAGCTTGGAGATGCTGTCTTTATACCTGCTGGTTGCGCCCACCAAGTTAGAAATTTAAAGGTTAATAACTTACTACTTTTTATATTGTTTTTCACTGCATTCTTTTGCTCCGTCTGAAATTAAAAGGGATCAAGGTTTGATGTTTTGGGGTAACATGTAGTGCACTATGCTGTTGACTTACATAAAAATATTGTGAGTACTACTTTATGAAAAACTGGTCATCCCTTGCTCGTTGATACTGCATGTTTTTCTTGATCTTTGATCTCTGTTTGAGTGTTTCTAGTCATCTAAATGCTGTTTGCTTGCACTTGTAAATGCATTATGTTGCATGAGATAAAGGATACTTGTTTTTCCCATAAGCATCGTTCGTTGATAGTATGTTGATATGGTGATATGTTTACCTGTAAAACTTTATTCCCTTGTTCAAGTATGCATAGGAGATAGAAAATACTTTTTAGGTAGTGTTTATTAAGTTTACATGCTTACCAATGATGTTTATGCCCACCATATCGGTTAGTTAGAGTTGTCAGGCTCGGAGGTCTATATATTAGTTCATTAGCAACTGATTATTGAATTAAATGTCTCATGGAAATTTATTGATTCTTCTCAACTCTCGTATGATGTTAGTGTGGTGTCTTTAGATTATTGTCTCTGTTTTTGTGTTGTATAAATATGTTTTTTTTGCAGTCATGTATAAAAGTGGCACTGGACTTTGTTTCTCCTGAAAATGTTGGTGAATGCATTCGGTTGACAGATGATTTCCGCCTTCTTCCCCAAAATCATAGGGCTAAAGAAGATAAGTTGGGGGTAAACAATCTCTTCTTTATATTATGCAATATTGATTCTGACATCATCCTTCAGTTCTAAAGTTGCACTTCTTGTTGGTTCATATGTAATCAGGTTGCATTCACTATGCAGTTATCAAATATAACTATTTTACAGGCAGATTTAGGAGCTTGTGCAGTTTTACAAAAATGGTCCCTGCTTAATAGAAAATTACAAAAATGGCCTGTCTTTCATAAATTTACAGAAATAGTCCCTGCCCAATTGCAAAAAAATAGAAATGGTCCTGCCTAATAGTGAGTTCACAGCCATGGTCCCCATGTTTCACAGAACTTAAAGAAATAGAACTTATGTAAGAGGTCATTATAGAAATGGTGTCGAAAATATAGGATTAATAAACCCTTGGGATCGATAAGGCCATCCCACTGGTTATTATTATTTGTAGAGGGGAATTTGGGTTTATACGTTTCTGGTAACAGGTCAAATTGGTAACTAAAATAGAGTAGTGAAAAAGGTAACAGATTGAATGACAAGGTACAACCTCCTAAATATTTCAATTCAAAAATATAATATTGTTTTACTTTACCGTCATATTTTATATATTAATTAGTTATGAGATTATTAAAACTGGATTAACCTGTTGTCTGGTCAACACAACTCCTGTTTGACTTCAACCCGTTATGGAACCTGTCAAACCGGTCTTTTTGCCACATATCATACTTTATTTGTTATAAACTGTAATCGTGCAATTGCTTTATGCTGCTAATTAATTAATTACAGGTGAAGAAAATTGCAGTTCATGCAGTGGAGGCAGCTGTGAAGGACTTGGAAAATTTTGTTCCCAAGTAAGTATCAACCATATCATATCTTAGCCAGCCATTTTTTATATGGTTTTACTTTCCACATGGCATTCTCTTATTGGTTGGTTTATTTTATTGGATAATACTTATTTGTTTTTTTAATTCTTAATTTTTCTCTACAAATACAACCTAGTATCGGCATATTTTCATATACTTTCACAACTTTTCATTTCTAATCTCTTTAATTTCGTACCATGGATCTAACGTATCCAAATTTATATAAGAACTCTCAACATCTTGAAGACTCCCTGGATCATTTAAGCCCTGAATGCTCTGAAAATATGGACTTTTTTCCGAATGTTAACAGAGTTCCAATCACCGAAAATCTCCAAACCTCACAAAATAGTGAAAAGGGTGCAAGAGGTGAAGAAGTGGGAGTAGATATTGATCATGACACAGCAAGTGAAGAAGGGGACAATTCTGAACACTCCAACCAAGAATCTAAGGTAGCACATTCTTCACTGTCTATTGATGAATTTGTTGCACAACTTCGTGCAATTAGGGTTACTAGAGACAGAGAAGTTGAACTCATGGGAAAAAAAGTTGAAATCATGGAAAAAAGACTCGATTTGAAGCTAAAAAGGGAAGAAATGAAGGCTAAGAAGTTGCATCACATGCATCTTAATACACTGTTGTTGAAAGACCACTTGTCGCCTGAAGATGAAGACATTAAGTGCCATTTATGGGCAATGTTGTATGGGAAGCTATTGTAGTTTATTTTAATATCTTTTGCTGTTTTACAAGAAACATGTCTATGATTCCTACTTTTGTCTATTACTATGGGATTGTGACATACACACAAATAGAAGTACATGTGTCATGAGGTCCTCAAAGGACCACCTATACAATGGGAACACTAATACCTGAAGCAAATATAACATAAAGTTTGTATGTATGAGTTTGACTAACACTTGATTTTGGTTGGAAATAGATGAAATGGGTGGCATTAAATTTTAAATGATTGCTATACTGTGAGACTTCCTACTGCATTTTTTTTGAATAATGGCTGATTTATTAGCTCTAGTTGGATCCAAAAGGAAAAAAAAACCATTATATAGTTGTGTTAAGGTTTGTAATGAATAGCAACCTAGATCATTTGAGTGGACGATGCTAAATTTGTGTGTTTGGTTTGGTTCTCACCTTGAACCCTTTACCTTTTTTGTATTTGTGTATATAATTGTGGATGAGGATATTGAAAGAAGGTTACTTTGTGAGTTTTTCATAAAATAGAGCTTTGCTTGTAACTAATAATCTTATACTTAGACCAAATTAAGTGATTGGTCCTGCCGTTTTCCAAATTCCAAAACAGGCGCAACCAGGACAACTATTGAATCTCTTATAGGGGTGAGCATTGGATTGGATCGGAACTGGTTTTTGGACCAAAGTGGTTTGGTAGAAATGATTGGTCCTGCGATTTATTTATTTATTTATTTATTTATTTATTTTTTTTTGGGGGGGGGGGGGGTGCTGTAAATCATTGAATATGAAACCAAAAACTACATGCCAAAACGACTTCAAACGAATAAGATATGTATTTTAAAATTTTTCACAAAATATAAAATACAAAAAAATACCTGAAAAGCTAAAAAATTTCACTTGATATTTCAACTTCGGGGGACTATTATAAGTCATTGAAAATAAAACCAAAACGATAAAATTATAATTTAAAATCATATACAAACTCTAAACCACATGTTGGAAAAAAAATGCATGCTAAAATGATTTCAGACGAAAAATATTATGTATGTTTTCAAATTTACACATAATACAAAATACAAAAAAATAGTCGAAAAACTAAAAAAATTCAAGCTATGACATCATGACTCCGGGGGACAGTAACTCATTGAATATAAAACCAAAAACGATAAATTTGAAGTCTAAAATCATATACAAACTCTAAACTACACGCTGAAAAAAAAATACATGTCAATACAACTTTAAACAGATGAGATATGCATGTTTTAAATTCTTTCACAGAATACAAAATACAAAAAAAGATGAAACGTTTAGAAACCTGAACACATAAAATTTCCTATTTACAGGTTATGGTCAGCAATATACCTTTCATTTAAGTTAAGTCATAGAAGTTTGACAACCTAAGGCATGCTATAATACAAATCATTTTAGCACATTATAACAATTTAGGCATTTTATTCCTAAATTATTCTAGTGCTCGTGTAAATTTAGGTATACTACCTAAAATATAATAGACATGCATCTCACAATCATCATTTAACATTCTAAGTTTAAGTCTAGAAATCATAAAAATTCCTAGTTCGCTTAAACTAATGCTCTGATACCAATCATGACATCTCCATTTTCATAGTAAAAAATATCTTTTTAGTTATGCTTATTTTATAACAGAGTTCATTTGTAATAGCGGAATATGTCCCATAAAAAGTATTTCCAGAGAAATGTTCCATTGATTTATTAAGACTGATGATGTCTTAACTGATACAAGAAAATAAGCATAAACACGATTATTACTGGCCTTACAAAATCTAATGGCCTACATTTCCTTTAACTCTCATCAGATCCAAATGGTAAATACCTTCGTACCTTTACTTGTGCTACAAAAAAACTGAGTGGGTCGGGTTGGGAAACCTAGTGAATACATAGACGTTTTTAACCCACAATATTATAAACAGTTTTTTATAATTTGCATCATACAATTAACCCGATTATCCGTTTCTGTTATTCTCACTTCTTGATCCTAACTGATAATCTCAAGGGATCTATCTTAGAGGATCTCTAAGTGAATAATATTGTTTCGGGGATTCCTTAGCAATATGTGTTAATAAGGTAATCATGGGGTGAATAGAGTACCCACATGGATAATTCATACCTACGGTTCGTAGTCCTGTCCGTATGAAGTTCCTTAACGTCTATAGGTCAAAGACCTGCCCATGTATAGTTCAATAGCACCTACATGTTATAGACCCGTCCATGCACAATGTCTTCAATGCCTACAGGTCGTAGACCTGCCCGCATAATGATTTATTAACACCTACAGGTTGTAAACATCCCCATGTGTGATAGACTGACACCTACAGGTGGTAAACCTGCTTGTATATGGCTTGTAAACATCTACAGGTTACATCCCTATCCATATTGACTTTTAAACATCTACAGGTCGTGTGCCTTCCCATGTTTTTGACCTGACCTATATAGAATTGTCTGTGGTCATCATCAATATCCTACTAGGTAACTACATTACTAGTTTGGTAGTACTATAAAAGTCTCGACCTCTCTTTATTATTTTCATCCCTCTTTACCCTTCACTACCCCATATATTATAAGTATAAAAAATACATATATGGTTAAGTAAAATGGGCTTATATAATTTCATCTAACACAAAAGGTTTCAATAACGGATAATAAGCACACAAAGCACTTTAATTATCTAAATACTTTAGATTTGTGTGTAAGATGAAAGTAACTATGCACTTACTTGATAAAAGTGGATGCCTCATAATTTGAGCAGAATTTCGCCGTGGTACTTTATCTTTTCCTCTGGCGTGACCTAGGTTCACATTACTAAGTCTTAGTCTTATATTTCTGGCGATTAATGATAGTCTAGATTCCTCACTAATCTAAATGTCTACATCAACATCTATCAAGTAAGGAACAACCAGATAGGATCATATCGAAGGTAAGATCCGCTTGGTATACAAAATATACTGTTTGGAAATCCCACTTTAAACAACTCACTAAATCTAGCCTAGAAATCATCCCCGTAAATAGATCAATCAGTATAATCATGTTGGAATCACAGATAAATCTTAATTATAGGTTCATAATCATGATTATGACTATAATTAAAAATTACACTTGAATAAAATAAGTGTAGCTTAAATTACAGAGTATTTTGATGAAAACCGAGAATTATGTGGGCATAAATCTGATCCGGGAGCTTCTAATCGACTTCGTCGACTATCTGGCATCGTAGGGCCTCGCCAATGGAGCCATGAATTTAGGGAATAAAGGGCTGAAGATACGAAAGAGTTTTTAGAGAGAATCGGGGGGTGGGATGAAGAAACGAGTGGATAATCGAACATATTTATAGGGATGAAAAGAAGTGTGCACACCGTGAAATTGGTCGGACCGGGTGACGTGACAGCTTCTGGGTGGTGACACGTGTCGGAAAACTGGTGGAGTGTCAGTGCATGTTGTCTGTTCGCGCGAGAAATTATATTTTCTTTAAAAATTTATATATTCTTCATACAAGCTCTGTTTTTGACGCGTTTTATATCCAAGCGTAGCTATCGATGAGATCTAGAACTTTCATTTAGACTTAGTAGGCTAATTTTGACTTTATTTTTAAAGTTATATTCTTAACAGACTTAGACCGTTAAAGTCCGTTAAAAATTCATAACTCTCTCATATGATATTCATTCTCGACTGTCTTTATATCGACATATAGTAAATGACGAGACCTTCAACTATTGTTTAGATTGTTTTTCCTAACAATCGATCGATTTCAATTTCGGTTTCTGAGCCGTATACTACTACACTAAAATATTAGAAAAATCATAACTTCCTCGTATGATGTCAGAGTTGAGTGTTCTCTATATGTATGAAATCCTTGTCACATATACTATAACTTTGGTTAAATTTTTTTTATCCTAAATAATCTTCTATAAAAAAAGTCATTTTCAACGCTTATAATGTTTTTATTGATTAGTTCGAATCTGCGGGTGTTACAACTACAACACAACTTAAGATCTTTGTCATATAATTTAATCATATTGTATGGAAACAAAAAAACAAAATTCTTTTTATACTCTTTCAATGGTTCAAATCTTGATTTAAGAGAAGCTTCTGCTTGATCAACAATATATAAAATTAACTAACTTTAAAATTCTCATTGTCTAAAAGTACAACATTTTAATTACTTGGATTCTCATCACATTATTTTTTCTATGAATGGGACGTTTAGAGGGAATATTGAATCAATCTTTATTTCAACCGAAATTTCCTTAACATCATCAATTGCCTTAGAGAACTATGTTTCTCTAAATTGTTTGAAGAATTCAATCAACATAATCACTTCTTTTATAGCAATATCAAGAAGCATGTCCTTTTATTGTAAATCTTTGCTAACCAAGTTCACCGTATACAGTGTTTTAGCTTGAGCTCTTGGAATTAGAACAAAGATGGAATTTGGCTTTGGATTACAAGATTGCCGATTGCCGATAGCAAACTGAAGCGTATGTAAAAACGGACCCCCTTGTAAAAAAGTCAAACAATTTACAACATCGATAGTCCTTTTATTAATAAAATATGAACCATTTGGTTTTCAAGCTACTTACATACTAAACCTATCTACATTCCCTCACACTCATAAATATAGATAGAAAACAAGAAAAAAGAAAAACGTATTAAGACTCAAACAACACTAGAACTATATGAAACCCTAATACACAAACCCTAACAATATCAACAACAACAACAACAACAACACCACAAAGTATTTAAATAGAGGTTTAGCCTTATCAATTCAAACAGAAATCCTCTTTCTCAGGCCAAAGTATTTATGCAAGAAGGGCAGTTGTTGTAAAGTTTCAAGATCTTTATAGGTTTATGGTAGATGGAAATGTTGATAATGTGAATGTATTGGTTGTCATTAAGGAAAAGACATATGTTTCCCTCAGATCGTCCCTCTTAGGTTTTCTATATTAATCAATGTAATTACCTATTTAATATATAAGCAAATCAAAAAGGCTACCTTCAGCTCTAAATTATGTTTTTTTTTTTGGGTAACTAAGAAGAAGTCTGTAGTTGTGATGATGACAGAAAGTCAAGCACCCAGATCACAAAGACTTGCCGTAGTCAATACTCATTGTGGGAAGAAGGTTGCTACAATATGCTCGCTTTATCTCCTTTACTGATGTAGAATATAGAGCTTTTGCATCTTCCATGTTGATGTATTTTGTGAAAACAAATATGCAATTTCGTTACCTTCTAACCTTTGTGGCATATACAAACTAGTCTTGTTGAGATTGATATCCATTTGATAAATGTGATTAAAGGGTCAATGTATTTGATATTTGATGGTGGATGGAGTAAAGACGGTCAAAGTTGACACTGTGGAACACGTGGCAAATCATCAACACATCAGCATAATTATTTATGTGAAAAGTTTAGGTTGAGTGAGGGTGTTAAAAAGAATGCAACCTTCACTTGATTATGATGCATTGTAAAATAAAATCATCAACTTGGCATGTTTGTCATTTCAGGGCCTCAAATGTAAAAGAATACGGGGACTAAAGAGAAAAGTAATCAAGGTATTCTGACTATTTGGTTTCTTACTATCAAATAAAAAGATAAAACTGTGTTAGATATTTATATATTAATCAAAGCTTCACACCTCAAACCCTCACTGGGTGTTATTGTCAAATGTGAATCTACTTTATTTATGAATCGTGTAAAATTTTCTATTATTTCAAGAATTGACAGATTCATTTTATGAGAAGGGCAAACAGATTCATTTTTAGGATGTGAAAATTTTAGTTGTTTTTGTTTCATTTATTGACATTTGAATAAAACAGAGCAAAAGCTTAATCATTAAATAAAAACCATGATATCATTGAAATAGCAAACTATGTTACATAAAACATCAAGTATTCACGTTACTTAATAAAAAAACATAATGAACGATTGATTGTTTTTCAGAAAACACCACCTCTAAGACGCAGAACAAGATGCAGAGTGGACTCCTTTTGAATATTGTAATCAGCCAAAGTCCGCCCATCTTCAAGCTGCTTACCAGCAAATATAAGCCTCTGTTGATCAGGCGGAATACCCTCCTTGTCCTGAATCTTTGCCTTGACATTATCAATCGTATCCGAGCTCTCAACCTCTAGAGTGATCGTCTTCCCTGTCAATGTCTTGACAAAAATCTGCATCCCTCCCCTCAATCTCAGAACAAGATGCAAAGTCGATTCCTTTTGAATGTTATAATCAGCTAAAGTTCTACCATCTTCCAACTGCTTCCCGGCAAAGATCAGACGCTGTTGATCCGGTGGAATCCCTTCTTTGTCTTGAATCTTAGCCTTGACATTGTCGATCGTATCAGAACTTTCAACCTCTAGAGTGATTGTTTTCCCGGTTAACGTCTTGACGAAGATCTGCATTCCACCACGGAGGCGGAGGACGAGATGAAGAGTCGATTCCTTCTGAATATTGTAATCCGCTAGGGTTCTGCCGTCTTCCAACTGTTTCCCGGCGAATATGAGCCTTTGCTGATCAGGGGGGATCCCTTCCTTATCCTGGATCTTTGCTTTAACGTTGTCGATTGTATCAGAACTCTCGACTTCCAAGGTAATGGTCTTGCCGGTGAGGGTTTTGACAAAGATCTGCATACCGCCGCGGAGACGGAGGACGAGGTGAAGGGTGGACTCCTTTTGGATATTATAATCGGCTAGGGTTCTGCCGTCCTCGAGCTGCTTGCCGGCGAAGATGAGCCGTTGTTGATCCGGAGGAATTCCTTCCTTGTCCTGGATCTTGGCTTTGACATTATCAATGGTATCGGAACTCTCCACCTCGAGAGTAATCGTCTTCCCCGTTAGGGTTTTCACGAAGATCTGCATATTTTGAACTTTGAAGGATTATCGAATGAATGGATTGATCTTGATATGAATCGAATGAATTGATGGATGAAAGAAGAGAACGGGTCTCAATTTATAGTCAGGGAGGTAACAAAAAGTGGCGTCGTTGGGGACTTGGGGTCAGTACCGAAGCTTCCGGCACGTCCTAGAGGCGTCTAATAACGTGTTTTACAAGTTAATTCTAGACGTTTCCATTCATCATTCCATTGCAATTGAATTCAATTTTTTTAAGGTCCTCCGTTTCAAAGGTCAAAATCAAGATCTTATTTAAAATTATAATTGTTTTAGATCGTAATAGTAAATCCTACTAAAATAAATTCATATTCGTATGTCTTCACAAGATATTGTAATCAACATTAACTTCTTAAATAACACCCATAATTTTTATTGGTACAAACCGTAAACATTAAGAATAAATCATCTTAATTAAATATAATATCATTTTGATCATCTACAAGTAGGACATAAAATCACAATCGGATTATTCTGGGTGTCCACTGCCTATTCGTGTTGAGTTGATAAAATGATGATGTTTTAGAAGGATTCTTATAACTTGTGACGCTTGCTTTCAAGTTGAATAGATGATTTTTTGATACTCGGCTATATAACAAAAATATAGACGCGAGATCGGGATTGTTTCTCACTTATAGGATTTTAAAATCGTAATATCAAAATCGAGATTTTAACAACCATGGTCTGATTGACACTGAATTAGGGAATATGAATTCAATTTAATACTTATGGATTTTAATTAAGTTTTCAATAGGATTTGAAATTTTAAATGAATTTATCTTTATTGATGTTTTGCTTTTTTTATACGCTGATAATTTAGATGCTATAATTTGGACTGCCACCACCATCCATAACAACCATCGTCTTTGATACCTTGACGAGTCCATATATACCTAAGGCTAAGGTGAATGGTGACGGGTTTTGAGTAGGCTTGTCGAAAATAACCGAAACCTGTTCTACGCACCCGATCCGTTCTGAATTCGGGTAGAATGGGTTGGGTAGAGCGGGTAACGAGTATGAACATTTGGTTAATAGGTTAACCCGATAATAGTATAGGTCGGGTTTTAGGTATGAATATTAATTTTCGGGTATACCCGAATACTCAAATTTGTTTTTTAAAATAATACATAGTATATTTAAATATTAGTATATCCCATATCCCATATATTATATAGGGTATTGGACTATTGGTAACAGGAGGCAGAAGTACGCTTGAAAAAATATTAGAACCCTTTACTTCTTCTTGATTGACACAAACGAACACAGGCACGCTCCATATTTCTTGTTCCGAATTCCGATCCTCAAAGATGCAATTCTCAACCTCCATCTTCTTTATAGGCTAAAAATTCTCCTAATGCATATTCTCACTAGCCATGCATCATGAACATACATTATACAACAGTAACAATGAAATGGTGCAGCAGATTCTGGTTTTGAATCCAATATAACCCAATAAGAGTTATTCAATCCAATAATAAACAAGATAAATTATTGTAGTTGAGATTACAATATAACCCAAAATTAGTTGGATTCAAAGTATGTGTTTTAAACATGGGGTTAATTTCCTCGAGATTCAATAGACTAGAATGACATGCGTATGCTCCTCAAAATACTCACATACCTTTGACTTCTTTAACTTGAAATGGAATACTTTGCTACCCAATTTTTTATTAAACCAACCAAAATGCAAAAAAAAAAAGAAGAAAGAAACACTTTCGTGTATACCCGATAATTACCCGACCCGACCTAAAACCTGAATACCCGAAACCCGAAAACCCAAATACAATATAGGTCGGGTATCGGGTATTTTTTTAAGGAAGTACCCATTCTACCCGAACCGTTCTACCTGAAACCCGAAAATTTTACCCGATCGACACCCCTAGTTTTGAGCATAACAACATATTCTATGTGTGCATGCGACCCTAAATTAAATGGATCTAAGTTTTCTCAAATTGAACATGCAAACTATGAACATAAAGTATAAACCCTATATCCCTAGTGTATAATCAAAATTCACATAGTAAAGGGTTATGAAACATACCTTTTCACATAGTTGTTGTAAAAAATCTTGATTCCTTGCTTGAAAGACCTTTGATAGCAAGCGCCACAAGTGTTGCGCCTCTAATGGCTCACAAACAAACTCAAGCAACCAAGAAATACTATATATATATATATATATATATATAGAGAGAGAGAGAGAGAGAGAGAGAGTGAGTGAGAGAATGGAAGAAGAATTTTGGCTCTAAGCCTTTTTGAGGAGTTCATGGATGAAATCTAACCCTATGGAGGTTTTATATAGGTGTTAGGAAGGTATTGGATAATGCAGGTGTATCCAAGATAATTCTATTCCCATAACTTCCTCCTAAGGCATCCAAGGCACTCTTAGATCCCAAGGAAACCCTAGGAGCATCTAGAATTCGTTCCCCCTATTATAGGGAGGTTCTAGAATTGCCCAATGCTCAACTATTGAACATTGTCACATTTAGTCTGTGCGGTTTCAATTAATTCCTTTAATCCCAAAATTAATTCCAAATTAATTTTTGATTAAATATTAATTAAACGATATGATTTCTAATTAATATATTATTTCCACAATACATTAATAAATCATTTACTTAGATTTCTAATTAATTTATTAACCAAGTCACTAATCTCTTCTTCCTTAATGACACTGATGGTCTCCTTCAATCCATCACTCATGTTACTAATCTCTGCAACGAACTGATCGACGGTATCCTTCCATTCAAGGATCTCACTGACGTTAATCTATGTCCTTGTAATCTTGTTTTCTAAGCTTTCTAAGACATCTATTGATTGGTCCCTCTTCTTGGACTTTCTTCCTTTCTCCTCGATGATAGGGATAATTTTGGTTATTTCACTACTTCCTCCTTCCATGACTATGATCTCTTGCTTGTACGAAACCAAGCTATGATACCACTTGTCACGAACACAAGTTCGACATTACTCCTTGCCCGTGCAGCATACTGACGTCCTCCATAAAACCCCGATACCAGCCCTCCCATGTTACATACGCCAACTAGTTTTACCCTGCCATGGGATCATCAGGGAAGCGACACTAGCCCCCGACCAGTTGTATCTCTAGAACGCTACGACCCCCTTCATTGTCACACACTTCAGCGACCCGACCATACAACAACGACTAGCATAACAACGTCCCTTGGACTAGGACGCCCCCTTTTGAACCCATTGGCAAGCTATTCAGTGGCATGGTCTTTGGGTCATCACGGTCACAGGATATCAGCCCGTGACAACTGTCTAAGTTCAGAATCACCACCTTAACAGGTGAGTGCATAGTTACTTTCATCTTACACATAGATATGAAGTATTTTTATATAAATTATGTGTTATGTGTGTATAGTATTTGTTTACTTGATATTTATGCTGGATGAACATTTTTATACATGTTTTAAATGATTTAAACTGTATATGTATTTTATATCTACAAAAATATTGAGCATAACATGGGTAGATGAAATAGATGATGTGTGATAAAATGATGAGAGGCCTTGATGTTTAAGATGATCCAGTCATATAGCGGAGTATAGATGACGACCACGGACTATTATAGACAGTCCATTGGAACGCTAGCAGGCTCACAACCTGTAGTTGTTTATTTGAACTAAGTGTTCACCAGCAGTACTCCATCCCCCTCATGGTTGCCTTATTTGACATAAATTGTTGAGGAACCCCCAAAGCAGTATTGTCACCCTGATGAAAATCCTTAGGGTAGGTCCCTTATATTAGACGCTTTAGGGACGTAAAGTGAGGATAACAGGAATGGGTAATCGGGTTTGTTTGGTTTGATGAAATTAATAAACTTATTTATTGTGGGTTGAAAACCTTATGTGCTCACTAGGCTCCAAAGCCTAACCCACTCAGTTTCTTGTATTACAAGTAGTGGCACAAGAGCTTAGTTGGATGACTTGACCAGGGATTATGGATTATAGGCCAGTAGATATAAATAAATGTTGTAAGGCCTATGTTATTCTGTTTATGCTTTTGATTTGTATCGAACATGACATCCCGAGGTTTTAATATAATGAAATACATTTCTTCAAAAATGCTTTGATAAATCTTTATCATAATTTTCTTTTGGGAACAAATTCCGCAACACTTTTCTTTAAAAGGTTACTCTGATTTTCAAACAAAGCATAAACAAATCGGTCTTTTCTGGCCGTGAAAATGGGGATGTCACATATCCAAAACGAAGAAGGAAAAAGGACCACGAAAGAACACATCGATCACAAACAAAAATGAGATCACCTTCGACGAAGTGGATAGACAAGACATCCAGGATCCTCACCATAATGGATTAGTGAGTACTCTCTACATCGCCAACCATTTTGTCAGAAGGATCCTTGTCGATGGAGGATCTTTGGTTAACATCATACTCCTGGACGCATTGAAGAGAATGAACATCCTGGAGTCTAAGATAGTTGCAAGATCCTTAGTGCTGATTGGATTCAGTGGCGAAACCAAAAACACCATCGGCAAGATAAAGCTACCAATCTACATAGAGGGGGTAAACTTGGTAAAATGTTTTTGTGTAATTGGTACATTATCCTATTATAATGTCATACTATGTAGACCATGGATCCACGAAATGAAGGTCGTTCCATCCTCGTATCATCAATCCGTAAAGATGCCTACCCCATAGGGGACAGTAAAGATCATAGTAGACCAACAAAAATCCAAGGAATGCTACAAATCTTCGATGAAATCTTCAGTAATACAACTAAAAGCATAAAAATAGAGGTAGCAGGCATGAGACGTGCTAGAAGCAAGAGAGCAAGATATAAAAGAAGTGCCCCTAAACCTTGAGGATCCTGAAGCCAAAGTTCTCATAGGATCCTCAATTCCTGAACAAGTCGAACATGATCTCATAAAGTTCCTCATGGCTAGATGCAATACATTTTTCATGGAAGCATAAGAACATGAAAGGTATTAATAAAAACATAATAACCCATAAACTTAACATCGACCTATCTTTCAGGCCGATACACCAAAAGATAAGAAAATTTGCACCGGAAAGAAACCAAGTTATACAAGAAGAAGTAGAAAAACTTCTCAAAATTGGCATGATCAGGGAGGTGAAATTCCCAAGATGGTTGGCTTATGTGGTCATGGTACAAAAGAAGAACGGTAAATGGAGAGTGTGTGTAGATTACACGGATCTTAACAAGGCTTGTCCCAATGATCCTTTACCTCTACCACACATAGACTCCATGATAAACACAACAACGGGTCATGAATTACTAACATTCATGGATGCATCAGCAGGATTCCAACATATCCAGATGGAACCCTCTGACCAAGAGGACACTGCGTTTATAACTACAACATGTAACTACTATTACAATGCCATGCCATTTGGTCTTAAAAATGCAAGTGCAACGTACCAAAGACTGGTCAACAAGATATTCAAAGAGAAACTGGGGACACCATGGAAGTCTATATCTATGACATGGTGGTCAAGTCCAAAAAAGTTGAGGATCACCTCAAGGATCTCGAATAAGCCTTCGACATCCTAGACTAGTATAACATGAAGTTGAATCCCTCCAAGTACCACTTTGGGATGAGATCGAGTAAATTCCTGGGATACATGGTAACCAAAAGAGGAATTGAAGCAAGCCCGGAGAAAGTCAATGCCATCCTTGATCTAAGATCACCATCCTCGACAAAAGATATTTAAAGACTAAGAGGAAGAGTGGCAGCCCTAAATTAAGTGCAATATTAGCTAAGGCTTTCAATGGGGACCAACATCCCGTCTAATATGTAAGTAAAAGTCTCCTAGATCCTGAGACCATGTATTCCCACCTTGAAAAACTTATACTTGCATTAGTAATAACTTCTACTAAATTAAGACATTATTTTGAAACACACCCTATAACTGTAAGAACTAACTATCCCATTAAGAATGTTATGAGAAAACTAGAAATGTCAGGAAGGATGGCTATGTGGTCCGTGAAGTTAAGAACATATGACATAATAAAATACGAACCAAGATCCACTATAAAGACCCACACATTGTCAGATTTTGTGGCTAACTTTGTTGATGATCTAAGTACCAAAGTCGAAATAGAATCCAAACAACTTCTAGAAGAAGACAACATGGGAAGATGGACGATATTCACAAATGGGGCATCAAACCAAAGAGGAACTATGTAACACCGTAAAATTTAAAACAATTTTTCACATTTGAAAACACATTTTAAATAAAACCATTCATTCATAAAATCTCATAACATCATGTTTTTAATTCACAAATGTCTCCCAAGATCAAAATACATTCAATCCCATATGTGTGTACGAATCAAGCCGGCGCCTTCCCGCGGTCATCATTGGTACCTGAAACACATAACACTGAACACTGTAAGCATAAGCTTAGTGAGTTCCCCAAAATACCATAATAATCACATAATAGCCACTCAAGGCTGTAACTCTGTTGACCATTTGGTCAATGTGTCTCGGTGGGGCCCTCCAGCCCCAACTCTATGTGGGCCCTAGGGACCCGAAAGTCCCTACTCTGTAACTCTGAATCATGCATATCACATATCACAATAAATCACAACACATAATAACATGCAATCACATTGGCATATAACTCTATAATACTCTGTCTCTTAACTCTGTTACCACACTAGGTAAAGTATAGTGAGAAGACTCACCTCGGGTATCTCGGTAAATCTCTGACTCGGTAAACGTTGGCCTAGCCTCCGCCTAATCATATGAAAATAACACTCTATTTAATATAACTCTCAAGGCTAGACTATGCTCTCTTATGACACTCTCAGAAGGGTAAAAGACCATTTTACCCCTCTCATAGCTCAAAGGCCCCACATTAGACCATACCCTAAAAGTCAACCAAAAGTCAACTCTTCGGGTTACGCTGCGCGTACCATATGTGTACGCTGGGCATACCCGGCTACACCACAGAATCGGGGAGCGTCACCCAGTACGCGGCGCGTACTAGGGATTACGCCCGGCGTACTCCCCTGCTTCAGCCCTTTTGCTCTTGAGGTCTTAAACAGTTAAGACCTACGTCCATATTTTAGATCTGACCCCTTCTAATCCCCTTAATCCATAAAGTTGACGACTTTAAGCCTTTGCATGGCTGAACAAGTCACTAACTCCCAAAATGATCCAATCTTCAACTCTAGAAGGCTTAAAACACATGCATGACTCCAAAGTAACATCCAAGATGGGAACTTTATGGCTCTACATCACTAATAACACTGAAAAGGGACAGATCTCGGACCATGGAGCACTTTACACTCATAAAGTCTCCACCTTTGGGGGTTTTAGCCCAAAAAAGGACACATACAACAATAACCAAAAGAAGAGGAAAGTTTTGAACTTTATACCTCCAAGAGTAGCTCTTTCCTCTATAGATCTTAGATCTAAAATGGCACCTCAAGCTTTAGCCTCCAAGATCTCCTTTCCTCCTTCTTCACCAAGCCACTAAAGCACCAACAAGCTCAAATCAACACTCTCACACACTAAGAATGATGGGGCTCTCTTTTAGGGTTTCACTCACTGATATGGAGGCTAAGGAATGAGCCATAACACCCTTTATATAGTGCACAATGAGGATTAGGGTTTTTGCACCTGGGTCGGGTACGCCCGACGTAACTCTAGGTACGCCCAGCGTACCTTGGCGACTCCGCGTCCAAATTAAGCGCGTGAGTACGCGCAGCGTACCCCTCTGGTACGCCCAGCGTACTCACTTGCTACACATCCTCCACTCAAGGACCAAACATGACAATTCAATAAAGAGCAAGGATGAAAGATATGCACCTGAATCTCAGGGTGTTACAAACTAGATTGGGGATCATACTAAAATCGCGATAGGGGGACATCCAAGCCCAAGCAATCAGTTGTGAGTTCAATGCAACCAACAATGAAGTAGAATACGAGGCCCTAATAATGGGACTATAACTAACAAAAGATCTTCACATCAAGCATCTTCAGGTATTCGTTGGTTATTTATTGTTAAATAACCATTTTAATGGATCCTATGCAGTAAAAGGAGAGAAGCTAGCACTATATCTCCAGATCCTCAAAAACCTGGCCTCAGAATTCGAAACATTTAGCCTAAACTAGGTTAGTAGGAAAGACAATGATGAAGCAGATGCTTTGGCCAATCTAGGATCTTCCCGAAGGATCCCACCAAAAACCAGGATCCCTATAACCCACGTATTGATCTCAGTAATTGAGGATCCTGCCAAGAGACTAAAGGATCCAGACAACCATGTGGAAACTACTAATGTCGCCACAATCGAAGATCCCGATTCGACGATTCAACATCAGGATCCCAACATCAAGGATCCCTCTCCAACATCAGGATCCTGGATCTAGCCCATTATGGAATACCTCCAAAATGGCACGATCCCTAAGGAAGAGAAAAATAGAAAGGGCATTCAGAACATGAATCTCAAGGTTTGTTATAATCCAAGGTAAGCTATACAAAAAATCTATAGCAAGTTCATACCTTAGGTGCCTAGAAGATCATGAAGCTGTAGAGTTCTTAAAGGATATACATGAAGGAGACTGTGGAATCCACACTGGTGGCAGATCCTTATGCTCCAAAGTGTTGAGGACATGATACTACTGGCCAACCATGAAGAAAGATTCCTTCCTTCATGCCCAGAAATGTGATGTTTGTCAAAGACATAACAATATCCTGCATCAACCAACAGAACCTCTACATCCTATCATCTCCCCTTGGACATTCATGAAATGAGGAATGGATATAGTGGGCAAATTTCTAGTAGCCCCAGGAGGAAAGGTCTTCATGCTAGTGATGATTGACTACTTCTCAGAATGGATAGAAGTCGAAGCCTTCATCCATGTAAGAGACAAAGAGGTATTTTCCTTCATCAAACGTAACATCTTGACCGGGTTTGGGATCCCCGTCGAAATTATATGCGACAATGGATCCCAATTCATAAGCAAAAGGACAAGTGACTTTTGCACGAGTTGGGGAATTAAGATGGTAATGTCTACTCCTGTCCACCCTCAAGCCAACGTCCAGGAAGAATCCAACAACAAAATCATAGTAAACAACTTGAAGAAAAGGTTGGATGAAAAGAAAGGGAAATAGGCAAAAGAACTTCCTTTCATATTGTGGGCAAATAGGACCACTTCCAAGGTAGCCACGGGTCAAAACCCCATATTCATTGGTGTTTGGAATAGAAGTAATGATTCCCACTGAAGTGGTGATTCCAACAACAAGATACCTACTTCAAAACTAAGAAGACAACAATAGGATACTGGCCTAGGATCTTGACACTATTGATGAACTTAGGGATCTTGCCAAGGTCCATATTGCTGCTCATCAACAAAGGATCACCAAGGCGTACAGTAAAAATACAAGAGTCAGAAGATTCCAAATAGGAGACTTGGTACTAAGGAAAACATTCCAAAATACCAAGGATCCTACTACAGGTAAACTAGCACAAAAATGGGAAGGGCCATATCTCATAAATGTTGAAGCAAGAAAGAGGGCATATTGGTTGGCCACCCTAGATGGAAATATCTTACCAATATCCTAGAATGTGATACATCTCAACGCCTATTTTATGTAAGTAAGGTTAGTTATTTCCCAACACACTTAAGGTCCGCATGTTATTTACCTTTTACCTTTTGTTTTTATTACTGTTTGTTCTCTTCAAATACCATTACTGACCTAAGCATCAGAGGTGCGTTAGCGAGGCTAATGCCCACCCCCAGCTAATGTTCGTTGCATGCAAGGTCTTAAGGATCTTGACCTAAAAGGATCTTGATGGATGAATATTCAAAGATCCTGACACTCAAGGATCCCAAAGTATCCTGACCTCTAAGGATCTCTAAGGATCCTGGCACTTAAGGATCCTGACCTCTAAGGATCTTGACAAATGAATATTCGAGGATCCTGACATTCAAAGGACCACTGGTATACATGAGTTCCATGTTAGCAAACATCCAAAAACTCACAATGTGAATTTCCCAAGAATAGAGACTGATCATCTCTCCTACGCATAAGGGTACTTAATCCCTTCTAAGAATTAAAGAGTTAATTACCTCTTTCTCAAGAGTTAAGGTTTATACACCTCACTTAGATGCATGATATCCAACTATGGGATGTGAATGAGGGGATCATTTCACGCTTTAGTGGTTTGGCAACCCTCTCATTTATGAACATAAGTTAAGATCCTAAAGTTTGAATCTAAGGTTGATAACATTTACATGTTATCTTAAGTTGGGATCTTCCTCAGAAAATTCCTAAGGTTTATAACATTTACATGTTATCTCAAATTGGGATCTTCCCCAGAAAATACATAAGGTTTATAACATTTTCATGTTATCATACAATTTGGGATTTTCCATAGTAATTCACTAAGGTTCGTGACATTAACATGCTATATTGAATTGAGGTTTTCATCAAAGACTTGCTATAAAGTCATAACATTAGCATGTTATCTGAAGATGGGATACTTCCCATAAAATAAACAAGATTTATAGCATCATAATGCAAGAACTTTTCTCAAGTTAAAGTTAATGTCAATAAAGGATCCTTCATGAAGTTTTCTGAGATGAAGTAAAATAAGGATCCTTCCCAACGAACTTCCAAAATAAAGATCCTTTCGCATAATAGCATTAGGATACTATGAAGATAAGGAATTGATAACTTCAAATTTTTCCTTAGTCAAAAGATCACCAGGTTGTATCTATCCTTATTTTTGAAAGGTTACTTATTAAAGATGGTTTGTTACTTATAGAAAAAGTTTTACCTTAAGACTATTTATAGGAACAAAGTTTTTTAGGATCCTAGTACCATAATAGTCACGAATAGGATCGGTGCTCCCCACAGGGAACTGCTCGGACGGATAAGCCCTCGGTCTAGCATCTCCTGAAGCTGTGTAGATAGCTCCTGTATCTAGGACGGAGCTAGCCGGTACGGTGCCATGGCCATCGGAGCGGCACCCGAAACCAAATCAATGTGAAACTCCACTTGCCTCTCCGGAGGCACTCCAGGTAACTCCTCAGGAAAGACATCCCGATACTCCTGTACAACTAGTACACTACCCAAATCTGTCGAGCTCTCAACCCTCGTATCCGAGATATATACCAAAAATCCTGAACAACCCTGTTGAAGAAGTATCCTGGCCCTCGCAGCTGAATAGAGGGTTGGCTCCTGCAAGGCCCTATCTCCATGAATAACCAGTTCTCCCCCACTTGGGGTTCGAACCCTCACCAGTTGGCGCTTGTAATCGATCATGGCCCCATTGGCCCCCAACCAGTCCATCCTAACGATCACATTCAGTCCTCGCAATGGTATCGGGACTAGATCAACAAGAAACCTCTCCCCAAGAACATTCAAGACACAATCCCGACACACCCTCGCTGCACTCACAGTGCAGTCATCCATGATCTCAACCTCAAACAGGGAATCAAAAGTCCATGGCGCATACCGAAACTTCTTGTTAAGTGTAAGAGATACAAACGATCGAGTAGCACTTGAATCGAATAGAACGTGAACCAACATACCATTGACCAAAAAAGTCCTTATACATGAGAACATATATACACATAAGAAATACAAATCAATATCAAGCAGAAAAAAACACGTACCAACCACGACGTCTGGCGGTGCCCAAGCCTCCTCGGTAGTCAACTGAAATGAACGACTCTTCACCGTTGGAGCATCTGCCTTAGCAAGGCAACCATCAATGATCCTCATTGAGGCGGGCGCAGGCGCTACCACTGCTCCTCCTCCTCCCTGCAACCTCGGAAAATCGGCCCGTTTATGGTCGGTCTAGTTGCAGTGGAAAAAATCAATCCCTTCTTGGGGCAATCCCTGATCATGTGGCCTGACTGGCCACATGCGTAGCATCATGAGCATGCTGTTTGGCAGGCCCCACTGTGTGGTTTACCACACTTGGCACACCCTCCACGACCCTGCTGGCCCCTACTGGAAGAATCTGAGGTCTTAGGCTTTTTAGCCTGACCTACTGTTGCCTATGCCTGCTCAGGATTCCGCTTCGTGTGGAAGTCCAACTCCATATCCCGCTCATGGGCCTTCTCCACCATCTCATTCAAGGTTTTGCACCCTGTAATGCTCATAAACTCTCGGATATCATCCCTCAGCATGGAATGATACCTTGTCCTCCTCATAATCTCGTCTGTAGCATATTGTGGGATCAATAGTGCTCGTTCCTGAAACTTTGTCGCACCCCCAAACCAAGGATGGTGGAAACGTCCGAGGTGGCAGACTTCATGTGTAGTATCATAACAATGAGTATAATAGTGCTCAAAGTAAATACAACCATCATAAATATAATTGAAAAAGTTACAATGTAGCATGTGTTCACATATTTCAAAATCAATTACATTATGATTACAAAATGAAATGTTTAACGTATGAGCGTCCCATCCTCAAAAGCTGTTGTTTATTTGGTTCACTGATTTCCTGAAAATACAAGTATTTTCGAAAAAGTGTCAACAATTAAGTTCGTGAGTTCATAAGCTTTTGATCGCGGTGTTTGAATTTCTTTCCTTGTAAAAGTAATGGTTGTTCCAGAAAAATCCAATATTTTCCTTATAAAATGCATTGTAGTCTTAAAAGTCAAGACCGAAATGTACAAGTATTTTACCATACTTAAATAATTTATGCAAGTTTAAATCGACATAAACTCGTTTAATTGGAAGTAAAACCCGTAAATATTATGTTTTGTTAATACCCCATGTGAGTTATTATAACCATACTATGACTCAGACGGCCTCATAATACGACGTTCTTCAGGCATCGCTAAGTTAAATGACACTTGTCACCCCATACCTGCCGGTCTAGCTTTTGCATGTAGCTCAAGAGTGGGTTTTTCAGACCCAATATAGATCTATACACAACTATCATGCTCTCCTTACAAAAGACTCTGGTTACAATTTACAGGACTTTTGATTTCATTACTTTGGAAATAACGTGAAGCGAATGTCTCAAAAATTTATTCAATAACAGGTTTACATGAACTGAACTGAAAACCCTTTTTTGTATAAACCTGGTACTTTGTATTCGCACCCCGTTTATATGATCTGAAAACCTTTAGAATGAGTTTGAAATGTAAATGAAACATAAACTATACCTATTATAGTTTAACATAATTGTTTATAATGTATATGAAACATAAACTATACTTACCATAGTTTATCATAAGTGTTTGTGATGTATATGAAACATAAACTATACTTACTATAGCTTATCATAAGTGTTTGTAATGTAAAAGAACCCTTTTCTATGCAAGTCGAATGTATAGCAAAAATATAACTATGTTTATCATGCTTTGTCTTGTACTATTGATAATGATGGAGGATTCTTACAAATCAGTGAGTATTTTCTGTTATATAATTATACCACAACAAGAAACACATGAAAAATATGAAATCCTCAAAGACTAACGCTTTTCTCAACATGTTACAAAGTGTGATGAAAGTTATAAGCTGTTGACTTGTTTCTGACATTTCTACACTGTTTTGGAAAAATCACAGAGAAATCATACGAATTCGAAAAGTAAATCCGTAAATCCTGAGAGTTTAGAAAATGTGTTTAGTTTGTTCATAAATTTTATTATGATTTTTAGAAGTCTCTAACTGGTGTAAAAACGTTCATATTCACGGACTGGTCCGAATTCGTAGCTACAGTGATATGCAGTTTTGTAAAACTCACCATAAATTGTAGAAAAATCGTGTGAATATGTGCAAGTAGTCATTTTAAAGGTATAAACCTGATCTATTTGCATCTAATTCAGTTTTGAAAAATAAAAAAGTTTAAGATGTTCAAAACAGTCTGTGAATGAACATTAACTTTTCTGTTGAAAGCTGATGTTTGAGTTTAGTTATGTTGTTGGTGTTTTTACTTGTATTCCCCCCACCCCCTAAAACTTGAAGAAAACATGAAATTATGGGGTTATGAACTCACCTTGAGTGATTTCAGTAGATGGATGATGAAGAAAAGAAGTGTTTAACTCAAGAACACTTAGAAGATGTTTGAAGATTTGAAGATCTAACAACAAATTTGATGATATTTGTGTAAGGAACTCTTGATTTGAGTGAAGAAGTGTAAGATAATCAAGTGTAGGATGAAGATACTTACCAATAGTGGAGAAAGAACTCAAGAACTGCCCTTGAATCTCGAGTTTTGGAGAGAGGAAGTGAGAGAGAGAAATGGGTTTACTTTTTGGTGAGAAGTGAAGTCTTAGTGGAGAAGGAAAAGTTTCCTAGTCTATGATTAATGATAGAAGGTGGGAAACTTGTTGAAGAAGAGTGGAAAGGTACAATGAATAGGTGAGGGCTGATGTGAATAGTGACATAAAGCATGAATAGTGGGTTGGTGGTGTCATAGCTCTATGGGAAAGTCAACACTCCACCCTAATATCTTACCCACTAGATTTTATTCTTGAACAATGACTTCTCTCAAAATGTGCTTAATTAAGAAATATATAGGGTCTTATATGTCAACATATAAGTTTAGGTGAAAATACCACGTTAAAATTGATGGGTTTTGGCTATAAGAACATCCTATGTGCTCATACAAACCCTAATGCTTGGATCTAGGTTTCTCTATTGTACATGCAATTCATCCAAGATTACAAAACCCTAGATCTAGCATGTGATAATCAATATGACATATAAATTAGGGTTTAGATCATACCTTGATTGTTATGTAGCAATAACAATCTCAAATCCTCCTTGTAATGACTTTAGAAAGCTTAGAGTCACAAATGTCACTCCTCTAATGGTTCACAAACACCAAGAGCAAGAGGATGAAGAGGAGAAGAGAAGGAGGCTCTCAAAAACATGTGGAAACCCTAGACCATTATTTCACCACGTTTTTGGAGCATAAGGGTTCTATATATAGTGAGGCTATTAGGGTTATCTAACAAGGAAACCCTAATTTGGATGCTTAAGCCCTAAGCAACCCATGGACTCCTTTCCTTAAAGGCCTTGGATGATTTCTAATGGGTTTCCCCATAGAATTCGTCCAACCTTATAATATAAGGCAATCCATGGCCCAATTGCAATTATCTTATAATTACAATTCCAGTCCCTTAAGTTTAATTAATCTCTTTTAGTCACAAACTTAATTCTTGTTAATTCTTGACTAATATTAATTAAACAATATGATTTCTCCTTTAATATATTATTCTCATAATATATTAATAAATCATATTTAATCCTTTCTCTCCATAATTCATCCTATCAAGTTGCTTTGGTGAAGGCAACCCAAAAGGACCATGCACCATCGGGTCAAGTACATACCAAAATAGTTATGGACTTAGACACTAATACAACAAAAATAATCAAAAACGGGCTTAAAACGGAGTCGAGGTCGAAAACCGGGTGAAAATGGAAATTTGCGAAGTTCCTCGGATTGGGCCGAAGTTTGGTCCCCAGCAGTCCTGGACCGAAGGCAATTGAAGCGAAATGGACCGAAGGTGAAATAGGCCAAAGGTGAAATGACCCGAAAGCGAAATGGGCTGAAAGGAGGTTCGGTCCGAAGGGGGAGGTTCGGGTTCATTCCAATACAACTTCGGTCCTTCAGCATTTCGGTCCAGCAGGTTTCGGTTCAACAGGGTTCGGTTCTAATAGGGAAGGCTTCGGTCCTTTAAGGCTATTTTTCATATAAACTTCCCGTTTTGAGCAGTTTTTCACCAAGTTAAGTGTTGGGATGCCCCAAATGATTATAAAAAAGTTAGAAGAGATTTTGAGAGAGATTTGAGAGAGATTGACATTGATAAAGAGAGACTGAAAGAGACTTTGTTTGTGACCTTTTTGAGTGTTTAGCTTCGCAATGCGAGGTTCGTAAACCCTTTTATGCCTTGTTATGAGCGTCATACGCCCCCGAAGTGTACGTATTAATGTTTTATTGAGTTGTTCCATCAGTTACACTGATTAGGGTTTAGTTTTCCTGAACACGTGAAGACTCGAAGTGATACTTTGCATAAAGATAGTGTGTTGTACAATAGTAAACATGATGTAAACCCTAATACACAAGGGTTAATTGAGTTGACCAGTTTGACTTGTTGACTTTATTTGACTTTGACTTGACCGAAAATTGACGGTTGTCACATCATCCCCCCCTTAGAAAGAATTTCGTCCTGAAATTTGCACTTGAACCGGGATTTCGAGAGTTGGGGAAAGACGTGGGTATTTTTGTTTCACTTGATCCTCACGTTCCTAGGTGAATTCGGGTCCTCGTTTAACGATCCAACGGACCTTCACAACAGGGATGCGACTTGATTTCGTCCTTTTGATCTTTCGATCCATGGTTTCTATCGATTTTTCCATGAAGTGGAGACTCTTGTTTATTTCAATTTCATTGAGGGGGGGGGGTATTACAAGAGTCTCGTTAGACAGACACTTCTTTAAGTTTAATACGTGGAAGGTCGGGTGTATGTTATTAAGTTCTTGTGGTAGTCGAAGCTTGTATGCCATTGGGCCAATCCCGACAAGGATTGCGAATGGCCCGATGTACCTTGGATGTAGTTTTCCCATGTTTACCAAAATATATCATTCTTTTCCACAGTGAGACCTTCGGTAGTACTCGGTCATCAACCTGGAAATTCCAAGGGTCTGCATCGCTTATCTACGTAGCTCTTGTGTCGATCTCGAGACGCTCTCAGTCTTTCTCGTATTAGTATGATCTTTTCCATTGTCTCCCTTATGATTTCAGGGCCAACGAGGGTGTTGTTAGATACTTTCCCCTTCGCTAGCTATGTATCCTCCACTTCGGCCCAGCATAGTGGTGATCTGCCCTTCGCGACTATAAAGATCTTCGAATGGAGCGACCTTGATGTTAGGGTGATAGTTTTTGTTGTGTGAAAATTCAAGGAGCGGTAAGTAGGTATCCCACTATTTTACCGAAACCAATCGCACAAGCTCTTGGCAAGTCTTCCAAGGTTTGAATAGTTCCTTTTTGCTCTGCTCGTCGGTTGTAGGTGGTAGTTCGCACTCCGTCTCACCTAGTCCCTGAAAGGGTTGCCAGAATCGTCAAATGAGTCTACTATCTCTGTCAGAAATGATGGATATTGACATACCCTACGGTTGTATAATCTCTTTGATGTACGTTCTAGTCAATTTCTCTATCCTGCCGGTTTCTTTCATTGGTAGGAAGTGCGTGGATTTGGTCAACCTATCAGCAATTACCCAAATGGTATCGAGACCACCCTTTGACTTGGGTAACTTGGTTGTGAAGTTCATGGCTATCCGCTTCTACTTCCTTTCGGTTATCATTGGTTGTTGTAGGAAACTCAAAGGCTTCTGTTGTTCTACCTTGACCATGGCACAAGTCTGATACTTTCCCACATGTGTAGCGATGTCAGCTTTCCTATTCGGCCACCGATGTTACTTTTTGAGGTCCAGATACCTCTTGTCTAAGCATGGATGAATGGAGCAGCAAGTTTTCATGTGCTTCGTTCATGACGTCATTTCTGATTCCAACAACTTCGGTGTCCAGATCCGATTCATGGGATAACATGCCCTGCCGCTCTTGCCTTCTAGGTTCTTATGATCGGTGAAGATTGTACATTTCGTGTCGTGGAGATAGTGCCTCCAGATCTCTATGGCGAATACTACTGCTCCTAGTTCGAGGACATGCGTGACCTAGCTGACCCTGTACATCTTTAGCTGTCTTAAGTCACAAGTAATAACTTCTCCTCGGATCGCTGCATAGGGCCTGCTATAGTGTTTCTCGTTTGTCGATTAGATCGGTAGGAGCATATGGGTTCAATTTAAGTGACTAGATTAATTCGAATGGTAGAACATCCACTCGCACTTCTGGGCAACCTTGTCCCGAAGCTCCTGGTAGGACTCGTACCTGGTCCATCTATCCTTAACTCGCGCGTATACTTTGTATGTAATTTGGGTTGGTAAAACAGTTGGATGGGTGACTCTGCCCTAAGTCCACAACTAGACGAGGAACAGGAAATAGGGCGGAAACACACATCCAATGTCCGTAGAATCTTAATTATACACCACACTTTGCATATACACATGGTAGTGATAGGTTAACCGCATTCGTCCCACGTCTCTAGGCTTGATCTTGATCTGCTATATGAGTGATATTCTCGAAGGGTTTACTAGGAATACTTTGAAAAGCTTACAGAAGGTATAACACACCTTCAGAGAGTGCTTCGGGGTTTCACAATGAAGGATGGCCCGAGGGTCAGAGTCAGATTTAGGGTTATGAGGGACGAGGGTTTCGATATGCAGCTGGTTAGGTGGAGGGTCTTCTCGTAACATATGTAATTGATAGGGTGATGACCCAACCCAATCCATATCAAATGACGACATCGGGTTTTTTTCGATGACACATGTATTAAGTCTTATTCGTAAGAGGTATTCGTTAGAGTGATAGTGCATCCTGCGCTTTCTTGTCAGTGTGTTCCGTTTTGATTGATGTTATTGTTATTGCAAATGATTCATACCACAGCAGCCAGTACTGGTAGTAAGGGTTAGGGATGAGAATTTGGCCTGAAAACCCAAACCGAAACGAAAACCGAACCGAATTAGACCCGAATAAGCAATTTGATTTGGTTTTCGGGTTATTCGGTTCGGGTTACCCGAATAAGGGCTTATTTGGTCCAAAAGGACCGAACTGAATGTGAAAAGTCACATTTTTTTCCTAACATGGTTACTTATTTGATCTTCTTTTCTATCAATCGTTACCCAAAAAAACCCACGTAATACACCAAAAAATCAACACAATCGAATTCGATCATCCATATTACACCAAATCGACGAGTCGACGACATCACTCTTTGATCGATTGAGGTTTTTCTCATCCTTGCGACATTACTCTTTGATCGACAATTGCGGCTACTGCCCTTGCAACTTACGATAACCTGGACTCATTGATCGATCATCACCGGTTCAAAGTTCAAAATTCAAAGTCCATTCATGATAAGAAAAAAAGTCGGCCCTTGCGTCTGGAAAAAATAATCGTCTCATCATCGTTGTTTTCTAGTTTCTACTATGATCAAACTCCATTCAAGTCATACAAAATACAATATTTATAATCACATTGTAAATGTTATTCGGTTTATTCGGGTTATTTGGCTCCTTAATCATCTTCTACATGTTATTTGGGTTATTCGGGTCAGAACCGAACCGAACCAAATAATACCCGAATCGAATCGAACCTGTATTGCTTATTTGGTTCGGTTTTCGGTTCATACAATTACACTTATTCGGTTTTTGGTTTATTCGGGTTCGAGTCGATTCTGTTCGGTTCTGACCCGAATAACATCCCTAGTAAGGGTGTTCTGATAGCTAGTGATGATTCTTTATATCATGATCTCCGGCCGATCATTCTATGAGCGATCGGTATATGTAAGTCATATGTCATTTGATATCGATGAAACCGACGAGTGAATGGCGCTACCCTAACCCCACTACTAGACATGGAACATGAATGAGAGCGGAAGTGTTCATTTTAAGTCTGTAATATTTTGATTATAAATAACCCTGATGTATACATTAAGTCATCACAACTCATCGATAATGATCCTAAGGTCATATATGAGTGTCTTTGATTTGATTGAACGAGAGAATATTTTAACTACCTTTTGAAAGACGGTAATTTTAGCAAACATACCAATTTCATTACAAGCATATGGTACTTAAACATTTTTGTTGTTGGAAATACTACAAAAGTCCTAATAAGATTCCTGTTGCTCCTGCTGGTTTGTTTGTCACACTCCTCCTGCTCCCCCGTCATTCCTCTTAGTTGGACAGTCTCTCTTGAAGTGTCCCCTTTCACCACATAGGTGACATACTGGACTTATATTGGTATTGGTGATTGAAGCGATGCGCTGGGTCTGGGTCCTGCAGAAGCGGGCAGTATGTCCGTTCTTGTTGCAGTTTTTACAGTGTGGCACTCGGCAAACCCCATTGTGGTGGTACCCACACTCGTTACACTTTGGGAGTGTTCTTATATATTGTCTGACCGGTGCTTGAGTGACAGACGTTGTGGCTAGTGTCGAGGCATGAGTTGTGACCGCAGTTGTAATTACAGGGGCAACCACAGGTTGTTGTCTTTTATCGTGCTTTTGAGATAGGATGCGCTTCTTTTTGTCCCAAAATTCTCGTTTCTTGTTCTTAGGTTTGTGGCCTGAAGTGCCTTTGTTGGTGGACACCCGCTGGTGTTCTTGACTGTCACTGCGGTTAGTATTGCCCACACCGCCTTCACCTCTGTTGGTGTTATTAGCATTGAGTTGCGCCATGACGGCTGTCATGGCTACCGTGACTGCAGCTTGAAAAGTAGCAGAGTCTATCTGCAGGATTGTTGCCTTGCTTGTTGGCTGGTTACCTTCTTGTGAAGAGATAACCCTGTTGCATGGGGAGAAACGATGTCGTGAGTGGGGATGATTATCTCTAATTATATCCTTACCATTTATATACACATATATAAATTTTGCACTTTACTGAACTATTCTCGACGTTTCTGCTAGCGTTCCTGGGACGGAGTTATGGTAGTGGTTAGAAGTAGGTTTTGTACGAGCGTTAAGTTTTACCCATCCTAGGATTACATTTGTCCAAATACGCTTCACTGAGGACTTCTGATGGAATCCGATGCATTAGTGCTGGTATGATCGCGCCCTATATGCCTACGAAAAAGGGCACCTTTCAACCATGTGGTTTAAAAAGGTGAGATGATAATGAGTCTTGAACAAGGATTTATACGTCATGAGTTATCTAACTAAGTTTATCTTAGTTCTGAGTGTATCAAGTTCCAACTTTTTTGGTGTTCTGAAAACAATTCATATTGAGAGTCTATATATAATAAACTTATGAATTCTTAGTAGTATTGCTCCAAATGAAATAATACGCATGCCCATTTCATTTGTATGATTCTAACATATTTAGATTTTAGTGAAAGGTTTTGAGCCTGATGCAGGTCTGCAACACATCATTGCAAGGAAAAGTTTGGACCGCAACTAAATCTCTCGACTAGTGTAATTACTAACTCACAAGATCGGGTCTACACATGGAGGGGAGTAGCACCAGTGCATACTCATAGACTTAATCTACAAGGTCTTGTGAATAAAATGAACTATGCTCACGACAATACGCCCCCAGTGGTGCTTGAAACGAAGCCGATGCGTCCTGTAGTTCTGCTAACCTATGCTCGATTGTGACCACTCTCTCTTCGAGAGTCCAGTGTCTATCATGACGATCTCTTGCCTTTAACCGAGTAGCGACAAGGTCCTTAACGAGTTGGTCTCTAAAATAGTAGTCTATTTCCGAGTCTCGAGTTTTTGAGATGATAGTGTCTGTAGCAGCGCGCAGTTCCCTAACTCGAGGTTCGTGATCTGTTGGGTCATCACCGGGAGGGCTCTGTCAACCGGTCCCCCATGGTTAAGGTCATTGCAACTTCATTGGTCTCCAAATAGCGATTGCTATTGCTGATGGTGACTCCACCCCTCGGTCAATGCTGCCTAATGGGGCACATGTTCGATGTAGTCGAAACGGTTCGCGAGAGTCCTGACTACGTAAGGAGAGTTGTCGACCTCTGGCTCCACTTCCTACTCTTTTCCCAACCGCCCACAAACTCTCTGGGTTCGGAAAGTAGGGGTCTCCTGGTAAGTAAAATCTTGCAATGATGTCCGTGAGAGAATAGGGGTGAGGTAAGAGGCATATAATAATCATATTCTTAGAAATACTTATAGGGGTTTGATCCTCCTTAGTTACTTCTATAATGACATGGTGCATACCAGTTACATATAACAAAATATATGATAGACCTTCAAATAAGTGATCATACTCCAAAACCACAACCAAACAAGGAACAAGAAGTAAAACAATGATCACATATTCTAAGTCTATGATATCAAAGTTATATACAACTTTAGTGTATCCACTTAGTGATTGTAGATCTACTAGTAAGAATCTGTTTAGTTTTCACATAAGTTATAGTACCACAAAATATTCCTATAGTATTCTAAATGTTATGTTTGGTTCTTAACGGTTTTCTTGTTTGGGGAGTTTTTAGGCTTGTTGCTCTCTACAACCATTCCCCGGCGTACGTCAGTCACACCTCGGATAAATATAGTTGATCAGGTTATATTTGTCCCAAGTCTGATCACATATCCCAAGGCCTACCCGTAGTGTCCAACTCCTCATTTTACTTTCGTATTGTCCTAGATATGATATTATACTAGTATGTGCGCATGTACTCATACTTTTAATCAAGCAACTATTTCATTTCTAAAAGTATAGTTATTTGAAAAATGTTTAATAAGAGACATTTAGTCCCAATGCATTTATAGTTTGTATATCTTATGTGGTTTGATATACTTGGTTCACTATAAACAATGCTCTGATACCAATCTGTCGCACCCCCAAACCAAGGATGGCGGAAACGTCCGGGGGTGGCGGACTTCATATGTAGTATCATAACAACGAGTATAATAGTGCTTAAAGTAAATACAACCATCATAAATATAATTGAAAATGTTACAATGTAGCATGTGTTCACATATTTCAAAATCAATTACATTATGATGACAAAATAAAATGTTTGACGTCTGAGCGTCCCATCCTCAAAAGCTGTTGTTTATCTGGTTCACTGATTTCCTGAGAATACAAGTAGTTTCGAAAAAGTGTCAACAATTAAGTTCGTGAGTTCATAAGATTTTGATCGTGGTGTTTGAATTTCTTTCCTTGTAAAAGTAATGGTTGTTCCAGAAAAATCCAATATTTCCCTTATAAAATGCATTGTAGTCTTAAAAGTCAAGACCGAAATGTACAAGTATTTTACCATACTTAAATAATTTATGCAAGTTTAAATCAACATAAACTTGTTTAATTGGAAGTAAAACCCGTAAATGTTACGTTTTGTTAATACCCCATGTGAGTTATTATAACCATACTAATACTCAAACGGCCTCGTAATATGACGTTCTTCAGGCGTCGCAAAGTTAAATGACACTTGTCACCCGTAAATGTTATGTTTTGTTAATACCCCATGCGAGTTATTATAACCATACTAATACTCAAACGGCCTCGTAATATGACGTTCTTCAGGCGTCGCAAAGTTAAATGACACTTGTCACCCCAGACCTGCCGGTCAAGCTATTGCATGCAGCTCAGGTGTGGATTTGTCAGACCCAATATAGATCTATACATGACTATCACGCTCTCCCTACAAGAGACTCTGGTTACAATTTACAAGACTTTTGATTTCGTTACTTTGGAAGTGACGTGAAGCGAATGTCTCAAAAATTTATTCAATAACAGGTTTACATGAACTGAACTGAAAACCCTTTTTTGTATAAACCTGGTACTTTGTATTCGCACCCCGTTTATATGATCTGAAAACCTTTAGAATGAGTTTGAAATGTAAATGAAACATAAACTATACCTATTATAGTTTAACATAATTGTTTATAATGTATATGAAACATAAACTATACTTACCATAGTTTATCATAAGTGTTTGTGATGTATATGAAACATAAACTATACTTACTATAGCTTATCATAAGTGTTTGTAATGTAAAAGAACCCTTTTCTATGCAAGTCGAATGTATAGCAAAAATATAACTATGTTTATCATGCTTTGTCTTGTACTATTGATAATGATGGAGGATTCTTACAAATCAGTGAGTATTTTCTGTTATATAATTATACCACAACAAGAAACACATGAAAAATATGAAATCCTCAAAGACTAACGCTTTTCTCAACATGTTACAAAGTGTGATGAAAGTTATAAGTTGTTGACATGTTTCTAACATTTCTACACTGTTTTGGAAAAATCACATAGAAATCATACGAATTCGAAAAGTAAATCCGTAAATCCTGAGAGTTTAGAAAATGTGTTTAGTTTGTTCATAAATTTTATTATGATTTTTAGAAGTCTCTAACTGGTGTAAAAACGTTCATATTCACAGACTGGTCCGAATTCATAGCTACAGTGATTGGCAGTTTTGTAAAAATCGCCATAAATTGTAGAAAAATCGTGTGAATATGTGCAAGAAGTCATTTTAAAGGTATAAACCTGAGCTATTTTCATCTAATACAGTTTTGAAAACTAAAAAGTGTAAGATGTTCAAAAACAGTCTGTGAATGAACATTAAGTTTTCTGTTGAAAGCTGATGTTTGAGTTTAGTTATGTTGCTGGTGTTTGTAGTTGTATTCCCCCTGTTAGTCCCGAACTATAGATCCAAATCAGTAATCAATGATAACAATCAAAATAGAGTATGGAAGGAGTAGAAGAGAAATAACATCAAGCTTGCACACATCTATTACTCATAAATGTCAAGTACACCTTGAAAGTACACACATACATGTCACTGTTCATTCGTACATGTATGTCACACTGACACAACCTATTTATACCACATAAAGCAGCACACAGTGTGTGCGGACGCACACACGTGTATGGCCGCACACACCCACTAACAAACCACAACCACCACAACACACTCTAACATCCCACAAAGACCTATACAAGATAGATGCCTAGCCCAAACCACATAATTATGACCTAAGAATCTCCCCCTTGGTTTGTGGCTAGCATGAACTTAGGTCTTCCTAATCAGCGTCACCAAGGTTTGTATGTCTCGCTTCCAAAATTGCAAAAGATCTTTAGCATCAACAAGATGAATAACACAATTGCTATTTTGAAACTTGATCACTGCAGTGGCACAAAGCTCTTCGACTGTGGTCTTGAACTTGTCACCAAATTCTGCAATAAGCTTGTTCTTCAAGTCAAAGTAGCCTGCTGATATGGCACCAAGATTAAGCTAGAGATCGGAGATTCGTTTAGACTTCTGATTTTTTTTTCAAGCTCGGAAACTCGAATATCGAGGTTTCAGATCAGAACGTCTTTCTCGATGATGTTCTGTTAAGAGTAATGATCTCCTCCTTGAGCTCTGAGATAGATGGTTCTGCTCCCCCTGAACTTCCTTCACCTATTGATATTCATTTTCCATGAGGTAAAGGATCTGAATCTTGTTGAGCAAGAAACCTGGCAAGCCTCATAGAGTCAGCATCATGCGCAGGTTGTGGAGGAGAAAAACCCCAGGAGCAGAAGAACTCCCGACTTCAAACGAATATCTAACATTACTTGGTTCTATTAGGGTCGGTTGTGTTGGTGTAGTAGCTATGGAGGGTTGTTGGACTGGTGGGGCTTGTTCTTGGATAAGTGCTCCCTTCCTCAGATCAAGTCGTCTTTATTTCACAGGAGGCTAAGAGGTTTGTGTCAGTATCTAATCACTCATAGATGACATAGATGTTGGAATAGCACCAATAAGGGGAGGAATCCCTAAAGCTGAATCCATATCGGTTGAAAGGCGTCGACCATCTGATCAAAAGTTGGAGACGTCACTTTGGGAACACCACTAACTCCTTCTGTCTTGGTTGCACAACATCATGGACAGTGTCAAAGATAGCATCGAGGTCTTCACTGCTTAAGCTTATATCATTATCCGTAATCCATAAGCTGATCTGTGAGACACTCAACAAGCTACACTTTAACTCAGGAGCATATATGACGTTCCCAAAACTTAGCACTCCATTTGTAACTATTCCCTTTTGAGTGATCTTCCCTCCATATCCTCCCGCGAAGGAAACATAGCCCCCATTAATAGTCTGAATGACGTGCAGTTAGGAGATGCCTCCTGTCAATGTGCCTGGAACAACCACTATCGACGTACCAAGGTCTGACGACATTCCTCCGCAGTTGTTCCTACACAATGAGTGGGATTATTTAGGTTTGGGAACCCAGGTCATTACAAGCCTGGGTTGACCAACAACTGAGAGGGTTTACGACCGCACAAGGGATTGCGGCCGTACACTTGATTACGGTTGTACACGGGTGTACGGACGTACACCCGTGTACGGCCGTGCACCAGATCATAACCATACACGCCAAAAACACACTCCAACCGCACACACCAACCGCACACTCAATTGCACACACCAACCACACACTTTCAAAGTCTCAGCCGCACACCTTTAAAGTTCCAACCGCACACCTTCAAAGCTTTAACCGCACACGCAAAAATCTCAATTTTTTTATGGAATTTTGATTTCAAACTATTGAAAACAGTGACTAACAATAGTTCCTTGATCAAAAAAATACAATGCACTTCAAAAGCAGTAAAATTCTGCAACCACACACTCTAAAATGCTTCAAATTGATACCAAAATGGCTCTGATACCAATTGTTAGTCCCGAATTATAGATCCAAATCGGTAATCAATGATAACAATCAAAATAGAGTATGGAAGGAGTAGAAGAGAAATAAAATCAAGCATGCACACATCTGTTACTCATAAATGTCAAGTACACCTTGAAAGTACACACATACACGTCACTGTTCATTTGTACATGTATGTCACACTGACACAGCCTATTTATACCACATAAAGCCGTACACACCCACTAACAAACCACAACCACCACAACACACTCTAACATCCCACCAAGACCTATACAAGATAGATGCCTAGCCCAAACCACATAATTATGACCTAACAACCCCCCCTTAAACTTGAAGAAAACATGAAAATGTGGGGGTATGAACTCACCCTGAATGATTTCAGTAGATGGATGATGAAGAAAAGAAGTGTTAAACTCAAGAACACTTAGAAGATGCTTGAAGATTCGAAGTTCTAACAACAAATATGATGATATTTGTGTAAGGAACTCTTGATTTGAGTTTAGAAGTGTAAGATAATCAATTGTGGGATGAAGATACTTACCAAAAGTGGAGAAAGAACTCAAGAACTGCCCTTGAATCTTGAGTTTTTGAGAGAGGAAGTGAGAGAGAGAAATGGGTTTACTTTTTGGTAAGAAGTGAAGTCTTAGTGGAGAAGGAAAAGTTTCCTAGTCTTTGATTAATGGTAGAAGGTGGGAAACTTGTTGAAGAAGAGTGGAAAGGTACAATGAATATGTGAGTGCTGATGTGAATAGTGACATAAAGCATGAATAGTGGGTTGGTGGTGCCATAGCTTTATGGGAAAGTCAACACTCCACCCTAATATCTTACCCACTAGATTTTATTCTTGAACAATGACTTACCCCAAAATGTGCTTAATTAATGAATATATGGGGTCTTATATGTCAACATATAAGTTTGGGTTAAAATCCCACGTTAAAATAATAAAAAACGGGCTTAAAACGGAGTCGGGGTCGAAAACCGGGTGAAAAATGGAAATCTGCGAAGTTCCTCGGATTGGGCCGAAGTTCTGTCCCCAGCAGCCATGGACCGAAGGCAATAGAAGCGAAATGGCCCGAAGGAGAAATGACCCGAAAGTGAAATGGGCCGAAAGGAGGTTCGGTCCGAAGGGGGAGGTTCGGGTTCAGTCCAATACAGCTTCGGTCCTTCAGCAGTTCGGTCCAGCAGGTTTCGGTTCAGCAGGGTTCGGTTCTAATAGGGAAGGCTTCGGTCCTTTAAGGCTGTTTTTCATATAAGCTTCCCGTTTTGAGCGGTTTTTCACCAAGTTAAGTGTCGGGATGCCCCAAATGATTATAAAAAAGTTAGAAGAGATTTTGAGAGAGATTTGAGAGAGATTAACATTGATAAAGAGAGATTGAAAGAGACTTTGGTTGTGACCTTTTTGAGTGTTTAGCTTCGCAATGCAAGGTTCATAAACCCTGTTATGCCTTGTTATGAGCGTCATACACCCCCGAAGGGTACGTATTAATGTTTTATTGAGTTGTTCCATCAGTCACACTGATTAGGGTTTAGATTTTCCTGAACACGTGAAGACTCGAAGTGATACTTTGCATAAAGATAGTGTGTTGTACGATAGTAAACACGATGTAAACCCTAATACACAAGGGTTAATTGAGTTGACTGGTTTGACTCTTTGACTTTATTTGACTTTGACTTGAGCGGAAATTGACGGTTGTCACAAACTTGGCGGTGATCTCCGCCACAGTCTTAGTGGTCAGTTGGAGCTCATGAAACTCCCTCACTAGCCGTTGCACCTCAATTGGTGGTGCAAAATCCAAATCAAAATGCCTAACTAACACTGCCCATGTCATCTCAGCAATGTCGGCTTCTCCTACCTGGGTAGTCACCTCTCCCCACCAATCCCAAGCTCGATCCCCCATCATACACGAAACAAAACCCACATTTTCGGCATCAGGGCAAGAACTAATTTGCTGGGCGTCCTCCATGTCTGCCACACAACGTCGGCTAACTATGGGGTCCCTGTCCCCAAAGAACTCCGGTGCCCCGTACACCTTAAACTCCCAGAACGAGGGAGTTCGGTCCCCGACCTGGCCCGCATCAATCTCGGCTCGAAAAGACCTGAGCCGCTCCTCTATGATCTTCATCATCCCTTTCTTTACTGTCCCAAAGATCACTAGGGTAGCATCAACGATGCCTCTCGTAACCTCGATTGCGATAAGCTCACACAACCTCTCATCAATGGGTTTGGTACCATCGCCCGACCTAGCTTTGGATTCTGATCATGATCCCCCAGCTCGATGTCGTGTCACCACCATACTGTACTGCAATACCATAAAACATAATGATTAGGATTTCCAAAAAGGGGATCCTCCCATATCGGTTCTCCTTAGAGCCTCCAGATCTAACATTGGTTCGGGTATAGGTCCTGTGTTTTCAGTAGTATGGGCCTAATACTACCTTCTACACCTACCTATACCTTCCCCAAGGCTCTACCTGATGACTCTAATTCGTCCCATAACAAAACATATCTCACAGGCTACCATATAGCTCAAATCCTAGGCTATCCTAAGATTTTCTCCATCCATATCAAACCAGAACTCAATCATAACAGGTTGCCTTCATGCATGAAGTCTAGATACTCTTCAAGCTAGCAGCTTGTCACACCCCAAAACCAGAATGGCGGAAAACGTTCTGGGGTGGAGGACATCATGAAAAGTATCTTAACAATGCAAAGTAGTAAACAAGCAACAACATCATCCATTGCATTAATAGTAGAATTTATATACATGTGTGTTCTTTCATAGAATAATACACCAAAATAAGTAATCAACATAAAAGTCGAGTCTTGACTGCTCCATCTTCTCGAAACCTGGTCATCGTACCTGTCTACTGGTGACATGAGAATACAAGTTATTTTGAAAGCGTAGATCAACATTTAAGCTGGTGAATTCATAAGTACTTTAGTGTCATTGATTTGCAAAGTTTTGATAAAAAAAAACTTGTAAATGTTAAATGAAAAAGTTTGTATAAGTATGAAAACCCTAGAAAATCCCATATTTCCTACTAGTATAAAAAGTAGTCTTCTACCAATACCCGACTGTTTTGAAGGTTTGCTTCTCTGTAAAAATGAAGGTTTTTTCCAAGTACAACTATTAATATCAAAACATAGACTGCCTCATCGTTTATTTGAATGTGTCACAAAATAAAGGTAATAGGGAAATTATGTATCAAAATATAGATTACCTCATCGGTTATATGAATGTGTCACAAAAATAAAGGTAATAGGGAAATTATATATCAAAATATAGATTACCTCATCGATTATGTGAATGTGTCACAAAATAAAGATAATAGGGAAATCATATAACCATTAAAATCGTATCCATTTGTCTAGGATAAACACGACGCAGTAAATCGCCAAACAGTACAACCGAGAGCATCTGTCGATGAACAGGTCCCGCTATAGCTAGCAGCCAGGTGTAGGATGGTCAGTCCCGTAGTATGTAATCACCTTCCTAGTATAGTATATAGCAATTCTCTTCGTATAGTATGTAGTAGTCTTCCTAGTATAGTATATAACAATTCTCTTCGTATATTATGTAGTAGTCTTCCTAGTATAGTATACTTGTAAAGACTCATGAATGAACTGACTCTTGTGTGTTTCCTTGTACTAGGAATAGTAATTAGTATCTCCTAAACTATACCTATTATAGTTTACTAGTAATGTATGTATACAAATGAATTAAAGTATGCCTTTGCTACCCAAAGGTACTGAACTGACTGATAGAACTTTTATGTCTACATATGTATACATAATATATAACTAATATTTAGAAGACATTCGGAAAAATTACCGATACCCTAAGGCCACATGCAAACAAGGAAAAGGAATTAAAGCGAGTTAGCAATCCTAAGTCCTTTAAACATTACTTACATAACTATACATATATAGGCATGCATTTGACAATATATATAAAAGTTTAAAAGAATTTTTGTAAAACATTTGAAGAGTTTAATAATAAATATTGATGACTTGATGTCAATTTATAAAGCGATTTAAAAGCAATTTGTTTGATATAAACAGTTTAAAGTATAAGAAATCCCTTGTCTGAAACATAGTTTGAAGTACATGAAATCCTTTGTTGAAACATAGTTATAACAGAATCTGAAAGGAAAGATTTAGTATATAAAACAAGTTTGATAATGAGTTTAACATGTAAAACGTTTGAGAAAACATTTTGAAGTAATTTGCTTGGTAAAACAGCTAAAAGTGTAGTAAATCCACAGTTTGATAGTTATTAATCACATGTGATTGATATAATAACTATAATGATTCAACTTGTATCCCCCTCCCCATAAAAGCATTTAAAGTCATTTAAAAGGTTGATTAAGGGGTATGAACTCACCTGTAGTGAGTGATACGAATGAAAGACCGGGAACGAATGCTGAGTGTCAAGTGAAGACTTGAACACACACATATCCTATTTTACATATAATGACATATGTATGCATACAATTAGTATTTAAACAACTAATTAAGCAAGTAAAACACCCTAGGATATGGAAAACAATCTATTGGACCAAAGGGTATTGACATGAAGTGTTGAATCACATGTGATTCAACAAAGGCACGAGAAATCACCATGAAAGGTGTTTACGGCCATGGGTTTACGGCCAAGGGAGTTTACGGCCGTAAACTCATGGTCAAATGTACAAATGTGTGTGTTTCAAGATCCTAAAACATCCTATGAAGGTCCAGGGTTCTAAGCTTGATCATAAGAAGGGTTAAATGCCTATAATAGACATTAACATTGAGTTTACGACCAAGGGAGATCTTGGACTGTAAACTCAAGTTCTTCTTGTGTTCTTGGTGTTTTCAAGGTCTAAACTAATTGAGTCATGAATATAACAAGCTAAGGGTAGTGTACTTACAATATAGAAGCTTGAAAGGGTTGATTGGTTAAGAACACTAGTGTGTGTTCTTGGTGTTCTTGGTGAAATGAAGAACACTTGAAGATCCAACCAAAAGAAGAGATTTCATGGATGAAATCATGTGTATTCACTAGATATGTAAGGATATCAAGTTGAAAATGGAAAGATCGCTTACTAGATTGAAGATTGGAATGAATGATCTTGATGATACTTGAGAGAGAATGGAGGAAAATCGGCCAAGAAAGGAATGAAAGAAATGGCTAAGTCTTGCATAAATAGCCAAGAGTTTACGGCCACCATGAGTTTACGACCGTAAACTCATGGTCTCATGGCCGTAAACTCCTCATTTGAGGGTTTAAGGCTTGTTTGATGGTTTGGAACCCTAGTTGACCCATTCTAGTATTTGAGCCTTTGATGTACTAAGCTCAGAAAGCTCAAACAGACTCAAAACAATGCTAAAAGTTAGCAGATACAAGTCTGACTTTGATTGAATTGAATGATTGTACGAGATAAAAATTTCGGGTTGTCACACACGTTTATGCATCTAGCATGCTCACAAGGATCAGATCTCACCATTTTAGTCTCTGGAGTTGCTCAACTATCAAGAGAAGGTCCAAAACCAACTAAAGGGACAATATAGAAAACCCTAGCTAGATCTAATGAATAATATGGCAAAATCAAGAGTTTATACTTCCAGAAGCTCTTCAAGGTGATCTGGATGCAAGTTCTTGGAACACAATGCTACTCCAAGCTTGCTCACTAACTTTTTCTTCTTAAATACGTTTTAAGATGGCCACCAACACATTTCTATGCTCCAAAATCATACTCTCAAAGGAAAACTGAGGTAAAGGGACGGAATGAGGCTTAAAAAGCAGATTATGTCACACCCCAAAACCAAGAACGGTGGAAACGTTCTGGGGCGGAGGACGTCATTTACAGTATCACAACACAGTATAATAGTAAACAAGGAAACAACATCATGTTCCAGGAGACTCTGGTTACCAACATGACAACGGTGGAATCCACGTCATGTAGAAGTATATCTCATTTTCTAATTTTTAGGTTTGTGTAGTTCCTTCTGTTTACTTGTAATTGTATATGTATATGTTCTCTTCTTTGTATATGTATACGTATATGTATATGTATATGTTCTTGTTCAGTCCTCACAATAGTATGCTCTGACTCATGTATGAACTTACTCATTGTATGTTTCATAGTACTAGAAGTAGTAATTAGTATATCACTAAACTATACCTATTATAGTTTACTAGAAAGATCATTTGTATAACTGCGTGTATATAAATAAGACAGAAAGCTTTTATGTTGATACATATACACATGATATATAACTAAGGATCAAATGACACTCGGACCAACAATAGGGGACTCTAAGTCCACAACCAAACAAGGAACACGAAATAGAGCGTATTATCAGTCCTAAGTCCGTCAAACCTTACTTATATAACCATATATGTATTGGACATGATTTGACAGTATATAAGTTTAAAGAGTTTTGAAAGTAATGAATTTGAAACTAAAACTAAGTTTTATAAAGAGTTTAACATGTAAAAGTGTTTGGAAATCGTTTCGAAGTAGTCTTGCTGCCAAGACAGTTTAAAGCATAGTAACTCCATTTGTATGCTAGTTATAAATCACATGTGATTGATGTAATAACTATTATAGTTGAACTTGTATTCCCCCCATAAAAGCATTTAAAAACATAATAAAGGCTAATTAAGGGGTATGAACTCACCTATTAGTGAGTGACGTGACAGTAGGATCAATTTAGAAGGTTGAGTGTCAATTGAGGACTTGAGCACAAATGGATCCTATTAACCATATAATGACATATGTATGTATACAATTAGTGTTTGAAGCAACTAATTATAGAATTGGGACCACCTTAGGGATAGTAAACACTTATCTTGAAGTGTCACAAGCCTACATGATTGTGTATAAGGGGTGTATGGTCATACAAGGGAGTGTATGGTCAAAATACACCATATTGGTGTGTGTGCGGCCAGGATGTGGGTGCGGCCGCACACTCCCCATGAAGTCTGCCAAAACGTAATCTAAGGCCTTAGGACTCATCTAGGAAGGTTTCTCACTTCATGTTATAGTTTTAAATGGATTTTACTGCCATTTTGGGACTTAAAAAGGTGTGTGCGGCTACTATGAAGGTGTGCGGCCGCACACCCTTCATGAATATGATGAACTCAAATTTTTGAAGCATATCTTCAAGTGTTCTTAACATATATCCAGGTATAACAAGTATATACACATTATAGAGGCTTGAAAAGGGTGATTATAGTCCAAAACTTAGTGTGTGTTCTTGGTGTTCTTTAAGATTTAACACAAAAACATGTTTTCATGGATCAAAGTGGGGAAGAAGGCTAGTTAAGGTCATGTAATAGTTAATCAAGGGATGAATCACTTACTTGTTTGAAGATTGGAGTGAAAAGTGGGATGATACTTGAGAGGATTTCGAGTTCTAGCTTTGAAAGAGTGGGAAAAGTGCTCAAAATGACTAAGTGTGGTATATTGGCTGGGATGGGTGTGCGGCTGCATACACCTGTGTGTGGCCGTACACTCCATGTTTTGTAGTGTTTGGCCCGACTTTGCTTGATATGCATTGTGTTATCCCGTTTCTAGGTTCCTACCTTATTTGTACTAGGTTTAGAACACTCTATTAGACCCCAAACAGTGTTAAAAGCTAGGAAAATGAGTCTAACTTGGATTCAATTGGTCTCTTGTACAAGAAAGAAATTTCGGGTTGTCACATCATCCCCCCGTTAGAGGGAATTTCGTTTCGAAATTAGAGTTTAAGAAGTAAATAGCTACAAAACTAAGCGAAAAGGCCAGGATATTTCAGTTTCATCTGATCCTCGCGCTCCCATGTGAACTCCGATCCTCGCTTGGCGTTCCAGTGAACCTTCACTATTGGGATGCGGCTTTGCTTTGTTCGCTTGACCTCACGGTCCATGATCTCTACAGGTTCCTCCACGAAGTCTTGGCTCTCGTTGATCTCGATCTCATCGAGTGGGATTACGAGAGTCTCGTCGGACATGCACTTTTTCAAGTTGGAGACGTGGAATGTAGAATGTACGTTACTGATTTTGCGCGGTAGATTGAGTTTGTAAGCTACAGGGCCGATTCGGGTAAGAATTTCAAAAGGCCCTATGTACCTTGGATTTAGCTTCCCATGCTTTCTAAAGCGTATTAAGCCCTTCCAGGGTGAGACTTTCAAAAGGACGCGGTTTCCCACCTGGAATTCCAAAGGTTTCCTCCGTTTGTCTGTGTAGCTTTTCTATCGGTCTCTAGAGGCTTTCAATTGTTCATGGATCTGAACGATCTTCTCTGTCATTTCTTGAATGATCTCTGGACCTGTGAGAGTGCTGTCAGGAACTTGTCCTTTAGCTAACTGAGTGTCACCCACCTCAGCCCAGCACAGAGGGGATCTGCACTTTCGGCCGTAAAGGGCTTCAAATGGAGCAGCCTTTATGCTCGTGTGATAACTATTGTTATAGTAAAATTCGACAAGGGGTAAATGAGTATCCCATGCTTTCCCAAAATCGCTCATACAGGCTCTCAGCATATCTTCCAGTGTTTGGATAGTCCTCTCACTTTGTCCGTCGGTATGTGGGTGTTAGGCTGTACTCATGTCCAGCCTCGTCCCCAGGGAACTTTGCAGCGACTGCTAGAACCTTGATGTGAACTTAATATCTCTATCGGAGATAATGGATATAGGGATACAATGCATTCGTACGATTTCCCTAATGTAAGTTCTTGTAAGTTTCTCCATTTTGTCAGTCTCTTTGATTGGTAGGAAATGCGCGAACTTGGTCAATCTATCGACGATGACCCAAATGGTATCAAGCCCACCCGTTGTCTTGGGTAACTTGGTGATGAAGTCCATAGTAATCCGTTGCCATTTCCATTCTGGTATCTCTGGTTGTTGAAGTAAACCTGATGGTTTCTGGTATTTGACCTTAACCTTTGCGCAAGTAAGGCATTTACTCACGAAGGTAGCAATCTCTGCTTTCATGTTAGGCCACCAGTATTGCTTTTTAAGATCCAGATACATCTTATCTAAACCCAGGTGGACAGAATATCGAGTGTTGTGTGCCTCGGTCATGACCAAGTCTCTAAAGCCACCATGTTTCGGCGTCCAGATCCGCTCCATGAGAAATAAGGCTCCATCACTCTTGACTTCCAGATTCTTCTCCATCCCTCATAGGGACTCACCCGACACATTTTCAGGTTTCAAAGCTTCGAGCTGAGCCTCCTTAATTTGTGTGAATAGATGCAAATGGATAGTCATAGTTAGTGATCTGACTCTTCGACCAAAATATTATTTTCGACTTAGGGCGTCTGCCACTACATTGGGCTTACCCGGGTGATAACGAATTTCGCATTCGTGGTGATTGAGTAGCTCGACCCACCGTCGTTGTCTCATATTGAGTTCCTTATGGTTGAATATGTGTTGTAGGCTTTTGTGGTCTGTAAAGATCGTGCTTTTAGTACCATACAGGTAGTGTCTCCAGATCTTTAGAGCAAATACAACTACCCCAAGCTCAAGATTGTGTGTGGTGTAATTTACTTCATGTGTCTTCAGCTGCCTTGGGGCGTAGGCGATGACCTTACCTCGTTGCATCATAACGCACCCGAGTCCTTGATTTGACGCATCGCAGTAGACTACGAAGTCTTCTATTCCTTCAGGAAGGGATAGTATTGGTGTGGTGCACAAGGCTCGTTTCAACGTTTGGAATACCTTCTCTTGTTTCTCTTCCCAGTCAAAGGCCACTCCCTTCTGGGTCAACGTTGTAAGAGGTTTTGCAATTCTGGAAAAGTTCTTTATGAATCTACGGTAGTAGCCAGTGAGACCTAGAAATTGGCGAATTTCTTTAGACGTCTTCGGTGCTGACCAATTCTAAATGGCCTTACTTTTGGAAGGATCCACGTGGATTCCCTCCTTGCTAACCACGTGTCCTAAAAACTCGACCCTTCGAATCCAAAATTCGCATTTAGAGAACTTCGCGTAGAGCTTCTCTGTTCGAAGGGTTCCTAGGACTTGCCACAGATGATTGCTATGTTCCTCCTCACTTCGAGAGTAGATAAGTATGTCATCGATGAAGACAATGACGAACTGATCCAAGTAAGGACGACATACCTGACTCAATAGATCCATGAACACTGCGGGCGCATTGGTCAATCCGAATGGCATCACAACAAACTCGTAGTGTCCGTAACGAGTTCGGAACGCTGTCTTTGGAACATCCTCCTCTAACACCCGCAATTGGTGATATCCGGATCTTAGATCAATTTTGGAAAAGTAACTCGCCCCTTGCAGTTAGTCAGATAAATCGTTTATGCGAGGCAGAGGGTAACGATTTTTGACGGTCAGTTGGTTGAGTTCTTTATAGTCGATACACATACAGAATAATCCGTCTTTCTTCTTAACGAACAATACCGGTGCTCCCCAGGGTGAGAAGTTGGGTCTAATAAAGCCCTTGCTGAGCAGTTCGTTAAGTTGACCAGATAGTTCTTGCATCTCAGCTGGTGCTAATCGGTAGGGCGATTTGGCTACTAGGGTAGCTTCTGGGACTAAGTTGATTCTGAACTCAACTTGTCATTGTGGAGGTAATCCTGGTAGTTCTTCTGGAAATATGTCGGGAAAGTCTCTCACTATTGGAATGTTCTTTAGTCATTTCTAGGCTTGTATCGACAACGTGAGCAAGGAATGCACAATATTCCTTACGTAAATATTTATGTGCTTGAATACTTGAGATGATGCTAAGGCTAGTGTCGGGTTTATCGCCGTAGATAACGAGAGTTTCGTTAGACGGGAGGTTTAAACAGACTGCTTTCTTGTAGCACATGATGTCGGCGCGATAAAGACTCAAACAATCCATGCCGATGATGACGTCGAAACTTTTAATCGAGATCGTCACGAGGTCGATTGGAAATGAATGGCTATCTAGAGTTAGAGTACATCCTATGTATATGCTATTAGTGCTCTCAGTTTTCCCATTAACGATTTCTACAGTGAATGGTTCCTTAAGTGCGCGTGGTTGTTGTTTAAGTAAGCGTGTGAATTTCTGATTTACGAAACTTCTCTCCGCCCCGTTATCAAATAGTATGCATACATAAGAGTTTTTAAGGAGAAACGTACCAGTCACCACCGTTGGGTCAGCAATTGCTTCTCCATGGCCTATAGCAAGAACTCTTCCTGCTCCACCAGTATTTCTTGCCTTTGGACAGTCCCCTTTATAGTGGCCAACTTCGCCACATCCATAGCATGACTGAGTCACACCAGCACTAGGGACCTGATTGAGTGGCCTTGTCTTGGATTTACAGAAGCGGACAGTGTGTCCCTTCTTGTTGTAGTTGGAGCACTGCATTTCTCGGTAGGGTCCATGGTGGTGGAAGCAGCATTTGTTGCACTTAGGCAAGTTTCCGGCGTACTGCTTCGCTGGAGCAGCAGCGACAAGTGTTATCGCGGCATGAACCACCACAACATGCTGCTTTTTCGTAGCTTTCTGCTTCTTCTTGTCATCCCAAAACTTCCGCTTGCTGTCAGCGGGTTCGGAAGGTTCGAGGATGGCTAGGGTTGTTGCAGATGGGGTACGGACCCCATGGTCAATGAGACGCTATGCCAATCGCTTGGCACTGTCGAAGGTAGTGAGGTTTGAAGCTAACACATTTCCCTAAACCAGAGGCAACAGCCCCCAGATATACCTCTCTATCTTCTTTACCTCTGTGGGAACCATGTTGGGGCAGAGGGCCACCAGTTCACTAAATCTTGCGGTATAAGAAACTATGTCGGAGCCCTTCATGGTTAGGCTCAACAGCTCTTGTTCCAACTTCTGGATCTCGCCCCTAGGGCAGTATTCCTCTATCATGAGGTCTTTCAAAGTTTCCCAGCTGTAACATCCCGAATTCAGGTGTGTCTCTAAACCCTTCTCCTTTTCCCCAAGTTGTCAAGCTAAGCCACTTAAATGAATTGTTAGGCTTGTGAGTACGTTGGGCATACTGAAGCGTACGCTGCGCGTACTCGCATGCTTAATTTGGACGCGGACTCGCTTGGGTACGCTGGGGGTACCCAGGGTTACGCTGGGCGTAGCGAGCCCAGGTGTAAAACCTAATTTGGGGCTTGTGCACTATATAAGGAATGTTATGGCCTTGACCTGAGCCCCCATTTTAGAGAGTAAACCCCTAATAGAGAGTCCTCCTTCGTTTCTAGCTAGTGTGTTGGTGTTCTAAGTCTCAAAGTGTCATTTCAAGGTGGTGGAAGAGAAGTAGAGGCCATTTTGGAGGCTAGGAGTTATGGACAAGAGTAGATCCGAGCTTGTTAGAGGTTGGAGCTTCTTCCTGAGGTAAAAAGCTTAAATCTTGGCTTGTCATTTGTGTGGTGTGCTTCTTGGACCAATTTCTAGGGCTTTTAGTCCCAAGATGGAGACTTTATGAGCAAATGGTCTCCATTGGCCTATATCTATCATATTTCAGGACTATAAGAGTTGTATGTTCATAAAAATGCAATCTTGGACGTGGATATTGAGACATACATGAGATCTAGACCTTTTGAGGAGGAAGGAAAAGTGTTAGAGGGTGTAGGGACCTTTACAGCCATGCAAAGGCTTAAAGGTTTTGACTTTATGGGATAGGAGGTCTAGAAAGAGTCAGATCTGGAAGTTAAATGAGTGTCTTAACCGTTTAAGACCAAAAACCAAGGAAAGGCTGAAACTGAGATTTACGTTGGGCGTAACTCTTAGTACGTGCAGCGTAAGGGGTTGAGATCCGGTTTGTAACTTGTCTGCGTACACCCTGCGTATAGAGAAGGTACGCACCACGTACTGCCTTCTGTTGACTTCCGTTGACTTTTAGGGTTTTGGTCAACCCTTGGACTTTTAGGGTCAGGGAGGGGTAAAATGGTCTTTTACCCTTCTGTGGAATTATAGAGTGGATTTAATCTAGCCTTTGAGAGCTATTATTTATTTGAGAGTGTTGTTATGTGTTTAGGCAGGGGCTAGATTAGTGTGTCCGAGTGCGAGATTATCCTAGATACCCGAGGTGAGTCTTCTCACTATACTTTACCTAGAGTGGTAATTAGAGTTATATGACAGAGTATCTTGTATGCTACTTATGTGATGGTGATGCACTGCATTATTTCTATGTGATTTATGTTGTGTATGTTCCAGAGTTTACAGAGTTAGAACCGGAGGGTTCACAGAGTTAGGACCAGAGGGTCCATAGAGTTATAGCCTCGAGTGGCTAATATGTGTTATATGTGGTATTTTGGGGAACTCACTGAGAATTTATGCTTGCAGTGTTGTGTTATGTGTTTCAGGTACCAGTGAGGATCGCGAGAAGGCACCGGCATGATCAATACACACACGAGGAGTTTTTATGTATTATGATATTAGGTTGTGTTTCTATGGTTTTTATATGATACAATGACATTTTTATAATATTTATGAATGAAAGTATGTTTTTGGAAAATGTAAAAATTGTTTTGAAAATTTGGGTGTTACAAGTTGGTATTATAGCCTTGGTTTGAGGGATTCGGGTGCACCTTCGGGTGTATCTGAACTCAAACTGAGGATTTGAGAGATTTTCCAAAATAAAATTCACAGAATTTTCTCAACGAGTAAAAAGTTTTTGAAAGAGCAGAGCAGAGCAGTGTGTACGATCAGCCAGTGCCGGAACGGTGATTTCCCAAAATACCTTTACATTATGAGTTATGAGAAATGTTATGATATGATATGCATGATAGAATAGGCTAGGTATTTTATTAGGACTAGAGTGGCCTGATTTGTGATGGCTTAGCCTAGGGGATTTGCTAGTAGATGCTTGAGAGCAAGTAGATAGCAGCGAGGAGCTATAAGAGATCTGCTAGAGAGTAGACTGTGCATAGTGAGAGTAGAGTACTTGGGACTTGGGATCCTAGGAGGAGGACTTGGGATGAGTACTGATGCGGTGTGGACGGTAGTATTGGACCCGTACTACTGAAGACACCGGAGCAGTGCGCAGCCCAAGTAAGAATCCTTGGGGAACCAGGGAACGAGTAGGGTCAAGTTATCGAGTGCGTGTATGTTCGAGCTAGTCTCTGATATGTTTTATGTTGTATTTCAGAGACATCATGGTTGGAAAACGCCACAGACCAGGGACCAACAGGGTGAGCGATGAGGAGCTCCGCCAGATGATCCATGAGGAGGTGGCTGCGGAAATCCGTGCAGAGATTCCAGAGATGTTTGGGTCCATCAAGACCACTCTTATTGAGACTTTCGATGAGAGATACGCGGCGGTTACTGAGGCTGCAGCCGCTGTAACTACCACAGCTGTTGCTGTTGCCTGACCTCAGGGTGACGATTCGTTGTTGTTCCGGGAGTTCAGCAACACGAAGCCACCAGAGTTTGATGGGACGCAGGATCTGATTGCTGCGATGAGATGGGTTTCTGATATTGAGGGATGCTTCTATATGTGTTGATGTCCAGAGCATCTGAGGGTCCGGTTCGCGCTGAACCGGCATCGCTTGGGAGCGAAGGACTGGTGGAAGTTTGTGACGGCATACTTTTCGTTTGCTGAGCTTGCCGTGGTGACCTGGGAGAGGTTCACCGCTATTTTTCGTGATGAGTACGTTCCCTCGGTGGAGAGGGAACGTTTGGCCCAGGAGTTTCTGACCCTCAAGCAGGGTACTGAGTCTGTTACTGTGATCACCAGGATGCTCCATGAGAGGGCGATGTTCTGACCTGAGCACGTGTCTACCGAGCAGGCACGTATGAGTTGGTATTTGAGTATTATGAGGAGAGACATACAAGTGTTCGTGGTGAACTCGTCATACCGAACATTTTCCGAGCTTCAAGCAAATGCTCGGAAGAGGGAGATAGAGCCGGAGACTCAGGTTAGGGAAGAGGCGGAGTCTCAGGAGAGGGATCGGCGACCGACTCAGTCCCAGCCGGCAGCCAAGCGGGCCAAGCCCGCCGATTCGAGATCATGGAACCAGAAGGCCCATACTTGTGGCAAGTGAGGCAAGGGTCATGAGGGAGTGTGTAGAGCAGGGTCTTGCTACAAGTGTGGCAAGGAGGGGTATATGGCTAAGGATTGCCCCAAGGGATTTGCAATCTGTTTTCACTGCAACCAGACCGGACACCGGAAGGCCGAGTGTCCACAGCTGCAGGGATCTGCCCCTACTGTTGTTCGAACTACCGAGAGCCGGCCAGTGAAGGTCGAGGCACCGAAGGCACGAGGGAGAGCTTTTCAGTTGACCGCGGAGGAGGTCCGCACGGCGCCCAATGTTGTGGCTGGTATGTATTCTTTCACATATTTACTATGATGTTTATGATATGGTGTTTATATTATGTTATGCGTAGGTACTTTCCTTGTGTGTTCTGTGCATGCTTTGGTGTTATTTGACTCGGGTGCGAGTCGATCTTTTGTATCGTTAGCCTTTAGTCAGCACATCAGTATCCGTCGAGAGGTGTTAAGTTGACCTTTACGAGTTTCCATAGCTGACGAGAGAGCAGTGTATGCCACGGATGTGATTCGAGGATGTGTACTCGAGATCTTCGGCGTTGAGTTTCCGATTGATTTGGTCCCGATTGATATAGGAGGTGTTCGTGTCATTGTGGGCACGGACTGGTTGAGTAGATTTGGAGCGGTTATCGACTGCGAGCGACAGCTGGTGACCATACGAGACCCTAGTGGGGGAGTTCTTACGTTTTATGGCGAGGGTACTCGTTCTGGGTCAGCATTTTGTTCAGCCGCAAGAGCGAGGCAGACTCTACAGCAGGGTTGTAGTGGGTTTATGGCTTATGTGGTGGATTCGAGAGTAAGTGCAGAGAGACTGAGGTCGTTTAATGAGGTCCCGGTAATGCGTGAGTTCCCGGATGTTTTCCTCGAGGAGTTGCCAGGTGTGCCTCCTGAGAGGCAGGTGGAGTTCCATATCAATTTGGTTCCGGGGGGCAGCCTATCGCCAAGGCACCCTATTGTAATGCCCGTAGATCAGGGCTAGTCAATTTAGAGACGATAAGCGTCAAAAATGACTTTTTGATAAAAGATTATTTAGAATGAATAATCTTAACTAAGTTTTAGTATATGTTACAAGGATTCCATACATATATAGAACGCCCAAATCTGACTTCGTATGAGGAAGTTATGATTTATTGAAGTTTCGACTTAACAGTATGCAGCCCGAAATACTCGATTTGAGATCGGGCGGTTTTTAGTCAAATCAATCTAAACGAGAATCGAAGATCTTGTTGTTGGTATCGAAGCGATGAAAATTTAGGCGAGAACAGACGTCAAACGAAGAAGTTATGAATTTATAACAAAGTTTTCTGTCCCGACCTACTAAAAATAATTAATAAAAATAAAAGTCAAAATTAGCCAACGAAGTCTAAACGAAAGTTGTAGAGCGTAGTCTCACCTACGCGTGGATATAAAGAACGTCGAAAACGGAGTTCGTATGAAGAAGATATGAATTTCCGAAGTTTATTAAATAATTAATATTTAAATTTAATTATAAAACCCGGTATTATCCGAAGGGGGAGTCACCGGGCATATCCGAAGTACGCCCAGCGTACTGCTGTACGCCCCGCGTACAGCGAAGCATGACGACCTTCACACTCGAGTTCTTCGGATGACGAACGCAATGACAATTTCGGAGCAGTATGCCCCGCGTACTCCGAGGCTCCAGCCTCCTATAAATAGGATGCGAGGGCAGCCGACTCATTTGCCCTTTTTCTCTCTTCTCTCTCCCGTTTTGCCTCGTTTTGCGTGCCAGAAGTACCCCGAAGCCCCGGTAATATCCTCGAGCCCCGAAGCAAGTCCCGAGATCCCGAAGATCCCGAGAAGTGCGATTCCCGAGCCGAAGCTCTGCCCGCGAGAAGCTCGATTTTTGTGGAGATCTTCCAAATCTGCTGAGGATTACTACTTCTGCAAGTCGTAGTGCTGTCCGATCATCTTCTAATCAAGTGAGTGTATACTACCTTTCATAAACACGATAATAATACAAGTATGGTTTGAGTGTATTAAGTATATTGTTGTTTATATGTGTGAGTGTGTAGTTACTTTCTTCTAACACATAAATATGAAGTATTTGCTATGAAATACGTGCTATGTGTTTATATATTATTTGTCTATTTGAGATGGGCGTGGGATTGATGTTTTATACAAGTGTTAAATGATTTAAACTGTGTAAGTATTTATATCTACAAAAATGTTGGGTAGAACTTGGGTAGATGGGATAGTTGGTGACTATGGAGTTAGCACCTATTGTATAAACCTTGGCGACGATGTGACTTCGTGCCTATTTGATGAACCTTGACGACTATGGAGTTAGCGCACGTTGAGTAAACCTTGGCGACTATGGAGTTAGCGCTTGTTGAGTAAGCCTTGGCGATTATGGAGTTAGCGCATGTTAAGTGAACCTTGGTGACTATGGAGTTAGCGTCGCTTGAGTAAACCCCGACGACTATGGAGTTAGCGTCTGATAACTATGGATTTAGTACCTGATAAATAAACTTTGGCAGCAATGGACTTCGTGCCAATTCCTTAGGTAAATCCTTAGGAATGAATGAATGAAGGATAGTTGGTTCTTAGGGTAAAACCTTAAGAAGATAATGGGGATGGGTAATTGGGTTGATTGTTTGCTGATTATATATAATAATTATATTATTATGGGTTGAAAACCCTATATGCTCACCAGGCTCCCAAGCCTGACCCACTCAGTTTTCTTTTCATTACAGGTAATGGCACAAGGGTATAAGTTGGTGGACTTGACGAGAGATTTTGGATTATGAATCAGTAGTTAAATAACTATTGTAAGGTCTATTTTATATTGTTTATGCTTTTGGTCTGTATCGAACATGACATCCCAAGGTTTTATTATTAAATGAAAATACAATCTCTTTGAGAAATGTTTGGATAAATGGTTATCATATTTTTGGGAACAGATTCCGCAACAGTTTTCTTTAAACGATTACTCTGATTTTAAAAACAAAGCATAAACAAATCGGCCGTGAAATTGGGGATGTCACACCTACCGCCTTGCACCTCCATAGATGCATGAGTTATCCTCGCAGCTTCACGAGCTGCTGGGAAATGGGTTTATACGGCCGAGTAGCTCGCCGTGGGGAGCGTCGATCCTTTTTGTCAAGAAAAATGATGGTTCACACCGGATGTGCATTGATTACCGGGAGTTGAACAAGATGACGGTAAAGAACCGTTACCCCCTTACCGAGGATCGACGATTTGTTCGATCAGTTGCAGGGAGCGTCTTGTTCTCCAAGATTGATTTGAGGTATGGATATCATCAGATGAGGGTGCGTGATGAGGATATCCAGAAGACAGCATTCAAGACTCGTTATAGGCATTACGAGTTCGTGGTGATGCCTTTCGGGCTCACCAATGCACCGGTGACATTCATGGACCTCATGAACAGGGTGTGCAGGCCAACGTTGGATCGTTCGGTAATCGTGTTCATTGATGATATATTGGTGTATTCGAGATCTAGAGAGCAACATGAGGAGCATTTGAGGGAGATCCTCGAAGTTCTGAGATCGGAAAGGCTTTACGCCAAATTCTCCAAGTGCGATTTCTAGTTACGAGAAGCCCAGTTTTTAGGACACCTCGTCAACCATTACGGGATATTGGTCGATCCGGCCAAGATCGAGGCATTGATGAGTTGGGAGGTGCCGAGATCCCCCTCAGAGATCAGGAGTTTTCTGGGGCCGGCCGGCTATTATCGGAGATTTATCAAAGATTTCTCCAAGATTGCGATTCCTCTCACCAAGTTGACCTGGAAGGGCGTAGCATTAAATTGGGGTCCAGAGCAGCATACCTCGTTTGAGACACTTCGCCAGAAATTATGCGAAGCCTCGATATTAGCCCTCCCGAAAGGGATGGAGGACTTTGTGGTATATTGTGACGCATCGATATCGGGGTTGGGTGCAATACTTATGCAGAGGGGGCATGTGATAGCATATGTATAGAGGCAGCCAAAGCCTCATGAGACGAGGTATCCCACCCATGACCTGGAGTTGGGGGCAGTAGTGTTTGCCCTCAAGATCTGGCGTCACTATTTGTATGGGGTTCGGTGTACTATATACACGGACCACAAGAGCTTGAAGTATTTGATGGATCAACCCAATCTGAATATGCGCCAAAGGAGATGGTTGGACGTGGTTAAGGATTATGAGTATGAGATCCTGTACCACCCAGGCAAGGCTAACGTGGTAGTTGATGCCTTGAGTCGTAGGGTAGAGGGTGCCCCATTACGAGATGTTTGTTTGAGGTTGTAAATGATGACCCTGGTGTTGGACACCATTCGGGAGGCCCAGGTAGAGGCCATGAGACCGGAGAAACGCAAGCGAGAGTAGGTGATCGGACAGATATCTGAGTTCATTGCTGATAGTCGGGGGCTTATGACCTTCCAGGGCCGGATTTGGGTGCCATTTGAGGGCGAGGCACGTGCCATTTTAATGGAGGAGGCGCACAGGTCGAGGTTTTCGATCCATCCCGAGGCCACTAAGATGTATTTGGACCTGAAAATAAACTATTGGTGGCCCTGTATGAAGAGGGACGTGGCGTGGTTTGTAGAGAGGTGCTTGACCTTTCGCAGGGTTTAAGGCCGAGCACCAGTGTCCACATGGCAAGTTGCAGCCACTTGAGGTTCCCCAGTGGAAGTGGAAACAAATTTCCATGGATTTTATCACCAAATTGCCGAGGACTACGAGAGGCGTTGATGCAATTTGGGTGATCGTCGACCGACTGACGAAGAGCGCTCATTTTCTTGCTATCAGTGAGAGCTCTTCCGCAGAGAGGCTGGCATAGGTGTATGTGAGGGAGGTGGTATTGCAGCATGGTGTACCGATCTCGATTGTGTCTGATCAAGATGTGTGTTTCACTTCTAGGTTCTGGAAGAAGTTCCATGAGGATTTGGGTACTAGGCTGCATTTCAGTACCGCGTACCACCCACAGACGGACGGACAGAGTGAGTGGACGATTCAGACGCTCGAGGACATGCTTCGGGCATGTGTGTTGGACTTCGAAGGGAGTTGGGACACGTATCTGCCTTTGGTTGAGTTTTCTTATAACAACAGCCACCATTTGAGTATCGGTATGCCTCCCTTTGAGTTATTGTATGGGCGGAGGTGTCGGACTCCCATCTGTTGGGGAGAGGTCAGGCAACGAGTGTTGGGTAGCACTGAGTTAGTACTTTAGACGACAGAGCAGATATAGCAGGTCAGATAGAGATTGTTGACAGCTCAGAGTAGCCAGAAGAGTTACGCGGATAGGCCACGATCCGAGCTCGAGTTTCAGGTTGGAGATTTTGTACTCTTGAAGGTGTCTCCTTGGAAAGGAGTGATCCGGTTCAGGAAGAGGGGCAAGTTGGGGACCCGGTACATCGGTCCATCCAGAGTGTCTGCGAGGGTGGGCAAGGTAGCATATCGTTTGGATCTACCTGCAGAGTTGAGCCAAATTCATGATACCTTCCACGTGTCTCAACCGAGGAAGTGTATTGCCGACGAGTCGGCAGTGGTACCGTTGGAGGATATTTAGGTGGATGCGAGCCTGAATTATGTTGAGAGACTGATCGCGGTCTTGGATCGGAAGGTGAAGATTCTGAGGAACATGGAGGTGCCTCTAGTTCAGGTCCAGTAGCAACATCGGAGAGGGTCCGAGCTGACTTGGGAGCCGGAGTCAGAGATGCGGAAGCAGCATCCGGAGTTGTTTGCAGCATGAGACTTCGAGGGCGAAGTCTGGTTCTAGTGGGGGAGAATTGTAACATACCGAATTTAGGTGTGTCTCTTAAACCCTTCTCCTTTTTCCCCAAGTTGTCAAGTTAAGCCACTTAAATGAATTGTTAGGCTTGTGAGTACGTTGGGCGTACTAAAGAGTACGCTGCGCGTACTCGCACGCTTAATTTGGACGCAGACTCGCCTGGGTATGCTGGGAGTACCCAGGGTTACGCTTGGCGTAGCGAGCCCAGGTGTAAACCCTAATTTGGGGCTTGTGCACTATATAAAGAATGTTATGGCCTTGGCCTCAACCCCCATTTCAGAGAGTGAAACCTTAATAGAGAGTCCTCCTTCGTTTCTAGCAAGTGTGTTGGTGTTCTAAGCCTCAAAGTGTCATTTCAAGGTGGTGGAAGAGAAGAAGAGGCCATTTTCGAGGCTATGAGTTGTGGACAAGAGTATATCCGAGCTTTTTAGAGGCTGGAGCTTCTTCCTAAAGTAAAAAGCTTAAATCTTGGCTTTTCATTTGTGTGGTGTGCTTCTTCGACCAATTTCTAGCGTTTTTAGTCCCAATATGGAGACATTATGAGCAAATGGTCTCCATTGGCCTAGATCTATCATATTTCAGGACAATAAGAGTTGTATATTCATAAAAATGCAATCTTGGACGTGGATATTGAGCCATGCATGAGATCTAGACCTTTTGAGGAGGAAGGAAAAGTGTTAGAGGGTGTAGGGACCTTTACAGCAATGCAAAGGCTTAAATGTTCCGACTTTATGGGATAAGAGGTCTAGAAAGAGTCAGATCTGGAAGTTGAATGAGTGTCTTAACTGTTTAAGACCAAAAACCAAGGAAAGGCTGAAACTGAGACTTATGCTGGGTGTAACTCTCAGTACGCGCAACGTAAGGGGTTGAGACCCCGTTTGTTACTCGCCAGCGTACGTCCCGCGTACAGAGAAGGTACGCGCCACATACTGCCTTCTGTTGACTTCCGTTGACTTTTAGGGTTTTGGTCAACCCTTGGACTTTTAGGGTCAGGGAGGGGTAAAATGGTCTTTTACCCTTCTGTGGAATTATAGAGTGGACTTAATCTAGCCTTTGAGAGCCATTATTTATTTGAGAGTGTTGTTATGTGTTTAGGCGGGGGCTAGATCAGTGTGTTCGAGTGCGAGATTATCCGAGATACCCGAGGTGAGTCTTCTCACTATACTTTACCTAGACTGGTAATTAGAGTTATATGACAGAGTATCTTGTATGCTATTTATGTGATGGTGATGCACTACATTATTTCTATGTGATTTATGTTGTGTATGTTCCAGAGTTTATAGAGTTAGAACCGGAGGGTTCACAGAGTTAGGACCAGAGGGTCCATAGAGTTATAGCCTCGAGTGGCTAATATGTGTTATATGTGGTATTTTGGGGAGCTCACTAAGCATTTATGCTTACAGCGTTGTGTTATGTGTTTCAGGCACCAGTTAGGATCGCGGGAAGGCGCCGACATGATCAGTACACACACGAGGAGTTTTTATGTATTATGATCTTGGGTTGTGTTTCTATGGTTGTTATATGATACAATGACATTTTTATAATATTTATGAATGAAAGTATGTTTTCGGAAAATGTAAAAATTGTTTTGAAAATTTGGGTGTTACACCAGCCCATGTCATTAGCCACTGCTAGAGTGAGTAACTTGACATGGCTGTTCCACCATGTTAGGGCTTTCTCTTCAAAGGTGCAAGCTGAAAACTTGACCTTACTCGCGGCAGGACAGGAGCAAATCTTGAAGATCGACTCCGTCTTTTCGAACCATTGCGAGAGGGAAATGACTCCGCCAGTCCCTTTGAAGGGTTTTGGCTTACAGTTAGTGGAGTCTTGTAGGAGCACTCTCTCGAGCGCACAAGGAGTTCACCTTGAGTAGAGTTAACAGGGGTTCCACCTCTGCTGGCATCAGTAGAGAGATATTATGCCATGGTTGCTTCTATAGCCTCAACTACTGCAGCGTTTAGAGCTGTTGCATCGTATTGTAGAGGAGGTGGTGGTGGAGGTGGAGTTGGAGTAATCGGAGGATTACGCCTGGTTGATTTGCGAGGAGGCATCCTTTAACTATAAGTTTAAAGGAAAGACGTACGTGGTGGTTAGAATCAATTGTGAGCATAGTGAGAGTGATCCATGGGCTAAATCATCATAGTCCAACATTTGAATGAGTGTATGTTTTGAAATAGAATACAGTAGGTGAGTTGAGAGATAACCGCCAATAATACTGATATCATTGATGTAACAAGTTCGGGGAAAATGACCTAACTATAGGTCTTACATCATATCATAAGGAAAAAGGTTGACAGTTTTTAGGTTCCTAGTTAGAGTACTCGAAGAGTAGGAATATTTTACAGACAAAAGCTTCATAGAGCATAGTTAGGGAAGGCTATTCCTTGAGTCAAAAGAAAAGATGCACTAAACTTCTTCTACCGGCGACGGGCATTCCTCGGGCGAACCCTAAGGTCTGCCAGCTGACGCTCCATTTCAAGAAGGTGTCGGTCGTAGACTCTCTGGCGAACCCGGAGCTCTATGACTTCAACCTGAGTCTCTGCTAGTGCTTGCTGCAGGGCCTCATGGTCCGTTGCAGACCTCTCCCGAGCATGCTCTAGGCGGCTAGTGCGAATGGAATGCATTCTTGCATTTGCATCAACCTCCGAGATGCGCTGGAGAGCTGTCCTGCCCTGGATCTCGTTGCGGGCCACCCTTCGAACCAGGATCGGCAAGACTCTGTCCGCTGATCCTCCTTTGCTCATGTCATAAAATCTTTGGTCTCCATTGAATGGCATGGGCTGATTTTGCTCTTCGCCCCATGTTTCTATGCATTCCACCCATGTAGGCGTCGGGCCGTGGAAAGCCTGACGGGGGTTAGGATTTGGGGCTTGAACCTCTTGGGGTAGGTTGTTGACTTATAGCTCAGAGTCGGAACCATCTGAGAAGCCTTCTGCAAGGTGATCATCCAACGGGATCGGATGGTCATCTTCCGACTCATAATCAAGCCATCCGACATTGCCTTGATTTGGGAAGTACGGGTCTCCAGGAGGATGGAATCCAGCCATGATATCTACGTGAGAAAAGGGGTATAAGAATCTTATATATATATATATATATATATATACACACACACACACACACATACTATTTAAGATAATTATAATAAAATATTTATCAGATACTTCAACACTTGCATAGTGTATACTAGTTATGTGTATTCAAAACAGGATAGACCTTCGAATAAGTGACCCTAACTCTAAACCCACAACCAAACAAGGAACATGGAGTAAAGCAAAGATCACAGATTTTGAGTCTATGACATCCTAGATACACATAACCCCAACGTATCCACTTAGCAACTATTAACCTATAAATAAAGACCTTTTTAGTTTTCAGACAAGTAATTATAGTAACACAAAATACTCCTATAGTATTTTAGGTTTATGTTCTGTTCTAATGTTTTCATTGTTGTAGTGTTGGTAAGTTTTTAGACTTGTTGCTATATCACAGCCATTCCTGGGCATGGGCTAGTCACTTCTCGGACCATCATAGTTGATCAGGCTATGTCACTCCCAAAACTGACCATACATCCCCAAGCCTACTTGTGACATTCAACAATCGTAATACTTTTGCTCTGTCCTAGCGACACTGATTTAGTATGAATGCAGGTATGTATACTTAGTTAAATATTTTATTATTTAAAAGCATAATTTCTTGGTCAAAGTATTTCAATCCCATTGTGTTTATAGTTAGTATATATCTTTTATGGGTTGATATACTCAATTCACTATAAACATTGCTCTGATACCAATCTGTCACACCCCAAAACCAAGAACGGCGGAAACGTTATGGGGCGGAGGACGTCATGTACAATATCACAACACAGTATAATAATAAACAAGTAGACAACATCATCCATTGCATTAAATATATAATTTTAATACAAGTGTATTTTGTACAGTTATAGACACCAAAAGTATGAATCAAAATAAAAGATGAGTCTTGTAAATACTCCATCTTCTTCAAAAGCTGGCATCGGTACCTGTCTACTGATGCTCCATGGAGTTAACCCATGGATTGAGAAATGAAGAGTCATGTTACAATAGGGTTTTACCTAATGCAACACACTATATAAGGACCATGTCTCTCCTCAAAATCGGCGACACTAGAGAAACAAGAGGGCTTGGCCGATTTTGAGTGTGTTAGAGTATTCTCTCAAGTTTATACTTTGCATTTGGTGTTGTGTAAAGCATTTGAGGCATCACACTTAAGGTGCTAGGCTCACAAGGTTTCAAGGAACACTTACAACAACAAGGTATGTAGTTCTATCTATTATTCAAGTTAAAATTGTTCCCCATGTATGCTAGATAGTATCATAGCCTTGGAAATCAACTTTGCATGATAATTAGACAAACATAGATCCAAGGTTATCAGGGTTGCATGTACACTTAGGAAGTGTTAGAATGCTCAAAATCCAACAGTGGTATCAGAGCCTAGGCTTGTTTGTTTGTTATTTGTGCTAAATAGTTGAAAAAAGTCGATATTTTTGCAATCTGACTGATGAACTCGCCGAGTCCATGGGGGACTCGCCGAGTTCACGTGAACCTTCAACCTACTCGCCGAGTAGGTTCATGCACTCGACGAGTAGGAGCCTTAGATTGCAGTTTTTCGACTTTAGTTGCTGGAAATGGACTAGAAACATTACCCTAAACTGTTTTGGTACTTGAAAACCTGTTTTAGATGGTGTAATGTCTTTGCTAATCCATTTACAACAACAAGTTATCAAAACTACAAAGTTTTAAATGTAATTTTTGATTCATGAAAGTGTTCATATTCATGTTCTTGATCTTATGATGTTTAGATGATCATAGGAATTATTTGTAACCTATGTGGTAGATTAATTCTTGATCATTATGTGTTTTAATGGATTCCATAACTTGTCCTCAAGTTATGAAAAACGAAAAGTCACTTTGTTTAAAAAACCATTAAAAGAACACATGGGTTATAAAATGAAGAGTCTTCATTTTTAATACCCTAATAAACTCATAAGTTACAAGAAATGAAAAGTTTTGAAAGTTTACAAAACTTGCCCTCAAGTTTTGGAACAAGTAAAGTCTTGACTAAAACTTTAGTTCCAACCCTTAGAATTTTAAAAGTTAAAATTCAACCCTAATACTTATAATATTATAAGTTAATAATATATATATATATATATATATATATATATATATATATATATATGTATGTATGTATGTATAAGATTAAAGTCGTCTTACCGCTAGTACGCCTCATTCACGAAGCCGATCTATAAGGTGGGTATAAGGTTGTTGCCTATAAAATGGCAGCTTAATGGGTGTCCACTCTCACCCACCGCTTGCTTGACTGGTGGAGGGTCGTTAGCCGAACGGGTAAGACAAGGACTTAGAAATTCTCATTAAAAGTATGATGAATATTATAAAGTAACTAAATGTTTTATTAAATTCCCAATCTTAGTTACTTTAGGAAAAATGTGAATAAGGTGCTAATCCATGAAATTACACTTTACACTTTGTCTAAGTCGTTAGTGGAGCGTGTGTGGTTAACCGACACACTAACTTGGACTTAACAAGGTAGGTAAAGGGTGACTTCATATTTATCATAGTATCGATGGAGCGTGTGTGGTTAACCGACACATTGATTGAGGGGTAATTCATTAAGGGTACCAAGTAATTTGCATGGTTACTTCACACCTCGTTTTGTGATCTTCGGCACCCCAGTCACAAAACTTGGAGGGCACACTCGAGATTGAAACATGCCTTTGAAAAGTTCATTGAATCTCAAAAGAATCTAGGAGTTTCTAAGAACCAAATTAAATATTTTAATATTTCGACTTTGGTGGAAATTGGTGAATCGTCATTCACCTACCTTTGAAATATGTTATTACTTAGATTACGGCATACCTCTTCTAAGTATAATATATTATGATTGGGTCCTAGCTTTAATACTACATTTGGGTGTTTTATTAAGGACTATCTCTATTTCTAAACTAAACTTTTCTTCTTTTCAAATGTCTGCAAACACTGCTGCTTCTGGCTCTAATCCTAATGGCTCCTTTTCTCTTATGAACTTGTGTGGGAAAGTCACTTTTGATGGATCCAACTTTAATGAATGGATCAGAAACATCCGAATGATTACCCGCTACGAGGACAAAGAATATGTCCTCGATAAGGAGCTTAAGGAGATTGATGAGACAGTTGCTACTCCTCAAGAGATCGCTGACTTTAGGGCACATGAAAGGGATGCCACCAGGGTGGCATGCATCATGATGGCCACTATGACAGCCGATCTCCAAAAGTCCTACGAGGACTACTACCCTTTTGAAATGCACCAAGATTTGATGGAAAGATACCATCAAAGTGCACGACAAGAGAGGTATGAAATCATCTCCTCCATGATAACAACCCGAATGAAGGATGGAGAACCCATCACGGGCCACATGCAGAAAATGCAAAGATTTGTGGACCGCTTGCTGAAGCTTAATGTGAACTTCCCCGAGGAGCTGGAAATAGATATCATTTTGCACTCCTTACCTTCATGTTATGATCAATTCTGCATGACATACCACATGAACAAAGAAGAGGTCACTCTCAGCAATCTTCAAGGACTTTTAAAGACCGCGGAAAGTGGTCTTAAGGGTAAGGCGGTTGTTACTACTCCTACTACTACCAACTCCGCCCCTGTCTTGGCAATCAGGAAAGGACGAGGGAAGAAGAGAAAGAGTTCTTCGAAGGGTACCAAGGTTAGGACCCTTGATGACTCTTCTTCAAGTGGAACCAAGAAAGGTTTCATCACTCCTTCTTCTGAACCAAAAGAGGCTGAATGCTTCTATTTCCATGAAAAGGCACATTGGAAGCGGAACTGCCCAAAGTACCAGCAAGATGTGAAGGATGGGAAAGTTAAACCCAACCATGCAGGTATTTACACTATCTTATCTAATAACTCACCCCATTCTAACTCATGGGTTCTTGATACCGGTTGTGGTATTCATATATGTTCTTATTTGCAGGGACTAAGAAGAAGTGAGAATGTGGAGCAAGGAAGGATAAACTTGATCATGGGAAACATGAAAGCTTCACCTGTCACCAAGATTGGAGTTTATACTTTATCGCTAAGTAGTGGGTTTAGTTTAGATTTGAATAAATGTTGTTATTCGCCAGAAATGGCAAGAAATATTATTTCCTTTCATGCATTGTATAAACAAGGTTTCACCTTTTCATTTGATAATGAAGTTGGTTCGATTAATGCTTTCTTTAATAATGTTCTTTATTTTAAAGCAATACCTTGTGATGGCGTGTATGAAACTGTTTTTGTGGTTGATAACTTAGGAAATAATGTATTGTGTGTTGATTCTGTTAATAATAATAACTTGGATGAAGCATCACTATGGCATTGTCGTCTTGGACATATAAGCAAGAAACGCATAGGCCAACTCCAAAAGGATGGAGTCTTGGAGTCATTTGACCTAAAGTCTGATGATAGTTGCGAATCATGCTTACTTAGAAAAATGAAAAAGTCACCCTTAACAGGTTCTTGTAAGAGGGGTGAAGGTTTGTTGGATCTTGTGCACACGGATGTGTATGGACCATTTAAACATGCCACAAGGGATGCTAATCATTATTATTTGTCTTTTACTGATGATTATAGTAGATATGGATATGTCTACTTAATCAAGCATAAGTCAGAGACTTTCGAAAGGTTTAAGGAATTTAAACAGGAAGTCGAGAATCAATTGGGCAGGAACATTAAGATGCTTCGATCCGATCGAGGTGGTGAGTATCTTAGTTAAGAGTTCCTCGACTATCTTAGGGAATGTGGGATTGTCTCACAATTGACACCTCCCAGGACACCGCAGTATGGTGTGGCTGAGAGGCGTAATCGAACCTTGTTGTATATGGTTCGTTCCATGATGAGTCGAGCTTCACTACCAATCTCATTATGGGGGTATGCCTTAGAGACTGCTGCCCATATTCTTAATCTAGTCCTTACAAAGAAAGTTGCCAAAACTCCACACGAAACGTGGACTGGTAAAGTACCTAAACTAGACCACATCAAGATTTAGGGTTGCGAGGCTTTTGTGAGGCACGAGTCTCATGATAAGCTAGAACCCTGAAGCGAGAGGTGTATTTTCATCGACTACCCACAAAGATCCTTTGGTTACCTCTTCTACAAACCTAGTGATAATGTGGTCTTTGTAGCAAGAAGAGGAGTCTTTCGAGAGAGAGAGAATTTATAAGCCAAGGAGACAGTGGGAGGTAAATTGACCTTGAAGAACTTCAAGAGTCAAGTGGTGAAGGAACTTCAAACCCTATCCCTCAACTTGAGGAGGAAACTCCTGTTGATCCAATTGACGAGTCTGTACCTCTGAGGCGTTCCATGAGAGTTAGGAATGCACCTGAGCATTACTATGGTTTCCATATTACTGCAAAAGGTGAGACACTTATTAGTGATGAGACACTAGTAGGTCTGGATGAACCTAACAGCTACACGGAAGCCATGGCAGGCCCTGAGTCTGCTAAATGGAAAGAGGCTATGGATAGCGAGATACAATCCATGTATGACAATCAAGTTTGGAACTTGGTTGAGAATGTACCAGGTCGTAAGACTATAGGGTGCAAATGGATTTTCAAGAAGGAGACCGACATGGATGGTAATGTACACACTTATAAGGCTCAACTGGTTGCAAAGGGCTTCTCTCAAATTCCTAGAGTTGATTATGATGAGAATTTTTCTCCAGTAGCCAAGATTAAGTCTATTAGGGTTATGTTAGCCATAACTGCATTTCATGACTATGAAATTTGGCAAATGGATGTCAAAACCGCTTTCCTTAATGGAAAGTTGACTTAAGATGTTTACATGAGTCAACCAGAAGGTTTTGTCAGCAACGAGTACCCTAATAGAGTGTGTAAGCTTGAGAAATCCATTTATGGATTAAAGCAAGCACCTCGCAGATGGAATCTTTGCTTTGATGAAAAGGTCAAGGAATTTGGCTTTTCTAGGAGTGAAGATGAATCTTGTGTTTATGTCAAGGATAGTGGGAGTATAGTTAGCTTTTTGGTATTATATGTGGATGACATACTACTCATAGGAAATGACATCCCAACTCTGCAGGAAGTTAAGTCCTGGATTGGGAAGTGTTTCTCTATGAAGGACCTAAGAGAAGCTGCCTATATTCTAGGGATAAGGATTTTGAGAAACCAGGGTAAAAGACTAATTGGACTTAGTCAAAGTACATACTTGGACAAGGTGTTGAAGAGATTCAGCATGCAGAACTCCAAGAAAGGAGAGTTACCCATCCAAAGTAACGCCAGATTGAGTAAGACACAAAGCCCAAGTACCGAGGCTGAGATAGCAGAAATAAGTCAAGTACCTTATGCTTCAGTAGTAGGGTCGATCATGTATGCTATGACGTGTACTCGACCTGATGTAGCCTTTGCCTTGAGCATGGTTAGCAAGTATCAGGGGAACCCTGGCAAGGCTCACTGGACTGCGGTAAAGAATATCCTTAAGTACCTACGGAGGACTAAGGACTGGGTCCTTACCCTCGGTGGGAGTGATGACTTGAGAGTTGTAGGGTATAGTGATGCTAGCTTCCAGACTGATAGGGATAATTTCCGCTCTTAGTTGGGCTGGGTCTTTACCTTAAACGGAGGAGCAATCACTTGGAAGAGTTCCAAGCAGGAGACAGTGGCTAATTCCACTTGTGAATCAGAGTATATAGCAGCGAGCGAGGCAACAAAGGAGGCAAGACCTTGGAGTTGTACCAGCTATAAAGGAGCCCATGGAAATTTTCTGTGATAGTGAAAGTGTTGTTGCCTTAGCCAAGGAACCAAGGGATCACGGGAGATCCAGACACATCGAAAGAAAATATCATTTTATAAGACATCGCATAGAAGAAGGAATCCTCATGGCAAAGAGGGTATCATCGGATGAGAACCCAGCAGATCCCCTCACGAAGGGACTGAGTAGGGTTAAGCATCTCCAGCATGCTCGGAGCATAGGGCTGAAGGATGATATAAGTTTTAGTAGTTAGATAAATTATGAAATTTGTAAAGTGTAATTAGTTTTAATCAAGAATTAATTTAGAATTAATTAAGTGATCAAAAGAATAACTAATTAAATATATGGGTAGATTGTGTAAATCTTCCATATCTTATATAGTGGGCTAAAAGGCTCCATGAATTATCAAGTTAGGTTCCACCCATAGGATGCTCCATGGATGTTCCATGGAGTTAACCCATGGATTGAGAAATGAAGAGTCATGTTACATTAGGGTTTTACCTAATGCAACACACTATATAAGGACCATGTCTCTCCCCAAAATCGGCGACACTAGAGAAACAAGAGGGCTTGGTCGATTTTGAGTGTGTTAGAGTCACTACAAGAAAAAAGGCCTTTTACGACGCTCATTGCGCGTCGTAAATGGCTCAGACGACGCGCAAATGCGTGTCAAGGAAGGCCATGTCATAAAGATAGACGACGCGCAGACGACGCGCATTTACGACGCGCATTTACGACACGCATTTACGACGCGCGGTTACGACACGCAATGCGTATCAAGGAAGGCCCTGTCATAAAGGAAGACGACACGCATTCGCGTGTCGTAACCTTACGACGCGCGTGTTAATGACACGCAATGCGTATCAAGAAAGCCCCTGTCAAGAAAGGCCATGTCATAAATGAAGATGACACACATTTTTGTGTATCGTAATTTTAAATTTAAAAAAAAATTATTTATGGATTTACTTATTTTCATATTAAATTTGCATTTTATGTCACATAATGGAAAATAAAATACCATATACAAATAATACAGTGTATTGCACAAAAGTTAATGTTATACAAATAATCATTCGAATAGTAGACAAATGTAATACTACAAATAATCATTCCAATAGTAGACAAATGTAAGATTTCAACATTTTTTTATATAATTAACTAAATTATTAGCCAAATTTCCTAAAATACCAACATACTTTTCTATGAAGAGCATTAACACTATTCTTTTCCATCAAAAACTTCAAAACCTACATAATTAATTTAATGTTTAATCAGCTACAGGTCAATAAGGTAGGTTTAAGCAAAAGAGGTTCATAGTAGTAAGATTTTACTTACCACTGTTGTTAATGACATTGAAAGAAGCAGCCCAACAAACACCCCCTCAGAAGGATTATTACTAAATGAAACCACAAACAAAGTTAAAAAGTCAAGTATTTTGTGACAACCCCGGAACCAGGGGCAAGGCTGTTTTTACCCATGGTATGACCTAATACATGATAATAAAGACTTGTTTAACAAAAAGAAAAATGATTTCTCACGTGACATCACTATTAAGAATTGATGAAAGAGGGTACTCCACACTGTTAGGCACAAAAACCACATGCAATACAAAATTACAATAATAAATAAGTTCTAAAACAAAAAAAAAGATATGAAACCATTTTTACCTAGTATTCATTAACTTCAGGATCGGTGTTCACAACAACACCAACATCATCCATAAGGTTGACTATTCTTTTAGCATTTGTATATGTTGCAAAAGTTTTCCCTCCAATCATGATTGTCCTTGGTGTTGTGGCTTTTCGCTCTTCAGGGCTCATTTCCTGTTTCAACATGCATTGCATTGCATTAACAGAATGTTCTAGTATCTTCTTCTATGAAGTTCTGGATTGTCATCAAACTTTTGGAGAGAAAGGATAAGATATAACGTACAATCAGCAGGAGATATGTAAATCCTCATAATAGAGGGCATTTTGGTCATTTTTACATAATAATAGAATGAAAATGAAAGCATCATACCTCCCACAGACACACAAGTAGGTCTAGGTTAGTGACCCACTTGTCTGTTTTTAACCATTTTGTTATGATCTGACTAAGTTCAGGACTACAAAATTTGAACCAACGTCTAGGAGTAATGCCGTTGGTCTTATTTTGAAACTTGTTTGGCCATATTGACACATAATCTACAAATAATTCAGCCTTTAAGATGTCACTGTGGAATTATGCTACACCATTAACCTGCCAAAACAGAGAAAAACAAATGGGCTGAATTGATGGAGCCTAAATTATCCCTAAAAAAAGGCACAAAATATAAGATAAAATTAGTTGGTTTTTCCTATATTTATAGTATTCAAACATCTTACCGTATGCCTAGAAACCACACAGAACTTTGCCATGCGGACAACCGACTTATTATGATCTAAAATCCTCATATCAAAATTGATAGTATCCTGAAAAAAAAAAAAATGAACATCAAAGAAGCAAAAAAAAGGAAGGAATTGTGCTTTCTAGTATTCTTACCCTCAAAGCAAATGCTAAAGGTGAATGTATAAATTCAACCATTCCTTTTTGAAATGTGGAGTCAATTTGGTCAAACATTGTTTTGCAGGACATCTCGTAAGCAGGAAGAACAGAAGCTTCCATACTATCTTCAGTGCTTCCTGTAAAAAAGGGTTTAGAATTTAAAAAACAAAATTCATCATTTTATATTTTAGAAAGATCTATTATTGTTGTATCACATACCTGTAAAGCTTGTTTTCCAGATGTTTGAAATTGGACTTGAATTTGCCTTGAAACAGTTGCTTCAAGCTTAGTATTAACTATTTTTTCCAACTGATTTATAACATTATCACCTATGCCTCTCTGCATGCTAATTTAGACTTTAAATTAGTTTTTTTTTTAATTTTAAATGAGAAATTGGATGTTAAAATCAGTTACCTGGAAAGCCTCTGAGATAGGTGTGGTGACTGCCTTTTCGATAACTCGAGTAACAGATCGCCCAACAGCAGCTCTTACTGCAGCCATTTCCTTCTTCAAGATTTTCTCGGATGATGTAAGCATTTTCGTAAACCACCATTCCCAAGTGCCATATCTTTCTCCTAAAAATTTTATAATGCAATAGTTAAAAAAAATAGAACATATTAATTATGTTAGAAAGATTTTAAAGGATTACCTGCTCAGTGATTTCTTCAAGTTCATGTCCCAGTTTGTTCAAAGCACTGGAAAATGCATGTTGAATATCAAGATTCCCAATGGCACTAGTCAATGCTCGCCTTTGAAGAAACTCCATGGATAAATAGTATGTTTGCTTTGGATCAACTTTGTGATAATGAAGATAGGTCCCATTCCATTGCTGAAGAAGCAGTGCAGAAAAAGGAAGCATGGTTAGCCCTCAAGAACCTCAAAAACAATAGGAGAGACAGCTGCATAATACAAGTCTCTTTGTTGAGAGTTTGGACCAAATACCTATCCATATTAGTGACTGGGAACACCATCAAGCACATTATTTTTATTAAAATATAATAGAGAATGAAAGACTTTTGTTCCTTGAGATACTATGAAAGGTGGTTCTTTGGATATATTTAGAAAGAACAAGCATAAATGATATTAGACAAGACAATTACCTTATCAAACACAAATGATCTATCAATCTGCTTGTTAGCTATATTTTGAACTGCACAAACTACTTTCTTGTTCTCAGTATATGTAATCACTACTGGTGTGTGTGCTTTTGTCTCATGTTTAGAAAACAATCAAGAAATTTTTGTAAAATGTTATACCTCTGATATTAGGCAAATAAGTAAGTTAGGGGTAATATGGGAATTCATTTAATTAAAGGGTATCTTATTAGTAGGAGGGGCATTTTAGGCATTTTATAGTATTTAGCTGTTTTGTCAGATAGTATAAGAAGAGGGTAGTGGGCAGGGAGTGAGGTATCAATCTTTTTTTGAAATCTGGAATGTATTTCTTGGGAGAGTAGATATCTCGAATCAGCTATCCTATCAATTGTTCTTGTAATCTTTTGGTTATATTTAAGGTTATCAATCAATATTTGAAGCTGCTGGTCGTTGTTTATGTTATTGAATCTGTTCTTGTAAGTCCAGTTCATAACATAAAAACAATCCAAATTTAGTTACATATATATGCTTTAATAAAAATTTTACAGACCTGCATCGCACAATGACTTGAACATTAACACCTTTTTCTTTATCATGTTTACCATTCATTTGTACTTCTGGTCTGATATCTCTTACTGCCTTGGCAGTGGACCTTGGGGTGTGTGAGCGTGAGCTCCGGACCATATTTCCTCCACTTCCATGCCTATGATTATGATTATCTATCTATTCAGTACTTAACTAGAAACAATAGGATAAGATGCGTACCATTAGTTTCTTGCATCTATAAACAGCACCCAAGATATACAACAACTGTCTTTTATATTCATGGATGCGCTTCACTTGAATGTCGAAAAGGGTATTTGGGTCAATTGTTTCACCTGTTACTTTTGGTATGTACTGTGCTAATCTCTGTTTTTTGGCTATTTTGGTTGAATCCCTTTCAGCTTTAAGTTCTGGATTGTATAAGCAATTGACCTGGTCAACACTCAACAACAACCTCTTTGTTATTATTTAAGGTCAAAAACAAAAAGTAACATGTTTTTTTAATAAAATTTATAAAGCACCTTGAAGTCACATCCCAGGCTTCATCCCACCCTAGCCCTGGTCAACACTTGTGACCATTTCTCATGTTTTCTTCCTTCTTTTCTTTCCTTGAATCTTGAAATAATGTCCTAAAAAACATAAACATTCAAACTCTATTATCTTATCTTTTAATACTTATAAACCATCGATTGTTACAAATGAAAAATAAAAAGATTGTCAAACTTGTAATGATGCACTGGATAGGAAAAATTGTTGCTTTAGTCTAAGAAGTTTTCCTTCTTCTGTAGCATCCCCAGAATAAAGAACAACACAAACCTAGAGATAAAAATTTATATTTATAGAATTTCAATGATAAAAAGATATGAACTTTTTGTCAAATTAGGATAATATGACTTAAAACAGCCAACCTGTTCTTAAAAAGAAACTGATTCGTGTGAAAAAAAAGCAGAATCTAGTGGGCTCCTTCTCTTAGTAGATGCAAGTGTCCTGTGGGCGAGATCTATATTGAAATTTTTTGATCCCAATAAAAAAACCTTTTTTAATCAAAAGTTAGTAAGATGCATTTCCAAACAAACCCAACTTTATGATAAAAATATTCAAATTGAATAAACTTTAATAACATATACCACAAACGATGCCCTGGTTGTATTGATTGGGATGAAGTTCTTGACTATTAGGCTTCTTTGGGATGAAGTTATTGAGAATTAGGGATCGTGCCTTCAATTGATATATAGAGAGAGCTTTGATAGAGTAGGGAGTTAAAGATGCAGTCGTGAAGAAAAAAGGATTTAACAAAAATCGAAAAAAGGGATTACTTCTTCTATGTTTTTTCCTTCCATCATAAATCAAATGGAGAAAAATTAAGCCGGGAAGAAAAAAGGATTTAGCAAGATAGGGTTCTGGTAGAAGAACGAAAACATAAGGAAGAGAAAATCAACTGAAACACACCTTAATAAGACACATGGCTTGTCGATTTGAGCAATAGAAGGAGTAATCCTAAGGTCACCAGACATGATGTTGCCGGAAAGGGGAGGCGAGGTGATATCTTCGTTCAAGAGTCGACATATCTTGTAGTGATAGTACCGGAAGGTTTCTAGTTCGAATTATTTGGGCTCCGTGAAACTTTAACGTGAGGCCAGTCATAAAGCATCCTAGGGCTTCATCACTGTGGAAGGTGTTGTTATGAGTGTCGATTCGCTTAGGTGGTGAAGTAGACGCAGTGGTGAAAGACTGAAAGTTAAACGGGAAACGTGAAATTGTTGAGTTGAATGCTATAAAATTGGGCATCGCTGAGAAAGGAAGTATAAGGGAGATTCGGGATCGTAGAAATAGAAGGGATGAAACCATTGTTAAGGCTGGCAACTTGTTTGAATGTCTGCTATTAATGTTTCTAGGGTTTCTGAGGGTTGGAGGTAGGGGCTGGGTTTTAATTTTTTGGATTTCGTTTCCCCCCTTCAGCTATAACCCGTGTTCTTGAAAAAATTTATAAAGCGACACCTTTACACGATACGCATTAAACATAAGCGCCCTCCGTGTATTTTTTTTGTAGTTGGACACTAATTTTAGGGCGCGCAAAAATCCGTGCCCTCTATCCTTCAATTTTTGGAAAACTAACATTAATTTTTGGGGCACACACAAATGCGTGTCCTCTATCAGTGAGTGTCATTAATTGCGCGTCGTAAAAGGCCTTTTTTCTTGTAGTGAGTATTCTCTCAAGTTTATACTTTGCATTTGGTGTTGTGTGAAGCATTTGAGGCATCACACTTGAGGTGCTAGGCTCACAAGGTTTCAAGGAACACTTACAACAACAAGGTATGTAGTTCTATCTATTATTCAAGTTAAAATTGTTCCCCATGTATGCTAGATAGGATCATAGCCTTGGAAATCAACATTGCATGATAATTAGACAAACATAGATCCAAGGTTATTAGGGTTGCATGTACACTTAGGAAGTGTTAGAATGCTCAAAACCCAACAGTTTGTTCGTTGTAAAAGTGTGTAAAGCTGTTTGTAAAATGTTATGATAATTGTTTGTAGAATGCTCGTATCATCCTAGAAAATCCCATATTTTCTACTAAAACTGTAGTCTTCTACCAAGACTCAATGTTCGTTTGTTTGTTTGTAAAATATGTATCTTTCCCAAGCTTAACTATCATTTTCAAATATAGTTTGTACATTATCGTTTATCTAGAAAACGTTCCAAGGAAAATGCATTAGGGAAAATATTATAAACCATAGTTTGTGTATGTAAACTAGTTTAATACTGCTTACCTTAAAGCCAGTGAATTATAAGGTAAGGTGAGATTTGTAACCATACTGATTGACGGCTGAAGAATCACGACGATGAAAGACGTTGAAAGCAATGTGACATTTGTCACCCCATCAGCTTGGTCGGCCTAAGACTGTAGCTAACAGTCAGGGTGCGGGATAATATGTCCTGTATAGATCTATACACACAATGCCTGCTCTCCTTCCAGGAGACTTTGGTTTAGGGATGTCAACGGGACCAAACGGGAGCGGAAATGGTTGCCCCCGCCCCCGCTCCCGAAATCCCTTGTTGCCTCCGCTCCCGGTCCCGGTCCCGCCCCCGGATCCCCCGCTTACACAGCCCCCGGTTACCTCCATCTCCCCCGGTCCCGCCCCCGTTCCCCCAGTACTCCCGGTTTATAGGCTTAAAATGGATTTTTTTTTTGCTAAAAAATTGCTTTGTTTTAGGCTAAAAATAGTTTTTTTAATAACTTTTGTATATAAACAAACATGTAAGCCATTGATAAATCAAGAATTGATCAAACATAAAACATCACTAAAGTTATAAACACACACACACACACACACACACATATATATATATATATTATATAAATATAAACGGGGCCCCCGCGGGAGTACGGGACGGAAATACTCACTCCCGCCCTCGGTCCCGAAAATAAACGGGAGTTAATATCGCCCCCGCCCCCGCTCCCGGTCCCGAATTTTTTAAAAAATTAGTCCCGTACGGTATCGGGGTCCCACAGGGGTTTTTGACATCCCTACTTTGGTTACCAACATGATAATGGTGGAATCCGCGTCATGTAGAAGTAAATCTCATTTTCTAATTGTTAGGTTTGTGTAGTTCCTTCTGTTTACATGTAATTGTATATGTATATGTTCTCTTCTTTGTATATGTATACGTATATGTATATGTATATGTTCTTGTTCAATCCTCACAACAGTATGCTCTGACTCATGTATGAACTTACTCATTGTATGTTTCATAGTACTAGAAGTAGTAATTAGTATATCACTAAACTATACCTATTATAGTTTACTAGAAAGATCATTTGTATAGCTGCGTGTATTGAAATAAGACAGAAAGCTTTTATGTCGATACATATACACATGATATATAACTAAGGATCAAACGACACTCGGACCAACAATAGGGGACTCTAAGTCCACAACCAAACAAGGAACAGGAAATAGAGCGTATTATCGGTCCTAAGTCCTTCAAACCTTACTTATATAACCATATATGTATTGGACATAATTTGACAGTATATAAGTTTAAAGAGTTTTTAAAGTAATGAATTTGAAACTAAAACTAAGTTTTATAAAGAGTTTAACATGTAAAAGTGTTTGGAAATCGTTTCGAAGTAGTCTTGCTGCCAAGATAGTTTAAAGCATAGTAACTCCATTTGTATGCTAGTTATAAATCACATGTGATTGATGTAATAACTATTATAGTTGAACTTGTATTCCCCCCCATAAAAGCATTTAAAAACATAATAAAGTCTAATTAAGGGGTATGAACTCACCTGTTAGTGAGTGACGTGACGGTAGGATCAGTTTAGAAGGTTGAGTGTCAATTGAGGACTTGAGCACAAAAGGATCCTATTAGCCATATAATGACATATGTATGTATACAATTAGTGTTTGAAGTAACTAATTATAGAATTAGGACCACCTTAGGGCTAGTAAACACTTATCTTGAAGTGTCACAACCCTACATGATTGTGTATAAGGGGTGTATGGTTATACAAGGGAGTGTATGGTCAAAATACACCATATTTGTGTGTGTGCGGCCAGGGTGTGCGGCCAGGATGTGGGTGCGGCCGCACACTCCCCATGAAGTGTGCAAAAACGTAATCTAAGGCCTTAGGACTCATCTAGGAAGGTTTCTCACTTAATGTTCTAGTTTTAAATGGAGTTTACTACCATTTTGGGACTTAAAAAGGTGTGTGCGGCCGCACACCCTTCATGAAGATGATGAACTCAAGTTTTTCAAGCATATCATCAAGTGTTCTTAACATATATCCAGGTATAACAAGTATATACACATTATAGAGGCTTGAAAAGGGTGATTAGAGTCCAAAACTTAGTGTGTGTTCTTGAAGATTTAACACCAAAAACGTGTTTTCATGGATCAAAGTGGGGAAGAAGGCTAGTTAAGGTCATGTAATAGTTAATCAAGGGATGAATCACTTACTTGTTTGAAGATTGGAGTGAAAAAGTGGGATGATACTTGAGAGGATTTCGAGTTCTAACTTTGAAAGAGTGGGAAAAGTGTTCAAAATGACTAAGTGTGGTATATATATATATATATAGGTGAGAGTGTGTGGCTAGGATGGGTGTGCGGCCGCACACACCTGTGTGTGGCCGTACACTCAAGTGTGCGGCCGCACACTCCATGTTTTGGAGTGTTTGGTCTGATTTTGCTTTATATGCACTGTGTTATCCCGTTTCTAGGTTCCTACCTTATTTGTACTAGGTTTAGAACACTCCATTAGACCCCAAACAGTGTTAAAAGCGATCAAAATGAGTCTAACTTGGATTTAATTGGTCTCTTGTACAAGAAATAAATTTCGGGTTGTCACAGATTAGGGTTTAGTCCCAACAACTTAAGGGTGCTTAAATAGGTGTCAAGTCCAAAAATTAGGGTTTTGGTCTTCTGTCACGTATGCCCCGCATACGTAATGCTCCTCCGCGATCCTTCCTCCATAGTATGCTAAGCGTACCCTTAGGTATGCCCAACATACAAAAGGAACCATTTTTGCCAACTAAATCATTTAAAAGGGTTATAAAGGTTTATCTGATTTGGAGTGTTTACATTGTGCATGCACAAAAGTTTAAGAAACTAGAGAAGGAGGAAGAACAGGTATTGAAGGTTACTTATGAAGCTAATGGGAGTCCTCGAGGGCGAGGAAGAGGACGATCAAGCCCGGGAGGAAAAGGACGTGGTCGGGGATGTTCATTCTTCAATAAAGAAACTGTGGAGTGTCACAAATGCCACCATTTTTGTCACTTCCAATGGGAATGTCCAATGTTGAAGGAAGAAAGTTATGCAGAACTTGATGGGAGGAAGAGATGATGCTCATGGCCCAAGTTGATGGTGAAGGACATATGTTCATGGTGCACACAGATGACAAAAAGGGGAAATGCTTGTGGTACTTAGACTCAGATTGTTCTCTTTACATGTGTGGGGTTAAAGATAAGTTCACGGCTTTGGATTTAAGTTTCACACACTCGGTCAAATTGTGTAACAACACACGTATGCAAGTAAATGGAAGGGGACAGGTGAAGATTAAACTAAATGGAGTTGAGTACACAATGCAAGACACTTATTATGTGCCACAACTTAGGAACAATCTTCTGAGCATCGGGCAGCTTCAAGAGAAGGGGTTGTATTTCTTGATCAGATCCAATGTATGTCGAACTTACCATCCATAAAAGGGTTTAATATTTCAAAGTGTCATGAGTACAAATCGCATGTTCCCACTGATTGAGCAAATCAATGAAACGAAGATGCAAGAGGGGTCAAATTGTTTGTACACAAATGTAGAAAATCTAACTTCATTATGGCACGAAAGGTATGGACATCTTAGCAACGCAAGCATCGAAACAAATACAACGAAAGGGAATGGTAGAAGGTTTGCCAAAGTTTAAGGTTGAGAAGGGAGTTTGCACTGAATGTCCTGGTGGAAAGCAACATAGAAAACCTATTCCCAAGAAGAGCACGTGGAGAGCAAAGGAAGTTCTAGAACTAATTCACTCAGACATTTGTAGACTCGTTAACTGCCTATCAAATAGTGGAAAAGGTATTTACTACGTTTCATCGATGATTATAGCCGAAAGGGATGGATTTATTTGCTCGCAGAGAAGTCAGAGGCATTTGATTGTTTCAAGATCTTCAAGAAGAAGGTGGAAATAGAATCTGGGAAACAAGTTAAGGCTCTCAGAACAGACCGGGGAGGTGAATTCACCTCCGATCTATTTAATACTTTTTGCAGAGAGGATGGTATTCAAAAGCAATCGACGATAGCCTTCACTCCGCAACAAAATGGGGTTGCAGAGCGGAGAAACCGGTATGGATATCTCACATCCTTAAGATGTGTTCAACCAAAACTTTGGCAAATAAGACTCCTCATAAAGCCTGGAGTGGAGAAAAACCATATGTAGATCAACTTAGAGTGTGGGGATGCTTGACACATGTTCATGTACCAAAAGAAAAACGAAGTAAGCTTGATGAAAAGAGCACTCCATGCATTTTTATAGGCATCAGTGAAGAATCAAAGGGTTATAGGCTTCTAAATCCAAGCACCATGAAGATAATAACAAGCAAGGATGTGATCTTTGAATAATAAAAGGCTTGGATCTGGAGCACAACAAACAATCAAGAAGTTGATACTAAGTTAACTTTAGGGTGATAGTGAAGACTTTTGAAGTTTATAATGATGATGAAAGTGATCACAACAAAAATGAACATGATGATCAAGAAAGCAGTGAACAGGAGATACAGGAGCCTATAGAATGAACAGATGCAGGAACCAATAATGTAGGAAATAGTGGTTCACCTGTAAGGGAAAGGAGACAACGTAGACCTTCGACATATCTAAATGATTATGACATTGGTAATGATGGCTCAATTGAAGATGAAATAAATGTTGTTTAGGAAAACAATGGTGATCCAAGTAATTATGAAAAAGCATCAAAGTATGACAAGTGGAAGGTTGCAATGGATGCCGAAATTCAAGCCATTGAGAGAAATTAGACTTAGGAGCTAACATACCTGCCTAATAATGTCAAATGTATTGGAGTGAAATGGGTGTATAAGACCAAATTTGATGAACGAGGGGAGATCGACAGACATAAAGCTCGCCTAGTGGTCAAAGGTTACTTTCAAGAGCATGGAATTTATTACGAGGAGGTCTACACACCAGTGGCTCATATGGACACCATCAGACTGATGATTCCAATGGCCGCTCAACGTGGGTGGAACGTGTTCCAAATGGACGTTAAGTCAACATTCCTGTATGGAACTCTAGAAGAATAAGTGTTTGTTCAACAACCACAAGGGTATGTGGTTAAAGGTAGCGAGCAAAAGGTTTACAAGCTTCACAAGGCTTTACACGGACTAAGACAAACTCCACACGCTTGGTTTTCGAATAGAGACTTATTTTCTGAAGGAAGGTTTCAAACGGAGTGAAAAGGAAGACACACTGTTTATAAAGAAGAATTCTAATGGAGGTATATTGCTCCTGAACCTATATGTTGATGACCGTATATACACAGGAAACTGTGAAACAATGCTTCAAGATTTTAAGGAGTCTATGATGAAAGAGTTCGACATGAAAGATCTAGGAAAAATGAATTTTTTTTGGTATTGAAGTAAAGCAAACCGACTCGGGCATCCACATTTCCCAGCACAAGTATGTAGTAGAAATCTTGAAGAAGTTTAATTTAAGCAACTGCAACCCAATTGTCAATCCAATTGTCCCTGGAAGCAAGTTATTCTCTGAAGAGAGAATGAAAGTAGATGTCACTCTATTCAAAAAATTGTGGGAAGCCTCATGTACATCACTAATACACGTCCAAACATTCAATATATGGTAAATCTTATTAGCCAATTCACGTCAAATCCCACAGAAATGCACTTTGCTGTAGCAAAAAGAGTGTTACGCTACCTGCAAGGGACATTGGATCATGGGATCTGGTACAAGAGAGGTGGTGAAGGTTCACTAAGAATTTTTACAGAAGGTGATTTCGCTGGTGATCTAGACAATAGAAAAAGCACATTAGGTTATGTATTTTTTTTGGGATGATGGTGCAGTTGCATGCTCTTTAAGAAAGCAGGATATTGTGGCTCTATCCTCCACAAAAGTTGAGTATGTGGCAACGACTTCGTGTGTTTGTCAGGTGTTATGGATGAAATAGGTGCTAATGGAGTTTGGTGTGAATCAGCAAGGATGCATAGCAATTAAATGTGACAACACGTCTACCATTAAGCTCTTTAATAACCCGGTTTTTCATGGTCGATGTAAGCATATCGATGTTCGTTTTAATTTCTTGAGAGATTGGGTGAAAAAGGGAGTCATCAAGTTGGAGTACTGTAGTTCAAGTGAGCAGCTGGCATATATCCATACTAAACCTCAGGGACGTGAGACTTTCTTGAAGTTGAAGGCAAAACTGGGAGTGTGCTCGTTCAAGGATGTGCAAACTTGAAGTTAATCATTATCAAGTTTGCGGGAGGATTTGATGGAATAAAGCTCACGTGTAAAAGGGTCTTTTAGTAATTTTTAGTATTTGAATAAGTTGTTGTCAACACGTTTTGTTTGAACTGTTTCTTTAGTCGAGTCTTTTGGTTTTTCCATATTATTTGCAATTTGTTAGGCTTACTTCCGTTGTATTTTGTTGCATTTCAAGGCTTTTTACCCTTTTCAATGAAGAGTTATCAGTTGTGTGAGTTCTCTACCACTGTTTCTTCCAGGTTCTTTATGAGCCATCAATATTTCTCTTATATCTAAATGGTGGTTGCGCCTTCGAGTGGACTCGACGTCCCTATGGGCCCAAGTCGTTAATGGAATTCATAACATCCGTTATAAATGTAATAACCGTATATCCACAAAACGTATTAGTGGTGTTTGGAATAATATTGAAGGTATCGCCGAAGACTTGAAGAGGATGGGGATTGAGATGAGCAAGGTGATCGTCAAAAAAAGTGGGAAGGGTAATGCTACCCTTTTCTGGCATGATCGATGGGTTGGATCGGAAACTCTCAAGACAATGTTCCCTGATCTATACAAAATCGAAAGAAAGAAAAGATGTCTACTTATGGATAGGGTGAATGTCGAGGGCCCATCCAGGGACTGGATCTCACATCCATCTTCCGTAACCCAACGTGCAAAACCAATGGGTTTATTAGCTCTCGTCGGTACCTTCCTGCCAAGCACACGTGATGACAGTTGGTGATATGAGTTTGGATTAAAATTCTCAATCTTCAAGTTCCAACCCAATTTGGATCGTAATGGGCTCATCCCTTGATATAAGTATGGATAATGTGAGCTATAATAATGATAAATTGGTACTCGCCACATGGCATGTGTTGTGGCAAAATTTGTGTGTATGGTAACATGGGAAGTTGATATGGACGTGGATTAATGCATGAGAGTTACAATGGAGATAGTTAAGTGTGATGGAGTTATAGAGTGGGAGTTACAAATAAATCATTAATGTGATGGAGTTATGGAGTGGGAGTTAAAAATAAATAATTAATGCTCATTAGTGAAGTGGGAGTTACAAATGAATCATTAGTGGTCATTAGTGGTGTGTTTATTTCAGCTTTTAATAAGCCTTTAGTTGGCATAGTTATTAGAGTGTCTTTTGAGTTTTTTAACCGTTATCTTGTAAGGCTATATATAGCCATTTCCTTTCATTTGTAAGGATAGAATTATGTTTTTTTAATATATTGAAAATTGAACTGTTGTTCATTCCGAGTTGTTGTGACAATTCAAAATTTGATCCTTATTAGGATGCACCTCTTAATATTGATCTTGAACTCAAGTTAATAGGTTTTAACTTGTTTTCACAGAATTTCAAGCTATAGGTCTAGTTTGATATTCAAATCTATCCCTTTTTCGTTATTTTGTTCTTGTCAAATCCATTGTTGTTTATTCCGCTACAGTTTCAACCCCATTTGATATTATTTGTGGTGTCAAGCCCAATATTAGTATCAGTTGTTGTGTTAGAAGTCTAGATTCGTGTTAGTTGCACTTGGAGTGGTCCATTCACGTATCAGTTGGTCTGGTGGTATCTCTTCTGATGGCGTTTTTGATGTTAGCAGTCTACGCAGATTGATTAACTGGCCTCAATCGCTTGTGATTCATGGGAAGGTTGATTGGATTAGAGAACTTCCTAGTAAAGTTACATGTTTCGTTTGGCGAACAATGTAAAGTTGTATCCCATCTCTAATCGATTTATCCAGGAGAGGGCTTAATACAAGATCCATAATATGTAGTTACTGCTTTGAGGTTGAAGAAGATTTAGATCACATCCTCATCTCCTGCCCGTTTGCAAAAGATGTTTGGGATTCGATTTTCAGGTGGTGCGGTACCCCTTGGCATCAATTTAAAAAAGTTGGCGAGTGATTAAGTTAGCAAACTCATGTGGGAACTATCACATTAGGAGGAACTTCATCAACATTTGTTACGAGACATTGTGGTGGATATGGAAAACAAGGTGCGACAAAGCTTTCAAAAACAATCATATCCCACCAACCAAGGTAGTAGAGATCATTAAATCACACTTGGGTCAAGCTTAAGAGGTTGAAATGTGCATTTAAATGGGTTGAATGGGTTAATTGTCTTTTTTCTCTGTCTGTAGAACTTAAACTTGTTCCTGTTAGACCATTCGCATTGATGGCTTGCAAATGGTTTGCAAGGCCAAATAGACAATTATTTTATGCCACATAGGAGTGTGTCTTTCAAAACCTAAAAGACTTACAAAAGTATTATATTAGTATTTTAATCAAATAGTCATATCAAGATATTAAAAACAATTGAATTGATATATTATATTACCTTTATAATAAAGTAATAATATCTAATCCATGTGTCTTGCAAACATTATACAGGTGGCGTTTACAATATATTGTAAGGCTACCACTGATGTGGTTGTTCTTAAATCGTTTAGCTCTTGTTAGGATGGTAGTAGGTTCAAAATAATTAATATATATATATATATATATATATATATATATATATATATATATATATATATATATATTAAAGAAATGAATCTTAGGAATAGTAAACTTGCTATTTTTTTTGGCAACTTTGCTCTTCACTCTTTGGCCATTTTGACACTTTTGGTTTTTGCAATCAATAATTTTACACTTTTTAGGAAACTTTTAATATTTAAAGTTTGGTCCCAAAACTTTAATGTTTTGACAACTTTGATCCATTTTTGAAAAAGTTGCTAATTTCTACCCTTTAATTCTTTAACCATTTTGACACTTTTGGTCCTGCTTGCAGTCAAAACTTTTATATTTTTTCATAAAAACATGAAAAAAGCGGTCTGTGGCAAAGCTCGGGCTTTTCATCCTTACACTTTTTACGTTTGTCATATTTATAGATTTGGAAACAATATTGAAAACTTCTGGCCCCGCCTAGCGGTGTCACCTTTCTAGTTTATAATAATAATAATAATAATAATAATAATAATAATAATAATTAATATAAAAGTATGATTTGATGCTTACTAACCTTGTCAGACTGTGATACGACGTGGTAATTAATTCTATAGCATATCCGGTTTGACAAACCCGCGAAGTGGAGTTCAACAGTCGGAATCCCTCTTTTGAATCCGTCAGCATACCCCCACTGTTTTCGAAACCCCGATTGCACCCACTGTTTTTCTTGAGTCTCGAGAAGTATAGTGTTTATTGATGACGACAACGATTAAGAACAACATGAATCTTGTTGAGGCCGAAGATGATGCTGATGGAGGTGAAGAACAAATCGAGGTTTCTGAATCTGAAGTAGAAGGGACGGAGTGTGTTGAGAAGAAGAATGGTAGGAAAAGAGGTCTGGACAGGAACACTGATACTAAATCTCAAGAGAAAAAAAATAGGCCATGTGTTCTTCAGAAGCAGGCTGTTTCTATAGAAGAAGAACGGGAAATGACGATTATTGTTGTCTTGTCAAGTGATGATGAAAGCGAGTCCCCAGAAGAAGCAGAAGAAGGTATGGCTGATGCTCACACTGCTCTTAGAACTCCTGATGAAGATGGGAATGGTACCAATAAACTAATAAACAACAAAGAGGACAAAAAAGAGAAGTGGAAGCGCAACATGAGTACTAGGAATGATGGTATCAATCATGCCGATATATTCAATCATCAGGATGATGTTGGAGAGAAAGGAGGGAAGAAGAAACACATGCAGTCGGCTCCGCAGATAGAAAATACTGGTGAAGAAGATCAAGATAAGAGAAGCCAGGCAGATATCAACTCAAGCAGTAACGATGGACCAAAGCCAAAGTATTATGCCAAGAACATGGTTCGTGGCAAAAATGTAATATTCTGATTTCTGTCGTTCTGGTGTCTCTTTTTTTGTATTTAAAGAAGTCTGCTTGATTGCTTTTGGACATATTTGATCTTACATGATCATCTCTTTGTTCTAGGGAAATCTAATTAAGGTAGTGTCAAACATGTGCCATCAGTGTCAAAGGAATGACAAGGGACGAGTTGTTCGGTGCCAGAAATGCACTACAAAGCGTTACTGTGTGCCTTGCATGAAAAAGTGGTATGACTTTTCCAAATAATATTCTTCCTTTTTAGCTGAGCAATGAATTTAATGCTTGCTTTGCAAGGTTCAGTCTAATCTACCTGTCACATTGCTTTTTAACGTTTGTGGGCAACGATGCATTTTTGCATTAGGATTACTAAATCCTTAGCCACCATTGACCTTTGTGATTGCTAAATTGATGTCTAATCGTAGAAATTGCTTGGTGATTATGTTACTTGGAACCATCTATATTGACTTAACACGTACTATGCTGTCCTCTGGCAGATTTGTTAATAATCTATTTGGAATTTGATCTTTTTTTACAGCCTTTTCAGCTTATTCTCTTTGTTTATCTCTGTCATGTAGGTACCCTAACATGACAGAGGAGATGTTTGCTGAGCGTTGCCCTGTTTGCTGTGATAATTGCAACTGTATATCTTGTTTGCGAAATCCCTAAAGTTGGTTCCTGCAGCTCATCTTTTGTTTTGGAACTTATTGTTCTTCTTACTATTACCCAATTAAAAAAATGCAATACTGAAATTGCTTGTGATTTTTAGGTCAAAGAGAAGATTGATTTCAAACCTAATGATGATCAGAAAGTTCGATATTCTATTTATATCCTACATGTGCTTTTTCCATTCCTGAAGCGTCTGAATGAGGAGCACATTAAGGAGAAAGCAATAGAGTCTAAAATTCAAGGTATTTTGGTTGTCAGTAGGTGTTTTTGCTGTATGATATCAGTAGTCAAATAATCAGTACTTATCTTTTTATCATTTGTTTAGGTTATCTTTATTTAAAATAATGAGTATCTAGTTGTATCTTTTATTTTGGGATAGGATTGTCGTTGAACACTATTTAGAGGACTTTATGATCGTCTTATTGATTATGGAAAAAAAGTTTTGAGTATTAGACTTTGGGAGACCCTGTTTCTCGAATTACAAGAACTGTTTCTGGTTTTTCTTTGCATTCTGTTTCTGGTTCGTATCAAATTGATAATTTTGGCAACAATAACGGATTATGGGCTAGATCTTGGTTTCCTATCTAAATTGAGTAAACTAGTGCAGAAAATCGTCTCTTGTTAAGTCTTGTCACTCCATTGTTTTCCTCCGTTGATGGTGGGTTGGAGTGATGATAGCGTGAGCTTGTTCGCTAAAAGGGTTGTTTGAATTCATTTAGGGAAAGTTTCTCTCTGAATTTATTTCTTCGCAGGATCTTCTTTATCGGAGGTACGGTTGAAAAAGGTGAACTGCAGTTTGGACGAACGCATGCGCTGGTATGTCATTTAAAAGATTGTTCAGGTATTTGAGGGTTTTGTTCTATAATAATTGATAATTGATTCATTGCCTATTCTGTTTTGTCACATGATGTATGCAGTGACTGCTGTAAAACGTCAATTTTTGACTTGCATAGAAGCTGCCCTTCTTGTCATTATGACCTTTGCCTTCAATGTTGCTTTGAATTACGAGATGGCAACCTTCAAGGAAACAAGGAAGAGGTTATGTTTGAATTTGATAATCCAGGTTTTGATTACTTGCATGGGGGGAAACCCCTAAAAGTTAAGAAGGCTTCTGAAGATCCTGCACCAGAGGAAAAACAAAATTATGACTGGAAGTCTTTGGATGATGGTAGAATTCCATGTCCTCCAGAAAGCATGGGTGGTTGTGGACTTGGGATTTTAGAGTTGATGCATGTAAACCAACTTGACAGTTTTTCAGAATTGTTAGAGAAAGCACAAAAGTTCTTAAAGATGCACAAACTGGAGGATGATATGCAAGATATGCCTGAGAAATGGTGCTCATGTTCAGATGCTGATGGTCAGCAGTTACGTAAAGCTGCTTCTCGTGAAGATTCAAATGACAATTACTTGTATTGTCCACATGCTATAGACATAAAACCTGGAGATTTAAAGCATTTTCAGTGGCATTGGTCAAAAGGGGAGCCAGTAATAGTCAGCAATGTTCTAGAAACCACACTTGGGTTGAGTTGGGAGCCCATGGTCATGTGGCGGGCTTTTCGCCAGGTTATGAATACCAAACATGATAAGCTCTTGGATGTGTCTGCTTTTAATTGTTTAGACTGGTGTGAGGTTGGTTAAGTTTGTCGTTTTTTTTATATATTTAACATTGACTATTAGATTGTATAGGTGTGCTCTGTGGTAATTGGTGGATGCATACGGTTTATGCTCGCTTGCAAGATTATATTCTATTATTCTGATAACGAACTCTTTTTCTTAAACACATATATCTCTCCATCTAATATTGTTATTAGATTGTTTTCCTTCTATGTTAATTAATACCACATTGGAATATATTACATGCCTAATCAACAATTACCATGACATGCAGGTTGATATTAATGTTCATCAATTTTTTTCTTGGTATATGGACGGTCAATATGATAACAAAGGGTGGCCTACGATCCTAAAGTTGAAAGACTGGTTACTATCAAATTCATTTGAAGAACGGTTACCACGTCATGGTGTTGAGTTCATCACTTCCTTGCCCTTCAAAGAATATACACATCCTCGTGATGGATACCTTAATCTTGCAGTCAAGTTGCCTGAAAATTTTTTGAAGCCAGACATGGGTCCTAGAACCTATATAGCTTATGGTGTTCATCAAGAATTGGGACGTGGGGACTCTGTAACTAAACTTCATTTTGACCAGTCTGATGTGGTATGCTTTTTCTTTATTAATATGCCAAAGTCTTGTGCTTGAAATTTCTTGTTCTGATTTCAGGCAGACCCATGATCATAAGTGTTGGATTTCATCTGGTATATATCTGAAGATTAGAGAAAAGGAAAAACCCCAATCGAAAATTATATCTTCAATTCTTCAAAATTATTTAATAGGCACAACACAAGGCCATCTTTTATAGTTTTCAGACTCGTAAGATAAGCAGAAAAATACAAAACTTATCCTACTTCTATAATTATGAATAGATAAACACTGATCAATAAAACAAGGGAAAATTTGTGAAATGACCAAAAAATGGGGTAGTTTGAAAAAATGACCAAGGATTTGGGAATTTCGGAAAATGACCTTGATTTCTGCAAAGAGGAGCTTTGCGGAAGGGTAAATCCTCTAAGGAAGGATAAATGCTCTGAGGAAATGACATGGCAGGGGAAAAAGACAAAAAATTTAGCTATGCATGGTTCCGTAGAGGGTGCATCGGTTCTGCAGAGATGCCCGGATCTGTATTCCGACCCTCGTAACTTTTCATACGAGCTCGAAATGAGTTATAGAGACTAAAAAATGGGATGTTGGGGCTGTTTCAGCTAGGGGTGTAATCGAGCCGAGTCGCGTCGAGCACTGCGAAACTCGACTCAGACTAAAAAACTCGAGCTCGAAACTCGGCTTGAAATGAAGCTCGATTACTTAGATAAAGTAATCGAGTCTTTCGAGCTCGACTCGACTCAATTAGCTCCTAAAAAATAAAATCACATCAAGTTACAATAGAAACACAATGAGGCTCGTGAGCCCGACTCAGCTCATATCTATAATATGTAAATATGAAGAAAACAAACGATAAACTGTAAATATAACAATACTCAATTAAGCTCGTGAGTTTCATGATCTGAGTATTTCTATACTCAAGCTCGACTCGATAATCTACTCGAGTAGCTCGAGCTCGACTCGATTTAAACCGAGTGAGTCAATATCGAGGATTTTTCGAGTTGGTCTGAAAATTACACCCCTAGTTTCAGCCTTTTTTTTCTTTTTTTTTTCTATTGTTTTACCATATTCCGACCCACATAACTTTTTCATACGCACTCAGAATGAGTTGGTTTTTTCCTTGCAATTTTTTTATGCATTCTTGGCTACAAATTAAGCTTGAGAATCAAGTTAATTGGATAAGTATTGACTAAGTTAATAGAGTTTCAAACATGGATAGTCGGGGCTCTTCAAATTTCGATACTACAAAATTTTGGTACTGAAGGGTACCAATACCAAACTGGTACCGGTATGTCCTATTCGGTTCGAGACTCGGTACCTTCATCTCGGCCATTTCGGTTGTCATACTTTTGGTTGGTTTAGTACAGATCTCACCCCTATTATGGTGTATAAAGTCTAGGACGAAGATCCATGTAGACTTCCTCTTCCGACTCTCTTTTCAAGAATGCATTTTTAACATCAAGTTGATGAAGTTGTCAATCCGTTTGTAGCATGAGATAATAAGAGAACCAAATGGAGTTGAACTTTGTTTCTGCATAATACAGTTCTCCCCTGAAGATTGGTTTTGGGATAGGAAGGAGTTGAACTTGTACACACTTTGGTTTAGGGAAATACCCAACGAACAAAGGTAGTGCATCCAAGAATTTAAGGGGTATTTGTGATAAGATGCAGGTATGATTGTATGAAGGAACATAGACAGAAGGGAGTCATGTGTGGTTTGAAATTGTAAGATGCGAGAGGGCAAGCTACTTAGGAACATAATTGCATGGAAGAAGAGAACAAGCTACTTCTAAGAGGTGATGATTTTTCTGGTTCAGCCACCCTGTTTTGTTGTAGGGTCAACGATCCTGAGGTAATTTGAAAGATACCTCTTTTCCCCGTTTTGTTGTGGGGTCAACTCATGAGGTAATTTAAATTAAAGACACCTCTTTTATTAAGGAAATGACCAAGGTGGGAATGAAAAACTCTATTTTCATTATCAGTTTGTAGAACATGGATTTTGTGGAGAGTTGATTTAAAGATCATTCTATGGAATTGTTAAATGACCGGACCTACCTCTATTTTTTCTTTCATGAGAGAACCATGTAACAAATATACGGTAGTCACTAATGTAATAAACCATCGGGACCCAGAAATATTAATGACTTGAGATGGTCTCCATATATAACTATGTTATGTATTAGGTAGAAAGCGTGAGAGGCTTTACAGGAAAGTGGTTCCAATAGAATGTCAGTGAATGTTTCTATAATTGACAAATTTTATAGTGAAACAAAGTAAGAATTTTATGAGGATTTGGGAGATAATTCTCTAAAATTGTTCCCATCATGACTTTGCTACGACTCTCTTCACTTTTCTGTTCAGAGAATGTCTCCTGAAGACTTAGCAATGGTTTGGTGCTCAAGATTCTTCCTCAAATTTCATCAAGTTTCCTATGTGATCAGTTTCGTGGTACTTGTGTAATTTGTTGTTATTACTTATGAGTGTCAAGTGCGTCTAGTTGTCGCCAATAACGAATTATTGAGGTATCATAACCGGTAACAGAATTCTTCCGGTTCCAAAAAAAAAGATAATTTTCTCTAAAGAAGATCGTGTAGCACACCCTTGATCTCGAAGATCGTGCTGCTTCCCAAATTTTGCCAACTGTCTTATACAATAAAACAACCTAACAATTAGCTGGATAAGGATAAACTACATCAACACTAATCTGGATAAATATACTTCAACAAAGCAATTACATTTGGCTCTTTAGGCATCATCAAGAAACCTTTGTTTCTTTCCTTTAGGTTAAAGAAGTTGTCCATTTCAGTTTTTATGAAGAAGAAATTTAATCTTTTAATAATGCAAGTTCATTTAGTTTCATATCGCACTTGCATTTTATGGAAGTCTCAATTTTCTATTCTATGCACATGTGATCTGTTTAGGTTTCTATACATTTTCATTCATAAATATCTTTTCTGGTGATATGCAGGTGAATTTGTTAACTCATACTGCAACTGTGACCCCCAACTCCAAACAGCTTAAACAGATAAATATATTGAAACAGCAGCACAAGGCTCAGGATCAAAGGGAACTTTTTGGACTGGTAGGGAAGACACAACAGGATGTTGATAACACAAAAGATGCTACTTCCGAGCATGCTGTTGGCTTGAAGAAACAAGAAGAGGAAACTGGTATCGATTGTCTTGAATCTGAAGTTGAAAAAAACTTGTGTGATATCGATATTGTGGAAGAAACAGTGATGGTGTTAAGATTAAGACTATAAGCCTTTGATCTGGACAGAACGCCAACAAAACTTTTTATTAAGAGTTTGGCATGGGCGGAACAAGCCTTTGACCAAGTCCAATGGGACTATTTTCCCAAATTTTCGTCCCATTTAAAATCATTATGACTGGAACAATTAAAAGAGGCTTCACATTGCACCAAAAAGACCCTATAGCCTATTCACAACCTTCGCCTTTCTCGTCTCATTTCATCATCGAACGCCTCTCACCTTCATCATCAATTCTGGTCGTCTCTTTTCTCACGCCTGTTCAGCTTCTATCAACATAATTTTTTGTTTTTTTCTTTTCACTAATTGCAACAGTTAAAATCAAAATGAACATCAGCTATCTATTTTTTGGATGTACCTGGATTAACTTCAACTTGTGTGTGTTAATTCAGCTCAACCTGGCTATGGCTTTTCATGGTAATGAATGCCCACCAAAAGCCAAATCAGCTCTATTTTTTTTTCAATTGTTTAGTACAACCAAGAAGTCCAAGATAAACAAAAAAACTAAATCGAATCTTCAAATCTGTAAGTTGATTCATTAGAATACCAACCAAAGATCAATAACTCCATCTGAAGTCTGGTCTTTTTATAATGTGTGTGTGGGCGGGTGTGATTGTAAAGTAAAAAGATATTACAAATAGTTTATCCGTAAAACTCAGGGACAAGTTAGTAATTTTATTGTCATGTTTAGTCTTGATAAAGCCTCGCCAGACACTACACACATATTCTGTTCAGTCCAGTCTCGTTCTTGTCCAGTTCTGTGTACCAAACAATACCTGAAGGAGGAGCTATGTCAAGAGCTTAAGTTTATCACTTATAACAATCAAGAAGATAAGGGGTTTGTATGGTTCGCTAGATTTATCGGGAACAGGAATTCAGTTCTTTTCCAGTTCCAAGTTTAGTTACAAATGAGTAAATATATGGAACTGAATTTGGTTGGAATTCACAAAATCTATTGACGGATGAATTTTAACATTGTAATTTCTTCCAAAACATTCTGCCAATCAAACTCCCCTTAAGGGGAAGAGAAAGGATTCCCTAGGGACAAAATGAAAATGCAGGAAATTAAGTGAAGTGCAGGAAACAAGAGAAGTCTTCTGATAAATGCACAGAAAAATTTGATAGACCACATAGTGAAGAAGTTAACAATAATGAGCTAATAGAAGCTATTGAAAAATTTGATAAACAATATGACATTTCAGGTACTTGTGTGGATGGATTTGATCTGGGAGAGGGAGGCGCTCTGTGGGACATCTTTCGGAGGGAAGATACTCCTAAACTTGAGGAATATCTCAAAAAGCACTTCAGAGAGTTTAGAGATGTCTTTTGTCTTCCACTGCAACAGGTAATCCTTACTCTTTGTTGATGTTTACAGTTTACTATTAGAAGCTATGTGGTTGGCTATACATAATTAGAAGCATTTACATTATTGGATCAGTCTTGTGGACATCTTAATTATTATATATTTTTTCATAAGTGATTTTGTCTGTCTTTTTATAACTGCTGCTCTCATTAAGGAAAGAAGCGATGAATTATCATGAAGTTTAGAAGGTAAACATGAATTGGAGGGTGGAGAACAAATGTCTTATACTATGGATATAACTCTCTGTTAATGCTTAAGTGAATAATAATCCACTTTATTACTGCATCATTTATCTCCATTAGTGAACTAACTTGGACTTGACTCAAAATGCAAAACTATCTGTTCAGGTTAGAAAAGACTATTTGCTACTATCCTTGTTACTTACGTTTCACCCTTCAACATGATACCAACTTCATTCATGATGCGACTCGGTAGAAGACCAGGCCGTGACGATGAGGAAGAACAATCCGCTTGTCGATTTGAACAGGCATAAGCAGATTCAATTTAATGATGCAAATTTTTGAAGTATTTAAAACTATTTAAACTTCCAAAATCCTACATACAAACCCTAACATACATCCGAAGACGAAGTCTAAGTGCCAGAGACTTTGAGCCTAGCCGGCTCTGATACCACTGTTGGGTTATGAGCCTAACTAAAAGACCAATCGGGACAACGTAAGCAACAATAATTGTCTGGTCTAAGACTCATAACAATAGATCTAGCTCAATACAAACATCTATGCAACTTGAAGGACTTAATAAAATGAATCGCACCTTTGTGTTCTGCTTTGATTTCTTTGACTTAATCAGTTGTCAATTGATCGGACTTGAGAACCCAACATATAGTTCCTCTCTTGTAATCACACCCAAGACGCAACATGATACACCCTGACAAATCCTAAAGCTTTAATCAACCAAGGTCAGTGATTCACCAATGATGGTCAATTCCCTCATATTACAGGAGAGTAGACTCTCAAACAATAAGAGAATAACAGAACAACAAAGAAGATGGAGTCGAGCAAAAAAGAAGAAATCATATCATATATTATGTTAATCTCAATCTGATGTATATATACATCTCTCAAGATTCACTTTATTACCCTAACAACGTCAATAAGATAAATAAGATAAATATTACTGAAATAAAAAGAAATAAAAGACGTTTTCTTAATTACTCAGCTAATGGGCCATTCCTGCACTTGGGCTCGAGTGATCTTTGGTTCGTATCAGTACCCCCGTCTTCATTTAATCCTTGACCCCAAGGATTAAAAGTTGGAAATAACTCCATAATCTTTTCTGCAACTTCCCAAGTAGCCTCTTCAGCAGGTTGGTTTTTCCACTGAATCAACCATTCTACCGCCACCTGATTATGTTTCTTTATCATTCTTTTGTCAATCAAAGCCTCTGGTTCTCTGCATGTTGTACCTTCATTTGGTGGAGGTGGTGCACTTATGGTTCCAGGAGGAATGCCAAAATGTCTCTTAAGCCTTGACACATGGAAGGTTGGGTGAATTTGACAACCTACTGGTAGCTTAGTTTATATGCAACAGGACCGATCTTTTCCAAGATTTGATATGGACCATAATATCGGTTTGATAACTTATGATTGGGTCGGTATTCAACAGAAGACTGTCTCTAAGCTTGTATTTTAAGGTACACCCAATCCCCTATTTTGAATTGCCTTTCGGTCCTCTTCCCATCTGCTAGTTGTTTCATTTTATTTTGAGCTCTGGCCATATGATGTTTCAACAACTTTATAGTTTGTTCTCTTGCAAGAAGACTTCTATCAACAGCTTCAAGGTTACTCTCTCCAGGCAGATAAGGCAAGTGGATTGGTGGTGGTTGCCCATAGACGACCTCAAATGGGGTTGTTTCGATGGTGGAGTGATAACTGGTATTATACCAGTATTCCGCCAATGGTAACCATTTTATCCACTCCATGGGTTTATCACTACACATGCATCTTAGATAAACCTCCAAACATCGGTTTACAACCTTTGTTTGTCCATTTGACTGGGGATGATAAGCGGTTGTCAAATTTTGATCCATACCTTGTATAGCCAACAATTCTGTCCAAAAAGTGCTTAAGAAAATCGCATCCCTGTCTGATAAGATGCTCTTAGGGAATTCATGTAGCTTAAAAATCTGGTCCATAAAAACTTGAGCTACTGTTATAGCGGTGAAAGGATGTGAAAGTGCCACAAAGTGAGCATATTTACTAAGTCTATCAACCACAACTAAGATTACTTCCTTACCCCCAGACTTAGGTAACCCTTCAATAAAGTCCATAGATACATCTTCCCATACTCTTTGAGGAATAGGTAATGGTTGAAGCATTCCTGGATAAGCAACTGTATCACTTTTGCACTTCTGACATGTCACACACCTCTTAATGAACTCTACCATGTCTCGTTTAATGCCTTTCCAATAAAACAACCGAGTTAACCTTTTCCAGGTAGCTGTAACACCTGAATGACCTCCTTGAGCTAATGTGTGATGCCATTTTATTAACCGGTTTCTCATATCTGGTACATTACCTACAACAAGTTTTCCTTTTCTTCTTAATTCACCTCCTTGCCACGAGTAATGATTATGTGATCCTGAATTCTTTTCCTTATTATTAATCAGCAGTTGAAGACCTTCATCCGACTTCCAGGAAGCTGAAATCTCCTTTATGAGACCCGATTGTACCATAGATAATGCCATTGTTAATAGTTCGCTACTTTGTACCCTTGATAAAGCATCAGCTACTTTATTGGTGATTCCCTGTTTATATCTTATCTCATAGTCGAACCCCAATAACTTAGACAACCATTTCTGTTGGAAGGGAGTTGATATTTTATTTTCCAATAAATATTTAAGACTTTGCTGATCGGTTTGGATAATAAAATGACTATCTAATAGATATTGACCCCATTTTTGAACAGCAAAAATGACAGCCAGCAATTCTCTTTCATAAGTTGATTTCATAAGCCTTACTTATAAAAGCGATCGGATGCCCATTTTGCATCAGCACTGCACCTATCCCACACCCTAAGCATCCATCTCAATAATGAATGTAGAATTAAAATCTGGAAGCGCTAGCACATGTGGTGTTGTCATTGCCTTTTTAAGAGCTTCAAACGCAATAGTGGCAGCTTCGGTCCATCTAAAGGAATCCTTCTTGAGTAAATCAGTAAGTGGTTTACAAATCTTTCCGTAATCCTTGACAAATCGTCTATAGTACCCAGTTAGACCCAAAAAACCCCTCAATTGTTTCAAATTTTGAGGAATGGACCAATCCTGTATAATTTGTATCTTAGTCAGATCCGTTGCCACGCCTTCTGGAGTAATTACATGGCCAAAAGAACATTTGCTCATCTTGGCTAAAAGTTCTTCTTCCATGGTCTTCAACACGATTTCTAAATGTTGGAGATGTTCCTTCCAATTTCGACTGTAGATCAATATGTCATCAAAGAATACCGGTACAAATTTTCTTAAATAAGGTTTAAAAACATTGTTCATAAGTCCTTGGAAGGTTGACGGAGCATTTGTGAGCCCAAAGGGCATGACAAGAAACTCGAAATGCCCGCAATGAGTTCTAAAGGCTGTCTTGTAAACATCTTCTTCTGCCACCCGTACCTGGTAATAACCTGATCGTAAATCGATTTTCGAAAAGAAGGCAGTCCCATGTAGTTCATCAATTAGTTCTTCAATTAATGGTATTGGAAACCTGTCCTTTATAGTTTCTTTGTTCAACGACCTATAATCCACACACATTCTCCACCCACCGTCTTTTTTTTTTACCAATACCACAGGGGAAGCAAAAGGACTGCTACTTTCGCGAATTACTCCCTGCCTCAGCAGTTCTTAAGTAAGTTGTTCTATAGCATCTTTTTGTAGTAATGGGTAACGATAAGGTCTCAAATTGATTGGATTACATCCCTCCTTGAGGGGTATTCGATGATCAAACTCTTGTCTTAATGGTGGAAGAGTTATGGGTTCAACAAAAACACATGAATATTTAGGCACCAAGAGTTGAAGTTCCAGTGGGAGTTTCTGATTCTTTGATGGTGATGTCATGTTCACCTGGTAGTTAGGTATGGATTTTCCCATTGCACATAGTTGCATATGCATTAATTTACCTAATTGTTAAGCTTTAACGATGCTTAGTTTTGGCCTCTTTGATCCTCTCAAAACCATTTTCTTCCCTTGGTAATTAAACTGCATTTGTAAGATGTTTAAAATCCCATAAGATAGGACCCAAAGTTGACAACCATTGTACTCCCAAGACCATATCGCACCCACCTAACGGAACTAGGTAAACATCTGCTTTAAACTCCATTCCATGTATAGTCCAACAATTTTTTTTACAGTCTCGGTGCATGTTAATTGACCACCACCTGGTATTTTAACCTTCATGTCTTGTCCTGTTTGAATGTTTGGTGAGCTAAAGGACTGATTGTTAGGTTTGAAGTTGGGTTTGTTTTGTTTGGCCTGTTGCGTAGCTTCATGTAACTTAGCTAGACAATAAGCTTGTCAGAGAGTAGTAGGATTGAACATTTGGACAAGATATTGCATATCACTCTAAACCCAGCTAAAAAACAACTAAGAACATATTCTTTTGAGAGGGTGAGTCTACTTACAATTGTATCAAATGAGTCATGGTATTCCTTGACAGAACCTCTGTGTTTTAAGGAGACCAGCTCTGACATGGGATCATCATACAAATCTCCAAACCTTCCATTCAATTCAGCTACATATTCTGTCCAAGTTGGTATGGCGTTTTCCCGTTGTCTCAGATAGGCCTGATGCCATTGAAGGGCCTTACCTTCTAAATGAATTGCAGCTAACTTCACTCTAGCTTCATCACCCACATTGTCCAACATAAAAAACTGCTCACACTTGTACAACCAAGACTTCAAATCATCCCCCCAAAATTTTGGGAACTCAACCTTTGTCATTCTTGCAGAGTAACAATGTTAATTGTTTTTCGGGGTATAATCATGATTGTTGTATTTTTGGGTAGCCACCCATGAGTATTCTCAGTTCCATTCTTATTTCTAACTAATTTGGTGATTTGCATGCTTAGGCCAACAAGCAAATCATTAATTTCCGCAATATCACAAGTATTTTCAGAGTTTGACACAGCCTGTTGGTTATAACCTTCTATAAGGTTTTTTAAATTCACCTCAATTTGATGCGGATCAGATACATCTCCTTCAGAAGTTTGTTTTTGATTATCAGTTTGGGAGTTCTCACCACCTTTTAATGATTTTAACACTGATCGCGTTTCCACCATCTTGGGAGTTTCCGAGGAACAGTTGAGCTTTGATACCACTGATTCAAGAGTTTCTGAGGAACAGTTGAGCTTTGATACCACTGATACACCCTGACAAATCCTGAAGCTTTAATCAACCCAGGTCAGTGATTCACCAACGATGGTCAATTCCCTCAGATTACAGGAGAGTAGACTCTCGAATAATAAGAGAATAACAGAACAAAGAAGAAGATGGAGCGAGCAAAAAAGAAGAAATCATATCATATATTATGTTGATCTCATTCTGATGTATATATACTGATATACATCTCTCAAGATTCACTCCGTTATCGTAACAACTTCAATAAGATAAATATTGCTGAAATAAAAAGAAATAAAAGCCATTTTCTTAATTACTCAGCTTATGAGCTAATGGGCCATTCGTGCACTTGGGCTTGAGTCGGAAATACCAGAGCTTAGGCCAGATCTTTGGTTCGTATCACAACAATCAACAAATCTGAAAGTACCACTGAGAACCAACGCGAAACAAACTCAATCAAAGGAATTTGATCGGCGACACGATGCAGAAAAAGATGCATCGCGACGTGTGGTATTGATCCTTCGAGGTTTTCTAGGGTTTTTCAGAGCATATGGTGTGGGTCGTGTTGCTTCTTGTTGTGGCTGAGTTGGCAGCCCATAACGCCGTTATAACATCAAAAACACCGCCCCCTCCTTGTTGCATCTTGTTGAGGTGCTTCTTGTTGTCTCCATGACAAGAAGCAACGTGATCACCTATTGGTTGCCAAATTATCTCTCTCTATCTCTCTCCTCTTAACATGGTGTTGTAACACCATGAACACCACCCCCCTCATCTTGTTGCTTCTTGTTATAACACCACTTCAAGTTGCCCATACCATATGCTCCCAAGGGTTCCGACTTTTGGAGCTAAGAGGCTAAGTTTGCATTATTCCAAAACCGGGATTTTACCCATTTATTTATAGGGAGGTGATTTAAACTCCAAGGGTTCTGACTTTTGGTCATCTTATAATTTATTAATTATCTAGATTTTTGGTAATTATCAACGAATCAAATATTTATATAATATTTCATATTCTTCATGCTTTTCTAATTAGTTAATTAAACTATTAATTAATTAATAAAACAAGTCCCTAAAATAAATATCTTTTAAGTTTTGTTTTATTTTTTTTTGTGTGTAACCCAAAAGGACACTGCGATTTCTAGTAATATTTCTGATTTGTTATGGCTATGGGCACTATTCTTTAACATCAACTCTAAGTTATCATCAAAGCCTACAAGGCCACCTGTGATTCATGTATATAGTAGGCAACGGTGTCCTACATCAGATCCTGATAGAATACCATCTTATTCTATAGGGCCAAATACTAATGATTCGATTACTACAAGTGATCAACCATCTTCCGATACACAAGATCATGACCTTGATGCTCCCATTTTCTTAGGGAAAGTTAAGTGTTTGTGTACTTACCCTATATCCTCTTTAGTAACCTATGGTAAATTGTCTTCAACTTCACGTGTTATAATCTCTACACTTGTTACTATATATGTTCCTAAAACGGCTGGTAAAACTATGAACCATTATGGATGGCAGGATGCTATGATTGACAAGATCAATGCTCTCAATCATAATAATACATGGGATTTGATAGACTTAGATGTAGTTAAAAAGGCGATTGGTTACAAATGGGTATTCACTATGAAAGTCAATTCATATGGATTTGTATCTCTTCTAAAGGCAATGTTGGTTTCTAAAGAATATCTTATGGGTATGCTACTCTAAGACATTTTCTCCTGTAGCTAAGGTATCCTCCATCCTTCTATTCATTTCATTAGCTACTAATTATGATTGGCTCTTTCACCAATTGGATATGAAGAATGCCTTCTTACATGATGATTTACATGAGGAAGTTTATATGGAGGAATCACGGGTTTGTTGCTTAGGGGAGTATGACAGAGTTTGTAAATTGCGTACATCTTTGTATGGATTAAAGCAATCCCATGGGCTTGGTTCTGACCGTTTAATGTCGTGGTGGTAGAGTTTGGCTTACAAAGAAGCTCTCTTGTGATCATTTTTTGTTCTTTGTTTCATCATCTTCTGGATGCCTTTTGTCTGTGGTCTATGTTGATGACATTGTGATTATTGGATTGATGGAATTCAGATCAAGAAACTGAAAGATTTCCTTGTAACTTGGTTTTAAACAAAGGACCTAGGTCTTTTAAAATACTTTTTTTTTTGGAATTGAGGTCTCACGTATCTGATCTGTTGTCTCAACTAAAATATTGCTTGGATATTTTGAAGAATTTTGGGATAATCGAAACAAAACCTTGTTTGTCCATAATGATTCCAAATATGAATTTGAAAACATACGATGGAGATCAACTCGAGAACCCAAATAAATACAAAAAAATTATGGAAAAACTTAACTACCTAACAATTACACGTCCAAAGATTTCTTTTCTGATAAGTGTTATAAGTTGGTTTGTGTCATCTCCATAAACCTCTCATTGGAATGTGGTTACTCGTGTTTTGAAGTACATAGAGGGTGCTTCTCGTCATGGCTTCCTCTATCAAAATCACCTTCATAATGCCATCGAAGGGTTATTAAATGTTGACTATAATGGGGACCTTACAAACAGGGGGTTTACTACATGTTATTGTGTGTTTGTCAAAGGAAATCTAGTTTCATGGAAAAGTAAGAACCAAAACGTGGTTTTACAGGTCAAGTTTTGAATCCAAATACAGGGATATGACTCATACTACATGCGAGTTGATATGAGTACATAATCTTCTAGCTAAAATTGGGTTTGGTCCATAGTTACATAGTTACCAGAAACACGGTACGGTACGGGAAACGAGGTACGGTACGGTACGGGGTTCACGACATGTAGTGTATCTGGTACGGAGCAGGTAGGCTCATTTCGGTACGAACCGGTACATTGTATTGTATAGTCTGGTACAGTGTTCCTAATTCTAAGACATTTCATAAAATATATGTATACTATTACTTAACAATTTAACACTTCAAAGTTCAAACATAAAATACTTTATAAAAAAAGTACCAATTACCGAAACAAAAACAAAAGAAATACCACAATTACTTCATAATACTTAATAACAAAATCGACGCCTAAAATCCAATCGCAAGCAACAAAATCGACTTCAGGTATGCTCATTTTTCACACCAGGAACACTATTAGGTTCGATTAGGATTGCTATTAGGATCGATTGGATCCAATTTGGGATTCGCCATATATCACGTACCGGACCGATTTCGCTTCGATTGGGTACGGAGCGATTGGGTACGGGGGACGCCACTACTTGAGCGTTTCCGGTAACTATGGTTTGGTCAATCTAAACCAATAAACATGTATTGTGATAATGAGATGACTATCCATATTGTAGACAATCCTGTGTTTCCCGAAAGGACTAAACATATCGAAATAAACCGTTATTCTACTTGTGAAAAGCTAGAAGATGGAACCATCTGTACTCCCCATGTTAAAACTAAAACAGGAAGTCAACTAGCTGATTTCATCACCAAAGCTTTACATGGTTTGCAGATATTTGCTATTTGTAACAAGATGAGAATGATTAACATCTATGATCTAGCTTGTGGGGGAGTGTAAATATTGAACATATTAGGTTTGGCCTAGTTAGCCAATAGGCTTGTAGAGTTTCTTATGACTAGGGTTTCTACATCTATATATAGTCTTGTGTATTCTCCTTTTAAAAAATACACAATCAATAAGGCATTTTAATTCACCCTCAATGTTTTGTAGTTTACAATTTTCAATTAGTGTCTTGAGCCGGTTGATGTCGGTAGGTCATTAAAGGGACCACTTCGCATTTTAAGGTATCTTAAGGCCACACCAGCCTTGGAATGCGATATTAAGATCCGCTTATTTCCATGTAGGTGCATTTACCAAAGAAGGAGATGGCAGTATTAGCTTTTCTAATTTAGATTAGGCTATATACTCTATTTCCAAGAGACTGACTATCAAATTTTTTCATTTGTTGGAGTTAATTTAGCCTTGTGCAAAAACAAAAAACAACACATCGTCTCTTGACCAAGCACCAAGCCCAAAGAAAATCCATGGCAGATTTGTCATGCGAAATGACATGGGTAGGGAGACTCCTTAAAAAATTGGGAGTAACCAAAGTCCATAGTGATGATGAAAATTTAGTGTGGAAGCCAATCAACCATTCATATATCCAAAAGTTAAGTATTTCGTGAGAAAACCAAACACATCGAAGTTAATTATCACCCAATCACATACCGTGTCGTGGAAGCACATACAATCTCTTTATCAATCCAACCCAATGAGTATGCATTACTACCATGTACCAACATGCAGATATTTTCACTAACCCTATAAGGAAATGTCAAATTTAATTGTAGCAACTGCTAAAGTATTTGATCCAACTTAAGGAGTACTAGAGATGTATATATATATATATATATATATATATATATATATATATATATATATATATATATATATATATATATATATATATATATATATATATGAGTTTTAGGATTTTCTTGACTTGTATTTTTTCTTTATTTGGGAGAGATTTAGTTTCCTATTGATAGCTGAACATTCCATATAAGCTGTGGTGATTACCTCACCAGTAATACGTACAAGTATTTGTCCAAGATTTACAATTTTAATGAAAGGCAAGCTATGAACCTTTTAAACCTGTGTGTAGTTGCATCAGTCATGCCTATTTTTTCTTTTTATCATATGCGACAATTAGAAATTTTGCAAACCACTAAGAAAATGCTAAAGCAATGAACCAAGTTACTTTTGAAGGTGAAAACAGTCTTTTAATAGAATTTCTTTATGTATAGCATCACTTTCCTAAATAGTAATATTCTAAATTGTTTCATCGTGTTATCTTGGTCCAGGTTATCCACCCAATTCATGACCAAACATTTTACTTAACCATGGAGCATAAAAGGAAACTCAAGAAAGAGTTTGGTTAGTATGCATTTGCAAGGCGTGAATCAGTTCTCACTGATATAAAATTTATAATTGTGCTCATTTTTTGGTTCTCATCAGGAATTGAACCATGGAGTTTTGTCCAAAAGCTTGGAGATGCTGTCTTTATACCTGCTGGCTGCGCTCATCAAGTTAGAAATTTAAAGGTTAATAACCTACTACTAGCTTTGTAGATTCCTTTTCACCTCATTGCTTTGCTCCATTTGTCATTAAAAGGGATCAGGGTTTGATGTTGATCACATGTAGTTCATTAAGCTGTAGACTTCATAATATGGTAGGATTCATTTCAAAAAAAGTTTGGTCACCCTTTGGATGTTGAGGCTATATGGTTTCTTGATCTTTGAATTCTGTTTGAGGGTTTCTACTCATCAGAATATTATTAGCTTGCAGTTGTAATTGCATTGCAGTATTCATTTATGTTGCATGATATAAAGAATACTTCTTTTCTGAAACAAGCACCACTGTTTGATATGTGGTCTTTTGCAGTCATGTATAAAAGTTGCATTAGACTTTGTTTCTCCTGAAAACGTTGGTGAATTAATCCGGTTGACAGACGATATCCGCCTTCTTCCCCAAAATCATAAGGCTAAAGAAGATAAGTTGGGGGTAAACAATCTCTTATTACTTTATTGTATGCGTAACATCATTTGGTCAAATCTTTATCATAGTTTAAAAAACAACATAAAAATTAACTAGGTTCATAATAATACCAGTTTCATTTATTAATTGATTAGTTATAAATTAAAATTGTGCAATTGGTTTATGCCACCAATTTACAGGTGAAGAAAATTGCACTTCATGCCATGGAGACAGCTGTGAAGGACTTGGAAAATTTTGTTCCCAAGTAAGTTCAAACCATTTCCTAGACTAATTTTATCGGCAATCTGGTCCAACTGCCAGTCACAAATACAACAAAAAAGAAACTAACCAAAAAAACAAAATGAAAAGAAACACCGAACTAGTTGGCCTTTTTTTGTACGTTTTACTTTCCATGTGGCTTATTGGTTACTTTACCTTTTTTATGAAACCTTATCTGGTTATCAAAATGAATTTATTTGTATTTTAAAAAACAAAATACATCAAATTTCTTAATTCTTTCACTATAAGTAGAGCCCAATATTGTCATATTTCTATATACTTCCTCAACTTTTTCTTTCTAACATCTTTGATTTGTACTACAGATCTAACATGTCCAAATTTTTTATAGGAACTCTCAATATTTTGAAGACTCCCAAGATTATTTAAAACCTCAATGCTCTGAAAACATAGGGTCTTTTTCAAATCTTAATAAAGGTCTAATCAATGACAATCTCCAAAGCCCACAAAATACTGAAAATGGTGCAAAAGGTGAAGACATGGGACTACATATAGATCATGACACAACAAGTGAACGAGGGGACTATTCTGTCCACTCCAATCAAGAAACGCCAGATAGTGGTGGTTCTACAATTCGCTCTTCTTCAAGTAGAGACACATCTAATATGGAAGAAGGTAAGGGATCACTGTCCTCTTCGTCTCTTAATGACTTAGTTGCAGAACTCTGTGCCATTAGGGTTATTAGAGACAGAGAGGTTGAAGTCATGAAAAAAAGAGTTGAAGTCATGGAAAAAAGACTTGAATTCAAGCAAAAAAGGGAAGAAAGGAAACTCAAAAAAGAAGAAAGGAAGACTAAGAATTTTTATCTCATGCATCTCAATACACTGTTTGCGAAAGAGCACTTGTCGACAGAAGATGAAGACATCAAACGCCATTTCTTGGCAATGTTGTTCGGGAAGTGATTACAGTTTAGTTTACATGCATTTTCTTGATATTTTTTGCTCATTATTTACAAGAAAATGACACACGTCTACGATTCCTACTTTTGTCTATCTACCATGTAAGTGCGACATGAACACCAATAACAATACAACATGTGTCATCAGGTCCTCGATGGGACTTACAAACCGGAAACACTTGTACGTGAAGCAAATATAGCATTAATTTTGTACGTATGAGTTTGACTAAATACATTTGATTTTGTTGGAAATTAGAATCCCATTTCAGTCAGGAAATTGTAATTGTGAAATAAATTGTAATTGTGAAATAGTTGGCATTACACTCGCAAGTGATTGCTATATTGTGATATTTCCTACTCAATTGAGTTTTTTGAATAGTGTGGGTGATTTATTAGCTCTAGCTGGAAATTTAAGGGAAAAAAACAGTATATTGTTGTGGTAAGGATGTACCATTTAGTAGAAAATTTTAAACAAACATAAATCTCATAAAAAAAATCAAACATAGACTACGTCCTAACAAATAGGGATGACAAAAAGAACCAAAAACAATTGGCAAAAATCAAAAACCAAAGTTTTTGGGTCGGAATTTCTTGTTGGCTTTGGGGATTTTCGTAACACATGCAACTTAGGGCTAGAAGTTTAACCCGTAAGTGAAATTAATTATAAGATAAAATCTATATAATCTAAATTAAGTAAAAGTAGTTAGTTTAATCTTTCAAGTCGGTTAACTAAAAATAATTTAATTAAATAAATATGAGATAAGCTAGGTCAAAAACCTTAAGATTTGGAATTAATGGACACTTGAGTAAATCCATTTAACTGGAATTTATCCTTAATTGTAAGAATTATCATTTAATGTTGAACCATATGATCTGTGATCATCGTCGACCAAGCTGAAATCGACTATGAAAAAAGGACACGCTTTTCCTAAACATCCCCAAAGTATTTGTAAATATTGATGCTCAATGATGATTCGGACGAAGATCTTGTGTTGGTATGAACTTTTGTGGGTCTTTTATACTTTGCAATCGTTTTCATTCTTAAATTATTTTCTTTTTTCATAGTTTGTTGTTTATTCACTTCTCTTACTTTTAAGTTTCATGATGTTATTTGATGTTTTTGGGAATTTATTGGGATTTAGGTTAGATTCTGGAATGGGGGCGGAGACCGGAAATGGTACTAAAATTGATGTTTTCAAATAGGGATGGAGTGTAGGAATGGGGTTAAGCTTGTAAATTGTTCTTTAACTGTATTTCTGTATCTACACTGTAATTAAATTTATTCCTTGGTGGGCTTAATTTGAATTATCAACACAGGGACATGAGATTGAATACTAATAAAATGTAGATCGAGTAAACTAACCAAATGTTTATGACAACTTGGAGGTAATAACTAATTGTAACATCCATTTTCTTATTTTGATATTTTGGATCGTTGCTCGATCATGTGAAGGCCTTGGGCTTCAAGGAAATAATGTTTAGACCTTGTTCGCTGTTGATAATATTAGTTATGTGAGCTAAGCCATTGATTTTTGTTTTGGGGCCAAGGGTAAAATAGGAAAAGCGATGCTTTAGACTTCTTGCATGAACTAATGATTTTAGTTCGCTATGTTTTAAGTCAAAAGTAGTTACATAGGGTTGTGGGGCTCATCAATACCTTTCTGTACATATAAAGATTGACGAAAACGGAGTTGAAATGAAGAAGTTATTTGGGGGAAAAGTAGTCGCCACTGAGTGAAGATCAGATCTCCACGGTGTGGCAGTTGCCATGGAGTGGCAGTATGTCAGACCCAAGCCCATGATTTTTAGGGATTTCAACATATTTAAGCATAAGATTATGACTTTTTGGCCCTTTTATGAGCCTCCATCATATCTAGAACTCCTTAGGAGAAACCTTACCCTCCATCTTCACGATTTGAGCTCTCCCTCTCCCTTATCCTATTTTGGATGCTTTTTATGATATTTTGATGATGCTTAAAGATCAAGAAGGTTCTTTTGGTTGCAAGAAATGACGTTTCAAGTTTGGATCCATCAAAGGCACTACATTTTTGGACTATTGTGAGTATAAAAGTTCTAATCTTCCTATTTAGTTCTTTAGATATCTTCATTTGTGGTTTTTGGCGCTTTTGGTCCTTTTTAGGAGTGATATTGGAGTTGAGTGGACTCTAGCAACTTTGAATCAGTTTAGAATGCTTCTTGGACCTTATGTACTAGGAAATTTATGATCTTTTGCTTTCCCTTTTACCCATGCAAGTTATCTTGGTCCTTTAGGTCATTTTGGTGCATTAAAGTTTAGATCTTGAAAGCTTAAGACCTTATTATGGATAAATTTGGAAACTTTATCCATCTAAACATCATGTTGATTCAAATATGAAGGTTGGAGACTTGGACTTAATGGATTAAGTTGAGAAAGATGCATTGTTGGTACCTTTAAGACTTAAAGTCTAGACCTTAGTGGTTTGGACCATCCTAATGGATAAAGTTGGAAACTTTATCCATTATGAAGCTATTAGGAACCATATATGATGTTTTTAGCTTTGGTTCTTATGGATAAGCTCTTATTAAAGAAAATATTTTCTGACTTGAAACCACTGTGTGGACAAGGAAGGCTCACAACATGGTGGCGAGACTTATTACGTTTGGTTTGTCCGAACGTGGCCACGACGTGTTTTTCATGGGTTGCCCACGACGTAGGCTTTAACTGGAGTTGATTTTGGTGGTTGGCTTTTTAACCAATTTGACTTTTGGTCAAAATTGGGTGGAATTGAGTATTTGACTAAGGGCTAGTCTTGGTTTGGCTTTAGGAAGCTTAGGTTGGTCGTTCTGTTGTTAAGGTAGTTGTGGGACTTCTATTGAAGTAGTTCAGGAGAGTCTTCTCACTGTACTTGTGGGTCGAAGGCACCAATGTCGGCCCATTGGATTGTGTTATGTAGGGTGCTAGTTGTCTTTGTGATACTTACATGGAAGACCCCGGAGGTAGCCCATGGCATTTGTATGAAAGACCATAGGGGTAGCCCATGGCATTTTTGTGTAAGACCTTAGGGTAGCCAAGGCACTGCAAAGGAAGACCATGGGGGCAGCCCATGGTAATGGTATGAAAGACCATGGGGGTAGCCTATGGCACTTGTATGCAAGACCATGGGGGTATCCCATGGAAATGTATGTATGTTATGTGGTATTTTAGGGAACTCACTAAGCTTTGTACTTATGGTTTGTGGTTTGAAATGTTTTTGGGTACTTCTGATTTTAAAAGGAAGGGCCTGACTTGATCGCACTGCATCCCCTGGAGATTTATTTTTGTAGGATCCCATGGTAGATGACAAATGCAGAATTGAAGAATCAATGCATAATCGATAAGATCAAATCGAAAGTTTAATCACAATTTATATAGATATGGGATAAAGTACAAAAAATGTAAAAGCATGTGCTTTCTTACTACACTACTATGTTTCTCTAGAACTAGACTATAAATCTATACAATGGGAGCTCTCTCAAACCTATACATGGTATACTATACAAGTATATATAGGCAATCTCAACCCATAACCCATATCACAAAGGGAAAGCCTAAGACACCATCCAAGGAAGAGCTTTGCACCCTAACAATTCCACATTAAATGTTTATGATCTTACTCTGATGTTGTGAGAATACTTTATTCATTTTGGAATAATGAACGAATGGTTTTGACTTATTTGAAAAAGAAATTTTTACTCGGTATTTTTGGGACGTTACACTAATATTTTAATTTTTATGCAAAATGAACAAAATGAACAACTTCTCCAGAATATTAGCCAACTCATTCCATGTTGGGTCCGGACTAAATGCCCACTACATATAGCATTTTGGAATGTATGTTGAAATATCTTCATACTTCGGAGAAAGAATGACATACGATTTTGATGAGTTGGAGGTTATATGGGTTAGTTCTTCGTTTCTTTACTTGTACTTGTTTAATCTTTACTTTTAACTACAAAACTATAGTAAAAAATACGAAGAACGTGTCTATAATCGAAGAACAACTTTGAAATGTAGAGTTAGTTCATATTAGCTTTAGGTAGCTAATTATTTAGTGTTAGTAATGACCCAAAAACATTATATATATATATATATATATATATATATATATATATAAGTAGTTAGGTTAACAATTGCACTCTACTAGATACTCCAAAATGTTCGTACTCCTATTCCTGAATACGAAGTACTACTTCGGAATACGAAGAACAAGTTTGGAATGTGTAGAACAGTCTAAAATGAAACAATAAAAACAATCCATAATGATATTTAGTGTAATTTTGAAACTCGTTTCTTTATGCATTTTTCAGCAGGATCGCATTTCAATGCTTATCTTACAATGTCTTGCAAACTTACTATTGTTGTAGATATTCTTGGTAACTCAAGAAATGACCTTCATGCGAGGCTACCTTCTGACATACGTGCTTTGATAGATGGTTAGATATTCCTTTTGGGGGAGAAGGGGACACTTTTCTTATACATTACATATTCTGATAAGAAGTTGTCACAATTCCTCGAAGCAATGTAGATGAATGGTTTTTGAGATAGGGGACTTCAAGTTGATGTGTGGGAGGAAGGAATTCGTTCTTATCACCAGCTTCCAATTTGGTGATTTTTTTTGCAGCCACGAATTTCGATCATGCCTTTTGATTATTCGTCTTTAATATAGTCTGGACGAACAGGTCGATAAATATGGAACATGTAAAAAATGTTTTTGATATATCTCTTGATGATTTATCGGATAAGGATGCACTCTATGTGGGTCTGTTATATCTTTTGGACCTCAAGAGGAGTTTTTAGGATTGGCATCCAACATTGATGACCTCAAAAAGATATCATGTCGTTAACTTTTAAATATCATTCATAATTCTTTTATGTCATTCATACAAGAATAGGAATTTCACTATGCTCCCACTAGTTCTTAGTAAACACACATCGAGATGTTTGCTTTATATACACAAGTGGATCTTAAGCTCTACACATTTTGTTTAGGATAACATGGATTAAGAAAACCTCCAGGTTAAGCTATATAGATATCTTCTAGTAGATGTATATTAAGAAAAGCGGTTTTTCTTGAAATCTATTTGCTATATCTTATATTAAGAATATGAATTTGTAGTAAATAATATCCTAGTTGATCTAATCATAGCTACTTGTGAAAAAGGTTTGATCACAGTCAATGTCATGAGTATGATGAGGACCATAGTCAATGACATGAATATGAGAGAATCCGTTTACTACAAGTCTTGCTTTAAATGTGTATGGTTATCCATGTAATTTATTCTTTCTAGAAGAATCATTTACTCCTTCTAGCCTTGTTATAGGGATAAATTTTTAATCTAGCCCATACTTGATTCTCATATATGGATTAAATCTCATGTTTATGACTCTAAGTCATTTATCAGATTCGAGATCTGACATAGCATCCTGGTATTTGATGGATTTTCCAGAAACCATCAATGAAAGCTCATCAATGAGAGATTCCACATTTCTCAAGTCACAGATGATTTCTACCACTAATGCGAACAATCTGTGTTAGTGAATAACTATTATTCAAGTTCAACAATCCTTGTTAAAACTAGTGCCAACCATTACTACATAAGGTTATGGCTCTCGAGCTACTTCAAGTTCCATGTACCTCCTACTCGCTTTATCAATAGAAGCTTGCTTTCTACTAACTAAGCTTTCACAAGAATAATAAAACTTATTCTTGGTGGGGTTGCATATGATAATCTAAGCCCCATTTAGAGTATTATACAAATATGTTTAGTAGATTTTGGGTTTAGAAGCTTCAGTCCAACATCGGTTTCAAATCCATAAAACATTAAGTAAGATAAGGATGGAGCCTTTCCATACTAAATCTTATAAAGTGTCTAATCTACTTATTAGTTGGTATTTGTATTCAAGATACAATTAATAGTGATTGAATTATTATCCCAAAAAGATTAAATGAGGATATTTCTACAGAGTAGAAAGTAAATCATATCAAGTAAGATTTAATTCATCATTTATTATCATTAAGGCCTTAGATGGTTCTTACATGTTTGTATCTCAACTTTTGAAACCTTCAACAAAGATTTCACAATTATGCTTTACCATGTAAAATATAGTAAAACTACTATAGTTTTTAATAAAGTTGATTTGGTATCTTGTGCTTAATCTCAGACATTCATAAGAAAGGAAGTCATACTCCAAAGTATATAGTTCCTTAATTATTTTCTCTACACCTTAGTAAAAATATCATTAGGAATCCCTTTCTTGAAGTTGGAATATATGAATGCCATTTATATAATAAAGATAACAATCTCAAAGATGAGCTTGATTTAAAACAAGCTTAAGTCAAAAGTGTTCGCATATAGAACTTAATTTTATTTATGAAATGTTGATATTTACTTCACAACTCTATTAAGAGATCTAGTCTCATAAATAGAAGTTAATCATTTCATAATATAAATATTATCATTATGAAAAACAATTAAGTAAATGATCAAACATTTGAATAAAATAACTGAGACATAAATTTAGACATGCTAAATTGAAAAATACATTGTTCCAAAACAAATATTGTTTTACATTACAAGTAAATTATGTTCTAAGCATAAATAATAAACTAAACTCCGAGAGTGTAGTTCCTACTTGACTGTGCTCATCTGGTTACTCTTCAGTAAATATTTGCAAGCCATTTACAAATATTAGATTAGCATTTAAGTGCCAAGTACCTAATTGTTATATGAAAAGTATGAGTTCTATCTAGTAGATACTAGAAGTACTAGTCTCTTCCAGACTTTATTTCCAAATAAGAGGAGTAAATCCTCTTCTAGTGTCCAGTTTCTTCACAAAAGAAACAAGATCCATCTATGTGGGCTTTAGTAGATTTCTTGGGCTTAAATTTGTTCAATCCATAAAACATGGGCCTCCTGTATCACACAAGGTGATTCTTTTAGCCTTGCATTATTCCAATGTTTAAGTTAGATTTAAATAAAATATCATTGTGTTTATTGGAATATTTTTTGTCCTATTATATCATCAGATATATGTTTAAATTATCCAAGACTTCCTAGAAGTCATGAACAACTATTCTTAGCTTGATGTTAGAAGCATATTTAGCATCATAATGATGCCTTTACTAGGTATCATTTTCAGGTTTATAGCTTAAAGAAAATAGTTCAGGACTAGGGTCTTCAAGTGTATACAATTTCATATATCTTATATGATTGTCTCTTAAGACATGAACTAATTCATTCAAGTCGTATCTAGTGAATTTTATTGTTTCATTAAGTCATTAAAGAAAATGGCAATTCATGATAATGAGAATGGATTATTTAACTACAAAATTTAAAAAAAATCATTTAGTATTTTCAATATTTAATCTTTAATAATTAATATCCTTTTAGTTTCCAAAAACATTAATTATCGAAGTCTAGGATCCAAGTTGCAAAACAAATAAATAGTTAGGTATCTTTTATCCCATCCATTTGAATTCAACCCGGTAGATATCGATTATCAATTATTTCTTACTATATAATTCCTAGATTTATGGGATCGCTAATAACAAATTTTAATTAGACATTTTGATCTCATCTATGGCTCAGAACTCTCTTGCTTAGGTATCCTTTATCACAAAAGATTTCTGATCAAATCGTCTAATTTGAAAAACTTGTGTAATCGGCCTATAACTTGGTTATAGAAATCACAAAGACACCCCGACCATCAAAAGACAACACTAAGCAATTAGTATCCTTGATCCCACTAGTGCATACAAGAGAAGTGCGAGTGTTTTTCAAAAGGATTGTATAGATTTAAGGTTTGCAAAATAAGGGTCTTTATATGTTTTATAATTCTAGTTTAGAAACATATGATATCATGCTTATTACATGCATATAATAAACCATTGTATCAATTTTAATTTTTTTTTGAATAAGAAATCAGTATATGAATCTAAAAACATTTTAGTTATCATCGTACAACGAATGAGAAAACAAACAGGCAAAAAGTTGCGCTGCAAAACCCTTTTGTATGGTAAAAAACTAGTTTTTATATAATTTGACGCAATTCAATTTTAATAACCGGTATTAATTTTGAGTGCATTTGAACCTTTTATATCTTTGATAACACTTCATTTTATTACTTATATATTTGGAGTTTGTATAAGTTACAAATATCACCATTTTAAAACTTATAATGGAGTATTTCAAAATTTGTCGTTATTAACGATTTTATAAAAACTAAGTTTTATTTTTAAAATAATAACTTGTTACATCTTATGTCCAATTTTGAAAACCCAAACTCCATGTGACGTTTATTTTGTCAAAAAAATATTTTAGCATGTGAATAACTAATTTATCAACCACACATAATAATTGCATAAAATAAACAACACAAACATGCATAAAAAGATATGTGCATAAACATAGCCAACTAATGACATTTTTGTGAGCCAACACAAAAGATGCCAAGTCCATTCCTTAAGGGACATTTAAGAGGACCAAAAAAATTCTTGTAATGTTGTTGAAGAAGCTCTCACTTGAGTAAACACCAATTGTTTGCAAAGGATTGGAAAAACTTCTTGAATGCTAAAATTCAGCAACTGTCGCTAAAAGTCCAACAACCCTTTGTAAACTGCATTAGTGACACTTTTTAGAAAATGTCACTGAAATCCTGCACACCTTTTGGACTCGAAAATTGCTCTTTTGTCTTCAAAATGGTTCCAACTTCATCTCTTGTTACATTTTTGTACAAATAAATAATTCTAAAAACTAATCTATTAATTACAAAAATAAACCAAGAAAACTAATCTATTTAATTTATTACACACCATATGAATAAATAAATTATTACAACCATTTTTATAAAACAACCAGCACAACAACACAATAGACATAATGGTCCTTGGCTAGTTTATGCACATAATATACATTAACATACACATAAAAATGTTGGATTAGGTGTCTAAGACCATAACTATATTTGGTATGTACTTGACCTGGTTGTAGCATGGTCCTTTTGGGTTGCCTTCACCAAAGCAACTTGATTGGATGAATAATAGAGAAAGAGGTTATTATGGTTTATTAATATATTATATGAATAATATATTAAAGGAGAAATCATATTTGTTTAATTAATATTGGTCAAGAATTAATTAAGTAATTAATTTTGTGATCAAAAGGTATTAATTAAACCTGGGGGACTAATATTATAATTATTGGATAGTTGCAAAGTAGGGTAAGGAAACCATAGGGATAGGGTGGACGAATTCTTAGGGATATGGCCTTTAGAATTCGTCCAAGGTAGGGATTCCAGAAGATTCTTATGGGCTGCTTAGTGCCTAAGAAACCGGATAAATATTTGACTGAAACCCTAACTCCTCACCTATATAAGGACCTTCCTGGCTACCAAAATCGGCTACATGTAACCCTAAAAGTTCTAGGAGCCGATTTTTAGCCTTCCCTCTCTCTCTCTCTCTCTTGTCTTCTCTAATTGTTTTGGTGTTTGTGATCTATTAGAGGCACAACATTTGAGGTGCTAAGGTTCTTAAAGGCTCAAGTTCTTCAATAAACAATCAAGATAAATTTCTAACTAGTTTATTATATATGATTTCGATTTTTATGATATGCTAGATTAGGGTTTATGCAAGTCTTGGACAATTATGCATGTACAATTAGAAAAACATAGATCCAAGCATTAGGGTTTGCATGAACACCATAGGAATGTTGTTTTTCTCAAAACTCATTAGTGGTATTAGAGCTTAGGTTGTTTTTCTTTTGTATTTGATGCATATCTTAATCGTTCAAAGCAACCGGTTTTTCATTTTTTGCTTCTGCTTGGAGACCACGACGTGGCATAGATTGCCACAACGTGGTGGTGGGTCAGAGTGCCAAATTTCGGGATTTTGGCCTATTTTGGATTGGGATAATTACCAAAATTGTTTTTGATTAATAAAATCCGATGTTTATTAAACTTATATGATTATCCTCATCAAAATAGTATATAATTTCAAATTAATTAGATAATTATTGCCTTATATGATAACCCTAGTTATTTGAATTATTTGAATTATCTCATGTAATTGGATTAGGTCAAATTTAGATAATCACTAATTAATTGTTTAATTAAGTTATTTGTAATTTGATCTAGTTAGTTTTGAAAAGTTTCAAAATTTTCCCTCAAGTTTTGGAATTTAAATATTTTAATTAAAAAGTTTAATTTTGAAATATTTAAATTCTAAACCCTAGAATTTTACAAGTTCAAAATTCAACCTTATAGTATTATAATATTTAAGATTAATAATATATATGTGTATAAGATTACGCTAGTCTTACCGTTAGTATGCCTCATTCACGAAGCCGATCTATAAGGGGGGTATAAGGTTGCTGCCTATAAAATGGCAGTTTAATGGGTGTCCACTCTCACCCACCGCTTCCTTGATTGGTGGAGGGTCGTTAGCCGAAAGGGTAGGATAGGGCAACTAATTCCTCATTAAAAGTATATTGAATATATAAAGTAACTAAATGTTTTTATAAAATTCTCAATCTTGGTTACTTTAGGAAAAATGTGAAATGATGTTATTCCATGAAATTACACTTTGTATCCTTGCCAAGTCGTTAGTGGAGCGTGCGTGGATAACTGACACACTAATATGAACTAGCAATGATGGCAAAAGGTGACTCGATGTTTATCATAGATCAATGGAGCGTGTGTGGTTAAGCGGCACATTGACTAGGTTGTAAATAACATCGAAGGTACTAAGTAATTTGCATGGTTATTCACACCTTGTTTGTGATCCTCCGTATCCCAATCACAAACTTGAAGGAAATATAGAGATTTAAACATGCCATTGAAAAGTTCAATGAATCTTAAAAGATCTAGGAGTTTCAATACATTTAAAAGTCAATTCTTTTTCGTTTTTCATGGTGGAAATTAGTGAATCGTCATTCACTTACCTTCAAATTATTTGCAGTTTGGATTACGACATCACTCTTCTAAATTGTAAATAATGTTGTTGGATCCTAGCCCTAGTTTCTCATTTTGGGTGTTTAATTGGGGATTCTTATCTAATCAAACTTTGTCTCTTTTCTATTTCAGTTGTCTACTTCGAACAACAACGCTTCTGGCTCGACCCTTTCCAGCTCATTCTCACTCATGAACTTGTGTGGGAGGGCGATTTTCGATGGGACCAATTTCAATGATTGGATCCACAACATCCTCATGGTCACCCGCTACGAGGACAAGGAGTATGTTCTCGATAAGGAGCTAAAAGAGGTAAATGCCAACACTACTACTCCCGAAGAAATCGCTGCTTTCGAGGCTCACGAGCGAGATGCTATGAAAGTCCATTGCACCATGCTCGTGACCATGACTGTTGAACTTGAAAAGTCCTAAGAGGACTACTACCCCTACGAGATGCATCAAGATTTGATGGATAGGTACCATCAAAGCACGAGGTAGGAAAGGTACGAGATCATCGTTTCGATGATCACTACCAAAATGAAGGATAAAGAGTATGTCACGGACCACCTGTAGAAAATGCAGAGATACATGGACCACTTGTTGAAGTTAAATGTTAACTTCGATGAGGAGTTGGCCATATATATCATTCTTCACTCCTTACCTCCTTGTTACAACCAGTTCCGCATGACCTACCACATGAACAAGGAGGAGGTCACTCTAAGCAAGCTTCAAGGCCTGCTAAGGATTCTGAGAGTAGTCTGAAAGACAAATCCATTGCATCAACTCCTACTACCGCCTCCATCTTGGCAATTGGGCAAGGGAAGGGCAGGAAGAGGAAGGCTTCTTGTAAGAGCCACAAAGGAAAGTCCCATGATGACACCTCTTCTAGTGGAACCAAAGCTGGTCCCGCTGCACCCTCCTCCAACCCGAAGGATGCAGAGTGCTACTACTGCCACGAGAAAGGGCATTGGAAACGAAGTTTCCCAAAGTACTTGCAAGGTATCAAGGATGGGAAGATAAAGCCATCCTCCGCAGGTATTTATACTATTCATTCTAACAACTCACCACATGCTATGTCTTGGGTCCTTGATATAGGGTGTGGTTTTCACATTTATTATGATTTGGAGGGCCTAAGAAGAAGTAGGGATGTAAAGCATGGGAAGATAAACTTGATCATGGGGAATAGGAAAGCATCGCATGTCACCAAGATTGGAGTTTACTCTTTAGTTCTTAGTAGTGCGTTAGGTTTTGATTTGAATAATTGTTCTTGCTCATCAGAAATGACACGAAACATTATTTCTTTTCATGGTTTTTATAAAAAAAGGTTTTAGATTTTCGTTTGATAATGAAAAAGGCTCTATTAATTCTTTCTTGAATGGTTCTTTCTATTTTGAAGCATTGCCTTGTAATGGAATATATGAAACTGTGATGGTTGTAGACAACTTAGGAAATGATGTGTTGCATATCAATTCTTCCAATAGTTTGGACAAAGAATGCTTGTGGCATTGTTGTCTTGGACATGTTAACAAGAAACGCATAGCCCAACTCCAAAAGGATGGATTGTTCGAGTCATTCGACCTTATGGATGATGACGTGTGTGAGTCTTGTTTACTTGGAAAGATGACAAAGTCACCCTTCACTGGTACTTGTGAAAGGGGTGAGGGTTTATTGGATCTCATACATACCGATGTATGTGGGCCCTTTAGATCCACCACAAGGGATGCAAGTCGCTTCTATGTGACTTTTACCGATGATTATAGTAGATATGGATATATTTACTTAATCAAGCACAAGTCAGAAAACTTTGAAAAGTTTAAAGAGTTTAAACAAGAAGTGGAGAATCAGATGGGCAGGAAAATTAAGATGCTCCGATCTGATCGAGGTGGTGAGTACCTTAGTCTTGAATTCCACGATTACCTCAAGGAATACAGAATTGTTTCGCAATTGACGCCACCTAGGACACCATAGTTGAATGGTGTGGCTGAGAGGCGCAGTTGAACCTTATTGGATATGGTTCATTCCATGATGAGTCGTGCTTCGTTACCAATCCCATTTTGGGGGTATTCCTTAGAGACTGCCGCCCATATCCTTAATCTAGTCCTGACTAAGAAGGCTGCCAAAATACCTCACGAGATGTGGACAAGGAAAGCTCCCTCGTTGGCACATATCAAGGTTTGGGGTTGCGAGGATTTCTTAAGACGAGAGACTCACAAAAAGCTCGAGCATCGGCTACCCGCATAAGTCCTTTGGATATCTCTTCCATAGACCGAGTGACAATGTTGTCTTCGTTGCGAGGAGAGCGGTTTTCCGAGAGCAAGAACTCATAAGCCAAGAGGACTGTGGGAGGCAAATTGATCTTGAAGAGCTTCAAGAATCAAGCGATGAAGGAACCTCTAATGCTGGCGCTCAACCTGAGGAGGAAACTCCGGTTGAACCAATTGAGGAATCCCTACCTCTTAGACGTTCCAGTAGAGTTAGTGTTCCACCCATGTTGTATGGTTTTCATATAACAAGTGAGGGTGATATGTTTATTAGTGATAATACACTAGTAAATTTGGATGAACCTAACAGCTACAAGGAAGCCATGGTAGGCCCGGAGTCTGCGAAGTTGAAAGAGGCTATGGACAGCGAGATTCAGTCCATGTATGACAATCAAGTTTGGAACTTGGTTGACAATGTATTGGGTCGTAAGACGGTCGGGTGCAAATGGATTTTCAAGATAAGACCAATATGGGTGGGAAAGTACACACTTATAAGGCGCGATTGGTTTTGAAGGACTTTACTCAAACTCCTAGAGTTAACTATGATGAGACCTTCTCATCAGTAGCGAAGATAAAGTCTATAAGGGTTATGCTAGTCATAATTGTGTTTCATGATTATGAAATATGGCAGATGGATGTCAAAACCGCTTTCCTTAATGGAAAATTGGCTGAAGATGTTTACATGAGTCAACCAGAGGGTTTTGTCGATGCAAAACACCCTAATAGAGTGTGTAAGCTTGAGAAATCCATTTATGGATTGAAACAAGCATCTCGCAGATGGAATCTTTGTTTCGATGAGAAAGTCAAAGAGTTTGGCTTCATGTGAAGCAAGCATGAGTCATGTGTGTATGTCAAAGCCAGTGGGAGTAGAGTTAGCTTTCTTGTTTTATATGTCGATGGCATACTACTCATAGGAAACAACGTTCCAACATTGCAAGAAGTTAAGTCATGGCTTGGGAGGTGTTTCGCTATGAAGGACCTCAGAGAAGTTGCCTATATTCTTGGGATAAGGATAGTGAGGAACAAGAGTAAAAGACTAATAGGACTTAGTCAAAGTACTTACTTGGATAAAGTAATAAAGTGTTTTAGTATGGAGAATTCCAAGAAAGGGGAGTTACCAATCCAAAGCAATACCAAATTGAGTAAGACTCAAAGTCCGAGTACCGAAGCCAAGATAGCAGAGATGAGCCGATTACCTTATGCTTCCGCAATTGGCTCGATCATGTCTGCTATGACTTGTACTCGCCCTGATGTGGCCTTCGCTTTGAGCATGGTTAGCAGATATCAAGGGAACCCTGGTAGAGCACATTGGACCGCAGTCAACAATATTCTTAAGTACCTTCGGAGAACTAAGGAATGGTTTCTTATCCTTGGTGGGAGTGATGACTTAAGAGTGCGAGGGTATAGTGATGCCAGTTTTCAGACCAACCGAGACAACTTCCGCTCTCATTCGGGCTGGGTTTTTACCCTCAATGGGGGAGCAGTGACTTGGAAAAGTTCCAAGCAGGAGACCGTAGCTGATTCAACATGTGAATCAGAGTACATAGCAGTGAGCGAAGCGTCAAAGGAGGAAATATGGTTGAAGAACTTCATCAGAGACCTTGTAGTTGTGCCAGCCATAAAGGAGCCTATGGAGAATTTCTGCGATAATGAAGGTGCGGTTGCCTTAACCAAGGAACCAAGGGATCATGGCAGATCCAAGCATATTGACAGGAAATATCATTTCATTAGACATCGGGTAGAAGAGGGACTCCTCGTAGTAAAGAGGGCATCATCAGAAGAGAACCCAACAGATCCCCTTACGAAGGGACTGAGTAGGGTTAAGTACTTGCAGCACGTTAGGAGCATTGAGCTGAATGACGCTATTAGTTTTAGTGATTAAATAGCCATAGAATCTTGTAATAGATAAATTGTAATTTAGATTTTGATGATTGAATAAAGGAGTATTATTTATTAGTAATGTTATTGTCTTATGTCAATTATTTACTATTGTTTCATTTTGCATGTTTTGACTTCCTAAATAATAAGATTATTTAAACTATCCACAGGCGCTCATACTTTGGAAGTAGGTATGAAAGAAGATTGTCATGAATTGGTTTGTAGATTGTCTAAGTGTTTAGACATAGCAAAGATTTGCTGCAACGTTCATGAGTGCTCTTGAAATATGATTTGAGTATTGGATTAAACCCGCCCTCACTTGAATCACTTCATGCAATTAATCACAAGTGATTGCGAGACGATAATATCATATAGTCTTTAAACCTAGATATATGGTTTATTGTTTGCGAGTTGGTTGTGCATTCATAATTCGTAAACGCATCAGTAACTTGATGTTATAAAATGCATTGTTGTGTACGATTTGATGAGTAAATAGTAAATGCATATAAGTCGAAGTTTATCTGTTCCTTTTATCATATGAGGGTAAAATTGATATCTTGGGCCCCTTGATGATTTGGTTTGACTGATGTGCCGGGCCCGGTCAGGATTGAGTTGATGTGTTCAATTAAGTTCTATGTCAGACAAATCAGAGATCGAGAAACAAACTACTGGACAATAAGTATGACTATGTTCCATGTGATTGTCTACACGATATGTTGAGAACAAAGGACTATACGATCCCTTATCTAAAGGACGTGTCAAATTTCGACAGCGGCTTTTGAGAGCAACGATTGCTAATCGGATTTTGAAGTCGTACTTGCATCTATAGTTATTAGACTTATCCAAGTAGGATACTATTGGATTAGGTGTCTATATTGTACACTTAGTAAAATATTTATACGGAGAACTATATGATCCCTTATCTAAAGGACGTGTCAGAGTTCGACAGCAGCTTTTGAGAGCTACAATTGCTAATCGGATTTTGAAGTCGTACTTGCATCTATAGTTATGTGACAACCCGAAATTTCTATCTTGTACACTTAGTAAAATTCAATCAATGTCAAACTTGTTTTGTTGACTTCTTGTGTTGTTTAAGGGTTCATTTAAGTGTTCTAAGCTTGAGTATGACCAAGGTTGAGTTAGGAATGAGTCGGCAAGTCATATAGTGTCAAAGCCGGGCCATACACACCCTTAAGGGGGGTGTACGGGCATACATATGGGTGTGCGGCCGCACACTCACCTCTTGGTCGCACACTCTCTTTTAAGCAGCATACTTACCCCTATATAAAGGGTAGCCCCCTTTCCTTTCATTCCTTTAACACCTTGGCAACACACCACACCATTTCTCTCAAGCTTCTTCAACTACAAACCCTCAAAAGCTTCAAGAACGTGAGTAATTCATCCTCTAACTTGATATCCATGAAAGACCACTCTATCTAAGCCTTAAGTGTGAAATTTTCATCATGTTCTTCGTGTTTGGAAGTGAGTGCGGCCGCACACCCCTTTAAGGTGGCCGCACACTCTTAACATACCCTCCAAAGTGAGAGTTTGACTTCCATACTCGAGATAGACATGACCCTAGCCTTGTTGCACCTTGGAATTGACATTTTGGGCATCATCATGTGGGGTGTACGGCTGCACATACCTGTGTATGGCCGCACACACCCTTGTGCAGTAGCACACTCCTTGTGTGCGGCAGTACACTCCCGTGTGCGACCATACACTCATCCTAGGGCCGCAAATCCACTTCTAGGACCCTTAACTTGCAGTACAATTGAGTATAGACCTAGAACACTTCGTGGATACGAGTATGGACCTTGAGAACACTCCAAATGCACCTTCTTTCTTGAGTGTTCGACCGCACACCCATGGCCGCACACACATTCAGGGTGGCCATACACTCCCCTCATGCAATTCTACAAGGTCCTAACACTTAGTGCAAGTAGTTCCAAGTCTCTAGAGTGGTTCTCCATCACATCTAGTGGTGAAATGCCTTCACTTGACTCGTTTATGTGTCATTACGTGTTAATAAGGATCAAATCGTGTTCAAGGATTCACTTGAACACCCAGCTTTCCGTATTGATCCTTCAATCAACCACTTACCCGAGGTGAGTTCATACCCCTACATTTTTCGTGTTTTTAATGTTTTCAGGGGGAATACATGCCAAACTCAAAGTATTTTATTAATTTTTATTAATACAATCCAACGATTTCCACGTTTAATAACATATTCGGATATTTTATCCCTTTTTGTAATATGTTGAGCATAAGGAAAACTTTTATTTTGGAAATCTAACTTCATAGCTTTCAGAAAGGTTTTTACAAAGCATTTTCCATATCAATTCTAATAAAGTATAATGGGTATAGTTTGGGATAACTCTCTAGGTAGTTTTTACCAAATCAGATTTCATGGAGGAATATGTATAAACTATGGCAGATTTAGTTTATGTTATATATTTTATCAGGAGTATAAAGTACTATGATTTAAGGATAATTATCGTTATATAATGTTTCTAGCTAGTAAACTAGATTATACAGAATTGTGAGGCTCTACTTCAATACTGTACCCTTAGGTGTACATGGCTAAATCCTATCTCAATATAACCAGAGTCTCCTGGAGGGAGAACGTGAGATTTGTGAATAGATCTATTTGGGACTGACAATCCCACACCTGAACTGCTAGCTACAATTAGGCAGGCATGCCTAAGGTGAACAAATGTCATTTAGCTTAAATGCCTGAAGAACGTTATAAAGGCCTCTAGGTCATATCAAGTATGGTTATACGACTCGCAAATAAGTATAAACTAACTTTGGTTTACGGACTTTACCCTTCATTTGTTTTATACTAAGTAATAAAACTAATTTTATATATACTGATAGTAATCAGGGATTTCTAAACTTGCATCTCTACCTCTAGGACGAATAACTGGTTTTAGGGAAAATATGGGATTTTCCCAGGATAACACCGGCATCTCTAAAACTGATGGTTTATTTTCTACCAATAGATATTCATATTCATTCCATGATTCCTTGGATTGTACATATCTTGTATGAATCTGGAAGTCATGGAAGGAATAGGTTTTCAAACATGCTTTTCATAAGAAAATATAGGATTTTCTTGAGGAACACTCTTCAAAAGGATTCAAAGAAACATTTTTCCACCAAAACTAAATGCTTATGAACTCACCAGCTTTTTGCTGATATTCTTTCAAAACTGCTTGTATTCTCAGGAAATCAGTAGGTAGGTACCTTCCGAGCATTTTGAAGAAGTCAGAGCGAATAAGATTAAGTCCTTATATGTTCCTTATACTTTTGATGTATTCAAATCAGATTTAAAACCGATGTAAACTTATTTAATTTTCATGTATGCATTGTTTGGTTGTGTTTACTATGATTGCTATTATGCACTGGTTGTGATGCTAAAGATGACGTCCTCCACTCCGGAATGATTATTCCATTTTGGTTTCCGGGTGTGACATAATATATTAAAGGAGAAATCATATTTGTTTAATTAATATTGGTCAAGAATTAATTAAGTAATTAATTTTGTGATCAAAAGATATTAATTAAACCTGGGGGACTGATATTGTAATTATTGGATAGTTGCAAAGTAGGGTAAGGAAACCCTAGGGATGGGGTGGAAAAATCTTGGGGATAAGGCCTTAAGAATTCGTTCAAGGTAGGGATTCCAGAAGATTCTTATGGGCTGCTTAGAGCCTAAGAAACCGGATAAGTGTTTGACTAAAACCCTAACTCCTCACCTATATAAGGACCCTCCTGGCTAACAAAATTGGCTACACATAACCCTAAGACTTCTAGGAGCCGATTTTTAGCCTTCCCCTCTCTCTCTCTCTCTCTCTTGCCTTCTCCAATTGTTTTGGTGTTTGTGATCTATTAGAGGCACAACATTTGAGGTGCTAAGGTTCTCAAAGGATCAAATTCTTCAAGAAACAATCAAGGTAACTTTATAACTAGTTTATTATATATGATTTCTATTTTTATGATATGCTAGATTAGGGTTTATTCAAGTCTTGGACAATTATGCATGTACAATTAGAAAAACATAGATCCAAGCATTAGGGTTTTCACGAACACCATAGGAATGTTGTGTTGCTCAAAACCCATTAAAAACAACCTTTGTTTTTTTAAGACAACTTTAAATGACAAAAGATGCATGAAACTTTTATCACATAAAATAAAAATAACAATTATAAAGTTGTCTTAAAAAATATGTACGAACTTATGTTTATAAAATAAAAAAAATAAAAAAATTATCCATATTCTCTAAAAACTAAGATTTCCAAAAATCAAAAATTCTAACCAATCTTGCACGGTGGCTCTGATACCAATTGCTGGGTTTTAGTTCAAAAATAGTTTCATAAACTATAAAAATATGGCGACGGAAGTCTTCAATTTTTGAACATAACATAACATTTTATACCCACCAAGGATCTCCTTGCAAGTTATAGAAAGATAAAATACCAACCATAGAATGGATGAAGAAATAACAACCTTTTATTTTTCTTTGGATCCTCTTGGGATGCTTGGAAGTTGATGAAGAATGTGGAACCTTTGAGACACCAACAGTAACTCAACTTGATGTAGATGCTAATCCAAAACTCTTAACTCTTAAGCTTTATTTTCTTATCAAAATAAGAATACAAAGAGAGCAAAAGATGGAAGTGTTCTTCAATTTTTCTAACTAAAACTAGAGAGAAAAGGGGAGAGTAAGATGGGTTAGGCTCTAAGCATTAAGGAAAGAAAAGATGAGTGCAACACTCATCTCTTATATGCATAAAGTGAATTCATGGACCATTAGGTCTTAACACTTTAACCAAACATGTCCCCAAAAGCAAACTTGTCTCCCATTCACCTTAAGACATGTATTTCTTTTCTTTTAAAAAATCAAAAACCGATAACATGCTCCCTAGAAGCATGTTATGGTTTTAAGTAATAAAAAGAAGTCAAGACTTTAAATTTTATAAACTTCCTTTATAAAATATAAACCTTAACCTTTTGGTAAAATACAAAAAGTCCTTATGGTCCAAAATGTTGTACATGACTTAATAATTCATACATTATGAAATAATATGTTACTTGCTAATGAAAAATTACTATTTCCAAGAAATAAATAATTTCCAATTTATTATAAGAGTTTTATCGAAAATTTATTAAAATCAATTTCTAATAAATAATCAATTATATCAAGTTGTTGTTAGTGTGAGCCATTAGTATCATATGTTAATTAGCAATATCACTTTAATATGATTCTTGAGCATACTAGATCTTTCACCTAGCTAGTTGCAGTTGAAACAAACTCATGTGCTATACTGGAAATTCCTTGCATAATGCCTCTCCTTGCCACATTTGCGGCATCTGTTTCTCCCACAACAAGGGCCCTCGTGAACCAGGAACATCCCGATGATGAGGTATTTCCAAATTTAACCCTTAAGTATGAACGTTTATGGTATTTAGCTGTGTGCATGAGAAAGCTTGCAAAATGGCCCATAGTGGCATTTTGATAATTTTAGGCCAAGGTTTAGTACGCTGGGCATACGTTGTGTATGCTGGCATACATGTGTGGGTCTAGTACGTTGGGCATACATCGTGTACACAAGGCATACATACGAGGTTCTCAAACCTTAAAATTTAGGGTTCAGACTCTATTTAACCATCTTTATGGCCTCCAACACCTCCATTTGATTTTAGCAAACCCTAGCCACTTGTTTGAGCATTCTTGACCATTGTGTTTATTTTGGTGGTCTTTAAGGAGAAAGAAGGAAGTAGAACCACCTTGGAAGCTTGAAGTAGCTTTGGATCCGGGATCTTCACCTCTCTAGCAACCTCCAAGAGGTATAAAGTTCTAAACTTGGCTTGTATTTCCTTACTAAGTCCTTGAGTCATTACCATTTTGGTCCCAAGACTTGACTTTTTGGAGTATGGCATGCTCTAGTCCATTCTAGATATCCTTTCATATGTTTTGAGGGGTTTAGAAGCATAAAAATAGGGTTTTGGCTCTTAATCCTTCTTCGTGCATGTGTTTGATTGTCTTAATGGGTTAAGAGGATGGCGTTTTTAGCATTTAGCACTTTATGAGCCATGCAAGACCATAAAGTTGGAAACTTTATGGTCTCGGATGATATTTGGGACTTGGATCTGCATTTTGGTTGTATTAGATTAAGTATTAAGCACCTAATTCATTAAGTGAAGGTCCAGCTACGTAAGTTGGGCGTACCAGTTGGTACGCTACGCGTATGTAGGCGAAGCCCCCGACTCCTCAGAAATCGGTGTATGCCCCGCGTACGAAGGTTTGGGTCGAATCGACTGAGTTAACTCGGCTGGTTTCGTTGTTTTTGAACGATTTTGACCAAGGGTACTTTGGGAAAATTGATATTAATTTAGATTGGGTAATGTTTTGATTATTAGGAGTCGGGTAGAGCTGGTTTTCGGAGCAGAGATTCACTCAGGTTGTATTCGGCTGAGAGGTGAGTTTTTTCTCACTATATTTATGGGTCGAAGGCACCAAGGGCAGCCCATTAGATTAGATATCCTGATTTGTTGTATGTTGCTATGTGGAGATAAGTGGTTACTGGTTATGTGATTAGACTGGTAGATATGTAGGACTACATGTGTTTGTTGTTATTGATCGATAAGGTTATGTATCGATATGTTATGGTTTACTGGGTTAAGGTGGACCAGCTGATACTGAAGGCCAATATACGTTGGGTGACCTAGATAAACTGAAGGCCTGTGAGGCAGTCCAGTTAGGACGAAGGCCTAGAGAGCGGTCCAGATAGGCTGAAGACCCGGCGAGGCGGTCCAGTCATGCTGAAGGCTCTGTACGTATGTTGTTGTTTTTTATGTTATATGGTGGTACTTTGGGGTAACTCACTAAGAGTTTGCTTATAGTTTTATTGTTGTTTAAGGTACTTTTGAGGATCGTGGCAAGGCAAAGGCATGATCGTGCACATCCTTCAGTTGTATGTTATTAGGATTTTAGGACACTCTAATTACTAAAAAAAACACTTTTGAAACAATGGTTTTCTAAACATTATGAACTGAATTGTTGTTTTTTAAAAGTTAAAATTTGTTGTAATTTTTGAGATGTTACAAGTTGGTATCATAGCCTTGGTTAGAGCGAATTAGAGGAACATTCATGTGAATCCAGATTCAAAACTAAGGGACTGCAAAGGTTTTAAAACGGTTTTCAAAAGTGACTAAGGAATGATGTGATGTGTGTGACCAGTCGGAGCTAGAAAGTATACCCCAAGTTATCATATTGTTATTTGATATGATGCTTATGGTAGAACAGCAAGCTAGTGATATGCTAGGGATCTTCAGGAATTACATGATAGAATTGCCTTATGTATGATGCCTTATTCCTAGAGAGTTTCTTTCTTATTGTTTGTAGGACTCTTTTCGGGTGTGAATTAACTACCAATTTAATATGTTAAGTCACATACAACATGGGTGAAATAACTTTTGAGTGACGTATTTGGTCCTATTGCGCAGCTCTTGTTTCAGTTCAACCATTGTAGGGTTGAATCTTTTAATCTAAGATTACATAAGTTATGTTGCATGTGATTGTATTCATTAAGTAGTTAAGTGGGACCAATGGGGGTCATTCAAAAGTTGATGGCAGGGTGAGATATGGATCCTAGGACAGCTTAGGGAGTATATAGAGCTCACGGTGCGCTTTTTGGCAAGTTTTGGGAGTATTATTATGAGTGAGTATGGACGTAGCCGGCTAATTTTGGAATATTTAGCCGCTCTTGAGAGGGAAAGGATAGGATGTATGCGTATCCTAGTTTTTGTATCTATTTGGGCGGTTGTGATGATCCTTGAGATAAATATGGGTAGGTATACAAGGTAGTATGGGCCCGTACTAGTGAAAGCACATGACCCGTACGCATCACAAGGAAGTCACAAAGACCGAGGGTTCATATGTCTGGAATGGTTGTGATTATATGTGTATTGTGGCATTTTCTGATGCATTTTGGTTCGTTTCCAGTGTGGAGTTCACGAGGGGATCTGGTTCAGGATCTGTAGCTGATGGTCAGGATAGGTCGGGGTTGACTGTTGATCAGATACGAGAGATGATTACCATGGAAGTTTTACAAAATTTGAGGGAAAAGTTGTCCGGTATTGTGGATGCATCACTGGAAGACTAATTGCCAAGTTCGAGGAGCGAACTGCAGCTTTGCAGACTGTGAGAGGTGCTACCGAGATGACTACTGGGGGAGATCTTGATGAGGGGACACGACTCTGAAAGAGAAAGAGGCGTAATTTAGCGAAAGATTAAGAGTCTGAGGTTGCTAACTTGGGTACTGGAAGCCAAGGGAGCTATGATATCTGTGGGAAGTTTGGGGGAACCCACAAGTTTGCTTGTCACAAGTTCAAATGATATACATGTGGAGAGAGAAGGCATGTCTCTCGCGACTTCAAGAAGGGTCAAATATGTTTCCACTATCACCAGTCGGGCCATCTCAACCTGATTGTCCTATATGGGTAGCGAAGGGAGTGCAAGCCCAAATGCCCACCGTCTTGCGGGAGGTCAAGGTTGAAGCGCAAGAAATCACAGGTGTGAAATTCTGATCCACAATTTAGTTTTGAATGGATAGCCATTCGTGTAGTAGCTTGTTAGAATTATTATTCTAGCATCTATAGGTAGTAATGGGTCAAGGTTGTGTCTTGGAAATCTTTGGGGTATCTTATCTGATTAATTTGATTCCTATCCCCATGGGGAATGTGTGTGTGATAGTAGGGATGGATTTGATGAGCAGGTTCGGTGCTATGATAGACTGTGACGGTCAACAGGTGCTGGTCCAAACCCCAAGTGGGGGAAAACTGGTTATTTATGGAGAGGGTACCAAGATTAGGTCAGCTTTTTGACTTGCTGCTAAGGCTCGACAGTATATTCAGCATCGTCTTATGGGTTATCCTGCATATGTGATTGATATTCGTATTGGGAAGCAGGCTTCAGTTTCAAATGTGTCGTTCGTTAGAGAGTTTACTAATGTGTTTCCGTAGGAGTTACCCGGTGTGCCTCCCGTGAGGCAGGATGAGTTCAAGATTGATTTAGTTCCAGGTGCGGCTCTAATTGCCAAGGCACCATACCGATTGGAACCGCCAGAGATGTAAGAGTTGTCCTCTCAGCTTCGGAGCTGCTAGGCAAGCAGTTCATTAGATCGAGTAGTTCGCCATGGGGAGCACCAATATTGTTCGTCAAGAAGAAGGATTGTTCGCACCAGATGTGCATTGATTACCGGGAGTTGAACAAGTTGATGGTGAAGAACCGTAATTGCCTTCCACGGATTGATGACCTCTTTGATCAGTTGTAGGATGCATCTTGGTTCTCCAGGATCGATTTGAGGTTAGGGTATCATCAGGTGAGAGTTAGAGAAGAGGACATGGAGAATACCATTTTTCAGAATCGTCATGGTCATTACGAATTTGTGGTGATGCCGTTTGGGCTCACCAATGCGCCTGCAACATATATGGATTTGATGAATCGGGTGTGCAGGCTGATGCTCGATCGATCGGTTATTGTTTTCATCGATGATATCTTAGTGTATTCCAGAACTAGGGAGCAGCACGATGAGCACCTTCGAGAGCTTCTAGGGGTTTTGAGGCGAGAATGGTTGTATGCCAAGTTCTCTAAGTGTGAAGTTTGGTTACGACAAATCCAGTTCTTGGGACACCTCGTTAATCAGGATGGGATTTTGGTCATTCCGGACAAAATTGAGGCGATTATTTAGTGGGAGGTCCCGAAGTCTCATTCGGAGATCAGGAATTTCTTGGGATTGGTAGGATATTAAAAGAGATTTATTCGGGACTTCTCTAAGATTGTAGTACCCCCCACTCATCTGAAGAGGAAGGTGTGGATTTCAATTGGGGGCTTAAGCAGCAGGCTGCATTTGAGACACTGAGGCAGAAGTTGTGTGAGGCACCAGTGTTGACCTTCCCTGAGGGTGTTGAGGACTTTGTGGTATTTTGTGATGCATCCATCACTGGTATGGGAGCGGTTCTTATGCAACCTGGAAGGGTTATTGCTTATGCTTCTCAGCAGCTAAAACCGCATGAGGTCCGTTACTCGACTCATGATTTGGAGATGGGAGCAGTGGTGTTGCTCTCAAGATTTGGCGGCATGATTTGTATGGGTTCCAGTGTACTATTTACACGGATCACAAAAGTTTGAGATATCTCATGGATCAGCCAAATCTAAACATGGGACGGTGTAGGTGGCTTGATGTGGTCAAGGATTAAGACTGTGAGATTATGTATCACCCCGGGAAAGTGAATGTGGTCGCTAACGCTTTGAGCTGCAAGACGGCTGGGTCTTCTATTGAGAGTTTGTGTATGAGAATATCGATTGATTCTCCGCTTCTTGAACTGATTAGGGAGGCTCAGACCGAGGGAGTCAAGAAGCAGAATTGGAAACATGAGATACTCAGGGGTGAGGTTGATTGGTTCGCCACTAACAGTCGTGGATTATTGACCCGGTATGGACGGGTTTGGGTGCCATATTGTGGTGGGGTCAGGCAGACTTTGTTGGATGAGGCGCACAAGTCCAGGTTATTGATACACCCCGAAGCCACCAAGATGTATCAAGATTTGAGGCTTAGTTATTGGTGGTCGTGCATGAAGAGAGAGATAGACTGGTATATTAAGAGGTGCTTGACCTGTCGGATGGTTAAGGTTGAGCACCAGAGGCCGCATGGAAAGCTGCAACCAGTGGAGGTTCCCATATGGAAATGGGAACATATCACTATGGATTCCATCACCAATTTTCCTCATTCGGCTATGGGATTCGACGCGATATGGGTTATTGTGGACCGTCTGACCAAGAGCACCCACTTTCTAGCCATTCAAGAGGTTTCTTGAGCCGAGAAATTGGCCGACTTGTATGTGCGCAATATTGTTTCTTGGCATGGTATTCTAGTCTCCATAATATCTGATAAAGATGTTCGGTTCACATCTCATTTTTGGCAGAAGTTCCACGCGGAACTGGGTATGAGGTTGCATCTTAGCACTACTCATCATCCACGAACTAACAGTCAGAGTGAGCGGACCATTCAGACACTTGAGGACATGTTGTCACACCCCCAGCCGACGGTGGAAACACCACGCAATGTAACGCCATTCCTTGTATCATAGTTATATAACATATATTGAATAGTACAAAAGAGTTATTATAAACTACATACCTTTATTTGATAATAGAAATTTATACTATTATTCCAACTTATCAAGTTCCTGAAAACACATGCATTTTGAAAATACGTCAACATAAAGTTGGTGAGTCCACAGGTTTTGACTCTGAGAAAATAGTATTTTCCAAGTTCGAAAAGTATAAAACTTAGTTTTAAATATCATTCCGACTCATACTTATCTCTAACATATTTTATATATCCTAGGTATACTAGTTTACTTACCAAATAAGTGATACCTACAATCTCCATATACTATGAGTAATCCTAAACCAAGGAAGGTTACTACATATGAATCTTATTTCAATTCTATATGAGTATGTGTGCTAGGTATAATTGTCTACTTAATGAGCAAGTAGTATACCTACAAGTTCCTTGTACCTAGAGTATAAATGTTTGTGAAACTTATACTTAACATTCATACTTGTATATCGACAAAGTATAATGCATTCCATGAGTATGTAACCACTTTTATGACATAAAGAACTCTGATTAAAAGATTTCCTCAATGGTTCCTCCATTGGTGCTATAATAAAACCACCATTGGTGCCACGAAGGATTCCACCAAGGTAAATACTTCCCCGTGCGCTTCATCGACATCGTGTCCAAAACAAAACAATCAATGGGACAGTTCGTCACTCGCAAACTGTTGGGTTGTAGCTAGCAACCACGGGTGGGGATGTCAACCCACATAGATCTATAGTCCACCGTAATACCATTTGGGTTGTAGCTAGCAACCACGAATGGGGCGTTAACCCACATAGATCTATACACAACTTCCTCGCTCACACGGGATTAGAAGTTACAGGTTAGAGGATTTCCCCTAATATTTCCAATTTTAGTTGATGAATTAAATAGCTCATGTGGACTTTGTCGACCTCCTATAGTTCGAATAACAAAAGAATATTTGTATCTAAAACCCTATGTTACTAGACTATGCTTTTAAACATTACTCCTAATTTCATAATACTTAGGCAGAACAACAGCTATAACTTGAAGTAAAACCAGGTTTTATCTTAACATAAAAACAATAATAATAACATTCTTAACAAGTATATATAGAACTCCCGAATATAAATTCAGGGTTATATTAATAATATACCAGGTTTTATCTTGACATAAAACCAATAATAATAATATACTTAACAAATAGTATATATAATTCCCGAGTATAACTCTGGGGCTATATCTCACATTATATATATATATATATATATATATATATATATATATATATATATATATATATATATATATATATATATATATAGAGAGAGAGAGAGAGAGAGAGAGAACTCCAGAGTATAACTCGAGGTCTACATTAGTATAATAACATGCTAATAAGTTTAAGATAGTTGTATGTTTTCAATATATCAGATATATTCTAGGTATATATATGATACAAAACAACTATATCCTAGTTAATATAATTATCTATGTTGATATGAACATACTATCATATAAACATAATATTAACTTTTATATAATATTTATCATGCATTTTCCCCCAAAAAAATTAAAAAAGTGGGGCCATGAAACTCCCTTAGTAGCGTGATTTTATAGAATCTAACAAGAAACGGTCAGCGGTTCGTGATCGTCGGGCTCGGGATGCGGAATGCCTTCAGTAAACGAGAGAGAGAAGAGATTTAGGTGTAAGAAGTGTTAAGGTCGAGTTTGCTATTTATAGGCTGCCCAAGACACTCTCAGGTCATGAGAAATCATTGCTCACGTCGTGAGGCCAAGCTGCATCACCTCGTAGACTTGCCATTTGCGTCCTTAGCTTCAGAAGGTGTCCGTTTGACTCCTCACGTCATGAGAATCTATGCTCATGTCGTGAGCCCTAAACTTATCACTCCGTAGACTTGCCATCTGCATTATAGAATTGAGAAGTGTCCTTTTGACTCCTCACATCATAAGAAAACATGCTCACGCCGTGAGCCATGATTCTGCAACATGTCATGCTCTCAGACAGCTACACCTTCGGAACATCATAACTTTTGCATACAGACTCCATTTTCTACGTTCTTTATATCCACATGTAGGTATTTCCATGTACTACAACTTTCTTTTAGACTCTAATAGCTAATTCTAAGTCTATTTTAAATTCTTCTTATTATATAGATTTATAGTGTTAGATTTTATCATAACTTCTTCATGCGAAGTCATATTTAGACGTTCTATATATTTTTGGAATCATATGGACATGTGCTTTGATTTATACCATAAGGTATGTACAAAAGTTCATATTTGTATTATAATTTTCCATGAACTACAAAGTAAGTTTATTATATTATAATCATACGCGACTATTGTTGACCCATTTCGATTGGTCTTACATTCTCCCCCCGTTGAAGTAATTTCGTCCCGAAATTTATCTTGTACCAGATACCACCGAAGGGTCCTGGATAGCTTCCCTGATTCTGATTACGAATGCCCTGCCACGGCCTAAACCTCCATGACTCCTTAACTATGGACATTCCCTCCTGAAGTGTCCAATCTCGCCACACTCATAATACATTCTCCCTCCACCGTAGCCTGTTCCAGTATTTGTTCCTTGATTTATTGTTGCAGGTATTGTGTTACTGCAGTAGCTGACGGTATGTCCCTAGTTATTACACTGAGTGCACCATAAACGGTTACCTAGGTGATAACAATTACACTGAGTGCACCATGGGAGCTTCCCATCATACTTCTTTGGTTGTGTGGGTATTGTTGTTGTGGTTGCATAATTAGTTGCCACATCTTGTCTCTTCTCAGATGATCGTCTGGGATTCTTCCCATTAAATTTGCACTTGTATGTTCCAGATTCGGAAGTCTCAGCTTTTGTGACCATAAATCCCACTTGGATTTCTATGCTGGTTACCTGATGAGATATGCGCTTTGTACTGTCATATGTTATAGACTTTGATGCGATCACCATTCCTTTGATTTGTGATTCTAGACCCCAGATATATCGCTCGATCTTCTTGTATTCCGGGGTTACAAGTGTTGGACACATCACTGCAAGGTCATTGAATCTAGTGGTATAAGCATTTATCTTTGAACCCTTCATTTTAAGGTTACACAGTTCTTGTTCTAGCTTTTGTATTTCCTCTCAAGGACAATACTCCTCTACTAGCATCATCTTCAACTCCTCCCATTTCTTGGGTTTTATACAAACAATCATATGTGTGCATGCAACCCTAGAATTGGATCTATGTTTTTACTATTAGATACACAACATTATGAACACATGAATAAAACCCTAATGTAGCCTACTATTTTTGAAATTCACATAGAAGGTTAGATCACATACCTCTTGTTGTTATATTGTAATAACAACTTAAATCTTCAAACCCTAAGTCTTGAAAGCAAGTACCACAAGTGTAGTACCTCTAATGGCTCACAAACACTACAAGCAATTGGAGAGGCTATAGAGAGAGAAGGGGAGAGGTAGAAATCGGCCTTGGGATCTCTTAGAAGCAAGTGGATGAATTCTTAAGGCCTTAGGGGTCTTTATATAGGGTTTAGATTAGGGTTTCAGTCCTTATCCTTATCTAGTTGCTTGCCCATCAAGAAATCATAAGATAAGCCTTGATAACCCTTATCTCTTAGACCTTTGGACGATTTCAAGGATATCTTCTCCCTTGAATTCATCCATCCTACAATAAGGATAACCATTGCCCTATTTTGCAACTATCACATAATTACGATTCAGTCCCTCTAGTTTAATTAAGTACACTTGATCACAAAATTAATTCTTCACCAATATTAATTAAACAAATATCATTTATCCTTTAATATATTATTCTTATAATATATTAATAAATCATAATAACCTCTCTCTCTATTTATTTCTCCAGTCAAGTTGCTTTGGTGAAGGCAACCCAAAAGGACCATGCACAACCGGGTCAAGTACTTACCAAATATGGTTACAGGCTTAGACACTAATCCAACAGTCACCCACTTGGATAAGTCTAGTAACCACAAATGCAACGTACAACTCGATTAGCAATCGTAGCTCTCAAAGACGCTGTCGAACTCTGATCTTATCGGTAACCTGTCCTTTAGATAAGGGATCGTACAGTCCTCTATTTTGATACCGTGTAGACAATCTCATAAAGCATTGTCATACTTATTGTCTAGCAATAAATTTCTCGATCTCAGATTTATTTGATATAGAACTTAATTGAACACATCAATTCAGTCCTGACCGGGCCCGACACATAAGTCAAATCAAATCATCGAGCGGCCGTGGTATCGCTTTTACCCTCTTAGGATAGAAGTAACAGATAAACTTCGACTTATATGCATTTGTTATTTACTAATCAATCACACACAACAATGCGTTTTATGACATCAATTTACTGATGCGGTTTCGCATTATCAATGTACAACTAATTAGTAAACAATAAACCATATATCTTGGTTTTAAGACCATATGATATTATCGTCTTGCGATCACTCCATAAAGTGATTCTAGCAAGCGTGGGTTTATTCCAATGCTCAAAACTTGTTCATAAGTACTCATGAACGTTGCGGCAAACCTTTGCTATGTCTATTACCTTTTAGACAATCTACACACCAATTCATGACAATCTTCATTCATACCTACTTCCAACATATGAATGATTGCGGACCATTCGAATAATTCGATTATTCTTAATAACTCAATTATTCAGGAAGTCAAAACATGCAAAGTGAAACAATAGTTAAACAATTAACATAAGACAGTAGCTTTACTTATAAATAATACTTCTTTATTTAATCATCAAATGTCAATTATATTTATCTATTTCATGTTTCTAAACTATCTAATCCAAACTGATATCATCCTTCAACCCAATGCTCCTAGCGTGTTGCAAGTGCTTAACCCTACTCAGTCCCTTCGTAAGCGGATCTGCTGGGTTATCTTCTGATGATATCCTCTTTACTACGAGGTGTCCATCTTCTACTCGATGTCTAATAAAATGATACTTTCTGTCGATATGCCGAGATCTACCATGATCCCTTGGTTCCTTGGTCAAGGCAACCGCTACTTCATTATCACAGAAAATTTCCATAGGCTCCTTTATGGCAGGCACAACTCCAAGGTCACCAATGAAGTTCTTCAACCATATCGCCTCCTTTGACGCTCCGCTCACTGCAATGTACTCTGATTCGCACGTTGAATCAAATACAGTTTCCTGCTTGGAACTTTTCCAAGTCACTGCTCCTCCATTTAGGGTAAAGACCCAACCCGACTGCGAACGGTAGTTGTCTCTGTCGGTCTGGAAGCTGGTATCACTATACCCTCGCACCTTTAAGTCATCACTCCCTCCGAGGACTAAGAACCATTCCTTGGTCCTCCGAAGGTACTTAAGTATATTCTTGACCGCAATCCAATGAGCTTTGCCCGGGTTCCCTTGATATCTACTGACCATGCTCAAAGCAAAGGCCACATCAGGGCGAGTACAAGTCATAGCATACATGATCGAGCCAACTGCGGAAGCGTAAGGTACTCGGCTCATCTCTGCTATCTCGGATTCGGTACTCGGACTTTGAGTCTTACTCAACTTGCCATTACTTTGTATCGGTAGTTCTCCCATCTTCGAGTTTTCCATACTAAAACGTTTTAGTACCTTATCCAAGTAAGTATTCTGACTAAGTCTTATTAGTCTCTTACTTCGTTCTCTCACTATCCGTATTCCCAAAATATAGGAAGCCTCCCCAAGGTCCTTCATAGTGAAGCACTTCCCAAGCCAGGACTTAACCTCCTACAGAGTCAGGATGTCGTTTCCTATGAGCAGTATGTCATCGACATACAAAACGAGGAAGCTAACTATACTCCCACTAGCTTTGACATATACACATGATTCATCTTCGCTTCGTACAAATCCAAACTCTTTGACTTTCTCATCAAAGCAAAGATTCCATCTGCGAGATGCTTTCTTAAGTCCATAAATGGACTTCTCAAGCTTGCACACTCTATTGGGATGCTTCGGATCGACAAAACCCTCTAGCTAAGCCATGTAAACATCTTCAGCCAACTTCCCATTAAGGAAAGCAGTCTTGACATCCATCTGCCATATCTCATAATCATGAAATGCAGCAATGGCTAGCATCACCCGAATAGATTTTATCTTAGCAACTGGTGAGAAGGTCTCATCATAGTCAACTCCAGAAGTTTGAGTAAAGCCCTTTGCCACCAGTCTTGCCTTATACATGTGCACATTCCCATCCACGTCGATCTTCTTCTTGAAGATCCATTTGCACCCAACCGTCTTACGTCCGGGCACATTGTCAACCAAATTCCAAACTTGGTTGTCATACATGGACTGAATCTCGCTGTCCATCGCCTCTTTCCATTTTGCAAACTCTGGGCCTGCCATGGCTTCCTTATAGCTATTAGGTTCATCTAGATTTATTAGTGTACCATCACTAATATACGTGTCCCCTTCGGTAGTAATATGAAAACCATAAAATTGGGGTTGAACTCTAACTCTTTCGGAACATCTAAGAGGTAAGGACTCGTCAATTGGTTCAACCGGAGTTTCCTCCTCGGGTTGAGCGCCAGCGGTAGAGGTTCCTTCAATGCTCGATTCTCGAATCTCTTCAAGATCGATTTGCCTCCTACTGTCTCCTAGGCTTATGAGTTCTCGCTCTCGGAAAACCCCTCTCCTTGCAACGAAGACAACATTGTCACTCGGTCTATAGAAGAGATATCCAAAGGATCTCTGCGGGTAGCCAATGAAAATACATCGCTCACTACGAGATTCGAGCTTGTCATGAGTCTCTTGTCTTACGAAAACTTCACAGCCCCAAACCTTGATATTTGCCAACGAGGGAGCCTTCCCTGTCCACGTCTCGTGAGGTGTTTTGGAAACCTTCTTTGTAGGGACTCGGTTAAGGATATGGGCGGAAGTCTCTAAGTCATACCCCCATAATGAGATAGGTAGTGAAACATGACTCATCATAGAACGGACCATGTCTAACAAGGTTCGATTACGCCTTTCTGCCACACCATTCAACTGCGGTGTCCTAGGTGGTGTCAATTGCAAAACTATTCCGCATTCCTTGAGATAGTCGTGGAATTCAAGACTTAGGTACTCTCCTCCTCGATCGGATCGAAGCATCTTGATTTTCCTGACCAATTGATTCTCCACTTGAACTCTTTGAACTTTTCAAACGTTTCTGACTTGTGCTTGATTAAGTAAATATACCCATATCTACTATAATCATCGGTGAAACTCACGTAGAAACGATTCCCATCCTTTGTGGTGGATCTAAAGGGCCCACACATGTCGGTGTGTATGAGATCCAATAAACCACCACCCCTCTCACAAGTGCCAGTGAAGGGTGACTTGGTCATCTTTCCAAGTAAACAAGATTCGCACATGTCATCTTCCCTAAGGTCGAATGACTCCAACACTCCATCCTTTTGGAGTTGGGCTATACGCTTCTTGTTGACATGTCCAAGACGACAATGCCACAAAGATGCTTTATCCATACTATTGGAAGAATCCATACACAACACATCATTTCCTAGGTCATCTACAACCATAACAGTTTCATAAATTCCATTACAAGGCATTGCTTCAAAATATAAAACACCATTTAGATAAGCATAAATCGAACCATTCTCATTTTTAAATGAACATATAAATCCTTGTCTAAATAAACCATGAAAAGAAATGATGTTTCTTGCCATATCTAGCGAGTAGCAACAATTATTTAAATCTAAATTCAATCCATTACTAAGCACTAAAGAATACACTCCAATCTTGGTAACAACCGACGTTCTTCTGTTTCCCATGATTAGATTTATTCTTCCAAGCTCCACATCCCTATTTCTTCCTAGTCCCTACAAATCAGAACAAATGTGGTAACCACACCCTGTATCAAGAACCCAAGAAATAGCATGAGATGAATCATTAGATTTAATTGTGTATATACCTGCATAAGATGGGTTGATCTTTCCATCCTTGATGGCTTGCAGTTATTCCGGGCAGCTTCTCTTCCAATGCCCTATTTTGTGGCAATGATGGCACTCTGCCTCCTTTGGATTAGGGTTGGGCTTAGCAGGATCAACCTTGGTCCCACTAGAAGAGGAACCATCTTGGGACTTTCCCTTGCAGTGGCTCTTTGACGGAGCCTTCCTCTTCTTGCCCCTTCCCTGCCCTATAGCCAAAACAGGAGCAGCGGATGGATTAGGAGTTGGTGCAACAGACTTGTCCTTTAGGTTGCTCTCAGCAGTCCTTAGGAGCTCTTCGAGTTTGCTTAGGGTGACCTCTTCCTTGTTCATGTGGTAGGTCATCCTAAATTGGTTGTAGCATGAGGGCAAGGAGTGAAGAAAAATGTCGATGGCCAGATCTTCCCTAAAGTTAACATTTAACTTGCGAAAACGATCAACATATCTTTGCATCTTTTGCAAGTGCACGGTAAGAGATTCTCCACTTCCCATCTTAGCGGTGATCATATTCGTGATGATCTCATAGTGCTCTTGCCTCGCGCTTTGGTGGTACCTTTCCATTAAGTCTTGATGCATTTCATACAGATACATGTCCTCATAGGACTTTTGGAATTCTTGGTTCATTGTGGCTATCATGATGCAATAGACATTCGTTGCATCACGTTCGTGGATCTCAAAGACAGCCATTTCCTCGGGAGTAGCGACTTCTGGATTGATCTTCTCGAGCTTCTCGTCGAGGACATACTCTTTGTCCTCGTAGCGCGCAATCGTGCGAATGTATCTTATCCATTCGCTAAAGTTTGATCCATCATAATTCACTTTTTGACAAAGACTCATTAGCGTGAATGAGTTAGCAGCAGCGTTGTTCGCGTTAGCCATCTACAAATAGAAAGGACAAAGTTTGATTAGAATTGAATCCCTAATTAAACACCCAAAATGAAAAATTAGGGCTAGGACCCAACAACATTATTTACATATTAGAAAAGGGATGTCGTAATCTAACACGCAAATAATTTGGAGGTAAGTGAATGACGATTCACTAATTCTTCACCATGAAAAACATAAGCTTAAGTTTTAAATGTTTTTGAGAATTCCTAGATTTTCTTGGAGATTCATTGAACCTTTCAACGGCATGTTTAAATCTCGATATGCCCATCTCGTTTGTGACTGGGATGCCGAGGATCACAAAGTGGGTGTGAATAACCATGCAAATCTACATGGTGCCTTCATTGTTACAATCATCTATTCGATGTGCCGGTAAACCACACACACTCCATCGAACTATGATAAACAATGAATCACCCTTCGCCACCTTTGCTTAGAACCAATTAGTGTGCCGGTAAACCACACACGCTCCGCTGACTTCTTAGCAATGGTGCAAAGTATAATTTCATGGGATTGCATCAATTTCACTTTTGCCTAAAGTAACTAGGATTGGGAATTTGTAAAAAAAAACGTTTAGTTACTTTATATAGATTCATTATACTTATTAATGAAGAGATGATTGCCCTATCCTACCCATTCGGCTAACGACCCTCCACCAGTCAAGCAAGCGGTGGGTGTGAGTGTACACCCATTAAGCGCCATTTTATAGGCAACAACCTTATACCCACCTTATAGATCGGCTTCATGAATGAGGCCTACTAACAGTAAGACTAGCATTTTAATTATACATATATATTCATTAAGCTTGTAATAATATAATAGTATAGGGTGTATTTTAAACATTTTAAAATACTAGGGTTTTAATTTTCAATTTAAAATTTTCGAAATTTAATACCATTTAAATTAAAATTTTAAATATTAAAACTCTTGATTTAATAATTATCTCAAATTAAACTATTAATTTAAATTATTAGATCATAAGGGATAATTAAATCTTAAAGGATAATTATCATTTAAACAATTAACTTATCCTAATCCCTTTTATCCCTCTAAATTTCGAAAATAATGGGAGAAGATAATTCTGTAGTGGTGTTGATTATGATGGCATGTGCGGAATATGAAAGATCTAGTGAATCATCATGTAAAATCAAGAACACAAGGAGTAAATAAATCTTTGTAAGCTCTTATTAGATCTAGAAAGATTATACAAATGAGTTTGTATACAATTTCTCTCTCTAGTCTAACACTCCAAAATGGACTCTTACATAATGGGAGTCACTCACTTCCTATTTATAGGAAAAGACTCAACCCATTTACACATACAAAGAGGAAAGCCTAAACACATTATATCCAAGCATGACTTTGCACCCTAACATTCTCCCTCTCAAAGTTAGGATTGGAAGCCCGGCTTTAATCTCCAACGAGCTAGCGCGATCAAGACCAAACTCCCCCTCGAAGTAACACCGGTCTTCAAATCCGCAAATGAATATTCGACAAACCCGAGAAGCTTCGAATACCCATCATTCTCCCCTTTTTTATAATCAAAAAATGATTATAAAACCCACTAAGGATGAGAAGCGCCCGAGGAATAGTCTTCACGATACTCCCCCTTGATGTGTACCAAAAATGAATCACCAAAAATCTTGCACGGAAAAAAAATCACGAAAAAGCCACAAAAGTCTTCAATAATTCCAAACCCATTTCGAATACATCACTTCCGAACTTCCAATTGCATCATCTCGTGGCTTCAAAACTTCAAGATCACTTCGGTCTTCAAATCCGCGTAATATGAAAAATTCAAGTTCGAATTTCCATATAAAACTTCTCCCCCTTTTTATAATCGAAATTTGATTATAAAACTCCAAAGGAAAAAGAACGTGCTCTATTTGGAATTTTTCATGTCAAAACTCCCCCTTAACATGCGGCATAAACTTTGTGCTTCAATCCGGAAAATCCAAAAAATATTGAATTTTTAGCTTTGTTCACGGATCGCCTTTGACAAAATTTCTCAAAAATGGGTAGAATGTGTAAATTTGCAAAAACTGCATGGACCAGATTTGAAAATTCTGCAATTTCATCATTTTATGACCCCATTTGCGAAGTTGGACCAATTGTGTCATTTCGTGAAAAGATCAGGGACCAAATGCGAAACTATTAGCTTTTCTTCCCCAATTCTCATTTATACAGTAAAAACTTCGCATTTTCATTCATACCTCTTTCTTCGCATGTTCCAGTCATTTTCTTCCCATCTTTCTCCCACTATAACAAAATATGCGAACACAACAAAATGATCTTTTTGAACCATTCGCATTTTAATCCAATTAATCAAATACGAATTTAACTGAGAAACCCAAATGCGAACCCTTCTTTGAATTACTCATATGCAGAATTGTTCTTGATCTCAAATGCGAATATCACCATTACATAACAAAATGCGAGTTAACATCTTGTCTGACTTCCAAATTGTGAACCAAAATCAATATTATGTGCGAACCCAATGTTGATCTTTAAGCTGATTCACCAAATGCGAATCTTGACCATCAACAATCGAAATCATCGAACAATCAGATCCTGATTTCAAACAAACCAAATGCGAATCCAAAATCAAAACCAAATCGTCTTATCAACTCCATAATCCAGATTCAAGCTTTCGCAATCGATTTCATCAGCCTTCCAAGTTCGTTTTTCATCAATAGCGAGTCGACATCACAAACTGGCCATCGATTCCAACTCAAAATTGCTCTAATTGTGACAAACGTTGCCAAACCGAGAATCGTTCTTCAAAAGTCACATTGATCGTGAAAACCAAGCTCTGATACCAATTGTAGTGACAAAGAACATGGTTTGGCATGCGGAATTAAAGCTTGCACAATTGAACATGGTGATTTGGGTGTTTAAGAGATATATTGAATGTATATGATGTTACAAAAAAAGGATCTAGATCTAGACTACATAATTAACACACACTTACACACTCACTTTTACATCTCTCAAGCACACCTCTACAAGTGGTATGAACCCACTATTTATAGAGGTATTTACATGTCTCTCTCTCACTCTCACTAACAAATGGGTCTAAAGGCTAAAGCACCACATGCAAGTGGGTTTTACAAAAGTCAAACATTTACAAAGTCATGAATGAATAACTTTGCACCCCAACAAATTCAAAATCTTTAATTACCATATTTAACCATTAAAAGATAATTACAAGATATGAGATTATCCAAATCCCTAAAATTTAGGATCTTATCTTGGGGAAGGAGGCTAATTCGAAAATCCTAGGGTTTTTCAAACCCTAGATTTCGAAATCTTGCACTAAAGGAAAGGATTTAAAAACCCTTTCTAAAATTTCGCAAATTAGGGTTAGGAAACCCTAATCTGGAAATTTCTTGAATCCTAGGGTTTATTGGCTATAAACCCTAATTGTCAAGTTCATACAATTGTATAATACTAATTGAAAACAAGTTAACCAAAGGCTCTGATACCACTGATGGGTTTTATACAAACAATCCTATGTGTGCATGCAACCCTAGAATTGGATCTATGTTTTCACTATTAGATACACAACATTATGAACACATGAATAAAACCCTAATGTAGCCTACTATATTCGAAATTCACATAGAAGGTTAGATCACATACCTCTTGTTGTTATATTGTAATAACAACTTAAATCTTCAAACCCTAAGTCTTGAAAGCAAGTACCACAAGGGTAGTACCTCTAATGGCTCACAAACACCACAAGCAATTGGAGAGGCTATAAAGAGAGAAGGGGAGAGGTAAAAATAGTCCTTGGGATCTCTTAGAATCAAGTGGACAAATTCTTAAGGCCTTAGGGGTCTTTATATAGGGTTTAGATTAGGGTTTCAGTCCTTATCCTTATCTAGTTGCTTGCCCATCAAGCAATCATAAGATAAGCCTTGCTAACCCTTATCTTTTGGACCTTTGGATGATTTCAAGGATATCTTATCCCTTGAATTTGTCCATCCTACAATAAGGATAATCATTGCCCTATTTTGCAACTATCACATAATTACAATTCAGTCCCTCTAGTTTAATTAATTACACTTGATCACAAAATTAATTCTTGACCAATATTAATTAAACAAATATGATTTCTCCTTTAATATATCATTCTTATAATATATTAATAAATCTTAATAACCTCTCTCTCTATTTATTTCTCCAGTCAAGTTGTTTTGGTGAAGGCAACCCAAAAGGACCATGCACAATCGGGTCAAGTACTTACCAAATATGGTTACAGGCTGAGACACTAATCCAACATTAATTCCCATTATATTTACATGGTTGTTCCACTATGTTAATGCCGCATCAGCGAAACTACATGCTGCAAATCATACTTTACAATCATCTGTACAGAAGCTTATTTTAGCATATAGCCGTTCTGAAATCCAACAACCCAAAGCAACGTATCTATACTGTCACCGCTCCTGTGAATAGTCCTTCCGTAGATAATTGATAATACTTTTTATTGTAGGTTAAGGGGTGTACCTATACATAAACCTACTAGAGTGAGCCCTAGACTATAGTCTTGCTTTCCTAAGAAAGTACTAATTCGCTATAGTCAATAGCTCTAATACCAATCTGTCACACCCCCAGTCGGCAGTGTAACGTCATTCCTTGTATCACTTACGCGGGTATAGTATGTTAGGCATACATCGCATACACAGGGCGTACGTGCGAGGTTCTCAAACCCTAAAATTTAGGGTTTGGACCCTATTTAACCATCTTTATGGCCTCCAACCTCATCTCTCATGAGCCTCTATTGATGTATCTCACCAAGAATACATTAAAGGGTAACAGAAGCGTCAACCAGAAAGAAACCTGATCAAGGATTTCCACCTGCACGAGTGTTTGACCTAGACCATCGCCCAAGAACCCTCGTGTACTGATCCCTGTAGTCCGCTATTCAAGGACAACCTTCCAGAAATAGGGCCCAAGTCTCCTACTGGACAGAAGAGTACTTCCGACTCCCACAGAGACAAGGATAGTTCTCTGAATCCCGCCTCCCCCACAACGTTGTACCAATAGCAAACAACCATGTGCGGGGCACGTCCCACTAATGAAAAACCTCCATGATCTACAAGACCTGAAAAGGTAAAGCATATTGTCAGGGATCAATTCCCCCAAAGACAGGTATAAAAAGGTTCCTTCTCCTCTAATAGAAGGGACTGATAATCTTCTACTTCTCTTCTCCACTTGAATGGACTAAATCTCTCTTCTCTTAGGAAAAAAAACTAAGTTAATAGTCGGAGCTTCTTTCCTGGAGACCCTACTAGAAGAAGTCTAACGAATTCCTTCTCTTGTACTGTGATTATCAAGCATGCTTCTTCGGTTGCCAAATAAGACGTAGTCAAGTTGAAGACATATCACAACAGTTAGCGCCATCCGGATGTGTACTTGGTGCTACACAACCCGATATACGACACTATGTGTCTGCAAGGGTGAACACAAGACCTATCTTATCGTGAAATGGCGACACCGAATCTGCAAGAAGGCGGACCCTTGGTAGGTTTCACAAGACACATATTATGGCCTCACAGAACAATACACCTCCCACTCACGTTAGTCATCCATGACAGAAGACAACAGGACACAAACCATCAAATTCTCTGTAATACATCACCCAGTAGAACAGAATATATTGTTAGGACTTTCGGTACTCTTCAAGCTGCAAGCCGGCCGTCGACAATCCACCGCATAGTTAAATTTAGCACGCGGTCAGGATCAGCAACTATCGTCACCAGCATCCCACGCAAGAAGATGTGCCACCAAATCGTCACGGAATCAGACCTGGTCAGAGCCACTAAGAAATCCAAAGTAGACCACCCATCAAAAAAGCACGTAATACATAAGGGCCACCATGAACAAGCAATAAAGATCGGGGTCGGTCTCTCGATGGAAACCAAAGCTCATTTGGTTGCACTCCTAGTGTGATTTTTTGGGTTGTTCGCGTGGCAGCCTGCAGATATGACTGGAGTGGACCGAAAGATCATCGAGCACAGTCTAAACATTATACCTGGTAACGTACTGGTAAAGCAAAAGAAGAGGGACAGGAAAGCAATAGAAACAAGGCAATTAATGACAAGTTTACGAAGCTCGTGGACGCAGGCATCCTTCGTGAAGAAATATTCCTGACATGGATAACAAACCCCATAATGGTAAAGAAACACGACGGCTTGTGGCGAATGTGCATCAACTATTCTGATCTAAAAAACGCATGCCCAAAAGACCATTATCCCCACCGTAGATAATCCAGAAGGTCAAATCCTTGGAAGGCTTCCAACTTAAATGTTTCCTTGACTCCTACAAAGGCTATCACCAAGTCTAGATGCGTTGGGAAGACGAGGAAAAGACAGCCTTCCACACCGACCGGGGCACGTTCTGTTACTAGAAAATGCCATTCGACCTCAAAAATGTCGGTGCGACATACTAGCACTTGATGGACAAAGTCTTCGTAGAAAAGATTGGGAAAATGTGGAGGTTTATGTCGATGACAGGGTCATTAAAATTTGCAACAAAACAACGCTGCTCCGAGACATCGATGAGACCCTCCAGACCCTGGCACATGCACAGATGAAACTCAACCTAGGAAAATGAAATTTCAAGGTGGAAGAAGTCGAGTTCTTGGGATACCATATAACCAAATAGGGGATTGCACCACACCATTCCATGATCCAGGAATTTCTTGATTCCAAGGCCCCACACAGCATAAAAGGGGTCCAGGAAATCAACAGAAGGTTGACAGTGCTAGGCATATTTATAGCCAGATCAGCCGAAAAGGCCCTACCACGTTTCCATACTCTGAAAGGGTGTGTCGACAAAAACCACTTCAAATGGAAAAAAGAGGCTAACTCTGCCCTCCAATGCCTAGAGGAGGCTCTCCGTCAGCTACCAACAATGGCGAACCCTATGCCAGGCAAAACTCTACAAGTATACCTTGCAACGGTCGATGAACCATCTCATCGGTATTAACGGTAGAAAGTAATAAGAAGCAGTTACCAATACACTTCGTAAGTAGGGCATTGAAAGGACCCGAAATCAACTACCCAGTTTTGGAGAAATTAGTATTGGCTCTAATCTATACAGCCAGGCGTCTCTGGCGCTGCTTTCTATTAGGTTTTAGTTCAAAAATAGTTTCATAAACTAGAAAAATAAGGCAAATGGAAGACTTTAAATTTAGAACATAACATAAACATTTTATACCCACCAAGGATCTTCTTGCAAGTTATAGAAAGATTAAAACACCAACCATAGAAAGGATGAAGAAATAGCAACCTTTGTTGTTCTTTGGATCCTGTTAGGAGGCTTGGAAGTTGATCAAGAATGTGGAACCTTTAAGACACCAACAATGACTCAGCTTGATGTAGATGCTAGTCAATAAACTCTTAACTCTTAAGCTTGAAGATAAAATACCCAAGTATTTTATCTAAGAGAACAAAAGATATGCAAGTAATATTCAATAACTCAAAGCAAATAAGAGAGTCTCATAGAGAGCTCTCGGTAATTAAATGGAAAGTAGCACTCCAAGAGTGCAAGACACTAGCTATTTAAAGCATGAACTTAATCTAAAGGTCTTTATCCAATAAGCACTTTAGACAAGCTTGTCCCTGTTGGATTAGTGTCTAAGTCCATAACTATTTTGGTATGTACTTGACCCAATGGTGCATGGTCCTTTTGGGTTGCCTTCACCAAAGCAACTTGATTGGAGAAATAAATAAAGAGAGAGGTTATTATGATTTATTAATATGTTATAAGAATAATATATTAAAGGAGAAATCATATTTGTTTAATTAATATTGGTCATTAATTAATTAAGAATCAATTTTGTGATCAAATGTAATTAATTAAACTAGAGGGGTTGAATTGTAATTATGTGATAGTTGTAAAATAGGGCAATGGTTATCCTTGTTAAAGGATGGACGAATTCAAGGATAAGGATATCCTTAAAATCGTCCAAGGTCCAAGAGATAGGGATTTTCAAGGCTTATCTTATGGTTGCTTGATGGGCAAGTAACTAGATAAGGATAAGGACTGAAACCCTAATCCCAACCCTATATAAAGACCCCTAAGGCCTTAGGACTTCATGCACTTGATCCCTAGAGCTTCTAAGGACGAATTTCTACCTCCCTCCTCTCTCTTTATACCTTCTCCATTTGCTCTTGGTGTTTGTGAACCATTAGAGGAGTGACACTTGTGACTCTAAGCCTACCAAAGTCAATACAAGGAGATTTGGGATTGTTATTGCTACATAACAATCAAGGTAATATTATAAACCTATTCTTATGTTAATACGATTACTTATATGCTAGAATTAGGGTTTTATTATGTGTTCATAATGTTGTGTATCTAATAGTGAAAACATAGATCCAATGCTAGGGTTGCATGTACACATAGGATTGTTTGTATAAAACCCATCAGTCCCCATGCATACACCATGTTGTATTTTTTTTGATTAAACTAAGAAAAAATCCATCCCTCTTTATGTCACTCTCAATTTTCGGCCATCATAAAAAAAAAGTTTCTATTTTATAAACTCAAAGTTTATAAGATATAAACTTTGTCTTTTTCTAAAATGCAAAAGGATTACCTAGTCCAAAATGTTGTACATGACTTATTAATTCATACATTATGAATTAATATGTTACTTGCTAATGAAAATTATTATTTCCAAGAAATAAATAATTTCTAGGTTAATTATAATAGTTTATTGAATATTTATTAAAATCAATTTCTAATAAATAATCAATTATATCAAGTTGTTAGTGTGACCTATTAGTATCATATGTTAATTAGCAATATCACTATAATATGATTCTTGAGCATACTAGATCTTTCAATCTCCTACTTGTGCAAGAATCATATTAGATAATATAGACAGTGGTGAACGTCTAGCAACATTTCACTACCCCTATCAATATATGAATTTGTGTCATTCTATCAACACCCAATTCCCAAAACTCTCAAAGCTACAATGAGTGTACAATGCTAGATTATCAGTTATCCCTTTGCTACAGACATCATATTAAACATGAGATACGGATCGCGATCAATCTCATTAGTTTTTCAACTTTGGTAAGGCACCTTAGATGTCTAACTCTCATCACATAAGAGGAACAAATCCCATCTTGACTACATAAGCCTCTTGCATAGTTCACACTATACCTGAAAATGGATTTTATAACCGCCCGGTTAAGGAGCAACATTTGGCCATATCAAAGCATAGTACCCCCTACACTTAAGTCCCACTATGCATCTCAGGTGTGTTAAGGATACAAACATAGTACATTTTAATCAAGTATCATTCATGATAGCGATCCATAAGATGATCTTGATGCGAGTCAGTTTAGTACTAGTTCTCTGACAAGTACCTATGAAACATGGTTACAACCACTTGTCTACTTTCATCTTATGAGAGTCAACCAATCCAATTCATATTAGCCTTACTTTAAAATTTCTCCCACAATTATAACCTACTATTAACTTTTAGAATAATAACATTATCCATGGTTTAAACATGTTAATATAGAACACAACAAATATTAATGTGATGACTATATCCCAATATATCATAACATTATCTAATAGTTGTTGTTATAATGTTCCAATATCCAAATACTAAATCCAAATAAAAAAACCCATTTCTAGAATAATAAAGTCTTATAGATTAAGTGTGATCATTCATACTTAGCTTAAAAGAATGACTTTATCAATGGACCTGACAAAATTTAATTTGTGTGAATTCTGTGAATACTATCATCTCCGTACTTAACTTTACTCTAAGTATAGTTAAACTTCTTGGAGAATATGATTGGTTTTCTTTCATGAAATAGAGTCTCTTAGCATGATTAAATATGCGCTCGAAGTCACAAAGATTTATATGTGATCCTTAAATGGCAGAAATCAACATAGTTTTTCAATGATCCCTTTCATCCAATCATATTTTAATTCAACTTCTAAAGTAATGTCTTCTTATTTTGTAGTAGATTGTGTCATTATGTTTTGCTTGGACCTAAATCCAACAAGACTTACCCTTCATTCCATAATGAAGTCAAAATCCAATTATAATTCATAATTATTTATATTTGTTTAGAAATTAACATCTTGTGTAGCTCTTTCCATAAAGATACTTTCTAAACTGATTGTCTCATATACATTCTCTTAGTTCTTCTAAAGTACTCTTAGAATGCACTCTTAGTCATCCAGTGACTTAACCATGTATTCAATTTGTATCCTATGACATGCTTACAGCATGATCAAATGCCATGTCCTATGCATAATATGGTGTAAATGCTGAATTCATTGGCCAAGCAAATAGAATATAAATCATTTCATCTAGTTCAAGCCTATGAGTTATGCTCTTTTGAGGCTAGCTCAAAATGGTGCCATATGCAATGCCAAGAATTCTCCAAAAGAATCTTGTGTCTTGATTCTTTTCAATAAATTGCCAATATATGTATAAGGACATGAAACTTTTAACATTCATTTTATCTATCCCTTAAAGATTTTACATTCCAAGAATGTATATTCTCCTTCCTAAGTCATTCGTTTTAGAAACACTTTCCGAGTCAATGTGAAAAACGACCTTGATTAGTCAAAATGTGATTTCAAATGGTTAAGTATGTCTCATTCATACAAGATTATGAATTTCACTATGCTCCCACTAGTTCTTGGTGAACACACATGTTCTATTCATTTTGATATAAAAACATACCTTGTGGTTTTATATAAAATAACGATTGTAACATTGAGATGTTTGCTTTATATCCACAAGTGGATCTCAAGCTCTACATATTTTGTTAGGATAACATGCATTAAGAAAACCTCTAAGCTAATCTATATAGATATCTTCTAGTAGATGTCTTTTAAGAAAAGCGGTATTTCTTGAAATCTATTTACTATATCTCATATTAAGAATATGAATTTATAGAATAATATCCTTGTTGATCTAATCATAGCTACTTGTGAAAAAGGTTTGATCACAGTCAATGTCAGGAGTATGATGAGGACCATAGTCAATGACATGAGTATGAGAAAACACTTTTAGTACAAGTCTTTCTTTAAATGTGTATGGTTATCCATGTAATTTATTCTTTCTATAAGAAACATTTTCTCCTTCTATCCTTGTTATAGGGATAAATTTTAATCAAGCCCAAACTTGATTCTCATACATGGATTACATCTTATGTTCATGACTCTAAGTCATTTATCAGATTCAAGATCTAACATAGCATCTCTGTATTTGATGGATTTTCCAGAAACCATCAATAAAGCTCATCAATGAGAGATTCCACATTTCTCAAGTCATAGATGATTTTTACCATTAATGTGAACAATTTTTGTTTATGAATAGCTATTATTCAATTTTAACAATCCTTGTTAAAAACTAGTGCCAACCATTACTACATAAGGTTATGGTTCATGAGCCGTTTCAAGTTCCATGTAACTCCCACTCGCTTTGTCATTAGAAGCTAGCTTTTTAAAAACTTAGCTTTCACAAGAATAAAAGAACCTATTCTTGGTAGGTTTGCATATAACAATCTAAGCCACATTTAGAGTATTATATGTACAAATATGTATTTAGTATATTTTGGGTTTAGAAGCTTTAGTCCAACATCGACTTCAAATCCATAAAAAAAATAAGTAAGATGAGGATGGAGCCTTTCCATACTAAATGCTATAAAATGTTTATTCTACTTATTAGTTGGTATTTGTATTCAAGATACAATTAATAGTGATTGAATTATCATCCCAAAAAGATTAAAGGAAGATATTTCTACCGATTAGAAAGTAAATCATACCAAGTAAGATTTAATTCATCATTAAGGCCTTAGATCGATGGTTCTTACCGGTTTGCATCTCAACTTTTGAAACCTTCAACAAATATTTCACAATTATTCTTTACCACATAAAATATAATTAAAACTACTATAGTTGTTAATAAAGTTGATTTCGTATCTTGTGCTTAATCTCAGACATTCATTAGAAAGGAAGTCATACACCAAAGTGTATAGTTCATTAATTATTTTCTCTGCACCTTAAGTGAAAATATCATTAGGAATCATTTACATATAAATAAGATTCACATATGTCAAATAAACTACATTATTTGCCTTCAAAAACCCCTTTCTTGAAGTTGGAATATGTGAATGTCATTTTTATAATAAACATAACAATGTCAAAGATGAGTTTGATTTAAAACAAGTTTAAGTCAAAAAGTGATTGCATATAGAGCTTAATTTTATTTATAAAAATGTTGATATTTACTTTACAATTCTATTAAGAGAACTAGTCTCATAAATAGAAGTTAATCATTTCAGAATATGAATATTATCGTTAAGAAAAACAATTGAGTAAATTATCCAACATTTGAATAAAATAATTGAGACATAAATTTAGACATGCTAAATTAAAACATACATTTTTCCAAAACAAATATTGTTTTACATTACAAGTAATTTATGTTCTAAGCATAAATAATAAGCTAAACTCCGAGAGTGTAGTTCCAACTTGGTTGTGCTCAGCTTGGTTACTCTTCAGTAAATATCTACAAGCCATTGACAAATATTAGATTAACATTTAAGTACCAAGTACCTAATTGTTATATGAAAAGTAGGAGTTATATCTAGTAGATACTAGAAGTACTAGTCTCTTCCAGACTTTCTTTACATATAACAGGATTAAATCCTCTTCCAATGTCCAGTTTCTTCACAAAAGAAACAAGATTCGTCTATGTGGGCCTTAGTGGACTTCTTGGGCTTAAAGGTGTTCAGTCCATAAAACATGGGCCTCTTGTATCACACAAGGTGATTCTTTTATCCTTGCATTATTCCAATGTTTAAAATAGCTTTAAATAAAATATAACTGTGTATATTGGAATATTGTTTCACCTGTTATATCATCAAATATATATTTAAATTATCCAAGACTTCCTAAAAGTCATGAATAACTATTCCTAGATTGATGTTGATAGCATCTTTAGCATCACAGTAATGCCTTTACTAGGTATCATGTTCAGGCTTATTTCTCAAAGAAAATAGTTTAGGACTATGACCTTTAAGTGTATACAATTCCATATCTCTCACGAGATTGTCTCTTAAAACATGAACCCATTAATTGAAGTTGTATCTAGTGAATGTTATTATTTCATTAAGTCATTAAAGAAAAATGACAATTCATGATAATGAGAATGGATTATTTAACCACAAAATTTTAACAAAATTCATTTAGTATTTTCAATATTTAATCTTAAATAATTAATACCCTTTTAGTTTCCAAAAACATTAATTATCAAAGTTTAAGATCCAAGTTGCAAAACAAATAAATGGTTGGGTATCCTTTATCCCATCCACTTGAATTCAACCCGATAGATATCGATTATCAATTATATTTTGCTATATAATTCCTAGATTTATGGGATCGCTAATAACAAATTTAATTAGACATCTGTTATCTCATATATGCTTCGGAACTCTCTTGCTTAGGTATCTTTTATCACAAAAGATTTCCGATCAAATTGTCCAATTTGAAAAACATGTGTAATCGGCCTATAACTTGGTTATAGAAATCGCAAAGACACCCGAGCCATCAAAAGATAACACTAAGTGGTTAGGTATCCTTTATCCCACTATTTCATACAAGAGATGTGCGAGTGTTCTTCAAAAGGATTGTAAATATTTGAGGTTTGTAAAAAAAATGGGTATTTATATGTTTTACAATTCTAGTTTAAAAACATATTACATGCATATAATAAACAATGGTATCAATTTTCAAAAGACAATCACTTTTAAAGGTTCTATATAAAAAGCTAGTTTTTATATAATTTGACGCAATTCAATTTTAATAATCGGTATTAAGTTTGAGTGAATTTGAACCTTTTATATCTTTAATAAAACTTAATTTTATTACTTATATATTTGGAGTTTGTATAAGTTACAAAAATCACTATTTTAAAACTTATAATGGAGTATTTCAAAATTTATCGTTATTAACGATTTTATAAAACCGTGTTTTATTGTAAAATAATAACTTGTTATATCTTATGTCCAATTTTGAAAACCAAACTCCATGTGATGTTTATTTTATCCAAAATTATTTTAGCATGTGAAAAACTAATTTATCAACCACACATAATAATTGCATAAAATAAACAACACAAACATGCATAAAAAGATATGTGCATAAACATAACCAACTAATGATATTTTTTGTGAGCCAACACAAAAGATGTCAAGTCCATTACAAAAGGGACATTTAAGGGGACCAAAAATATTCTTGTAATGTTGTTATAGAAGCTCAAAAATAGTTTCATAAACTAGAAAAATATGGCAAACGAAAGACTTTAAAATTAGAACATAACATAAACATTTTATACACACCAAGGATCTTCTTGCAAGTTATAGAAAGATTAAAACACCAACCATAGAAAGGATGAAGAAATAACAACCTTTGTTGTTCTTTGGATCCTCTTGGGAGGCTTGGAAGTTGATGAAGAATGTGGAACCATTGAGACACCAACAATGACTCAACTTGATGTAGATGCTAGTCTATAAACTCTTAACTCTTAAGCTTGAAGATAAAATACCCAAGAATTTTATCCAAGAGAGCAAAAGATATGCAAGTAATATTCAATAACTCAAAGTGAAGAAGAGATAGAGAGTCTCCTAGAGGGCTCTCGACAATTTGATGAGAATTGTTATCGAGATTTTAGAAAGCAAAGTTTGATTTGAGTAATTGAAGATTTAGAATACGAAGAGTAAATATTAATCAGATCTCATATTGATAAAGACTGATTACAACATAAGCAGAAAAGAGATATCAGTTATGAAAAAAAACTCTCTCTACTTCTAACCTCAGTCCCTATTTATAGGGAACATGAGTGTACAAAAAATATACTAAGTCTAGACATTTCACTTCGCATAAAGATGACTGAGTAAAATAACATAAAATGCGAACCTATACAAAACACTATTTTCGACTTTTACAATTTTACATCTACAATCTCCCCCTTTGTAAACAGTCGAAGCTATTCATCCCATAAGCTTTTGAACAGCTGAGTGGATTCTCTTTCGCACTTCTCCATACCAGGAGATCACCTTCTTGAGATCTTTCTTGTCTCCTTCATTGTTCTTCTTGCAATTGTTCATACGAACAATAAAGTGCGTATATTGCGAAGAATTATATCTTTCAATCTCTGAGACTTTAAACAAGAACTTCTTAGGTTTCCCTTTTGTATCTCTTCCAGAAAACACCATGTTGAACGGTTTCAGGCATATTTCCCCAACAACATATTTCGATAATGCTGATTGAGATAAAGTTTCTTCCCAAGGAACGTTCACTTCTCTTCCCAACACATTAGCCAATTCTTCATCTGTAAGAGCCAAACAATCGAAGTAGTTGTCGATGAATGTCTTCACATGTGCGAAACCTATCTTGAACACTTTAGTCTCAGAGCCTTTGAGATTATTTTCTTCCATATGCTTCAAAATCAGAGCCACTTGAATTAAATCATTGCAGTTCATCAAAGGAAAATCAGCTACCGTGAAGTCATACTGCTTGTTGTCTGCTCGGATAACAAAATAACGAAAATTTTGAAGCATGTCTTCAAACAATACATCTTTCTTGATTTTCAGCACCTTTTTGATCTTCATTAAAGACCAAACTTCATCCGGATTCTTCCCCAAGACAGCATGAAATCTGATTTTCATGTGTGTATAATCATCAGGATTATCAAACTTCTCACTAATCTTGTACTGAGCAGTGATGAATAGCATTTCATTGACTGGAAAATCCAGCTGACAATTGTTTGAATTCGCAATATCATAACTTCTCTTTGGCTTCTTCTCAAATTCGTACATTTCCCTCCCCACAACTTTTGACTCTATAGTTTCGTAAGAGTAAAGCTTCGCAGGATCTCCTTTGTTCATCGTGGGAGGAACACTTGCCCTCTGCCTCATAATGCTTTGTACTTGCCTCATCCTTTCCAACTCTGCTTCAGCCTCAGCTTTCTTCTCCTCCTTTTATTTTTCATATAAAATCCCTTTTCCTTTTCCCACCATATCTGTTTGAGGTTTTGAACTTGAACCTCCTTCTTTTTCTCCAATAACGATTCCTTTGGCAATCATTTTTGTGGTTACTGTGGTTGAGGAAATTGGCTTCGTAAGTATGGGAAGAGTAGTTATAAGCTGAGTAGATATAACTTTTCCAACTGTCTTCGCATCCTCTTCTTTACTTAAACTCTTCTCTCCCCCTTGCACCCCTGTGAAAGCAGGTGGGGCACTCCTTGGTAGTAAAGAAGTAAAATTGGTGAGTGGAGCAAGAGCTTTCTGAATTGCTTGTTATAAAGTATTAATCTTTAGAGACAAAAACTCAGGAGTGAGAATTTGTGTAGTTGACGATTGCGAAACCACCATTTTAAGCTCAGACACCAACTTGGTTAGCTGATCAAGCTTCTCCTTTGTTTCTTCGTTATGGGCTTCAAGAATAGGAACATCAACAAACTTTTGTACTCTTGAAGAAACCTCCGCAATCTACTTTTGAACTTCAGCATTTTGAGTATGAATATCCTGAAGCTCCTTCGCAAGTTCAGATTTCAACTCTTGAAGCTTATAGTTGACATCCTCCCGAACTTTCTTCACATCTTGTACAAAAAGAACATGACGTTCTTTTGCAGCAGCTTACAAATCCTTGACCACTGAAGAAAAATTGCTCCCTTGTGCTTGAATGCGAAGCTCATTATTCTTGTTGAATTGATCAACCTTCTCCATAATACGCTTCTCAGCACCTTTGATCATTACATCAACCTCCATAGCTGAAATAGAAGACATCCTGCCGGAATTAGCTTGCGACTGAATAATAGCATTCAACTTCTAATTCAGGATTTTAAATTGCTTTCCTGTCATAAGCATATGATCAGGAATATCCTCCTCCTCTGAATCAAAATGAATATCTTCAATTATCCCTCCAAAGGCACCTTCTTCAACTTCATTATCAGATAAAGGTTGCGAAGGTTGAGGATTTTCGGGTTATTGAGATGGAAAAAGTGTTGTAAATGGGTTTTGAAGAGCATGATCAAAAATTGATGAGGTGGTGGATAAAGTTGTAACTGGAATTGAAACAATTGGTAATGAAATAAATAAGGAGATTGGGATTGTGGTTGCAACACTCAGGATAGGTGCCCCCGTATCAGATACGTTGACAACCGTATCAGAAATAGGTACCTCCTCAGAAACTGATTTGGTAGTGATTATTTCGAGTGGTTTGGTGAGTGGTAAGGTGGTAGAGATTTGCAAAGTATGGATGATAGGTAATGAAACATTTACCGTAGATGGCACTGGTGGAGTTTCTGGTACTATTTCTTCATCATATGATTCATTGCGAATCACCATCTTCCTTCTTTTGACGAGAGTACGTTGCATGTTCTTGGCAACATCTTCAGCTCTTTGTCTTTTCTTTCCTGGAGAAACTGGAGCTGGAATACTGCGAATAGTAACGCCTTTACTGCTCACCTCAGCCTTGCGAATTTTCTTCAATACCCCAGACTTAGAAGGTATTAGTTCTTTCTTTGACTTAGATGAAGTTTCTTCAATTTGAATATCTTCATCTTGAACTTGTGGTGAAGATGAACCTTTCGCATCCTTCTTTATGAGCTTCTTCTTCTTTGACGGAGCAGCAACATCCAATAATACTCCAGTCTGCTCTGATTGAGCAATTGTTCGCAGATATCTCACCAAGACTTTGTGAGTTTGAGATACCTTGTGAAGCATCGCATCTGGAATGCGAGCCACATGAGTAAAAATTGCTTCATCATCTTCTACTGCCTTTGGAAACTGATACAAAGAAAATTCAGCAACTTCAACATCCTCCATTACTGGAATTGCTTCTTTTTCATAGACCTTCTCCAGAATCAAGCTCCAATATCTTGCACACGAAATCCCCTTTTCCGAATTTGTGTTTTCGAGACTCTTAACAAATTCCTTCCATAATTGGGTGGCATAATCCACGTTTATATCATAGTATATGCCCATAACCATGGCATATACTTCCATTCGTCCTCTATCCAGTCCAACTGATCTTCCTGTTAAGCATCTAAGAAAAATTCCAAATAAGAAATTCCATATGCACGGCAACCCAGACTTTCGAAAGTCACTGATCTTCTCAAGCTCTGGTTGATGACCCATCTCGTTGAACAGTTGAATGATTTGAGAGTTAACAGGTTTGGCAAATGGAGGGTTGTTTGGAATCTGCAAGAATTCAAGAAACACTTCTTGGACAGTTTGACCCGTTTGTTGTTGATTAAGTTGAATGTTATCACATCCGTTGTATAATTGTATGATGCCGTTGAAGCTGCCAAGGATAACCATGTCATCGGAACGGAGAAGGAACTAAACATGGCAGTTGATAGAGGGGATCGTTTCAGGGTAACGATAAGCATCTTCAAACCTTCAGGATAAGAAGATACATTTGGATCAACTTGATAGTTTGTGATTTGGATTTTCATCAGGGAGTGAGAAAGAACTTCATCAGTGTTGGATTGAGTGGCTGCCATTTTTAGGGTTTGAAAAAGATGAAGTTTGATCAAGGTTGAAACTTTGGAGGTTTGTGAGAATTCTGTTTGCGTAACCGTACATAGTATTCTTGATCCCCCTTTTATAGGTTACTCAAATTGATTTGAAATTAAAGTGGGATGCATTTAATGTTATCCGATGTGGCACCTTGAAAATCGGATCATGACTGCAAAAAGATAACCATGCTTCAAAAAGTAACTGTCACATCTCCTTGAGAACCGGATAGAATACCAACCATCTTGAGTACATAGCCTGTCAAGTTTCCCGTTATAGAATCTGAACCGTTAAAACCCTTCGCATGGAGTCAAGGCTCTTTCACTTTTGGGATATAAAGTGAAGTTATATGCCAGATTTGCGAAATCATCAGTCTGAGTTGGTTATACTCAGAACCTCAAGGATTTCGTGTGTGCATTGTGTCAACAAAATAAGATGAGAAAAAAAAAATTTGGAATGTTGTGATGTCAAAATTTTAATTTGACAAGAATGCAGTAAAACCCCAGGCAAAGGTTGCTTTTTTAATCATCAAGAGAGATAATCAACAGCTTGTGTAGTTTCCCGTGAATTACAATCGAATACTTGTAGAGAAGTATCGAAGGGCTTCTTTTAAAAGACATTTTGGATTGGTTGGAAGTTTCATTACATATCAGCCTTAACATAAGGTGAGAAATTGTAAATGAAATTACTTGTTTGACCAGTGTAGTCAGTGACAAGTTGGCTTGTGAAAATATTTATCATGACTAGGATTTGCGAATGAAACTTACACAGAAATCATATTCAAAAAAAAAATTGTTCTGGATCTTGTTGGGTAACAAACATTGTTGGTTGTGAATATTTGATCAAGACCACACATGCGAATTGAATATGATTTGAAGTTTCGAAATTTTTGATACTGAAACAAAGGTTTCGTAAAAATCTAGAACAAAGTTCCCCGTCAATTCCTTAAGGTTTATGATTTTTGGGTTTCACTTCCATCACGGACTCATGATGTTAGATCATAAACACAGACTTGTGATTTGTCTAGGTTTTGATTGGTTTGATCAAAGACCTCAAGGACAAATCTCTTCAAAAATTTGGAGTGTAAGAATTGTTTGGTTTAAAAAGATTGGAAGAATCGAAGTGTACCTCTGTTATAATGGACAAAACAGAAAACTCTTAACTCATTTGAGAAGAGTAAGGTAGCTCTGTTGACTTATGCGAATATAAGCCTTTTTGGGAAGAAATTTTCATGTGATAATTTCATTAAGGCTTTCTTTTCACACATAGAGTCTTGTTGAGGCTTTTGATCTACATACAACAGCATGCTTCTAGGGACATCCTAACTAGTTTTTAAAAGAAATTTGATACCTTCCCGTAGAAACACATAAGTATGACATTTTCACATTTTTGCCCTGTATTAAATTCTCAGCACACAAAATTTAAAGAACAAAGAAAACAAAAATATTTTTGTGATTTTTGAATTGTTTAAAATTAAAAACATAACAAAATAAAATCTTTTTGGATTTTTAATTTTTCAAAATTAAGAACAGAACAAAATAAAATCTTTTTGGATTTTTTATTTTTCAAAATTAAGAACATAACAAAATAAAATCTTTTTGGATTTTTGATTTTTCAAAATTAAAAACATAACAAAATAAAATCTTTTTGGATTTTTGATTTTTCAAAAGTTAAAAAAAATTCAAAATTAGTCTTAAACCTTACCTTATTTGTTATGATCTCAGATGCGAAAAGATGTGAATGCAAAGCCATGCGAAGCCTCTGAATGAACAGTAACCTCTGAACAATTTTGACTCATAACTGCTGAACCAGACTTTTAGGCATGAGTTTTTGAAATTGAATTCGCATTAATCATCCCCAAACCTGCTAAAATTCTAACAAATGATTTTTCATCAAGAGGTTTTGTAAAAATATCAGCAAGTTGTTCAGTTGTTTTAACAAAATGAATTTCAATATTCCCATCTTCCACATGATCTTTGATAAAATGATATCGAAGAGCAATGTGTTTTGTCTTTGAATGTTGTACTGGATTATGAAAAATGTGAATTGCACTTTGCGAATCACAATACAAAGGAATCTTTTTCATGTTTATTGCATAGTTACGAAGTTGACTCTGAATCCAAATAATTTGCGAAGTGCAAGCAGCAGCAGCAATGTATTCTGCCTCAGCGGTTGATATAGCCACACAAGTTTGTTTCTTTGATTGCCAACTTACCAACTTCCCATCCAATAGTTGACATCCACCACTTGTACTTTTCCTATCCAAAGTACATCCTCCTAGATCAGAATCTGAAAAAGCTTGAATGAAAAACCCCGTTTTCGTAGGATACCAAAGTCCTAAAGAAACTATTCCCTTAAGATAGCGAAAAATATTTTTCACTGCAGTCAAATGAGGTTCTATGGGATTAGCTTGATATCTAGCACAATTGCAAACCGAAAACATAATATCAGGTCTACTTACAGTTAAGTACAATAAAGACCTATCATGCTTCGATAAAGTGTTAAATCAACAGCAGGAGCATCTAACGAAGGAGTTAGTCTTGTTCCTACTGCCATTGGTACTCTGAGTTTCGTGCTATTAGACATTCCAAACTTTTCAAGCAAGTTCTTTGTATATTTTTCTTGATTGATTAAGATTCCATCCCTGTTCTGTATTATGTTTAAGCCAAGAAAATTATGAATTTTTTCCATCATGCTCATTTCAAACTGACTTTTCATTAGATTTTCAAATTCAATTGACAATGCTGGATCAGTTGAGCCAAAGATAATATCATCAACATAAATTTGAACAAGCATTAGATGACACCCAACTTTCTTGCGAAATAATGTGGGGTCAACTGATCCTTCTTTAAATTTACATTGTTTCAAGAAATTTGTAAGTGTTGCGTACCAGGCTCTTGGTGCTTGTTTTAATCCATATACAACCTTATCTAGGATGTAAACATGATTAGGATGTTCATTGCTTATAAATCATGGTGGTTGTTCAACATACATTGTTTCTTCTAGTTCTCCATTTAAGAATGCACATTTAACATCCATTTGATAAACATCAAAGTCTTTGTGAGCTGCATAGGCTAAAAATATGCGAACTGCTTCAAGTCTTGCAACAGGTGCAAATGTTTCTTCATAGTTTATCCCTTCTTGTTGCGAATAACCTTTAACCACTAGTCTAGCTTTATTTCGAATAATATTGCCATCTTTGTCGGTTTTGTTTTTAAAAATTCATTTTAATCCGACAATTGAAACATCAGAAGGTTTAGAAACTAATCTCCAAACCTTGTTTCGTTCAAATTTAGTCAGTTCAGATTGCATAGCAACAACCCAATCTGAGTGTTCCATAGCATCTTTTACTGTCTTTGGCTCTATTTTCGAAATAAAGACATTAAACATACATAGTTCTTGGTTCACATTCAGTACCTCATTGTTCGCACAAATTTTAGCTCTAGTCAACACACCATCTTGTGGATTACCAATTACCTGTTCTTTTGGATGATTTCTTGTCCATTTCTCAAGTGGTGGAAAATTAGGATCAAATTCTAATGGTGCATCTTCATACATATCTTCATTTTCAGATCCTGCAACAGAAAAGTTATCATTTAGTTCATGAAACTCATCATTTTCATCAAGATTAATTGTCTCTGTTTCATCATGTTCCCCCTCAACATGATCTTCATCTTGATGCTCCCCCTCAAAATGATGTTCCTGTTGATTCTACGAATGCTCCCCCTCAACTTGATGTTCCATAAGTTCATTCTCCCCCTCGAGATTTGGCTGAGTATCTTCATGAATACTCGTATGTTCCTCCTCCATACGAATATTAGTCGTACTTTCACAAGATATCAATGTTGTATTTATTGTTGAATCATCAGTATGTTTTGAGGATTCTGATGTTTGATTATCAGGAGCATTATTTTCTGCGTCAATTGCCCTGTCAGGAATTCCGAAAATTAAATCATAATCAAAATCATTGATTTCAGAATTATCAATTTGAGTATTTGAATCCACAAGTATTGATTTATTTTCAAATTTACTATCCATTTGTTTAAGATAGTAATCATCAAATGTTAAATTGAAAGTTTCTTCAACTTTTCTTGTTCTTTTATTAAGCACTCTGTATGCAACTGAATTCTGTGAATATCCTAAGAATATGCCTTCATCAGCTTTAGCTTGGAACTTGGACAAATTATCTTTGAGATTCATGATAAAGCACCTGCAACCAAAAACATGAAAGAATTTTACATTAGGTTTCGGATTATTGATTATTTCATATGGAGTAACATTGAATCTTCGATGAATGAATGATCGATTCTGAGTAAAACATGCAGTGGACACTGCTTCTGCCCAAAGATATTGAGGTAGATTCGCATATGTTAACATGGTCCTGGCTGCTTCGCATAGAGATCGATTTCTTCTTTCAACAACACCATTTTGTTGTGGAGTATATGGTGATGAGAAATTATGCGAAATGCCTTTGCTTGTGAGAAAAGTATCAAGAGTTTGATTTTGAAACTCAGAACCATTATCACTTTTAATTTTTCGTACATTCTTCTTCAGACTAAGTTCAATCTTTTTGATAAAATCAATCATCGTCTGAGCAACTTCAGATTTCAACCTGAGAAAAAACACCCATGTGAATCGAGAGAAATCATCTACAACAACTAAAATATACCGCTTTTTATTGATTGTTGCAACAGTCGACGGTCCACATAAGTCAATGTGAAGAAGTTCGTTCTATGATTTTTGAATCTATCACAATCGGATGACCTTTTCAATGTTGTTTTCCTTGTTCGCAAGCTGCACACAAAGAATCATTGTCAAATTTTAGTACTGGTAACCCTCGAACTAAATCTTCAGTGACAAGTTTATTAATATTTCGAAAGTTCAAGTGTGACAATCTTCTATGCCAAAGACAGCTGAGATCATTAGATGTTTTTGATAGTAAACACACAGCAGGTTTTCCCACAATTGGTTTGATATCCAGTGTAAACATATCACCATATCTTTTGGATTTGAGAAGTATTTCATTTGACTTCGCATTTGAAATGATACTTCCTTCTTCATTAAATACAACTTGATTTCCAGTACCAACAACAAGTTGTGACACGCTTATCAAATTATGTTGAAGTCCTTCAACATAAGCAACTCTGTTCACAGTGAATTTTCCATTTGTGACTTTCCCATAGCCTTTCACTTGATACTTGTGATTATTTCCAAATTTGACTACTCCAGCATTTTCCAAGCTTCTATAATCTCGCAAGTTTTCCTTTCTTCCAGTCATATGACGAGAGCAACCACTATCAATATACCATTTCGTATCATATTGCTCGTCACACATCACCTGCATTTATTGAAAGAATTTAGGAACCCAAGACTTGTTGGTTCCATCATTAGTAGAATGAAACAAATTCTTGGAATTTAAAAACCATGTTTTCACTTTGTTTGTGACAGAATTCATTATATCAACATCATCAGATCTAGATATTGAGATATAGTCATTCAATAGTTTTGGATTTCCATTGATTGTAATATTATCCTTCACAACATTCGCATTTTTGATAACTGGTTTCCATTTTTGAACCGGAACTTGCGAATTATGAGATGTTGAACTAGCAGTGGAAGAGTTATTTGCGAACTTATCAAATGCATTCTTGATTTGTTGCTCTGAAAACATCCCACTTTGATATTTTCTTCCTTTCCCTTCAAACCAACGATTGATCGTACTTACATCAGATTTTCCTTTTGTATATAAAACTTTGGTCGGTTTTGAGACTGAAGGATTTGGAAATTTTGGTTGTTTTGGTGAGAATTTCACTTTTTCTTGAGTTGAATTTTTCAAACTTGATGAAGTATTTGTGAATTTGCCAACATTTTGAAACTTTTGATTATTTGCAAATTTTTGCGAATTCTCAAATTTTCGATTGTTGTCATATTTGCGAACATATGGAATTTTGTCAACGGAATTTATTGGTTTATGAAAACTCGAATCTGTTTGTTTATTTTTTCTTTGAAATTTTGAAGATGTTGTTTTTGAAATTTGTTCTTTTTCAGCTCTTGGTTTGTCATTAGACACAACTTGCCAGAAAATTGCTTTTCTTGCTTTTCTTTTTGAAACATTATTTTTTCTGTTGAATAATTTCCAACCATCAATTTGAATTCATGAGAATTTAATTTCACTTCAGCCTTTGATTTTTCAACTTTTTCAAAAATTTTGTTTGGTTTTTCACCTTTAATCACCCATTTTTGTAATGATTTTTGTTTTTGAAACACATAAGAATTTTGAGTTAAATTGTTTGCTTCTGTTTTTTGATTTGCGAAAAAACCTTTTGTGGTTGACTTTAGATTATCTTTTTCAATCATTTTGTTGAATTCAGGATGAACTTTCTTAGCATTTCCAGTAGTGACAAAAACTTGATTTGGAAAAATAGTTTTATCAGTGCATACAAAATTTGGATATACCACAGTGTTGGTTTCCAAATAATGTGCGCCTTTGTCATTTAAAATTTTATCAAATTCTTTTGTATTCTCAAACACTTGATCAACCACAACTCGTTGAGGTGTTTCATTTGAATCTTTCTTTTCTTCTTTGTTCTCATCAGTATCATCAGATTTCCAGCTTTCAACTTCCACATTATCAAACTTACAATGTTGCGAAGTTGAAGGTTTATCAATTTCATCCTCTACTATCGAATCAACTATTATTTCTTTACCTTTGATCTTAGATGTGATATTAATGATTGACAATTGAGAACAATCAACCTCTTCTTCCTCTTCTATCTCACTGATTTCACTCACATTATCTGAATTTTCTTCAATATCAGCATAATTGAATTGTGAGGCAAGAGTTGAATTTTCTGTTTTCTTTAAGATTTTCACTTGTTCACTCTTTGTCAAACTTTCATTGACAATGTTAACCAACTCATCAGCATTCAGAAATTCATCAATTTTGACAATACCGTATGGATATCTATCATCAGGTATTTTGTCAAATTGAGCAATTGTACTTTCGCAATCATAAGAAACAACATCAACTTTTTCACGTTCATACTCAAGAAAAGGTAAAAGTTTCCTATGTTGTTCTTTGCTAAAGTCAGAAGAATGATGTAAAGCAGTTAATTTTGCATACAATCATTTAGCAGAATTACAATATATGTTCCTTTGTGCTAGCAACAACCTAACATCATTTGTAAGATTATTCCTATCACAATCTATATTTTTGATCTGCATTTCAAGTTTTTCTACTCTACTCCTCTTTATTTCTAATTCTCTCCGTGTCTCACCTAGTTGCAAATTTAATTTTTGAGCTTCAGTACTAGCAGACACAATAACAGAATCAAAATAAGCCACAGTATCATCAAATGAAACAATTTCAGCATCATAAGCAGATAAAGGAATATTAAAAGATTCAAGAATTGCACGTACCTTGGTTGTCATGGGTGATTTGTCTGTGGATTTGGATACGAAGCACCTTCCTGAAATTTCCTCTTCTCAATCTTCAAAACTTGCGAACATTGCTCCATGTGTGGGATGCCTCATTTCCTCATCATCAGATCCTGAAGACCAGATCTGATACGTACCACTCTCTTCATCAGCAGATTCACCCTTCGCAACCAAAGACACTCCTTTGGTCTTAGCACGTATCTCTTCAATCTTTTCAGAGTAGTATGCTTCATCTTTAACTTTTTCCTTCTTCTCTTCTTTCTTTCGCAACATGCAATCAGCTGCAAAATGATTCGCACCGTTGCAGTAGTGACAGTAAATTCCTGAATCACCTTTCAGCTTCTTCTCTTCTTGCGCATCTTTTTGTTTCTCATCTGCTTTCTCCAATTTCTTCCTCTCCTCTCCTCCAATTTTTGTGACTCCACTTTTCGCATCATTAGCCTTTCCTTTTGGATTAAAAGGCTTTTTGAAAAAAAAATTAACTCTGTTGTTTGAGTAGAATGCCACAGCTTCATCATCAGAGTTCATCAAAAATCCTTCTTCATCTGAACTATCTTTTTCATTAACATCAGTTTCTGATAACTTTGAAACAAGAGCCAAAGGACCTCCAATACTTTGTTTTGATTCTTTATACATTTTTGAAACCTCACATTCATGTGTTTTCAGTTTATTGTAGAGATCATTCAATTTAGCTGTATCAAAACTTTGTTGATTCTTAATCATCATGCTCACACTTCGCCATTCCTTGCGAAGACCCATAATGAAAGTTAAATTGAACTCCATGAGAGACCTAGTGATTCCATACCTATTGCAGCGAAACATAAGCTCATTCAGACGATCATAGTAATTTTCAAGAGTTTCTGCATCCTTTTGTCTGAATTCCTTCAGTTCAACTAGACATTGCTTCACAGAGTTGATATTCGTCTTTTCGCTACCTTGATACTTCTCTTTTAGAGTGTTCCAGATCCCCTTGGCTGTTTTACAACTACGGATGTAATTGTAAACCACAGGAGGTAGAGCACCTCTTAGTTTCCTCATGCACCTCTTTTCATTATTCTTCAGCCGTTTTTGTTGATCAGCAACTTCAGCAGATGCAGTACATGGTCCAATTGGTTGAACATTAGCAGGAGCTTGCACTGTTCCATCGATACAATTCCAAAGTTCTTCATCAATTCCATTTAAGTAATCTTCCATTCTATCAGCCCACTGATCATAGTATTCTAGAATTAACATCGGAATTTTGGTTGAGGAACCAAGCAAGTGAGAGAAAGAAGTCATTGTATTCATGTTGAAGTTCGCCATTGATGAACACAGAAATTTTCAGAAAGCTTGAAAAACTTGATGAAATAGAGAATTTGATCAATTGAATTGATCACAAATCACTAATCGATTACTTGACTTAACAATTCAAAGACAGAATCAATTCAAATCTGAAGATCAAATGTGATTTTCAAAACCAAAATGCGTGGAAATTTTTGAGTAAAGTTGCAACTCAAAAAGCAAATGATTCTAACACGAAAATCAGATCGAAGCAGTTTGAATCCTGCTCTGATACCAATTGATGAGAATTGTTATCGAGATTTTAGAAAACAAAGTTTGATTTGAGCAATTGAAGATTTAGAACATGAAGAGTAAATATTAATCAAGTCTCATATTGATAAAGACTGATTACAACATAAGCAGAAAAGAGATATCAGTTACGAAAAAAATCTCTCTCTACTTCTAACCTTAGTCCCTATTTATAGGGAACATGAGTGTACAAAAAATATACTAAGTCTAGACATTTCACTTCGCATAAAGATGACTTAGTAAAATAACATAAAATGCGAAACTATACAAAACACTATTTTCGACTTTTACAATTTTACATCTACACAATTAGAGGGAAAGAAGCACTCCAAGAGTGCAAGACACTAGCTATTTAAATCATGAACTTAATCTAAAGGTCTTTATCCAATAAGCACTTTAGACAAGCGTATCGCCATGCATGCACCATGCTTTATTTCTTTTGATTAAACTAAGAAGAAAGCCATCCCTCTTTATGTCATTCTCAGTTTTTTGGCCATCATGAAAAAAAATTATATTTTATAAACTCAGAGTTTATAAGATATAAACTTTGTCTTTTGATAAAAGACAAAAGACTTACCTAGTCCAAAATGTTGTACATGACTTATTAATTCATACATTATGAAATAATATGTTACTTGCTAATGAAAATTATTATTTCCAAGAAATAAATAATTTCCAATTTAATTATAAGAGTTTATTAAATATTTATTAAAATCAATTTCTAATAAATAATCAATTATATCAAGTTTTTGTTAATGTGACCTATTAGTATCATATGTTAATTAGCAATATCACTTTAATATGATTCTTGAGCATACTAGATCTTTCACTTTCAAGTGCACAAAATCGAAGTACTAACCAACCTTCCAATAAAACAGATTTTGTTAAGACCTGAAAAGTTAGGGTGACTGGAAAAATGCGCAATAGACCTGGGGGAGCATGACATAGACTACCGCCCGCAAATCATCATTAAGGCCCAGGGCTTAGCAGACTTCTTAGTAGAGATACCTGACATAGTTAGAGAAATACCAAAGGCTATATCGGCATATCCATTGGATCCCGAGGCGAGCAAAGATGTCTGGGAGCTACACACCGATAGTGCAGCAAGTAAGGAAAGGTTAAGCACGAGCCTAATCCTCAAAAATCCCAAGGGAGATGAAATAACATACGCCTTAAGGATTGTCTTCCAGGTTTCAAATAATGAGGCCGAGTCCGAAGCACTCCTTGCGGGCCTCAGATTGGCACAAGAAGTCGGAGCAAAATTGTAACATCTCGATTTTCAGGTATTTCTAAATTTATCCCATTAAGTTTATTATATGACACTTTGGTCCCTAAGTCCAAGAGAATCTGCCTAGAAGCCCTAGTAGCATTCTTGTAATTTGGGCAGGAGGAGTACATTAAGCATACATGTGTGTACGCTGAGCATACTAGGGCGCGCCTTAGTACGATGGGCGTACACTCATGTACGTGGGGCATACTAAAGAAAGATGGAAACCCTAATTTTTAGGGTTTGGGTGGTATTTAAGCATCTTTATGGCCTCATTTCTCTTCACCTAACCAGATGTGACAACACGTTATTTTCAAGTCTGTAAAAGTCAGCAAAAGTCAAAACTTGTTAAATAAAAAGTCAACCTGTTGATTTATTTATTCATTAGAATCTTATCCAAAGTTTTGATATATCTAAACCCCTTTTTATTAATAAGATATACAAATAAATGGTCCAAATGAGAGGACCGAAAACCCTCGCATAAGTCCAAACCCTCGCACCAAAAATCTTTTCCGACCGCAAACCTGCGAGACTACTTCTTCAGACAGCAAACGTATTATCAGCCGTAAACCCTTCGGACCACAATCCTCACGTGATACTCGTTCTCGGCCAAAAACATGCCAAGTTCTATCCACTTCACGGGATTCAAGGCATTTTTACATATCCTAACCAAGGTGTGCCATCATAATTTCGGCGTTATATATATAAGGGGGACCGAAATGATCTCTTCATTCTTACACCTTCCAGCCGAAAACTCTCTCTTTTTCTCTCAAGAACACAACCGGGAACCTCACTTTTCTCTCTCAAGTATCATGTGAAGATCACTTGAATCTTCATAGGATCATACCGAATTCATCAATTGTTCTTCAAAGCTTTCAAAATCATCATCCAATCTCCTTAAACCCAACCGAAAACACCTTGATCCTCTTAATTTCACCAAGAACACCACTTTATCATCAAGTGACTGAAAACCCAAAGGTGACCGAAATCACCTATCACCCTCACGGTTCCATTCTAATACCCCCTAATTGTAAGTAATTATTACTTTTTAGGATATTCCATATCATATTTACCTCTATATTCACTAATTATATACATATATATTGTGTGAAATGCTATTAGGACTCGGTTTTGTTACGGGTTCAAACTCGTGGAATTAACTCTACTACACCGTATCTCCACTCGAACACTCACATAAGGTGAGTTCATACCCCTATGTTTTACCATTTTAAATGCTTTTAGGGTGAGAATACAAGTTGAACACAAAATATTTGTGTTAACACTTACATGTGATTACAAACCATTTTTAAGATATTAATGTTTTTATAAACTTATTAAATTATTTTAAACTGTTTTCAAACTCTTAAATTTTTGTTTTTATCAAATCATATTCACATATATATATATATATATATATATATATATATATATATATATGTGTGTGTGTGTGTGTATAATTAGGATTTAACAGACTTAGGACTATTGCTCGTGCCTTGACTTCTGTTCCTTGTTTGGTTGTGGGCTTAGGGTAGGATCACCAGTCTGACTGTCAGTTAAACCTTAATTATATATATATATATATATATATATATATATATATATATATATATGAGTGTTAAACTTATTTCAATAACATTGTCAATCCTTTCAATACAAACATAACATTTGTAAACAATAATAGGTATAGTTTTGAGATCCATTCACACTATTATCTAGTTCAAACAATACACTACATGAATCAACACACAAGTACGAATTAATTTTCATTACTAGTACATTATTCATTTACAAGAACAAGAAAACATATACACACTATACGTAAACGAGTTAATACAAGAATGTGAGACATGACTTCATGGTACCTAGTAAGGTTCATGCTAAGATATAACCAGAGTCTCTTGGAGGGAGAGCGTGAATTTGTGTATAGATCTATACGGGACTGACAATCCCGCACCTCAACTGTTAGCTACAGTTAGACCGACAGGTCTACGGGTGACAAATGTCATAACTTTTCGACGCCTGAAGAACGTCGCGTATGAAACTAGTCAGTTTAGCATGGTTATAATCTCATTCACATTAAGCATTAACTAAACATTTTGGTTTACAAAACAAACATTACTTTTGTGGTTTTATTTTAAGTAATAGGATTACCTATCATTACTTTCCAGGACTATTACACTATAGAGTTCACACAAGTGCAGTACACTATTTTCTATCATAGAAAACATACATTTATGGAAAACACATACTCACACTATTTCAGAGTACAAAATCATACAAACATTTTGGTCTTAAGGCCTAAGACTGCATTTCATTTAAATAGAGAAATTATGGGATTTTATGGGGAACATACTAACATTTTCATGGAACAAACACAAACTTCAAATAAAAATTCTTATGAACTCACCAACTTAAATGTTAATACTCTCTTTTCAAAATAACTTGTATTCTCAGGGAACCAGTAGACAGGTACCCTCACCCGGGTTTTTGAGAAGACGGAGCCTATTCAAGACTCTTCTTTTATATTATTTTGCTACACATTTTTGGTTTCATAAAATCAATACTAAGAACACACATGTATTAACTAAATTTTAATACAATGGATGTTGTTGCTTGTTTTACTATTATGCAATTGTTATGATACTGTACATGACGTCCTCCGCCCCCGAACGTTTCAGTCATTCTGGTTTGGGGGTGTGACACCAGCCTCTACCCTCTTTTCGTGATTTGCAACCCTAGAAGCACCTTGTGAGGACATTTCAAGCATTAAAGAGTGTGTTTGTGTGATTTGATACCTTAGAAGCACCTTGTGAGGGCATTTCATGCATTAAAGAGTGTGTTTGTGTAATTTGAAGAGGAAAGAAGAAGATCAAGCACAACTTGGAGAAAAAGGCACTTTAGATCTGGGATTTATCTTTCATTTACAAGCCTTTCAAGGTATAAAGCTTGCACCTTTGTCTCTTAATCATGTAGATCTAGTTATGGGGGTTTTTATGTCATCTTTTAGGTCCCAAAAAGTATCATCTTGAGCATCGCATGTTCTGGATGTTTTGAGTTGTCCTTTCAGACCCTAGGAAGGGTCCTTAGCCATAAAAATGAAGTCCCTTTGGTTGGTTTTGCTCCATGCACCTTCTAGGAGGTCTTAATGGATTAATACCTTGTGTTAAGCTCTTATTAGGTATGTAAAGTCATAAAGTTGGAAACTTTATGACTCTAGGGTGTGTTTTAGCCGTGGATCTAAAATATGGGCTTGAGTTATTAAGCCATTAAGAATTTAATGAAGATTTGGGGTTGTGAGGTTACGCCTCGCGTAAGTGGGAGTACGCCCTGCGTACACGGTCAACCACCCAGATGGTAGTAATACAAGTCTTTGTGTACGCTAAGCGTACCTCCGGGGTATGCCCATCTTACTCGTATGGGTCAGCTTTGTGAGTGACTCGGTTGAGTTGACTCAGCTGTGTTCACTCATTTGGCTTAGTAGGTTTGACCAGTAGACTTTGACTTTGACTTTGACCAAGTTTGTCCTTGAGGGTATTTTGGGTATTTTGGGATCTTGATGGAATTAGGTATTGGTTAGAGAGTCAAGACTCAGAGTCAGACCTTATCAGTTATGTTCAGCTTGCGAGGTGAGTTTTCCTCACTATACTTATGGGTCGAAGGCACCAAGGCCGACCCTTTGGATTGTTATCCTGGTTTATTGTATGATTGAGTACTGTAGTGATCTGTTACACCTATATCCTGGTAGATAGGTTGATTATATGATTAGTGATCTATAAGATCTTTCTGTTTGTTAGTGGTTGGTTATTAGTATGCTTGTATGTTATATATGTGTGTCGACATGGTGTATGTGTGGTTGGGTTGAGCTGGTCCTGCTTTGTGTTGAAGGCCAACAAACCCAGGGCGGCCCGGATAATGGTCCAGATAAGATAAAGGCCCAATGTGGCGTACCAATCATGTTGAAGGTTTTGTGAGCGTACCAGGTAGACTATAGACCGGTCCGGCGTTCCAGTTAGACTGAAGGCTCTGTATGCATATTGTTTGTTATTATTATGGTTATATGATGTGTTGGTATTTTGGGGGAACTCACTAAGCTTCGGGCTTATAGTTTTGGGTTATGTTTCAGGTACCTCAGATGATCACGGGAAGGCAATGGCGTAATCTTGCACCTCCTCGTGTTTTCTTTTATGATTTTGGGAAAACACTGATACTAAACATGTTTTGAAAACTAATTGTGTGAACAATGATGATTTGTGGATTGGTTTTAAAAGTTTAATTTTTTCATGAATTTTATGAATGTTACAAGTAGGTATCAGAGCCTTGGTTTGAGTGAATTGGATGAAACACTCGTGTGAATCCAGTCTCAAACTAAGGAAAAAGATTTTTCAAACAATTATCAAATAGTTTTCAAAATAATCAAGGAGGATGCGACGTGTACGATCAGTCGGAGCCAGTAAGTAGACCCTAAACTACCACACAGTTATTTGAGATTATGTTTTCATATGTTAGAATAGCATGCTAGTGTTAGGATAAGGATCTTCATAAACTGTATGATAGAATTGCCTGATATATGATTCCATATTTCTTATAGAATATGACTCTTTCACGTGTGAACTGGCTATTGAATGGATACGCTAATTCACATGCTACATGGTTTAAATAAACTTAGGATAAGGGATTCGGTTCTTCTGTGCAGCTCTTGTCTGAGTCCAACCGTTTTAGGATTGAATCTTTTAGCCTAAGATTGTTTAAACTGTGCGGCATGTGATTTTATTCATGCAATAGGCATCTGGCACCAATGGAGGGTCGTGTGGCAGTTAGTGGTAGGATGGGTTGTGTGGGGTCAGTTGGCCAGTTTTGATATGTGTAGCCTTCCTCTTGGGTGTGAGTATTTCATGTGTGTGCATGCTATTATGTATTGTTAGGGTTGTTGTGATGATCCTCGAGAAAAATACGGGTAGGTGTGGAAGGTAGTATGGGCCCGTACTACTAAAAGCACAGGACCCGTGCACGTAGCAAGGAAGTCACAACCCCTAAGGTTTTGTTGGGAGTTGGTTCCCTGTTATGATATGCATGTTATCTGATATATCCCAAGTATATTTTCAATATGGTGACGATGAGACGATTTTCGACTAGATCGAGATCGGGATCTGGAGCTAGCAGTCAGGGTGGGTCGGCTGTGTCTAAGGACAAGATCATGGACGTCCTTCATGAGGAGGTTGTGGATATTGTCTAGGGTCAGAAACCAGAGCTTTTTAGGTCTATCAAGATCGTGATGATAGAGTTCTTTGATGATAGATATGGTGCTTTATCTGAGGCTGATGCGGCTACTGCCACCGCAGCCGTCACGCCTGTTAGGATTGGTGTTGGGTGATTTTTTCAGTATCGGGATTTCGAAAATACGAAGCCCTCAACTTTTGATGGATTTCAGGACCCTATCATAGTCATGAGGTGGCTATCTGACGTTGAGGGATGCTTTTTCACCTTCTCATGCCCAGCTGACTAGAAGGCCATGTGCGCTCTGAACCTCCTAAGGTCCGGAGCGAAGGATTGATGGAGACTTGTTACCGGATCGTATTCTGTTGAGCAGAAAGCTTATGTACCTTGGGAGCAGTTCTCAGAGATGTTCCATACTAGATATGTGTCGCGGGTGGAGCGCGAGAGGTTGGCCTATGAGTTTTTGGGCCCGAGGCAGGGGACGGAGTCGGTGACGGAGATCACCAAAATGTTTACTGAGAGGGCCATGTTCTGCCCTAATTTTGCTTCGAAGCAAGATCAGATGACCCGCTACTTGAGCATGCTCTATACGGATATCAGGAAGTTTTTTTCCACCCAACGATATGATTCTTTGTTGGAGATGCAGGAGGCCACCAGACGGCACGAGATTGAGATAGAGCTGCAGACAAGAGAGCAAAGACCCGCCCCGACACAGTCGCAGCCAGCATTGAAGCGGTTCAAGGACGCTGATTCTAGACCTAGGGTTTAGAGTGGCCGCACTTGTGGGAAGTATGGTAAGGTTCATGATGGGCTTGTCGATCAGTAGGTGGGTGCCATAAATGTGGCAAGGAGGGGCATTTTGTGAGCGATTTATGTCAGCTAGCCCCAGCTTTGAGTACCAGGATTTTCTATCATTGTGATTAGGTTGTTCATGTGAAGTTCAACTGTCCATTACCCGTCGCCAAGTCGATGTAGGCCCCAGCGCCAGCTACACAGATGGGCGCCAGGCGATGGCGGAGCCCTCGAGGGCTAGAGGTCGCGCTTTTCAACTCGCTACTGAGGAGGCCAAAGCAGCACCATATGTTTTGACTGGTATGTTTATATTTTTTATATTATTGATTATGTTTTGTGTTATGCTTATATATGTAACTCTGTTAGGTACGTTCCTAGTGAAATCTTTTCCTACTCTTGGGTTGTTTGACTCAGGTGCGAGCCGGTCCTTTTTATCTTATTTGTTCAGTAGAGAGTTTAATATGCCTATTGGGGAGTTAGAGTGTCCGTTGCGGGTTTCTATCGCCAATAAACACGGGGTTTTTGCATTATCAGTGTATCAGGGTTGCGTATTGGAGATCTTCGGGGTGCCTTACCCGATCGATTTAATCTCTATTCCTATGGGGGGATGTTTGCATGATTGTTGGCATGGATTGGCTAAGCGGGTTTGGTATTATGATTGATTGTGAGGGTCAATGAGTGGTACTTCATACCCCAAGTGGGGGAGAACTGGTTATCTATGGAGAGGGCACCAAGATGGGTTCATGGTTTAGTTTAGCAGCCAGGGCTCATCACTATATTCAGCATGGGTGTGCGAGCTACTTGGATTATGCGGTGGATACACATGTTGGGGATCAGATTTCACTTTTAGAGGTCCGGTTGTCAGGGAGTGTGTAGATGTGTTTCCGGAGGAGTTACCCGGAGTGCCTCCCGAGAGGCAGATCGAGTTTAGGATTGACCTTGTGCTAGGTGTTGCCCCGATTGCCGAGGTTTCGTACCGTTTGGCACCACCTGAGATGCAGGACTTGTCATCTCAGTTGCAGGAACTGCTAGGCTAGCATTTCATCAGACCAAGCAGTTCTCTATAGGGTATGCCGATATTGTTCGTCAAGAAGAAGGATGGTTCACAGCGGATGTGCATTGATTACCAGGAGTTGAACAAGTTCACGGTGAAGAACCTTTATCCCCTCCCGTAGATTGATGACCTTTTCGATCAGTTACGGGGTGCATCTTGGTTCTCTAAGATAGATCTAAGGTCTAGGTATCATCAGGTTAGAGTGAGGGAGGATGACGTGGAGAAGACTGCATTTCGGACTCGTTATGTGCATTACGAGTTTGTGGTGATGCCATTTGGGCTCACCAATGCGCCTGCGGTGTTTATGGATTTGATGAATTGAGTATGCAGATCGATGCTCGATCGTTCATCTATTGTGTTTATCGATGATATCTTAATGTATTCCAAGACCATAGAGCAGCATGACGAGCATCTTCGCGAGCTTATGTGGGTTTTGAGACGAGAACGACTCTATGCCAAGTTCTCGAAGTGCGAGTTCTAGTTACGATAGGTCCAGTTCCTTGGGCACCTCGTTAAACTGGAAGGGATTTTGGTCGATCCGGCCAAGATTGAGGTCGTGTGTAGTGGGAGGTTCTGAAATCTTCCTCGGATATCAGGAGTTTCTTGGGTTTGTTAGGGTACTATCGGAGATTCATTCAAGATTTCTCCAAGATTGCAGTACCTCTCACTCGTCTGATGAGGAAGGGGTGGATTTACGATGGGGCCTTAAGCAGCAGTCGGCATTTGATACCCTTCTGTAGAGGTTATGCGAGGCCCCGGTATTGACCCTCCCGGAGGGAATTTAGGACTTTGTGGTTTTTTGTGATGTATCCATCACCGGTTTGGGGGCAGCCCTCATGCAAAGAGGACAAGTGATAGCTTATGCTCTGCGGCAGCTGAAGTCGCACGAGACGTAATATCCTACCCATGATTTGGAGTTGGGGGCGGTGGTTTTTGCCCTCAAGATTTGGAGACACTATCTGTATGGGGTCCGTTATACTATTTACATAGATCACAAGAGTGTGAGGCATATTATGGATCAGCCGAACCTGAACATGAGGCAGAGCAGGTGGCTGGACGTAGTCAACGATTATGACTGCAAGATCTTTTACCATCAAGGTAAATAAAATGTAGTAGCGGATGCTTTGATCCGGAATTCGGTTGGGTCTTCAGATGGGGTGTCGTGTATGAGGATATGAGTGGATTCCCCGCTTTTGGGATTGATTAGGTAGGCTCAGATCGAGGGTTTTCGGAAGAGAATTGGAAGAAAGAGAGGATCAGGGGTGAGATTGTAAAAAATGTCTCGAATAGTCGTGGGTTGTTGACCCGGTGTGGTCGGGCCTGGGTTCTGATGTCACATAGGGTCAAACAAATTGTTTTAGAGGAGGCTCATAAGTCTTGATTTTCTATTCATCTGGGGGCCACCAAGATGTATCGGGATTTGAGATTGATCTACTAGTGGTCGTGTATGAAGAGAGAGAGATAACCTGATATGTGGAGAGATGCATGGCATGCAGGATGGTCAAGGCTGAGCATCATAGGTCGTATGGAAAGCTGTAGCTTCTGGAGGTCCCCATGTGGAAATGGGATCAGATTTCGATGGTGTTTATCACCAAGTTTTCGAATATGGCAAAGGGTTTTGGTACTATCTAGGTCATCGTGGATCATTTGACCAAGAGTGCCCATCTTCTAGTGTTTTGGGAGAGTTCTTCGGCCGAGAATCTGGCTGATATGTATGTTCATTGGATCGTTGTTTCCCATGGGGTTACGGTCTCCATTGTTTCAGACCATGATGTTCGGTTCACCTCCCATTTTTTGGGAGAAGTTCCATGAGGAACTGGGCACGAGGTTGCACTTCAGCACTGCTTATCATCCGCAAACCGACGGCCAGAGTGAGCGGACGATACAGACCCTTGAGAATATGTTGCAGGCCGGTGTTATCAATTTCGGTGGGATCTGGGACTCCTACCTACCTCTTTTGGAGTTTTCTTACAACAACGGTTATAAGTCCAACATTGGCGATTCGCCTTTCGAGCTTTTATATAGGCGGAGATGTCGTACATTGGTTTGTTGGAGCGAGATTGGTCACAGGGTGATGGGGTGGACCGAAGTGGTCCTTCAGACCACAGAGCTGATTCAGCAGATCAGGCAGAGACTGCAGACCGCTCAGAGTTGGCAGAAGAGCTATGTCGCCCGACGCCAACCCGAGTTGGAGTTTCTAGTTAGTGACATGGTATTACTGATGGCTCACCTTGGAAGGGTGTGATACGCTTCAGGAAGAGGGGACAGTTGGGGGCCCGGTATATTGGGCCTTTTCAGGTGATTGTCATGGTTGGAAAGGTTGCTTAAAGATTGGATCTTCCCGAGAAGCTTACTCAGATTCACAGCACTTTCCATGTCTCGCAGCTACGAAATTGTGTATTGGATGAGGATGCGGTGATTACCTTTGATGATATTCATGTCGATGAGCGTCTGAACTATGTTGAAAGGCTGGTGGCTATCCTGGAAAGGAAGGTGAAGGTTTTACGTAGCAAGGAAGTACCTTTGGTAAAGGTATGGTAGCAGCACCGAAGAGGCTTTGAGTGGACCTGAGAGCCAGAGGCTGAGATGTGGGAGCATTATGTAGATTTGTTAACAGCAGCAGACTTTGAGGATGGAGTCTAGTTCAAGTGGGTGAGAATTGTAACATCCCGATGTTTAGGTATTTCTAAATTTATCCTTGTAAGTTTATTATATGCCATTTTGGTCCTTAAATCCAAGAGAATATGCCTTGAAGCCCTAGTGGCATTCATGTAATTTGGGCAGGAGGAGTACGCTATCCGTACATGTGTGTACATTAAGCATACTACATAGGGCGTACTAAATAAAGATGAAAACCCTAATTTTTAGGGTTTGGGTGGTATTTAAGCATCTTTATGGCCTCATTTCTCTTCACCTAACCAGCCTCTACCATCTCTTCGTGATTTGAAACCCTAGAAGCACCTTGTGAGGACATTTCAAGCATTAAAGAGTGTTTTTGTGTGATTTGAAGAGGAAGGAAGAAGATCAACCTCAACTTGGAGAAAGGGGCACTTTAGATATGGTATTTATCTTTCATTTGCAAGCCTTTCAAGGTATAAAGCTTGCACCTTTGTCTCTTAATCTTGTAGAACTAGTTATGGGGCTTTTATGTCATCTTTTTGGTCCTAAAAGTATCATCTTGAGCATGGCATGTTCTGGACGTTTTGAGTTGTCCTTTCAGACCCTTCCATAAGAATGAAGTCTTTTTGGTTGGTTTTGTTCCATGCACCTTGTAGGATGTCTTAATGGATTAAAACCTTGTGTTAAGCTCTTATTAGGCGTGTAAAGTCATAAAGTTGGAAACTTTATGACTTTAAGGTGTGTTTTAGTAGTGGATCTAAAATATGGGCTTGAGTGCTTAAGCCATTAAGCACTTAATGAAGATTTGGGGTTGCGAGGTTACGCCCTGCGTAAGTGGGAGTACGCCCCACGTATTCGGTCAACCACCCTAATGGCGGTCAATGCGAGGCTTCACCTATGCTAAGCGTACCTCCGGGGTACGCCTCGTGTGCTCGCATGGGTCAACTTTGTGAGTGACTCGGTTGAGTTGACTCGGCCATGTTGACTCATTTGGCTTAGTGTGTTTGACCAGTGGACTTTGACTTTGACTTTGACCAAGTTTGACCTTGAGGATATTTTGGGTATTTTGGGATTTTGATGGAATTTGACATTTGATGGAATTAGGTATCGGTTAGAGAACTAAGACTCGGAGTTGGACCTTATCAGTTATGTTCAACTTGCGAGTAGAGTTTCCCTCACTGTACTTATGGATCGAAGGCACCAATGTCGGCCCTTTGGATTGTTATCCTGGTTTATCGTATGATTGAATACTGTAGTGATCTGTTAGAACTGTATCATGGTAGATAGGATGATGTTATGCTTAGTGATTTGTAAGATCAGTCTATTTGTTATTGGTTAGTTATTAGTATGCTTGTATGTTATATATATATATATATATATATATATATATATATATATATATATATGTGTGTGTGTGTGTGTGTGTGTGTGTGTCGACATGGTGTATGTGTGGTTGGGTTGAAGCGGTTCTGCTTTGTGCTGAAGGCTAACATACCCAGGGTGGCCCAGATAGATTGAAGGTCAATAGGGCGTACCAGTTATGCTGAAGTCCCGGAGAACGGTCCAGATAGGCAGAAGGCCCAGTGTAGCGTACCAGTCAAGTTGAAGGTTATGTGAGCATACCAGGTAGACTATAGGTTGGTGGAGCATTCCAGTCAGACTGAAGGCTCTATATGCATGTTGTTTGTTGTTATTATGGTTATGTGACGTGTTGGTATTTTAGGGGAACTCACTAAGCTTCGGGCTTACAGTTTTGGGTTATGTTTCAGGTACCTCAAATAATCTTCAAAATAAGGACAACATGCTAGAACAGTTATATGTGTTCTGTACCAGTTCAACGCATTCTAGACTTGTTCCAAACAGCTTTACAATTTTTTTTAACTTTAGTTGTTCTAGTAGACACATATTCCCACATATAATCATTCAAAGTGTCACACCCCAAAACCAGAACGGCGGAAACGTTCTGGGGAGGATGACGTCATGTCAAGTATCACAACATATGCAGTATAGTAATCAAATTAAAACAACCATTGCATTAATAGTAATAATTTTACATAGGTTACATTTCATAGCAACATCAAATTAATACAGAGAATAATATAGATGCAGCTTGGTACTAGGCTGACTTTGCAAAAGCTCCCGGGATGTACCTGTCTATCGATGACCTGAGAATACAAGTTATTTTGAAAGCGAGTATCAGCATTTTTATAATGTTGGTGAGTTCATAATTATTTAATGACGTTAGTATAAATACACATTGATATTCAAAATAACCTCATGAAAATGGTAGTTTAGAATCTACATAGTATTAGAATTCTTTCCAGAAAATCCTATATTTTCTAAATAAAAGCAGTCTTCTACCAAGACCCGACAGATTTATGTTTTAAAGAGTAATTTTTCCTTAAAATACTATCATTACCAAAATACAGTTTTGACTTTGAAGGAACTATGAGGAAATCACAAGTAAAAATACTAGGGGAAAATAACGTACACCTCAGCAGTAATACTGCTGACTAAAGCAAATGAAAACATAGACTCCAGGAGAGTATCGAAAGAATGATACGCCTGGCTTAGTCTAACACAAGGAAGCACAGACTCCAGACAGTATCGAATGAACGATACAGCTAGCAAAGTCTAAAACAAGGAAATACAGACTCCAGACAGTATCGAATGAACGACACAGCTAGCAAAGTCTAAAACATCCGGTAATCCTAAGTGGGTTGGTTTAAAGGTTTATAATGTGACCTAGTATATAACTAGGAAAATAGGTTAAGATGGTTTCAAAAATACCGTGCTAATTCTTGTTACCTTAAAGCCATGAATTATAAGGTAAACATAAAGATACTCGTAACCATACTGATTGACAATCGAATACTTGGAGACTTGCTGGCGTCGGAATGAATGTGACATTTGTCACCCCTTAGCTTGGTCGGCCGGGACTGTAGCTAGCAGTTAGGGTGTGGGAGTGTCTATCCCGTATAGATCTATACACACAATTCCCGCTCTCCCTCCAGGAGACTCTGGTTACCAACTTGACAACGGTGAAATCCGTGTCTTGAAGATGTATCTCGTATTTCGAATTCTATTATAAGTATTGGAATAATAATATAGACTCACGAATGAACTGACTCCTTTGGAATTCTTCGTACTGGAAAGAGTAAATAGAATCTCCTAACTATTCCTATAATAGTTACTAATGTTTCAGGTATATGATTGATGAATGGAAGGATGCCCTTGCTACCCAAGGGAAATGAAATGGTCGATGGAAACCTTTATGTCTATACATGTATACATGATATATAACTAATATTTAAACGACCTTCGGACGGATAACTGATACCCACCTGACCACATCCCAACGAGGAAAAGGAAATAGGGCGAACTAGTCGTTCTAAGTCCTTTAAACATTATTTATATAACTATACAAATATAGGCATGCATTTAACGAAATAAAAGCATAACAGAAACTTGGGTAAAACTTTTGGAAAACTTTATAATCAAGAATTTATGACTCGATATCAGTTTATAAAACAAGCTTTTGAAAACGATTTGATAAAATAGTTTAAGTGAAGAAAAACTTTGGAAAAACCTTTAACAAGGAATTACGACTTGATGTCCCTTTAGTAAACAAGCTTTGAAAAACTTTGGATAACCTTTTAATAATCTAAAAAGGGATATTCATACTTTAACAAGATTCAAAAACATGATTTGGAAATCTTAAGCTGGATAAAGCAGTTTAATATGCAAAAATCTATTTTGCTATACAGTTATTAATCACATGTGATTTATCAAATATTTGTACAGTTCGTCTTGTATTCCCCCCCCCCCCTTATAAAAGCAATTAAAATCGTTTAAAAAGTTGTTTCAGGGGTATGAACTCACCTGTAGTGAGTGGATCGGATGGAAGTGTCGGTTGAGTACTTGGTGTCAAGTGAAGACTTGAACACACTTAATGACCCTAGTATCATATAAAGACATATGTTTACATATAATTAGTGATTATAACACTAATTAAACATGTATAAACATCCTAATGTGCGGAAAAACACTTTGGTCAAGTGCTAGGAGGCTATTGGGTTGCAATAAAGGAGTGTATGGCTTTATACGGAAGTGTATGGTCAAATGAACATGCTTGTTGGAGTTTACGGCCCAGGGGAGTTTAATCCTGGCCGTAAACTCTCAATTGGGTCTCCAAACAAGTCTTAAAACTACTATAACTTAAGTGGTTAAGTGCTCCAAGGCCTAAACAAGAGATTGGGTGAGTTTAAGGTCCAATAATGGTCTTGTGTAAAGTTTACGGCCTGGGGACCACTTCCCCATGATTTTACGGCCGTAAACTCATGGCATGAAGTGCCAAATCGTTGATTCAAGTCCCTAACTCATTGAGGTATAATTCTAGGTTAATGTCCAAGGCTAGGTGAGGTGATTAGGGAACATTTTGCACCATTTGAGGGAGTTTACGGCCTAAGAAGATCATGGGCCGTAAACTCTCATTCAACCCTCCAAAACTTAATGTTTAAGGTCCATAACACTTCAAGGGTATGATCTAAGCTAGTCTCTAAGCATAAGGAAGGAGTTAGGGGCATTTTGGCACCCTTTTTAAGGGTTTATGGCCTAAGAAGTTCTTGGGCCGTAAACACCTTGTTCATGTCATTTTTGGGTGATTTCAATGATATATGGAAATGTAATAAGCTTTAATACACTCTAGGGTAGAAGAACTTACAGTTTGGGGACGAAAACTTGAAGATTTCTAGGAGAAATCGGGTCTTGAAGAGAGAGAGTGGAAAGAGTGTAAATGAGGTTCACTTACCCTTATAAAGGGTGAGTTTACTGCCCTAGAGTTTACCGCCTGGAGTTTACCGCCCGGAGTTTACCACCCAAGTTTACCGCCTGGATACTCCATCTTATGAGGTTTATGGCATGATTTTTGGTGTTAGGGCTTTAGTGGTTACTTTCTAATACTTGATCGTTAAGCATGAAAAGCTCGGAATACTAAAACGGATTTTTAAATTTGTTAGAAGATGGCAGAAATGAATTTGACTTCCAAATGAAGTGTTTGACTGTAGAAATTATATATATGAAATATTCGGGTTGTCACACAAAGGTTGGTTTTTTATTCAAAAATTTGTTTCAAAAACATAAACAATGCAACGGAAGACTTAAGATTTGAGCAAAATGAAACTAGTTTTACTCCCACCAAAAGATCATTTTGCAAGACTAAAGTCATCTACAAATGCTTAAAAGTTCATCTTTTATGCTCCATTGAATGTAAACAAAAGGTGCAACCAAAAAGCAAAAGCAAAAGCAAGTCATGGGACATACATTAAGCAATGAAAAAGAAACCATTCCTCAAATTCAGCCATTAGGTCAAAGAGACCAAAAAGTGATGGCTAATTTCGTTATTCATGGCTAGTTAAGTGTGTGTGTGTGTGTGTGTGTGTGTGTGTATATATATATATATATATCCAATAGATATAAAAGGCTACCTTTTATACAATTGATTTCTAACATATGTATATAAAACATGTAACTAGTTATATATTTGATTACCTCCTTTATATAAATCGTATTTACATAAATAAACTCCAACTAGTTTAATGAGATATTAACAGATAAAGAATCATACAGTATGATATATTGCTAAGTTGTTATTTCTCCAATAATTATTATTTCCATAAATAATAAATTCCCAATTAATAAAATATTATTTCCATGAAATAATAACTTTCCAATTAAATACAAGTATTGATGTATCCCTTTGCATATCGACTTTAAGGAGGTTGGATATGATTTTTTGGAGATATAGTCGATTTTAGAGGCCAGAGATCTGCGAAAAGCAACCCTTTGGAAGAGAGAACGTTTGAAGATTGAAGATTTAAAGATTACACATCACATTTGGTTTGCATTTGATTATCTATGTCGAATTCTTATGTTTTTGTGTACTTATTTTCTGCTATGAGTAGCTAATCAATAGGTTTTTGTTTAATGTAGATGAAACCTAATACTATGTGTTAGTTTCTTGCTTATAGTTGGATTTTATGAAGTTGGTTAATGCATGTGTTTGATTATCATTACTTACCATGTTAAAGTTTGCATCTTTTGTGACAACCGTCAATTTCCGGTCAAGTCAAAGTCAACTAAAGTCAACAAGTCAAACCGTTCGACTCAACTAACCCTTGTGTGTCACACCCCAAAACCGGAACGGCGGAAACATTTGCGGGTGGAGGACGTCATGTCAAGTACCACGAGATATGTATATGGTAAGCAAGTAATGAACAACCATTTAATTTAGAAAGTAAGTGTTTACAATCTGTGTGTGTTCACAAAACATAGAAGTCATAAACAAATAACAAAACAAGACTTGAAGCTGTGATGCTCCATCTTCTAAATTCCCAGCACGAGCACCTGTCTAATAGTCTCCTGAGAATACAAGTTATTTGAAAGAGTTGATCAGCAATTAAGCTGGTGAGTTCATAAGATTTTAGTGATGTGAGTAAGCTGTAAAATGTGGTTGAAAAAGTATCTGTGAAAGTGATGTAAGATGTAAGTTCCGTTTTGAAATGTTCGCCATGTTCCTCTAGAAAATCATATATTTCCTACTTGAATGAAAGTTAAGTAAAATGACACTACAAGCCTTTCTATGTGTACTAATTGGGTACAAGTTATATATACTCTGAGTTAACAAACAATCAAATGTGCGCATCTGCCCCAAGCTCACGTCCCAACGGGGAACAGGAAGTAAGGCGGATGGCACACATTCCATTGGTTGTTAGATCGTTGGCATGCATAACCCTGGTGTAATCACCTGTTATTCATGGAGTTATTTGTAATGGTTCCTTTATATCTAATGAAGAGTTCTTTTAAGAAAACCTATATTTCTTATAGTAAAATAATGACTACGGTGACTACTTTTATAACAGCTTTGTTTATACTGCTATATATAATCTGATATCGGGTAGAAAGTTAATTGGGTGAATCTGACCTAAGCTCACAATCCAACGGGAACAAGACGTCGGGCGGAAAACACACATTTAACTATCTATTGGATATTAGTTTTATATATAAACATGGTGTATAAACTAAGCTGTTATAGAGTTACTCACCTAAAGTCTCTAAAACTGTATTGGCTTAATAAAAATGGATTAAGCCCTTATCTGGGAAATCTCTAGTTTTGTATACCAAAAGTCTTGACTTTGAAAAGTATGTTTTGTACTATAAAAATTGTGTGTTGACTCTGTGTCCTATGACCTGATCCATACCTGGTACCCTTATGATGACTTAATGTATACTAAGCATAGATATATATAGATTCGGGTAGATAATAGGTTGGGTGACCTCAGTCCAAGCCCACATCCAACGGGAACAGGAATTGAAGTGAAGAGCACACATCCTATTAACTGTCGGACTCTACTAGCATATATGTATCCTATAGCGTATACATTAAAGAATCATAAACCTAGCATTATGATCGTAGCCTTCTACCAAGGCATCTTCTGTTCTGAGTTAAACCCAACTGTTCCTTTGTCAAATGTAGAAGTATATTCTCCCTAGTTTATAACTATCTTGACTAGAAAATAGATTAACTTTCAAGTGGAACCGACACTTTATAAAAGTAATGGGAAAAGTATGTACACAGATGTCGTTTATAATGACATGCGGACGTACTAATAACCTAAAACATATTTGTTTTATTACGGTCATAATGTGAAAGCTAGAAGCCCTACTAAACGCTCTCAATGTAAAGAGATTGAGGGAACCAAACGCGACTCCGGCAATTCCTTGCAGGTCGTGTACTTCACATTAAAGTTATATGATCGTGTATACCCAATATAACTATCACTAATGCGTTAGTGATTCATTGGTATAATTAGATCATGTATGTGTGTTCTCATGCTATAGCAACCTGACTTGTTTGTTATGTTCTGTTCTGGTATTGATTGATTCTCTTCACTGTTTGTTCTGTTCTGGTATTGTTTGATTCTCTTCACTATTTGTTCTGTTCTGGTATTGATTCCTTGTGTGCTTCATTGTACTAGAAGTAATGAATAGCATTCTCCTAAACTATACCTATAATAGTTTACTAATGCTCTACTTGGACTGTTACTGAAATGACTCATTTCTCTACTAAGTTATGCTTTTACTTTAATAACGGAGTTTTGTATAACTATAAAGTAACATAACTTTAAACGAGTTTTGAAATGTGTTGACAACTTATAAATAACATAAGTAACATTTTGAAATATGTTTAACAAAAAATATTTACACAATTATCATTATGTTCAACCTGTATTCCCCCCCCCCCCTTTAAAACGGTTAAAATGGTTAAATGATTCATTACGGGGTATGAACTCACCTGATGTGGGTGATTCAAACGGGTATGCGTGTAAGGAAGAGAAGTTCCACGAATGAAGTCCCGAGACACAACAAGTCCTAAATGACATATAAGGACACATATTGACATGAATATAGTGTTTATAAACAACTATATGAAAGGAAACACCTTCCGGGACTAGGAAACACCTAGATTAAGTGTTGGAATCACATGTGATTCAACAAATGGAAGTGAAATGCCACTAATTGGTGTTTACGGTTTTGTAACCAACTCCACTTGAGTTTACGGTTGTAAACCCAAGAGTTTACGGTTGTAAACTCATGGTACTTTGATCATTTGGTGCTTTGAAGTCCTAGAAGTCCTTTTGAAGCCTCCTAACTTCAAGTCTTAGCCTTAGGAAGTGATTAGGGCAACATATCACCCCTTTATAGGGTTTACGGTTTTCGGACCATTTGTCCTTGGGTTTATGGTAATAAAACCAAATGGTTTATGGTCAAAAGATGTTTTCAAGTCCTAAACACTTCTAGGTAAAGGTCTAGGCTAGTTTCTAAGCTTAAGGAAAGAGTTTGGGGCATCAAAACATGCCTAAGAGGTGTTTACGGTTTTGGGAGCTCCCCAAACCGTAAACACATATACATGGGACATTTTTGTGGTTTTCATGTGCTAAAAACATCAAAGGAAAGTTCTAGGTTTGTTTCCAAGGTTTGTTAAGAGAATAAGGACACTATAGGGACACTTTTGCACCCTTTTTAGGGTTATAGTCCAAGAAGATTCTTGGGTCGTAAACACCTTGTCCTTTGTGATTTTGGGTGTTTTCTTGATGCTCTTAAGGTCTAGTCATGTCAAGGATTGTTTCTATGCTTGGTTCCAAGGTCTAAGTGGACATAAGGCACACTTTGGCCTCATTTTTAGTGTTCACGGTCCAAGAAGATCTTGGGTCGTGAACACCCTTTCCTTGGGGTATTTGGATGATTTCTTGATGTTTAACACTTGGTCTTAAACATATTAGGGCTAGAAACACTTACAAGTTGAAGATCTTGAAGGAAAAAGGGATGATACTTGAGAGAGAAATGGCTATAGTCTTGGAAATGTGAAAAGTGAATAAAATAACTAAGTCTCACTTATATAGTCTTTTGGGTTTACGGTCCCAATACCATTTTGGACCATAAACTCAAAACCCTTGAAGTTTTGGGCATTTATTGCTACACAATAAACCCTAGGGTATCCTCTCTCCTGATATCTCTTGATGTACTATCTTTAAAACTCTCAAACTTATTCCAAAATGCTTGAAAGAATCAGTTCTTGAATTCCATTGAAGTGGATAGTTGTACAGAATGGAAATATTTGGGTTGTCACATCATCCCCCCGTTAGAATGAACTTTGTCCCGAAATTAGCTCTCTTAACATTACTACTGGGGTTGAGCTCTTCTGCTTTATAGAATACTCACTCATAGACCTGGCAACTTTGCCCTGGTGTTCTTGATAGGATTCATAATTGGTCCATCCATCATTACCTCGTGTATACAAGCCGTATATGATTAGG